>NC_058096.1:122385000-123010000 GCF_020171115.1 Neogale vison
GAAGAAGATGTATAATTCCAAAAATAATGAGAGGCGTGAGATCACTAAACATCTTGCAGATAGTCTGAGAATATTAATAACAATTTAATCAATAATAATCTAAATAAATTTATGTCAGTATATTTGACAATTGAGATACAGTCTTTGGAAGACACAAACTATCAAAGCTGTCTTCAGAGGTAACCAGAATAGCCCTATAAGTGTTGTTTTTTTTTAGGAGAGAGAGCGAGTATGCATGTGTACATGGAGAGCTGTGGGGGAGGGACAGAGAGAGAGGGAGAGAGAGAGAATTTAAGCAGGATCCACACCTAATGAGATCCTAAAACAGGACTATCTCATGATCCCGAGATCATGACCTGAGACAAAATCAAGAGTCAGATGCTTAACTGACTGAGCCAGCCAAGTGCCCCAGCATTGTAAGTTTTAAAGAAATTGAATTTACAGTTCAGATTTTTTCCCACAAACAAAACTGGCCCAAGCTGGCTTCACTGATGAATTTTGCCGCATATTTCAGGAAGAAGTAATACTAATTCCACAGAAACTCTTTCAGAACATTGAAAAGGAGGCAGTACTTGCTAACTCATTCTTTGAAGCCAGTATTACTCAGATACCAAAACCAGATAAAGATAGTACTCAAAAATAAAACTATTGACCAATATCTCTCATGAATGTAGAAGCAAAATTTCTTAACCAAATGTTAACTATCTGCAAAAAGGAAAATACACTGTGACCAAGTAGAGTTTATCATAGGAATGCAAGGTTGGTTTAACATTTGACTACATTAATATACTACAAAAGGGAAACCATCTATCATCTCAGTAAATATAGAAAAAGAAGTTGATAACATCCAATCTCTATTCCTGATAAACACTCTCCATAATCTAGGAGTAAAAAGGAGCTTTTTGAATCCTATAAAGGACATCTATGAAAAACCTGTAGTTAACATTATGCTTAGTGGTGAGAGAATGAATGTTTTTCCTCTAAGATCAGGATCAAAACAAGAATGTGCATTCTCACTGTGGCTATACACTGTAGCTATAGAATGGAGGTTCTAGCCAGTACAGTTGGCTGAATTCTGCTGATTCAGACTGAAAAGATAAAGTTCTAAGTTCTATATACAAACAAAAACAAATAAGCAAACAAAAGAACTTTCAAATAAGGTGAAAAGACTTAGGATTCACTTTTTGAAAAACTTCATTGAAGACCATAAAAATTAAGGCTTTTATATAAACAGTTGTAACTTAAACCTGTTTTTAAAAGCAAAATACTTAAAATTATACTACAGGATTAAAAGCCAACACAATTTTCCCTTTGAGATATAACTGTAACTTAAGTTCATACATTCTGAATTAAAAAGAAAAACATTCTGGATTTAAAAAAAGGGAAGTCCCCCAAACAACTGTTCCATGTAAGACTGATGACAGAGTATGCCAGAAGGTGAAGGGAGTGGCCACACCTAAAATGTAGGACTGGCAGTCCCTTAATAGAGAGAGAACCAGAATTATTCAACTAGCTGTTGTCAATTAATTCAAACTAATTGCAGGAAGGACAACCCCCCCTTTAAAATTAAAAAAAAATGCAAAAATGGATTTTTTAAAAAAGTGTCTTTTCTCCTTTTAAGGAGATTCATTGGTACAAATCATGTTAAAAAATTGTTCCTGATTCTTAGGACGCCTGAGTCAATTAAAAATAAGAATAAAATTTAATTGTTTCTGTATCTTCATGTATCAATAATCCTGTTTGTACTCTTTTTTTTATACTCTTAAAATCCTTACTGAAGTGGAATTTTCCCCATCATTTATCTCATTGATAATGAAGAGGTAAATTTCAGCACAAATTTATGAAGTCCGAGTTATTGTGGGGTTTTTTGCATGAGCATTTTCTGCTAACTTCTTTCAGACCACTCACTTTCTTTTTTCTGTGCCTATGTCTCTATACTGTTTTGTAGTTATTCACTTAACCGCTGTCTTCTCTCAGTGTTTACCATTGTCCACTCTTTCTTTCCTTATTTGTTCATTCAACAAGTATTTATTAAGCACATAACATGGGCCAAACAGGGACTTTTTTAGTGATAAGAGATACAGTTATATTCAAGATGGACAAAGGGATGTTTGATATTCTCTAATTTGGTCCGTTGTGTCCACTCTTACTTATTTGAACACTGTACTTTGTCTTTGTGTCTCTATATGAATCAGTTTCAGGATGGTGATCTGCTGATCATCCAGGTTTAAGGTATGGACCACTGTCTTCATTGCGAAGACATTGGCTGACCCAGCAGTCACTTAGGAGCTAGAAAGCCTGTGCCTAAAGGGACAATTGGGTACATGGTTCTTTTAACAGGGGTGATCTTGGTGTTATTAGGAGAACAGACTGCCTAGGGCAGATGTGGGCTTTCTTATTGGCTAGACATATGACTTTGGGCAAATCATTTTGGTTTCTTTGGGTCTTACTTTCCTCACCTCCTCACCTCCAAAAGAATAATACTCAAGACTAATATTTAATACTAACATGAACACTTATAGATAGGTAGTATCCTAAGCACTTTTTACATATTAACTAGTGTCATCCTTATAATGAACTTACACATTTCATTATCTCCATTTTTCAGGTGAGGAAGATGAGACACAGGCATATTAAGTGACTGCCCAAGGTCATAAAACTGTTAAGTAGCAATTGGGATTTAGATCTAGTTAGTTTGGCTCTAGTGTCCAAACTGCCAACTAGATACTCAATCTATTACATTGTCTATTGCTAGTTACAACAGATTAACTAGTATAAAATTTAAGTTGAGAAGATGGGTTTATTTTTAAAATGGGATCATGGAGACATGTATAATGCTTGTGGCAACATAAAAGGCCTTAATCGGAAAAGGGATCTATACCGAATAACATCTGTCTCCAATCATGGCATGAACTTGCCCAACTCCAGGGACTTTTCATTGTTTTATATTTTTAATGAACTATGTTGAAGTATAGTTTACATAGGATAAAATATGCCTATTTTAAAAGTAGAGTTCTGGGTTTTGGTAAATATGCCAGTGTAACCACCACTGTTATCATCCCAAAAGTTTTCCGGATGTCGCTTCCGAGTTAGTCCCCACCCCCACTTGGAGCCCTAGGCCACTGTGGATCTGTTTTCTTTCTATCATTAGAGAAAGTGGTTCTTTTTTTTTTCTATTGTTAGAGAAAGGGTATGATATAAGTATAGTAATAAAAAGAGTATGACTCCTTTTTAAGTCTGGATTTTTTCGCTCAACATGATGTTTTGGGGATTTACCTATGTGGTTTTACATTTGCCTTTGAATGACATTTTCTCCAAGGAATAGACCCTTTCCAAAAATCTGGTTCATCCTTCAAGGCCTATCTCAGATGATATCTTTTGTTTTTGTCCTTATTTCAAATCCTAACCAGCATGGTATTGTAGTTTCATCCTCATAGGTGGTGTATAAATAAAATCAAGAGTATTGAATTTTTCTAGTCAAAATTGGTAACTTGTCCATTAAGAGTCAATTATTTGTTTTCTAAGTCATATGTCTAAGTCATCTTTTTAGACATCTTTAGTATTTCTTTTAACTGTTGACTTTCAAGTTTTTCCTTTGAACACCTAATTTTCTACATTAATACCTTGCATAATAGGGAAGATTGAGATGGAAACTGTTTCACCCTTAAAAGCAATATAGGGGATCTTTAAAGTGATATTCATCGACCCACAAAAGAGAGTATACATTACAAAATAATTTAGGTATTTTCCTCAGAGCACTCTTCTGGAATTTTAAAAGAAATGACTAATAATTCCATTAAAGAAGAAAATATAAAATTTTAATTGAGATTATAATCGAGTATAATATGCTTCTAAATTATTTTACTTGGGGAGAAATATGAGGAAAATAAGAATAAATGTAGGGGAAGAGAAAGAAAAATAGCTAGTGAGAACACTTAAACATAGAAGATAATATTCAGACGAAATTGATGGGCTCATAAAACTAACACTGCGAAAAGGACAAAGTACAACGTGTAAACACTGAGATGGTCATATACTATCTTTTATGTGGTACTATTTCCATCTTGTGGCCTTTTAGGGTATTTCCTCTCAAGGATTTTAAAGTCAAACTTGCTCATTATAAGCATAAATGGGAACCACCTCTTGGCACATTCTCTAATGTTTAATTGAACTAAACCAAAGACTAGAGACTAGAAACCCCCCACTGTCATCTAGGATTTCCAGCTCTTACACTTGGCATCATAGCACAGAGGGAAAATGGGTACAAAGCACCCCATCCACACAGGGGTGAATGGGGGATGGTTTACACAGATAAAGAGACTATTGTTGCCCACTCCCTGTACTAAGAGTGTTGGGAAGATCCAGGACCAGTTCCCTTCTCTACTCTCAACCATATTTCCTTATATACCCCCATCTTTTCTGTTTAAAATTCACCCCCCTCTCCAAATCCCAGTAGTACTAGCAATTCCTGGAATGATCAATTCCATTTGACTTCTGTTATCACCGTGGTTCTGTCATTATGCATACCTATTTTTTGACTAGTGAGTGGTTAGTTTAAGGTGGGGGAAAAGTATGCCTTATGTACAATCATCCTGAGAGAAAGAAGAAGGTGGTTCCGTATTTCCTTACATAATGTTCCATACAAATTTGATTGTTGGGCATTGTGACACAGGCTTATCCACTCAGAGTCTAGAGTACTGGACTAGAGTGATTGAGTCAAGGATGGGTTGTTGGATTGAACAGTTTTCTGCAAGGCCAAATTAACTAGATTTCTATTCTTTCTTTCATTTATTCTACACATACTCAGGTGTCAGGTATTCTGGCCATAGTTCTGAGCAGTACATTAGAGGAGTCAGAGTGAAGACAGAGAGGAGCAGTGGAGAAGGATTTGGCATCTCTAAGGAGGTCAGGAGGGAATTGTATATTGTATGTTCATAAATTATCTGTTAGTGATAGTTTAAGGCATATGAATTGATTGACAAATTTTAGGGGGAGCAAAGATCAACAAAAGAAAAAACTTGTGATTGGCCAAATTTAATGAGAAATTTAATTAATGAAAATTTATTTCAGTCAACTGAAGGGTTATAGAAGCTTAAGTTGAGTATATAAATGGCAAAAATGAGGAAGAAGGAGTGGCCATAAAGAGTGTGTGTGGGAGTATGACTTGCAAAGACTTCTAGGAGAAAGTTTTGAAAAAGGGTTAAAAGTTTGTGGTGGACAGTGGATACAGGAAATGAAAATTGATGACCCTTCAGGTGTGGGATATGATCTAAGTAAAAATGCATGGCTTGCTAGGGATGATACAGCTAGTAGATTAGGGAAGCTGGAGCTGAAGCTGGAGGCTGGGTGATTCAACTCATGTTCAGGAATGTCCCCTTCCCTTCCCCTTAATGATCATGCACTCTCTGATAGGTCAGTCTGGAACTGAGGAAAATACAAAAAGAGTGTAAAATGAGGATGAGGCTTGGTTGAAAAATCAAGGTATGCAAGACATAACAGCTATGTAGGATTTAAGTCAGTCAAACTTTTATCTTCAGAATTTCTATGAAATGAAAAAGATTATGATGTCTCTTTATGTGCAATTCAAATACAAAATACAAAACAAGACTAAACCATAAAATAAGTATAGAAATTCCACCTTCATCTAATCATTTTCTATGATAACTACTTCAGTGTTTCTTTTTGAAATATCCAATATGAAATCTTTTTAAGAAGAGTTTTTTTTTTTTTTTCCCTATGCCCTTGATTTGCTAGCATCCTAAACTTTGTTGGCTTACTGGGTGTTCCAGCGCATTATATTGTGAATAATATTATGGTAAAAGTAGTGGATAAACACAGTAACTCTAGTTTTATGTCCCTTAGTACATGGAATATAATAGGTACTCAATAAATACTTGCTAAAAGGGAACTATATTTGTAATTTAAGCATTAAAAAAAATACTTGACACAGTATTAAATCTGTTCCAGGATATTTAAAAACTTTTAGAGGCCATATTCTAGGTATTCTGAACTGCTGGACTAAAGAATAGTTGAGTCAAGTCTTTAAACAGATAGTCAAATTAAATGACTATTAATTTTGTGGAAGTCAGTTACTCAGATGTTTGAAAAGGCAATTTGAATCCAAAGCTATGTATAGCAATGTCATTTAAATACTGCCTTTCTGAGGTACCCACTTTATCTGTCTTGCCTGGATCCACCCAACTCTGTCTTAATACACAGTGAACTGCTATCTGAGTGAAGGATGTACCTGCCAAGCCTCAACCTTCTTGATATCAGCACAGGAACCGTTGGTGAAGAGCCCTCTTCCAGGTAAGCATGTGTATATATCTTGTAGGGCATGAGCAATGGAATAGACAGCTAAGTAGACATTGTAGGATATCCGTAAGTGTGTGTAATCCATGTAAGGGGTCTCCACACTGCTGATGTTCTCATCCCCTGTGCAAAGAGGTCGGAAGGCAGTGGAACTGTTACTTATCCTGCCACCACCTTCTTCATGACCTCTCATAAAAGTGTCCATGGACAAAGTCCCTTTGGCACCTTCCTGGAGGTGGCAGTTAAATGTTTCTTCCCAAAACTCCTTGGCAAAACCATTGTGGACAGACTTTCTGGGATGGACTTTCTGCAGGAATTCCCGGAAACCTGGGATCTTCCCAGCCTTCAGAGCGAATCCAATGGTGCCTCCAACCACATGGAAGTACTCAGGCATGGCTATCAAGGAAGAGCTGGCCCAGGCCTCACTGGCCAGCCAGATCCTCCCTGTGATATTACGCCGTACAATCTCCTTGATGAGGGGTTCAAGGTCTGGGCCACTGGAGAAAACAACAATGACTTTGGCTGTGGAATTCTGGATCACCTCTACCACTTGCTGGATCTCTTCCTCATCAGAATACTGGGAGATGAGTTCACTGAAATCGATGCAGATGTCCCTCTCCTCCGCTTCCTCTCGAAACTTCTCAATCCCTGGCCGGCCATAGTCATCATCAGCTGCAATTGTGCCCACCCAGTTCCAGCGGAAATACTCAATAATGTCTGCCATGGCGGTGGCCTGGTGTTCATCATTGGGGATGGTACGGAGGAAAGACTTGAACTGATTCTTGTTGCTGAGGAGTCTGCTGGAGGAGGCATAGCTCACCTGGAGAGAACATATAAGTGAGTGAGGTACCAGTGAATGAGGCTGTGCAGAGGTGGTTTTTTGAACATTTATTAATTTAATTTATCAAACATACTGTTCATGGTAGACAGGATGAAAGGGTGAAGACAGCCAGTATCTGTTCCTCTCCAGTGTGAGCCCTCAAACATTTGTCTTTCAGGGAGCATTCTAATTCCCAGTGGGTGATTCTTTAAAACTACCTTGAGAAATGGGTCTGGCCATAAAGTCAACACAGCAGTAGTGGAATCTACTTATTGTATCAAGGAAAGTCTTCTATACACTGTTTTGTAGTTGCTCCTAACTTCCTCTGTGCTTCCTCATTGGTTATAATATATCCATGTTCCGATCTAAACGTTTTAACTTCCCCTTCACTATGACGAACACTTTGTCCATGACTCACTTCTGGAAGGAATGAGGTTCCCTGTGGGTTATAAACCCACAGCTCTTCAGAGGAGCTCCAAGGAAGCTCCTCTTTCCTATTCTGCCTAGTTTCTCTCTCCCTCCATTTGTTCTCTTTTGGTAATGAAAGAGTGTTTAATATCTCTTGTTCTCTAGTTTTCTAGAGAGGTTTTAAAGGAAGCCAAGTTGAAAAAATTGGGGAGAATGTCCTTTTAATAATTCTCACCAGTTGAAACAACTATTTTCTATGTTCAATGTTTTAAAATGAATTTTCCTTTTTTTAGATCTTTTTTAAAAATTTAAATTTAATTAGCCAACATCTAGTACACCATTAATTTTTGATGTAGTGTTCAGTGATTTATTAGTTGCATATAACATCCAGTGCTTATCACATCATGTGCCCTCCTTGAATTTCCCAATATATACCTTCTTGTCAATGAATAGTTTCTACATCAAAAACATGAAAGACATTGGTGTATGAAAGATCAGAGCCAGGGCACCTGGGTGGCTCAGTCAGTTGAGCGTCCCGCTCGATTTCTGCTAAAGTCACAAACACAGGCTGGTGAGATTGAGTCCTGTGTCAGGCTCTGTGCTGGACATGGCACCTGCTTAAGATTCTTACTCACCCTCTCCCTCTGTCCAGACCAGGGCGGGTCCATCTTTACTAAAGGGGCATGATTTTTCTGATAAGAGCTTTGATTATGGAAGTTATAATAGGAAATCGACATTTTTTTCTTTTATTGGAATAAGTTCCTTCTTGCTGTTACAAGAGTTCATGACGTATGGGTAGTTAGGTTAAGTAATTTGTTGAGATGTTACTGTTTTTACAGAGCTCTACTTGCAGACATAAACAGCAAGCTTCTGAATCAGATATTTGCAGATGAAAAACCTACTCAGGCATTTTTGTGAATTCATCCATTATTGTTTACTTCTTCTTTTGAAAAGTGGATTGATAAACACTTTAAAAGGATTAAAATTACAAACAAATATATCTACTATGGATATGTTTCTCTTAAAATTAAGATTTATAATATTTGTTCAGTTTTTCAAAAGGAACCAGAAAAGTGGGCAAAAATACTAGTTCATTATTTGTTCTCCCTACCAAAATACAAAACAAAACAGAACAGAACAAAAAACCCTTAAAAACACACAAAACTTTTTTTTATTGTATGAGGGGAGAAGTTCATGAATGATTCAGAAAACTTCTAACCACAACTGTTCCAGCTGGTCTGCCTATTGCATCCACTTGGTGGCATGAGTGGCCTAAGAAATACCCCTGGGCCTCTGCCCCGACCCTGCAGAGAAACTGTTCCCAACTCTGCTGCAGAGAAGGATTACCTTGGGAGCTTTCAAAATTCCTCCAGGCTGCTTCTCCTGTCACCTAAACCCGGACCTCGGGGGTGTGAGACCCAAGCATCAGCATTTTTAAAGCTTCCCGTGTGATTCCAACATGCAGTCACAGCAGAGAACCACTGCTGTAGATACACTTAACATTGTTTTGACTGAGAATTATTATAGTTTTCACTTTAATAATTCCAATTTAGCTTAAAGTCATCTTTCATCCAAACCACAAAGAGTTTAAACCTTTACTTTGGGTTCTTTATTTATTCGGTGGTGATTATATCTTATGCCTTGTTGGCTACAAGAACTCATTTTGTGTATTTAAAAAAAATTCTGTACAATATGCCAAAATTATAAGATGCATATTTGCATGTTGCCCAGCACATTTACTGATAAGGGCATTGTTAGATCATTTTGCGCGAAAGTTATAGTCAGGGCTTCCCCATGGGAAGCACCTTTAATTCCCTGAAGTAAGGATTTGGGAAATGATGACAAGACTTTTTGAGTTGCCACATGTATATAAAAGGATAATGTCTATCACCAAAGAAATGGAGACTCCCAACATATAAATGGGAATTTATGAAAGGTACTCTTACAAATTTTATATATTAGACATTGAAAATGATAAATTCAATTATCATTTATAATTTGATTTAAAAATTGTCATAAAGGATGTTACATTTGAGTTGATTCTCCCATCCATGGACATTTAGGTTGTTTCCAATTTTTCACTCTTACAAAATGATGTCATAGATCTATGAATATTAACATGCAAAAAGGTGTACTTCACAGGGGAAAAATATGCAACTTTGAATAAATGTTTATGATAGCACTTGTTTCAGTGAACTGTTTACTAGTATTTCAAAATACAGACATCTCGCCACCTAGGCTGAGTTCCTGCAGGGTGGATACTATTTATTCATATATGTTCTATAAATATTTGTTGAATGAAATAGAATATTTTCCATTTCGAGAATGTGCAAGGTAGTGAGTAAGTTCCTGTTCTGTGAGGAAGTATACTCTTCTTCCCCCTGAGCTAAACCCTCAACCAGAAGATAGAGAGGTAGACATTTAAGGGAATAGGATTAGGGACAGATATTTTGAGTTTGAAAGGTGGGATTTACATCACATGGTCTCATTCCTTTTAGTAAAATCAGAAGAGTGGGCATTCACTGAAGGAAGGGAGTGAAAAGTAAATAACTGAACACTCTGATTAAAAAAAGACAAAGTTTTATACACGGTATTTTAAAAGGAATTTTGGAAGAGTTGTGAAGGTTTAGTTGACATGATGAAGTTGGGGTCTCAGAAATCCCAAATGGTCATGGTACAGTGCCCTGACTAATTAAAAGGCCTTCTGTGCTAATGTAAACCAGAGGTAGGAAAATAGCAAGCTGTATGGACAGTGGGCATGGCAGCTCTTTGAGTGCACACACAGCTTACCCTGCTGCCCCACCTGAGAAGGCACATGTACCTGGGGGATGTAGAAGAGGCCCAGCAGGTTTGCCACCGCCGTGGAGATGCCCGAGCCAGTTGCTCCCACTACAGCAATAGTAGAGGGGATATGCTCTGAGCAGTTGCAGAACTCGTCAAGGTTCAGAGAATCAATTTTATTCTGTGCCACAAAACTCAGGGTAGCCTCCAAGGCTTTAGAAACGGTGTTGCAGGTGTCAAATATTCTGTATCCCAGTGTCATGTTGGGAAGAAGGGCTGGGCTGCTGTTGATTTCCTCAATGGCAAATATCATTGCTTGTAACCAACGAAACCCGCGGAAATTGTACCTGGAAGAAAGAAGAAATGGAAGAAAATGGAGGCTTTCTGGTCAATCCCTTGAGAGTAGGGACTGGGCAAAGCTGCGCTTGAATCATACATGGCTCTGTTACCCTTTTGTTTCATGATGTGTTCTTTGAGACTCAGAGACCTCTCTGTAAAATGGGTACATTGCCTACCTTTTATATGGTAGCTGTGAACATGAGATAATTATGTAAAATTCTCACTCTGGTCCTTACACAGAGGGAGTAATGATAGCAAAGATTGTAGTAATAGAATGAATAATTTGTTTCTGCTTCATCCAGCAAAGAATTTGAAGTTGATAATGTGGAGTATTAAGAAATAATACAGATAAAAAAAGATTAGGGAAAATATAAATAAGATTAGGATTTTAATAGGCTGGAGCCTAAAAATTACTTGAGGTTTGCACAAATTTAGATTATGACATTATTGGAGCTTAAAGGGGAAAGGGAAATGATGAGTCTCATCTTTGTAAACTAACAAACATATCTAGAAGGGCTATTTACAAGCTGGTTATTTCTGGGTGGTGGAGGGATGGTTTTAAAATTGTGGACATTTGCTTTATTTATATATTCTGTTTTTAAAAATAAGGGTACATTGCTTTTCAAAGAACATTATTTTAAATAAATATCAAGCAAATTTAACAAAGAGAAGTAGGGTCAGTGACATAGTTTTCATCTCTCCGGATCTGGCCAAGAGTAAGAGCTAGAAGTTTATGTGGAATCAGTGTATCAGTGCCCAAAGGAGGAAATGTAACAACTCCTCAGGTTCTCTCTTTAGGTGGTGGATTACAGGAACTCAATGACAGGTGGTAAAAACAATTTGCTATATACTCCACTGTATTGTTTAGGTTCCTAATTTTTAACGTGACATTTTCTCCTAGTTATTTTCTTTATGTTTCCATCATTTATTTTTAGCTATTTGTTTTAAACCTGCAAAATTAGAGAGGTTATAGACTATTTCTTTACATAAAACAGTTATACTGCTTTTGTTGTCTTTCTTAAATATAATTTAAAAAACACAGCATTTCAGGGTTTCTTAGTTGATATTAAGTATGTATGTAGCACACACACAACTCTGTCCAGTAGGGCGCAACAAAGAGGGTATATGTCCACATAGGTTATGTGAGGTATATAATCAGCATAATTGAAATTCTGTACTTAGTTTTTCTGTATTCCTGAGAAAAATGTGAAAATTTTATCTAATTTTCCAGCTTTCATTAGAAACATGAACAGAAATCCAGTTTTGTTGGAGCAATTGTAGTTTTCATTTTCATTTTCCAGCAAACAGGAAGAGTAAGGAAAAAAAAGGCAGGATCCCTTTTGAGCATTGCAAGTCTTAGAGAGAAAGTGGTATTTTCTCTTAAAAGGTAGGTAAAAACTTGGGGTGCATTCCTGGTCTCTGATACCCTTGTGAAGGGAAGTGATACACAGTCCATTCTACTCTGCAGAAGTCAGATCTTGTTTGAAAGAATTGTGCCTAATTCTAGATGCTGTATTACAGTCATGATAAATTAGGGAACATTAGATGGAGGGCAATGCAAATGGTGAGGGGTCTGGAAATCATGTCATGAAGTAATTGTTCAGAAAACCAAGACTCAGGCGCGGAAAAGAAGTGATTCGATGGGACATGATAGCTGTCTTCCAGTAACTGAAGAGAGAGTTCAGCGAGACACTTAGATATCTGTGTTTTCTCCATTGGCGTTAGGTGTATTCTGGTTAAGCAGCAGGATTGCAGCCTTCTATAAGAAGGACTTCCAAAATCCTGCAGTCTGCATTTTGAAGATGCCTGGATCATATCAACACTGAAGTTTCTTTCAACTTTAAAATCCTTTTTAATAAAAAGTGAGAGTGAGGCAGCCAACACTCAGGTATTACTGACTTTAATACCTGGGGCACTTAAGGTAAATGGGAGATTTTACTACTCAGGTTTGCAAGACCTGTAATAAATTTCCATCTAGGTACTTAGTCTTTCATTCAGCAACACTGCTGCTAGATGAACAATGTCGATTCATTTACGAAGTGACTGGACACGTATCCCCACCAGGCCATGGATTTTTTTACTCAATATTTTTGACATTCTACTTTTTGAAAAATTTCTTTTAAAAAGGGGAATGGAGTGATTTCAGCATGACTACCAATCACCATCTTTAAAAAGAGAGAACCAAGTTTCAAAAAAATTACTTTGGGTTTGGTACAGTTTTTCTACAATAGAAGAGAGGCTTTGCTTTGGCTCATTTCCTTACCTGATACATTCCACAGACTCCGGCCTTGATTTTAGATCTTGATCTTTGGCTGCTACTCCAAAATGAATAGGAAAGAGCCCCCCGAGGATAATGTCCCCTTTCTTCTGGGCTCGTTGGTCAGGCCCATAGGCAGAAGTGCACCAGGTACTTGCCAAGAGGATGAAACAGCAGCTATAAAACGCCATAGTTCTGCTTTCTCTCCAGGGGGAAAACAAGAGTGCTGGTGGTTTGGGGGCCCCTGGAACTTTCCCCCTTGGTGCAGTTCACTCCCTACAGTGTGGGCACATGTCTACAGAGTAATTAATAACAGAACGGAGGCTGTGGTGTTTGAATATCCATTTCTGCCTTTGCCTTTGCAGACTACTAGGTGGGTGGTCCTTGAGTCTTTAGAAGCCACATCACGTAAAGGGTGTCTGTGAGGCTTTCTAAAAGAAAAGAGATAAAATGAATTCAGCTAAGCCTAAATTCCGTCTTGTTATGATGACTGCAACTAACATGGCTTAGAATTTCCATTTAGGGAGGCTGATGGGTAACAGGAGGGTAAAGCATGACTGAGAGTCTCATTTTTATAGCACTGCGTGAGAAAACTTTACTTGCCCATATTGGAGAAGGACTGTGTTCAGTTGTGAGGCCACATTTTGAAGAGGTAATTGATAAGCTAAGGCCTCCACTGACGTCATTGCTGGATTTTAATTCATTCATTCTTCTGCGTGAATAATGCATAGAATTTTCTTAGTAGTAGTAGTTTCTTGCATTATTGTTATATAAATGATATTTTATTCAGCACCTATGTTCTTACAGAAAATACAGAATAGTCATAGTTAAGTTTAAATTTGGCTTTAAATCAATCAAAAATGTCAGAAAAGGCCATTTTTTAATTCTTTCTTTATTATAGTAGATTCCCATTTTTGTAACTTATCACAGATTTCTGGTTTCAGTTTATAATATAATACTCTGTAAACTTTTGAGGAATGATTCTTGTAGAAGATGCAGATAAATCAAAGGTCAGATTATGCTGATAAGGCTTAACAGCTGGATCTAGGTAAAAGTCCTTCTGCTAGGAAATCTTTGTTCTTCTCTACACCCTATCACCCACTTTCTGGGTCAATTACCAATTATATGTTCATGTTGGGTAACTATACAGCTTCTCCTGAGGTTCAGGGCCAGTACTGAACTGTCATGTGGCCATCTCCACCTGGATGAAGGTGCTTCCAACTTGGCAGGCTCTTAACTCACCTCTTTCCCAAGGTTGCTGGTTGCTACTTCATTGTTTTTTAATCTCAGGAAATGGTGTACCACCCACAAAGACATAAAATAAGGAGTCATCCTAGTCTCCTCTCTCTTCTCATAATTGCCTTTCATATTCAAACAACCACCAAGTCCTGTGGACTGTGCTTCCTAAATCTCTGAAATCATCTACTCCTTTCTATTTCCAAGGCCATCTTAAGTCTGCCAGCATTTCGTATCTGGATTTCTGCAACTATTTCCTCATAGACTTTCCTGCCTCCAGTTTCATTCTTTTGCAATCTGCTTTTAAAATCTTTGGATGCCATGGAACGTGTGGTTTGGAGCACAGAGTCTGAAGTTAAACCTGGCTTTGAATCATAGTTTCACTGTTTTCTAACATATAACTTTGGTAAAGTCATTTTCTGTGATCTGAATAACTATGCATAGAGGGTCATTAACACAATGTAACTAGTAAACTCACGGAAAATGCTAGCTGTGATCCAGTTTCACTCTTGGTGGTCTTTTCTTTGAACTCCATGCTCCAGTCATCCCAAAATGCCTTCAGTTCCTCAAGTACACCAGGCTTTTTGTAAAATTCTCAGACCCCACACATCCCATTCCCCCTCTTTGGTCCCTCTGGCCTAAACTTTGCCTGGAAAACATCTAATCTTTCAGTTTTTAGGAGCTCATATCCACAGGGTGTAGCTTGGCAAACTGGGGCCTTTGTGTGAATGGAGAAAAGAACTCCTCTGGGCCAGACAAAGCCCCACACTGAGGCATCCAGCTTAGGGGTGGAGCACAGCCTGGATTTCCCATGTCCCATGCTGCCTCTTGCCCTTTAGGAATGCTACCTCCTCCAATAGCCATTCTAGCAGATGCTGGGCCCCATGTGGAAGGAGTACCCCCACAGACACTCAGCATTCATGGAACTGTCTCCCATAATGTCTGAACTTCTCCATGACCTCATGTCTGAACATCCATGATCCATCCAGAACTACCATAGTTCTCTGACTCCAGTCCTGCATTTAGATTTTTGGCTTCATTTCTTGGACCTTGGTCATACATTCATTCATACATTTAATAAGTACATGTGTTAAGAACTGGGAATATAAAGGTAACAAATGTATGTATGTTCCCTGCCCTCAGGAACTCCCAGTCCAGTAGGCAGGCACATTGGTATAGGGGATCAGAATTTATCTCAACATTCAGAAGTGAAAAAAAAAAATGATAACTTTGGTTTCAAGAACTAAATTCAGCTGTGTTTCCTAGCATTTAGCCATGTCTGCAATAGTAAGTGCTGAATAAATGTTGAATGAATGCATTAAAAAAAAAAAAAAAGCACTTTGGAAGGAGACAAAAACTAGCATTTATTGAACCAGGCATTGTGTCACATCCTTTAAACATCCAGTGTATTTTAAATTTCACAACTGCAGTACCAACTTTATTTTCTAGATGGGGGAATAGGTTCTCCATATATTCAACTTACTCAAGTGAGAAATTCTGGCACTTGAATTAAGAATACCTCAAGAACTAAGAATTTTAAGGAGTCTGGAGTAATGTACTGAATTAGGAGAGTGAACATTATTACTGATTAAGGTAGGTCACTAAGACCTGTTAAATTTTCCCTGTGAAAGATTAACTACTTGGAGAAGTTTATTAACTTCATTAGTCTGTTCAAAAGAAAATTCATGGTGAGAAGTAAGAGATCAAGGAGAGATTTCGGGTCAATTTGTAGCAGTTAACTCCACCAGTCCAATGCAGTCTCCAAACTGCCCTTTCTAGTCCAATTACTAGGGTCTAATTTGTTTGAAAGCTAAATTGTTCTAAATTCTCCCTCATTCTTTCCTCCAATATCCAACCACTTTGTCCTGCTGACTCTACCATCTTTCTCCACCCCGTCTTCCCCTTTCAATTGCTATTGCCACTGCTGTTGCTGCCGCCTTTCCCAGACTCCCACTGCCCCCCAGTTTCCTTACTGCAAAAGCTTTCTTTTCCTTCTCCCTCAGTCCTGCTGTCATTGAAAGTGACACTTAGAGCACTGTCAGCTGTGATCATAGCACAGTGAATTAGCACTTGGAGTTCATTGTGACTTCAGCTTGCAGGAATCAAAGTACATATGTCCTTAGTCACTAACACTTCAGTTGCAGTATCTACAGTAAGGACATCTGATTGTATCCCTCCTGTCTGTACTCCTTTTATGCCACACTAAAATTGTTTTTAGCTTGACATGTGGTTACCCGAAATAAAAACCACTTCCCTCAATTTCCTTTATGACCAGTGGGATGTCAGCTGAGGTGTCTGTGGCAGCCTCCAAGAAACTGCTTAAGAGTTTGTGTTTGTCCTTTGTCTTTTCATCCCTCTTCCTTCCTTCTGCTGCATTGGAGGTCTAGGTGACAGCTGGAGCCCATCTTGACCCAGGCACCCTATCTTAGGGAATGATGGTGCCATGAGCTGATGATTTCATGGAGCAGAACCTCTGTATGAGACTGTTTCCAGACTTTTACATGACAGATAGAAAATGCTTCTAGCTCGTTTAAGCCATTGTTATTATATTTCTTCTTTCTGTAGCTATATTAACAGTATCTGTCCAAGAGTCACAAGTGAACCCATTTGTTTTCCTTACTATAAGTTCATTTCATTTAAATCATATATAATCATGTTTGTCCTCCTGTAAGAAAGTATTGTAAACACAAGCTGAAGCTAGTATTTGTTCTTTATCTCGAAGGCAAATATATTTGGAAGAGGAAATGACCCGTGTACCAGCTGGTTTTATGTTTAGAAGGTCCTTGAAATCATGATGAGTGTTTCAGTACTAACAGATGACTGATTGGTGAGTTCCTAATCCAGGAGATGTGGGATGGGAGGTCAGGCAGATTGGTCTGCGGCTCCATAGGTTCATTAATTTGTAAATTCATGGAATTATTGGTTCATTCAAAAACAGTTATTGAGCTCCCCCGCAATGTGTTAAACACTAGGGGATGTGAGGAACCTAGGAGAGGAAGTTGAGATTGTTGCCTTCAAGGTACTCATGGTTTAAAGGAGATAAAGATATGTATTATAAGTTGTGATGCAAATGCTACAAAGAGGCATGAAGTAGGTGTTGAGAAAGTACAGAGGCAGAAGATACTTCAAGGAGAATTAATTCAAAGTGGGGACCAGAAACTTTTTGAGGGTATGGCCTGTCTCTTCTCATCCCTGTAGCTTGGCACCAAGTATAATGCCTAGAATTTAATATGTGCTCCACAAATATTTGCTGAAAGAATGAATGAAACATGACCAGTAAAAACGAGCAGTTGTCTGGGGGGAATTGTAGGACAAAATAGAGAAGCGTCATCCCACAAGACCAAAGGTTCCTGAGGGAAGGATCTTCATCATGATCACAGTTGCTTTCTCAGTATTGAACATGGTACCTGATACTGAAAAGTGTCAATATCTCTTGAACTTACATTTGTCCAAAAAGCTCCAGAGTCAGGGGTGAATGAACAGAGGATAGAAGGACAAGGTTAGAAGACAACATTGCAACATTTCGATTTCCATCAAAGTAAAAACCACCTTAGTTCTTGCCCCCTTGGCTTTAACATTTCCAGAAATTGTGTAACTCTAGAGAAGAATGATTTTGTCTACATTTCAGCTAGACAAAACCAAAGCATAGACCTCTAAACATAGAACGACTCAGAAATAAATAAATAAATAAAACAATAAATAAATAAAACCACTCAGTAAATTAGAGGCATGACAATCTCAAAAAAATATAATTTGTTGATTCCTAACATGCAGACATAAAAATTCTACGTTGCCTAGAGAAAAGGTGGTTATGAAACCAAAATTGATTTCCAGTAGAAATCATTTATCTACATACAGTGAATACATTGATTTGTCTGTGATTTATTATGCTATAATCTTTGGCCTCTTTTGTCATACTGATCATAAAGAACAGTAACAGTAAGGTGTGAAGCCACCATTGCAGAAAAGGTGAAACGTGTACACTTTAATGAGGGTGAATAGGGAAAAACCTGAGAAAGTTCAAACAATAATCACAAAACCCATGTACCTGGCTCTGGTTACAGCTTTCTTTACCTCTAGCTGAGGACACATCCACAATGTGGGTTTGTATACGCACCTGGGGTGCATTTGTTAAAAAATTAGAGACATCTTATCTGTCATCATTAATATGACCATCCTCAGGTCTGTGTCAGACTTCATTCCTTCTGTATTAAAGCAAGGGACATCTTGTTTTAAAATGAGGGCCCTCTTTCAGCACTGGGGGAACACAACCTGCCGAGTCACACTCGACTGCCTCCCTCCAGCCTGGCTTGCTGTTCACCCGCCAGCTGCACAGGTTCTTACCCTCCATCTCCCTGACAACAGGTGTGACTTTTGGAGAGTCCATGCCTCATTTAGTCCTGGTAATGGCTTAATTGAGTTGGAAAAATGCAAGGACAGGAGCGTGATAAAAACCAGCTGAGCTGGGTTCCTGTTAGTCATTGGAAAAAGCTATCAAGGAAGGGAGGAGAAAGGATGAACAAGACTGGGGAGGAACAGCATAGAGTGTCAAGCAAAATGGGGAGAAAGAGCCAAGGCAAAGCAAATAAAGGAGATAAGTAGGAGAGGAAATGAACATTCATTAATGTTGTACTATGAGTTCTGTGACAACATGGCCTGGTCTTTCCCATTCGTGGCCCTGAATCCAGGACACCATGAATGATTAGGTGAATGAATATATATGTAGGCTGCCCGCATCACAGTAAACCATCTTAGGAGTTTATAAAGCTATTTGAAGACGAAGGAAAAAGACAAAAAAGGAAATGGAATGGGAGTTGAGGGAAGGTGAAAAAGTCAAGGTTAAAAAATGATGAGAAATGCTCATTCTCTGCTGTTGAGTCTTAGAAGTTGAAATGTGTGCTGGCTTTAGGCTTTGACATTGCCGATGCCTGGTTTCCACAACAGGACAGAGTGAGTTCCTGGGGACACAGGCTATGAGTTAGAAAATTTCTTGTCCTAAAATGATTCTCTTCATGCCTTAACTAAGCTCTGCTGATGGATGTGTGGACACCAATGGGCATAATTAAATGGTTCAGGTGAAAAGCAAAGATATGCAACTCATGTCTTTATAAAGAAAAATGTCAGAGCTTCAAGTCCTATATGAAAAAAATATTTCTGTGAGATAATGTCCTGGTACAACTTTTCAAAACCGCAAGGAACCCTGATAAGCCAGGTGTTTTTTTAGCCTGGTGTCCCAAGATATGCTATTACAGTGTCCTCAGGTAAAGTAAGTTTGGGAATTGATGTACACTCTGTGCCACAAGGACACATTTGCCTCCCAAAGGCTTTGAGAAGTCCTGCATTAAAGATAACTTTAACCCACTCATTCTGAAATTTATTTCAGCATGAAACTCTTAGTAACAATGCTGTGAAACACAGTCTTGGGAAATGTTAACCTCATGAAAAGTATAATATCCTTCCCTGGGACCTCCCCAGTCTCTCTAGATGCATTTTTGAATGGGGAGGTATGTCCATCCCTCCTGGGCATAGCATTTCTGTAATCCCAGGAATGAAATTCCAAAGGGTGGCATTGGAAATAGGGGGTGGGGTCCAGTCATTCTCTGATCTTGGGCATAGATGTTCCTCCTCTCTTCTCCTGCAAGATGTTTCCATGGCATTCAACAAGCTTGTACACCAAACCTTTCTCCCTCCCACTTGCAGCAACTCTGACCTAGAATAGTGTTCCCCTACAAGGACCTTTGGAAAATGCAGGTCGTGCTGGTAAACTGGCTCTCTGGAGGCAAAAATAAAATAGGGAAAGAAAAGGAAAAAAATGAAAGAAAAAATGACCTGATTTGTAGTGTTTGCTATATGTTCCCACCTTGGCAGATTTCAAGCTACTAATGATTTAACAACCAACTTGTAAAAATCCTTGCTATTTAGCTGTTGGCTCTCACGGGCCGATAGCAAAAGCCTGTCGAAACCCACTGCTGGGACACAACTCTAAGCAAATGGAAATGCAGTCTTTGGAAAAACTGGCTCCAATTTTATAGGCATTATGAAATCTTCTCTTTCCTCCTGTTTGCTTCTCTGCTCTGCCTGCTAGGAAGCTGAAGCCAAATTTGAGTTCCAGCTCTAGAGAATATAGAAATCAAAGAGTGCATTTTTGTGTTCTAACATTACTCAACATATTGCTTTTTCTTTCTGTGTTTATTTCATCCCATTTCCTCTTCCTATTAAATCTTTCATTTTTATAACAATGATAGGGATATAAACATAGAAACAAATACATATCGGGGGTTCTGTTATGGGGAATAAGAAGTGCCCCCGGGGACGACTGCAGTTAGGAGGAGGGAGTCTGGGAAAACCATTCTTGCCTCAGTAACTGAGTGGGTAGATTTAAGTGACTGTTTTGGGAGACCAAGTCATTAATCAACACTGGGTGTTATATGTAACTAGTGAATCGTTGAACACTACTTCAAAAACTAATAATGCATTATATTTTGGCTCACTGAACATAATAAAAAAAAAGAAAAAAATGGAATACAGAATTTTAGAGGTTGAAGGGACCTGGGAAGAATAACAGGTTCACCCTGAAACCTTCTGACACCTCAATGTTTGGATCATGGTGGCCACTCTTACCCAGTGTGGGAGTTGGAATTCAGAACCCATGGGGAAAACTGTGAGATTCAGCAACAAAAGGGAAGAGAAGTCATTTTCTTTTTTTCCCTGTTTTTCTGGGCACCCAAATGTATCTTAGTAATAGCATTTTAGGTTTTTAGGAGACTAAGCTACTTTCATTTTCAGCATAAAAACTATTATGGGAATTCCTGGAGTTTTGACTGGCCCTTAGGTACATAGAGTTGTATTAATCATAATCCTTGGTTGGTGATACACCCTCACCATTGGTCCATACCTGCTCTGTTTTTATTTATTAAATTATTTTTATTTTTATTTATGGAAAAAATTTTCTGTTCATTTATCTTTCCCATTATTCTATCAGAGTTTTGGGTTTTTCCCCTCAAAATTTGAGAGTTCTTTATATATTATGAATATTAGTTCTTAAGCTAATATAATACCTTAAGTTGTGGGATATGCTACAAATATTTTCTTTTTTTAAGATTTTATTTATTCATTTGACAGACGGAGAGAGGCAGCAAGAGAGGGAACACAAGCAGGGGGAGTGGGAGAGGGAGAAGCAGGCTTCCCACTGAGTAGGGAGCCCAATGTGGGTCTCGATCCCAGGACTCTGAGATCATAACCTGAGCCAAAGGCAGATGCTTAACTACTGAGCCACCTGGGTGCCCTGTTACAAATATTTTCAACTAATTTGGCAGTTCTTTGACTTTATTTTACCACCCAACTTTAAAATACATTTTATGTGGTCAAATTTATGAATTATTTCCCTTATTGTCTCTGGATTTTGAATTATTAGAAAGATTTTCCCTACACTGAGTTTATAGAGGAGCTCACCGCATTTTTTTCCACTCTAATTTGTTAATTTATTTTCTACCTAACTTTTTTTGTTTTACATTTAGTTTCCTGATCAGTTTTTGTGTATATTATGAGATATGGGTCTGATTTTACTTTTGTTTCCAAGTGACTACCTAGTTGTGCCAGCAACATTTATTAAAAAGCTCATCTAAACTAAATAAGTAAATAAATAGCCCATCTTTGCTCTGTGGTTGAAGATACCACTTTTATCTATTCTATCCTTGTCTGTATGGCTATTCTTATGGCAGTGGCAGTAGCTGTTTTTGTTTTTATTTTTAAGTAGTCTCGTGCCCAGCATGAAACCCAGCATGGGGCTTGAACTCATGTACTCTGAGATCAAGACCTATGCTGAGACAAGAGTCGCAGTCTTAACCTACTGAACCACACAGGTACCACAGTAGCACCTTGTTTTAATTAGGGGTATTCATAGTACAGTTTATTACCTGGTAGGACTAGTCTACATTTATAGCTTTCATTTCTTAGTGTGTTCTAGGCTATTCCTGCATGCTTGTTCTTCCTTATAAACTTTGGCATCAACTTGTCCAGCTTCATAAAAAAAGCTTGTAGATATTTTTATGGGGATTGTATTACATTGACATCTTTATGGTGTTGAGTTGTCTTATCCAAGAACTTCAAGGATGCCTTTCCTTTTGTTTCAAGAGTAATTTCATGTGGGGGTGCCTGGGTGGCTCAGTGGGTTAAGCCTTTCCCTTTGGTTCAGATCATGGTCCCTGGGATGGGGCCCCACATGGGGCTCTCTGCTCAGCAGGGAGCCTGCTTCCTCCTCTCTGTCTCTGCCTGCCTCTCTGCCTACTTGTGATCTCTGTCAAATAAATAAATAAAATCTTAAAAAAAAAAGAGTAATTTCATGTCTTTCAAGAGTGTTTCCTCTCATCGGTTTTGCACATTTTTCTTAAATTTATTCCTAAGTATTTAATTATTTTTGTTGCTATTATAAATGGCCATTATGTTCTCTAGCTATTATTTGTGTTTATGGAAGCTGTTGACTTTTGTATGTTAATTACGTATGTTGATAACTAACTGCATTCTTTTATTATTTAAATTACTTCCATTGTTCTTTGATTCTCTAGTATTGTCTGGAGATTTTTTTATTGAGATAGAATCGACATATAACATTATATTAGTTTCAGGTGCACAGCATAATGATTCAATATTTGTGTATATCGTGAAATGATCACCACAAAAAGTCTAGTTGACATCCACCCATCACACATAGTTATAAATTTTTTTCTTGTGATGAAAATTTTTAAAATCTAATCTCTTAGCAACTTCCAAATATACAATGTGGTATTATTAACTATATAGTCACCATGTTGTACATTATATCTGATGACTTACTTTTTTTGTAATTGGAAGTTTATATCTTTTGATCACCATTATTCACTTTTATTTCTTTATTTTTAAGTTATTTTTAATAATGAATAAGCATCCCAAAGAACATTAGTAGTACCCTCCCTGTAGGTTCCCCTCCTGCATCCTGTGCTCCTATGTCTTTCCCTCTAAAGAGACCATCATCCTGAACATATCCATCATTTCTTTGCTTTTCCCTCCACCCCACCAACCCCGGCTTTAAATTTTTTTTGGGGGGGGGCGCCTGGGTGGCTCAGTGGGTTAAAGCCTCTGCCTTCCGCTCAGGTCATGATCCCAGGGTCCTGGGATTGAGCCCTGCATTGGGTTCTCTGCTCAGTAGGGAGCCTGCTTCCTCCACTCTCTGCCTGCCTCTCTGCCTGCTTGTGATCTCTCTCTGTCAAATACATTTAAAAAAAAAAGAAAAAAAAAAAGAAATACAAAAAAAATTTTTTTTTAAATCATAATGAAGACTGGGAAAATATACATCAAAATGTTGAGAGATTTGTTCTTAGTGGTAGAATTATGGATTTTTCCCATTTTGCTTTTTGTTTTTGAAACTTAAAAAAATGTATAATTTTTTAAATCAGAAAACATGTTACTGTAAAATGTTATTTAAAAGGTTGGGATAGGCATATTTGAGTTTTCCTTATCCTACATAAATTCACAATAAAAATAGGTCGAAAAAAATTTAAAAAGAAAGGTTACCTAAGGAAAAAAAGATGGCTATATAAATAGATATAAACATTAAATATGAAGGAAAAACACTGCAAAAATGATTTTACTATCTGGTCATACTATATATACTTTGAAATATATTTTGAAAAATATTAACCCATAAGCATACTACTTCATTCTTTTTACTTCCATTTTACTTCTTTTTACTTCCATTTTTACATTCATTCCACTTTTTACTTCATATCTCCCATTCTTTTTAAATAAAATTTTTACCTCCTTTTTCTCTCTTCTCTGTCTCTCAAACTTTTAATTGAAATATAAGACATCAAGACATATACACAAATCATAAGTGAATTTTCACAATGTAACACATTCATGAAACCAGAATCCAAGAAACTAGATTGAGAAATAGAACCAGAGCCCCAGAGACCTCACTCATGCTTCTTCCTAGTCATTATTCTCATCCAAAGTAACCAGTAGCCTGACCTTTACCACCACAGATCAGTTTTTCATGTTTTTGAACTTTATATGCATGGAATTATGTAGTATATACTCTTTTGTGTCTGGCTTCTTTTTTCCAATGTTGTGTTTGCAAGATTCATCTATACTGTTTTGTGTAACCATGGTTTATTTTCTTCTCATTGTCATATAGCATTTTTATATGACTATATTGAACATTATATCCATTCCCCTGTTACAGTTTTATTTAAAGATTTTATTTATTCATTTTGAGAGAGAGAGTGCACAAGCATGGGGAGGGGCCGAGAGAGAGAGAGAGAGAATCAAGCTGACTCCACGCTGAGCACAGAGCCCAATGCAGGGCTCGATCCCACCCCCCTGAGTCTGTGACCTGACCTGAAATTATGAGTCGGACATTTAACCGACTGAGCCACCTAGATGCCCCACAGTTTGGGGTTTTAGTGAGTAGTGCTGCTGTGAACATTATTGAATATGTCTTTTTGAGAAATACGTTGAGTACATGCCTGAAGTGGAACTGCTGGGTCATAGAGTTTGTGTATGTTTAACTTAGTAGGTAATACCAAGAAGTTTTTCAAATGGTTGTAACCAGTTTATCTTCCCATCAGCAGTAAATGAGAATTTCCGCTGATCCGTATCCTTGCCCACCAGTGATATTGCCAGGCTTCCTCACTGTAGCCATCTCTTGTTTTCCTTTTATATGGTTATGTTGTATTTACATGTATTCCTAAGAAGCATTAAAATTATTTTAATTGTTTTAAACATTTTAAAAAGGGGATCATGCTACATGTAATCTTCTGAGACTTTTTTCACTTAATGTTATATTAATAAGATTCAATTATTATGTGTTACTATATAGTTCATCGTTTTGACTGCTTTTTAATAGCCCATTGTGTGAATATATCACAATTTATTCATGCACTTTCCCACTGATGGGCATTTGGGCTGTTTCAGTGATAATGGCAATTGCTTCCTTCAGGTTTGCTCTTGTCTGTGCAGGAATCATGGAAGAGTTCTGTGAAAATCCCAGCTGCTATTAGCTTCTTGCAAAATCTAAGGCCCAAAATGACATACTCCCATCATCGTATTTTAAAGAACATTTTGCCTTAAAGTTAACCAAAATCACATATATTTTAAAAATTAGGGCTATTTCCTTTAGCTTACATTATCACTGCAGCAAAAGTCCAGAGGCAAAAAATTCTAATTCATTTAATGGTGCAATAGAGTTGCCTTCCTTTTTTTCCAGGCTTAACAATTCAAATTTCTTTCAAACCTTTCTGCTTAGGGCTATTTCATATTTTTCTAGAGATATATGTTAATATCCTGTGAACTTTTTCTAACCTCTTCACATCAGTCTTTAGAGTATACTAACAAAAATGGAACCATGCTTGAAACTGACTTGAGGTTGACAGGCATTGTGTCCTTGCCCTTTTGTGACAGATCTCAGGACATGTTTGCTGCCTTTTGTTCACACAATATAATTTGGGTGACTCGCATCAACATTCTGGTCATCTGGGTTCTTCTTGTTTTTCTAATATATATTTGTTTCACAGTCCTGTCAGAATCTATACTGGCATTTTAAAAAAAATCTCCAGATATATCATAATGCAGTTGTTCAAACTGAATTTTATTTCTGAAGAACTATCACCCCCTGTTAAATTCATTTTGAATTTGTTTCTATTTTTTTTAAGATTTTATTTATTTATTTGACAGAGAGAGATTACAAGTAGGCAGGAGAGAGAAGGAGGAGGAAGCAGGCTCCCTGCTGAGCAGAGAGCCCGATGCGGGACTCGATCCCAGGACCCCAAGATCATGACCTGAGCCGAAGGCAGCGGCTTCCCCTGGCAAGAAATGCCAGGAAATAACTGGCATCTCCAAATCTGTACTTGTTGGAGGATCATGAGCTGTCATTTAAAAACATGGTGCATTAAAAACATGGAACATGCTACATTCATTTGCCCCAGGAGAAGACTCTCCACTAGACACCTGAAGCTGTTTTGGAGAAGACGATCTCGAAGTATAGTAACACTTTCCCCAAATAAGGCCACATATGTTTCCATTAGCCTGACTTTGAAGCTGGATTATCCAGCATACCCTCACATGTGGTGGAAACCCATCCAACTGATTTCCTGCAATGTGGTAAATCTCAGGCAGAAACGTAATATTGAATAGATTCTCATATCTGTCAGGCACTGGGCTGGGGGCATGGCAGTGGGTCTCAAAGAAAAGTCCTTGGACTACCTCTCAGTCACAGCATCACCTGGGAAGTTGTTAGAAATTCCTGCATCCCACCCCAACCTCGTGAGCTAGATACTCTGGGAGGGGGTCCAGCAATCTAGTTTTAATAAACTCTATATCCAGTGTATATTCAAGTTTGAGAACTGCTGCTAGACTATTTTAAACAATTCTTTTTTATCTGCATTGGCATAGGTTAGTAGTCTGTTCTTGGCTCTGGAAAATCTGGTTCCTAAGAATAATTTCAAAATGAACCTTTTTTCCCCAATGTTATAACTTTTTTTTTTTTAAGCATAACCTAACAAGGCAGAAATGCATTGGCGCACACACAGTAGTTTCCTGTCAATGTCAATTTATTCTTCAGTTTCTCTGAAATCCTTCTCACGTAATAATTGTTAACATCTTACAAAACCAGTATTCCAGGAAACATACTTCATAAATCACCGCTCAGTAGCTAGGGTGAATTTCTGTATCTATAAAAAGTATGCATGATTTGCGAACTATAGAAAATGTCCATTAACCACAGAGTGGCCTCTTCTTGCCTTCCCTCCCAGCCAGGGGATTTACCTATCTAGTGATCCTTCTCTTCTACCTTTCTCTGGCAGAATCTTGGGAGCTCTAATTTTAAACTTTTTTTTTTTTTTACAGATTTTATTTATTTGACAGACAGAGATCACACGTAGGCAGAGAGGCAGGCAGAGAGAGAGGAAGGGAAGCAGGCTCCCTGCTGAGCAGAGAGCCTGATGTGGGGCTTGATCCCAGGACCCTGGGATCACGACCTGAGCCGAAAGCAGAGGCTTTAACCCACTGAACCACCCAGGCAACCCGGGAGCTCTAATTTTAAACTTAATTCTTTCATTATTAAATTCCTCTTTCAGATTTGCCAAATGGATATATATTCCTCACAACCAGTGGATTAGTTCCAGATAGGAAGGTTCAGGATCCTGTGTACATGTGGCCATTAGAAGTCACTTTCACAGGGACACCAGGGTGGCTCAGTCTGTTAAGTGTCTGCCTCCGGCTCAGGTCACGATCTCAGCATTCTGGGACTGAGCCCTACATAGGGCTCCCTGCTCAGCAGAGAGTCTGCTTCTCCCTCTGCCTCTGGTTCTCCTCCTCCTCGTGCTTGCATGCTCTCTCTCTCAAATAAATAAATAAAATCTTAAAAGAAGAAAAGTCACTTTCACAAATCCCCTCTGTCCTGTACCCCCTGTTGTCTTCTGCTCACTCTGTCAGCCCTTCTGGGGGCTCAGAAAGACCTCTCCTTCAGAAGCTGGAATGGTCCTGAACATTGAACAGTCTGTGTCTATCCAGTGCATTATCAGTGTCTCTCTGCTTGCTCCTGAGCCTGTGAGAGGCTCCCGAAGACCTGTTGGGGTAAGAGGAGGCCACTGAGGCCTTACAAAGATCTCCTTCCACTTTGATGCCTCCATTCCTCTTTTGAAGTGAAATCCTATTTTATTTTGATTTTTTCTCTCTTCTTTGCCTCTTTTGCTTTCTTTTGTCTTTCTGAAGTTTCCAAACTGGGTTATAAGACTTCTCCCAATCTCTCTGATGAGAAATAAGCTCTTTTAAAAGTAATGGTAAAGGTTATTATTTCTGTTCCTATTCAGCTATGCCCATGTGCTGACTATATTAGACCAAGGGGCCAACTGTGACCAGATTTGGCCCACCTCTTTTTGTAAACATTTTATTTAAATATATGCAGGCCTATTCACTTGCATATTATCTATGGTTGGTTTGGTGCTACAAGGGCAGATTTGAGTGGTTACAACAGACATTGGCCCACAAAGCCTAAAATATTTACTATTTGGTCCTTTACAGAGAGAGTTTGCTGCCCCCTGAAGTAAACTGAACACCGAGGAGACTCCATCTTTGCTATGACTGTAGGCTGACAGTGTTGGAAATCGTTATGTGCCTGGTATGCACAATGGTTTCTGCAAGTTCAAAGGAGCCGATTCCATTAGCCTTTTCAATTAGGGCAATGAGTCCAACAGCCTGTTTTGTGACCAGAGAAACAGGCCACTTCTTCTCCCTGGTTGCCATCTGACTCACTCAGGAGACATCAGGGGTCTTGTTTGTTTGCCATTTTCTCACATGAAGAGAATGGAGTGGGTTGTGTAGTGGGGACTCCCCCCAGTGAAAAAAGTGTAGCTAAAGATGGGAAGTCCAAGCTGAGACACTGAATCACCAGCAGCAACAATTTTTACCCCCTTTGATGCTGCCAAATGAGTCAGTTCCCTGGGAACCAGCTACCTTCCTCTGAAGATGACCTTAAGGGAGGGTATGATTGGTGTGGTTTGGTTGAGAAACAGAAATACCACTACCTCCCATGTAGCCCATGCCTGGTCTTGGCAGGGTGGAGGCCTGAAAGGAGGAGGCCCAGAACTTCAAGTGAGGGAAGAAATGTTTGCTTTGGAGATCACTTCCATTCTGCTTTTATCATTGATGAATGCAAATTCCTTTGTGAAGCTGTCCTCTTGCATTTCTCTCATTTTCTTCTCCTCCTCATCACAGCTCCACTTCCCAAGACTCTGAGGCTCAGAGTAGGGCTCTTGATGGGAGATTAGAGAACGCTGGAAGGGGAGGGGACTTATGTCAATGCCCTGCAGCCAGGCACCACCAGGACAAGAGGGAAGGGAGGCACCTAGGGTGCAGAATGGGAGAGGCACTGGTTGTGATGGCTGGCCCTTGTCCTGGCCCTTTGGGAGGCACAGCCCCATGGTTGGGCAAGTGTGGTTTGTTACTCACTGCGGAGAAGCAGAACTGTGGGTCATCTCAGAGAAGGTAGTAGGAAGAACTACAGGGCTGAGGCTTGTGTGAGGGGAATTTGGAGAGGGCATTTTAGTGACTCTTGTCTAAAGGGAAGGAAGACTAGAGTGAGGCTGAAGCTGCAATTGTAAAGATGCAGTAGTCATCTGAGCCAGGATAGGGGGATATATTGGTTGTTTTTGTGGTTTGGATAATGTTAACTTTTTTTTTTTTTTTTTAAATCTGTGCTCAGACATGATTGTGAAGTGCTTTTTTTTCTGTCTCTGTCCTTCACAGTAACAGACTGGTCTTGTTTGAGGGTGAAGTTCTGTGAAGTTGCTCATGTTCGGCAGGAAAACATCAGGGACTTACTGATAGTGCCACCCATCTCCCCAGTATCAGGGGCCAGTTTTCTCTTTCTCACTGACCAGTTAGTCTCACTGACTCACTCTTTTTCACTTCCTTAAAGTCACAAAAGTCACCGGATAGTGGAGCCAGAAAGGACTTTAGAAGCTATCTAGTTCGAACCTTGCATGTTTAAGCTAAGGAAATGGAAGATCAGAGATGTTGCCTTCCTTGCTAACATGACACAGCCAGTTAGGATTGTCTCTCTCTCTCTCTCTCTCTCTCACACACACACACACACACACACAGAGCATCATACAGCTGGTTCTGGAACCCATGTTTCTTGACTCCAGGAACCCTGCATACGCTGGTCCTGCCTCCTTCAGCAGCCTCATTGTAGGTGTGGGGACAGCCTATACCACTCTCCTTCCTGTGCTCTAGTCGGCCCAGCCCTTCACTTCCTCCAACGGGCCAGGTTCTTTATTGTCTCAGGTCCTTCCCACAAACTGTTTCCTCTGCTTCAGGTGCTCTTCCCCCACTCTGACCTGTATATCTGGCTTAATTCGTTCCTACTCATTCTTCAAGGTTGGCTCAAATTCCATCACCTCGCAAGGAAGCCCCTCCTGCCTCTCTAGGCCTCACTCTTCCTAGTGCTCTCCATCTTCAGAGCATTTCCCTGCTAGTCCCTCTGAATCTCCAGGCAGTCAGGGATCTGGTCTTTCACTGCCCTATGCTCTGGACATTGCAGGTCGTCAATAATGAATGGACAATTTACCCCAAGCCTGGTGGAGTTTCCACCGCTAGAGTTCTTTTTATAGTATAATTAAAAAGGATTCTGAAATCTTTTCTTGGTATCTCTATACAAACTTAGAGTCTGGTTGCAAGTAACGAATACAACTAAAGCAAAAATGCTGAGGTATTGCAAATAGGTAGAGGATGAATTTGATGATCCCATCCCAATGTCGTCCTTCCTGTGATCACTATCTGGACATGCGGGTGTGCTGGAAAGGCCAGCATGAAGCCAGGAGCCCTTCAAATCCCTGAACCAGAGAGGTGTCCTGGAGTCTGAAGCTGCTATTGCATCATTATTTAAAATGTTAGAAGACAGTGTAGAGTAGGCTGTTTGGCAAGAAAAAGGCTATAAAGATGAGATAGTCCAGAGCACTTATTTATATGCCTCTCTCTGAAATGCCAATGCAACTATGTCTGCTCTTCCCAGAAAAAATGCACATCTGCACATAATTCTGTATGTTTCATGTGTTTCATATAGCCTAAAAGCAACGTTATATGATTGGAGGTTTTTCTTCCTGTGGAGAGGTACCACTCTCTTACCTCTGTGAAGAGGCAGGGCAAGAATGGAAGCTAAATTTCCTTATTCCCCATCTGCTATCTTTTCCCTTAAAATCAAAATGTTCATTTCATGAGAGACAACAGGGCATAACAGTTGAAGGCACAAGCTCTGAATGAACCCAGGGTTCTCATCTCCGCTTTGACAATGACTAGTTGGTGACTTGGGGCAAGCTGTATAATTTTTGTGCTTTTATTTCCTCTTTTGTAACACATGAATGATGGTGGGGTTGCTGTAAGGATTACATTAAAATAATCTTGTGAGAACTTATCACAGAGCCTAGCACGCAGTCGATACTTGATAAATGTTACTTCTTCACATGATGATAGCAATGCCAGCCCCCCTCCCCCACCCCGCCCCTCGCCTTACTTTAATTTCTCTCTGGTCCCAGAATACACCGGGTTGAGCTCACCCACGGTGCAGCTACCTTCAGATAGCAAGTGTATGATGATGACACAGGACTGGAGCATAAAGTCAGACATGCCACCCAGCAGCTGGGTTAGAGATGCAGTTAGCATCCTGTCCACAGGGTGGATATTAGCTGTGTGACACACTCTTACAGTGGGATCATGATCAGGACGTTTTCTCATGTCTCCCAGGGTGACCATAGGCCAGAGGATGACAGTGTGAAAGCTGCAGAAGTTCTGAGCTAATGGCAAGTAAACCAAGCAAAAAAGTTCCGCTGTAGATCCCAAAGGGAGAGATGGGTTTCAGGTTTCAACTGCGCAAATCTCTGATGCTTTAAGTATCAGTCTGACAGGTCAGTGCAACAACTTGGAAGGATGTTTGTGGAGAAACCAAGAAAAAGCCTTTTGGCTGGGAAACCCATTTGGTGACAGAGAACTAGAAGGGGTCAGGGGACCCTGGTTCTAGTCTCGGCTCTGCCACTCCCCCTGATTGAGCCGGACAGCACCGATTTGGTGAGTCCTGCGGGCGGAGCCTCAGCAGAGGGCTGGCCACTCTGCCTGTCCCCACCCCTCGCCTTCCACGGGTGAGAGGGTCTCCCTTCTCCCTTCGCCCAGCCCCCTGGGCTCAGCAACCGTTCTGGGTTGGGGGGGATAGTGGGCTGGAGAGGATGCCCCTCGCAGAAGCCCGCTCCTTTCTCCGCCGTCAGCAGCCCCCGCCTGTCGCTCCGGCGCAGCTCCCCGCCGTTTCGCCCGCGCGTCCACGCGCCCGCATGGGCCAGGGGCCCGGCAGTGCTGGAGCAGAAAGATCGCAGATCGATTTCCAGCCTCAGCCTGGCCGTGGCGTCAGCAAGGAAGTGAGGTTGTTTTGACTTGTAATGCGTGGAGCTGGGGGAGAGGTCCTCTATGGCCTTGCGCGCCGGCCCCGCGGCCAGAGGTGACACTGCCTTTGCACTTTCCTGCTCCTGGCAGGGGACTGACGCAAACGGTCTCCATACACGCCTCGGGCCAATTTGGGGGATCGCCTCCCAAGGCCTTAGGCTCCTTTAGGAGTCATTGATAATTTAAGACCAGAGACACGCTCTGAGCAAAATGAATACATAATCGGAATCCAGTAAAATCCAGGCGGCATGTCTATGTTGAGTCTGAATCTGTCATTTACAAACGGGTTAACTGAGGCTCAGGGAGGGGACACAACTTGCCAAAGGCACATGACCTTTGGCAGTGCCAGGAATAGAATGTGAATGTTCATTCTGTCACTTCATTGCTTAGGTAAGGAATGGAAGCCGAGATGCAAACAAACCTTATAAATGCACTCCAGTAGGGAAGTAGGAAATTTTGGTTCTAGTGTGCATCCTGATTTTGAGGGTGGAATGGAACCGGGAGAGAGTAATAGAGAGGCTGGCAAAAAATGTTTAGCAGACTTAAAGTGTATATTTAATTTAAATTTAAATATACTAAATATACTTAAATATATTTTAAATAAATTTAAAATAAATTTAAATAAAATTTAAATTTAAATTTAAGACTGTTCACAATAAAACAAGCATTTGGCATAGATTATCTTCACTGTATTGTGGGATTATTAAATTTTAACAATATTTCAGAAAAACGGGAGTTTTTCTATCTTGTAGGCCCTTTATTGCACACAGGCAAGGCTGTGTTAATCAACTGTGGTAACCCAAAGAATCTGGGAGTTAGATCATTTAGAATAAAATGTTAAATATGTGATTGGGAATTCCGGATAGGGTAAGTCAGTGGGTATCTAGGGGGTGTGCCAGAGAGGAGTAGGCCATTGGGGGATGGAATATGTATGTAGATGGGGGAGGGAAGGGAGGATACCTGCTGGGGAGTAGAGAGGGTGAAGGCACAGGAGCAGGTAGTTGTGGTCCCTTCTTAGCTTCCCCTCTAATGCTGGTAGCCAGGAGCGCACATTCAGTTCACCCTTGCTAGGGCGGCCTAGCTAATGCCCCTAGATAATGGGGGACAACCGTTATCTCATAGGGTTGTTCTAACAGCCATACAAGTGTCTGGTACCTCAATTCCCAATAAACAGATGGCATACAGCTCCTGCCCTGTTCTCCTGAGCCTCTTCCTCTCCTCTAAGTGACCAGTCCTTCAGTCCTTTCTGTCCTTGGGATCTCAACTCCCGCCAGAGATAGATGAGTCTGTATAAGTAGCCCATGAGAGATCCGATCTCTGTTCTAGAAGACCAGATTCTTTCCTTTACTCTGCACTTGGCAATACTATTTCTTTTTTTCTTTCCTTCTTCCTCCCTTCCTCTCCTCAATTCATCCTTCCCTCCCTCCCCACTGAGTGAGGAGCCCAATGTGGGACTCAATCCCAGGACACTGGGATCATGACTTGAGCCAAAGGCAGATGCTCAAGTGATTGAGCCATGCAGGTGTCCCAATACTATTTATTTCTAATAGCAAAAATGGAACTCCATGTCCCACAAGTGAGGACTCGCATGCCAAGATGGTACAATCTCAGAAGACTGTGCAGTCCTTAAAAACAGGTAATAAAACCACCGAAAGGCATATTATAATTCTCATAATATGCTGTTAAAAATTGAAAAACAAATTTACAGAACAGCATATACGGTGAAACTAACTGGTTTTAAAAATATGCATAGACATAGAAAGAAAAAATGGAGCGTTATTAACATCTCTGTGAGCTAGACAGGGAAGTGATCCTCGTGTTAGGCCCATCATGCTGAAAACAAACAAACAACCAGAGCTACAACAAGATTACCCGAGACTGAGGGGGTTTAAGTGATTTGCCCAATATTACACAGCCGGTAACTGGCAAAGCTTCAGCTGGAACCAGACTGCAGTTTCCTGATTCAGTGTTCCTCCACTGGACCACTCTAATCTACTCCTTCCTCAGACTGCTGGTGTCTCTCATAGGTATGTACATTTCAGGAAGGACTTGTTACTTTGAAGTGGTCACATTAACCTGGCCAGAGAGTAATTTAGATGCCAATAGAAAACCATTTTGTTTTTGTTTGCTTTAAGAAATGATACAGTAATGTGCTCAACAGACATGTTCCTTGCTTCCTGAGCCTCTCATGGGCAAGTGGTGCGGGTAAACTGCCTGGCACCTTATGCCAGGCACCTTATGCACACACCCTGGGTACGTGGACTATCAGCGCTGGTGGGAACTTTGGGAATCACTTAGCAAATGAGAAAACCAAGGGTCTAGACAAAGTCAATTGTCTTTACCTCCAGCTGGGCGTGGATCCTCCCAAGGGCCTCCATTACCTCTCTGTAGAATCTGTTCTGAAATAATGACGTTGTCTTTTAGAGGCTTTCTCCGAGAAAGCCCAACCCCACTTCAGTCCTAGAAGAAGGTAGCCAGCCACATTCTCCCTTTCTGGTAGAATGCTCAGCTAATGTGTCTGTGGCAGGAAGGAGGGGTCTGAACTGCTGTAGATTCAGGTGTTTGTGTGGAAAATGTGCTAGCTTCATGCATCTAAAAGGAAGTGGGAGAAGATGGGAGTTAAATAACAGATAAGACTGACGTGAGTAAAAGGTATTTTATATTTGCCATAGTTGTTCATTAAGATTCATTGAGTTCAGGGTTCAGTTCTCAAGGTGGCTTAATAAAAACTGCAGAAATAGAGCCTTTTCATATCCAGCTTCATTCTTCATATTCATTGAATGAAAGGATAATGAATTCAGAGTTCCCTCTGAACTCCTTTTAGATCCCCATTCTGTACCATGTAGACCATCTAGGTAAAAATTTGCTATGGGCTGAGATGTCCTAAAGCTGTAGGGAGAGGCTGGGGATGTGCTCAACAGACATTCTCCTTGCTTTATAAGACAAGAGTGACTTTATAGCACCAAGATGGCAGCTGGAATGGTGAGCTTTGATGATTTTCCAAGGAAGAAAATGAGGAGAAAAAATAAATGATCACCTTAGATTCCCAAAATGTTCTTGATTAAATATATAAGGAAACACTGTGAAAAATAAGAGTAAACATGTCTGTTGACTATAGGGCTTATCAGTGCCTTCAATAGCCTAATGTGAATTGTAGAATCTTCAAGAAAAGGACACAGTAAATAAAGTTGAAAGGCAAGAAAAATATAATTTCATTCTGTTAATTTTCTTGTTCTGATTCTTTTTCTTCTCCAGGATTTCAAGTTAATAGTGCTGTAAATCCTTGGTATTCTATGATTGTTCTGTTTATTTGTATTTAACTGTGATCATCAGGGATACTGATGATGACTAACAGGGATGCTGCTTTGGATTTTTCTAGAAACTTTCAGTCTGTGTCTCGCTGAATTCCTGATAGGTGGAAATAATCAGTACTGTCCGACACTTCACTGGACCTGACTTATTGGCACAAATTGTCAACCTTTCTATATGTGGCTGGGTAGCATTAACACTGGCTGGGGATTGAGACTGGAAGCAAGATAGGAAGGAGAGGTCAGATGCCAGCAAGCTCTGAGAGGAGACACATGCTACTCCTTTGGATTGTTACTAGGATGGACCATCCTTTTGTCTTATGTGCTTTGGGTTCAGGTATCTCTTCTATTTCTCTCTCTAATAAAAACATTTTTATTGAGCATAATGAAGTTCACAGATTATAAAACTACAACTTGGTGAATTTTTACAAAGGTACAACAGCCATATAAACACCATCTAGATCAAGACATAGAATATTCCCAGCATACCAGAAGACTCCCTCATGCCTTCTCCCAATTACACCCTCAAATTCTATTCTGATTTCTATCACTCTAGATTAGTTTTGCTTATTCTTTAACTTCGTAGCAAGCATGGAGATGCTTGTTGCTCTGCAGGCTAATGCACCTGGATGTAGCTATTCCTCACGCCCCAACTTCCACACATGCTCATCATGGTTGACCCAATGTGTGTATATACATATGTACATGCAGACAAAGCAGTACTGGCAATACTGAACTGAAACTTCTCACAGAATTCTGAATATTTTACGTTATGTGCACAACATTGAGATGGAGAGAAACAGAATGGGATCAGAAAGGCAAGTAGATTCCTAGGGAGGCTGCCCAGAGGCCTCACACTCCAGAGCCAACCAAGTCTTTAAGGTAGGAGCTCCTCTTGTCTAAATCACAAGAAGCTAAACAACACTGAGTTCATAGTATTTGGTATTCTACGATAGAGCTCACATGTCTGCATCATCCACTAAATGTCTCATCAATCTGGTATCATAGATGGTACCTCTTCATCCCTCTAACCTTGAACTGGTGGGTTTGCCCCTCTAACCTTCATTGCTGGCCTAGCCCTGACCAAGGTTTTGAACCAGTTCCCACTCCGGCTCCAGGAAGGCACCACTTGTACACATAAGTATGTGTTTACTGCTTGTTGCCTTCATTGTAAGCTCCATGGGGATTAGAGTGATGTCTGTTTGGTTCACTGTTGTATCTCCAATGGATGGCACAATGCCTTATGTATAGTAAATACTCAATAAATACATGTTGAATGAATAAAACATAAATTGTAAAACAATCCAAATGGTGAAATTAAATCTGTATATATAAGTAACATTAGCTCATTATTGCTGAGGTATTCTTTTACATGCCAAAATTTGCTGATAGCATGTCCTGATGTCTTTATAACTTAAAAGTCTATAAATTCAAATCTTTGTATTAATAAAAACACCAAAAATACTAGCCAACATTGAGCACTTTTTATGTGCCAGACTGCACTGGCTACATAAATAGTGCCTAAAATTTAGTCCTCCAGGGGTGCCTGGGTGGCTCAGTGGGTTAATCCCCTGCCTTCTGCTCAGGTCATGATCTAGGGTCCTGGGATAGACCTCTGCATCAGGCTCTCTGCTCAGCGAGGAGCTTGCTTCCCTCCCTTTTCACTGCCTGCTGCTCTGCCTACTTGTGATCTCTCTCTCAAATAAATAAATAAAATCTTTTAAAAATTTAGTCCTCCCAGCCAACTATTAAGATGGTACAGTTATTATGCCCATTTTTGAGGATGTGATAAGTTTTTAGTTTCTTGCCCTTTTTAATACATCATGGGAAATCCTAACTGTTCTCAGATTCTCTTGTTCTGTGAGAGATAATGTCAAAAAAATATTTCAGGTAAATGATAAATTGACCAGATCCTTTTAAAATTCCAAAACAGGCATCCCAGACTGAGATCATTTACCACTTCCTTTCCCCCAGGCTTCTGAAAGCTAGAAATGCCAGTGGTGGTGATTTAAACAATGTCTCACCAGTTTTTCTCTGATTTCTCTTGTCTATGCTCAGGTACTGGAAAAATCAGGTAAAATGATCATGAGGTCAAGGGCAAGGCAGCCTTGAAGGGATAAATCTCCAGATGAAGGAAACAAGAAGGGAAGAGAATAGTCCTACCCACTTGTGTTTTGATGATGTGGCTGTCCATGGAGACTGTGTGTGTAGGAGGTGTGCCCATCAAGAAACAAGATTAATCTGACACACATACTTAAATAATAGTGCCTTACATTTGTACAGGGCTGGACAGTTTGCAAAAGTGCTTTCATGTCCATGATTGAATTAGATTCTCATAACTGCTCATGAAAAGTGGATATTATGAACATCCCATTAAAGATGAGCAAACAGAGGCTCCTCATGGGTAAAGATCGAGGCTCATAGCTTACATGGGACTTAGTCCTGGCTTGGTTCCAGAGCTTATGGTTCCCAACGCTTCTGCCACCCCATGTACACATCCTGTAGAGACAGCCCTTCAAAGGACAGCTCTTGGAGTTCAAAGCACTCCTGACACGGGTGCCTCTCTGTACAAGAAAACCAATTACACCTGACTTGGCACCAAAATCTTGTCACTCAGGTAAATCATTACCTTATTCACCAGACTTAGCTGGCTCCTGGCAACTCTGACCTATTTCCAAAAATCAAATTAAAAAACTTTCTCAAAGGTGGAAACTTTGTCAATTGACAAACTGATGAAATTCAAAAGAATGGCATATATAGAGAAATTCTTGGAATTTACACCAAATATTAATGATGGACCTTGAGGTGTTTAAAAAACCTTTCAATTTTTGTTCTGGTCTGCATTACTTGAAATCTCTATAATAAACCATGTTTTGCTTTAATGAGAAACAATAGAAATAGATTTCTTAAAAAAAATGTTGAAAGCAAATATAGCAAAATATTAGCAGCTATTTCTAACCTGTAAATATAAGTGATTGTCATTGTGTGCAAGTGTGTTTTCCTGCACCCAAATCCCCCCAAATCTTTTGAGCAATAGAACCATCATGCAATAAGTGGAAAGCTTTTCAAGGGGCTTTACTTAAATGGAGACCACACTAATTTGTCTGTGCACACACCAGTATGTTGATTTAAAATAAATTTGTAGGTCATTTTATGCCTCATTCATAGCCCAACTGTCAGTTGTGACTTTGGCTACTCTTGGAGTCAGGGGGCTTTAATCATAGCATGGCTCGCTTTCTCATATGTTTGGTCAAAGACTCTCTATCCATCTGTTATTCAGGGTAGTGAGGTGGCCATATTTGGGAGAATAGCAAAGACAAGGATAAACCTACTTCCTTTCTACCCTCCCCCGTAGTGGTCCAGAAAACTCTGGTTTATGTCCTTCCAGTGGCAAATATTAGTCTCTTGGTGATGCATTCCACAATCCTGAGGTTAATAAATGACTTAGAAGAAAAGCAAGTCATTTATCATGGACTGTGGTGTGACCCTTAGTCCAGTCATTGAAAAAATACTGTGCTATGGGTGCTTTCAAACAAAGAACCGAACTTACTGCTCTGTTGCCATGTGTCCAGTTAGGGCACATGGTCTTTTCTTTGTTATTTTCACTCCAAGGACCCCTTAGCAGCCAAAAGAGATTTTATTTGGCTAAATTCTCACCATTAGTCCAGACTATAAAGCATTCCTGTACAATCTAAGTACAGAGTGAATGACAACTGAATTTACCTGAATAGTAGTACAACTTTCTCTTTTGGGCCAGAGTTGGGACTTAGATGTGTTCAGCATGTGTCATTTGATGATCCTAATGTTCCCAGTCCACTCTCACCCCTTTTTTCTAGTCCACTATCTCCCTGGGGTTTTTGAACATACTGAACTAAGATAGAACAGTAAGGTTGTGTCTGCATTCTCTTTTCTTAGTCATCCAAGTGAGAGATTGGAGAACTTGATTCTCTTCCAGCTCTGAAACTGCTTATCTGTACCCCCTTTTAAGATACCATAAAATTGCTGTAGCATATTTTTAGAGAAGTTCTGAAGAAAACATTTTATTTTAGAAGCCAGCGCAAATCAAAGACTTTAATAAGCAAAGTAGACAGTCCCCATTAAAGACTCTAAAGGATCTTTAAATGAATACTGTAGGCAGAAAAAAAGAGAGCAGAGTCATAAAGTAGAATCGACAAACCTATAAGAGCAAATGAAAGAATCTGGTAAATGAAAGTTCAGAGGGACAAAAGGATAAGGAAATAGTATACTGCAACAACAAATATGCAAGTACTTCCAAGAGTCACCTTGGAGTTTTCAAGAAGAGGGGATAACACAGGGTCAGGTGTTGAGGAGCTAAATGTGGGCAGAAAATGCACTGATAAAGGTCCAGGGCAGTTGGCAGAATTTGGCCAAGAGAAGGAAGCACATGGAAGAAATGAGAAAGGTATCTTCAAGGGGAGGGCTTTCATCTCTTAGAAACCACAGCCGAGATAGTCAGGAGCCAGCTTGTGCAAGTCATCTTAAATTATCTTTGACCTCTTTTTGCTATGGTTGTCCAACTGATGGATAAAAAAATGAGTGCTGATTTGAGTAATTTAGATAGGTGTTTGGATACTGGCTTAGCAACTATACTCATATAGTAAGAAAAAATATAGAAGGAGTCTATAGTGTTTATAACCAATATGAGTCACAGGGTCAGGTGACTACTAAAGCAGTGGGTTGTTAACAAGGACCAGGAGGACCAAGAACCCTATCATACCTACCCTTTGCCTGCACTTACTATGCCACACGGTGTTCGGGTATGTATATTTCAGTCTTAGAGAAGGGGATCCAGACAAGCTGGCTTCTGAACAGAGAAGGAAAATAGGACAATAAAAGCTTGAAAATGAAGTGGTGGGGCATTTGGGTGACTCAGTCGGATAAGCTTCCAATCCCTGGTTTTTGCTCATATCCTGATCTCAGGGTCATGCGATGGAGCCCTGTGTTGTCAGGCCCTGAGCTTGGTGGGGAGTCTGCTTGTCCTTCTCCCTCTACTCCCCCTGAAATCTGCTCTTTCTTTCTCTCTAATAAATGAATAAATTCCTTAAAAAAAAAAAAGGAAATAAAATGAAACAATGAGGAGGAAACTGTTGTGGGAACTAATACTGATAGTTTGTTGGGAGAAAAGAACTCTTAGTTGGGACATGATTGGAGTCCTCAGGATGCTGAAAGAGGTCTTGGGTTTTTTCTCAGTGGGTACAAAGAATAGGATTGGACAGAGAGGCAGATATTCCAGGGAGACAGATTTTGGTGTGAAGTAAGAAAGAATATTCTAACTATCAAAACTGTACAAGCTATAAACCTAGTAGGTTTATACCTACTAGGCATGGAAAAAAGTTTCCTATTACAACTGTTAGGACAATGCAACAATGGAAATATATGCCTCCCAAAGTGAGGGTGCGAAAGTGTTCAGGAAGAGGCTGGAGGAGCTGGTGTGAGGGAAGCAGAGGGAACATCGGGCTGTGGGTGAGTGTGGACAGATGATCTCCATGTCCCACTAGAATCTACAATGCTAAGAACTACCTTGAATTTATACTGCACCTTTCTTTCTTAGAAATTAAAGTGCTTTTACTTCTAGCCTCACAAGAGCAATGAATCACAGAGTAATGAAACAACTTGCTTAAAAATTGAACTAATTTGGGATAAAAATCCTTCATAGGGATATAATTCTCAATGGTTTTTATAAACTTAAACACATGAAACTATTTGAGTTTACCTAGCGGCAACATGCTACATATATCCAAGGCAAGCTTTTCAGATTTTATAGGGTAAATATGGAGATACTGATTTATGTGTTTTAATATGTAAATAAGTTGAATCAAAGAGTCCTAATGCCAAATATGTAAAATAAAGTAAACAAATGCATTTACTCACATTGACTTTTGGTTAGTCATTCCTGCTGTATGGGCCTAGCAGGTGAGGACCACCTGTGTGATTCCTTCTAGCTATGAGATGTTGTACACTATCAAAGCCAAGAAGCTTTCAAACATGATGTCCCAGAGAGCCCCCTAACCCTTGACAGGAAGTTGGCTGGCAGCAGGCACTGAAGGGGAGTAGAGAACTTACACCCTTCCTATTTTTTATCAGTCGCTTATTTACACTGTAGGTGAGTAAAAACCCAGTATCAAAAAGCATCATTTGATTCTAGTCCTACTTGCAGTTAGTCTGTCTCTCTCTGGCACCTCTGGTATTGTTTTCCCTCCAATAGGGCAATGAATCCAACTTCTTCCTTTTCCCTGTCCTACCTCTGCCACTTCACTGGCCCCAAGTCCATGTAAAAGCATCTCTGGTAGAGACTGCAGCTCCTGAAGTAATGAACATGACTTTAAGGCTTTTCTGCTTGAGGTACCTTACATTTTCTTAGTTACTTTAAGAATAAATCCAGTTTATCTGCTTAAATCTGTTACTTCCTAGGGCTTAGGTTTCTGATTTATCCAGCACTTACTATCTTAGTTGGCAGGGGCCCACCTCTTTGTGGAACAGATCTTAGCAAAGAATTTTCACTTAAATGGCCATCCCATCACTGCCCTTCCCAAAATCTATGCAGGTCTCACTGTCTTCCTTCCCCTCCGAGTCCTTTGTTGGATGCAGACTGAATAATCAGCACCTCCTGATTTATTTGCTTATTTGTGGTCTCCTTCATACTTTCCTATGAGTTCTTTCATTGTTCTGTCCCAAATCTCCCATTTCCTCCTGTGTTTTCCCCTTCTTTAATTTCTCCCATGTTTGGACTGACCATCTGTCATCCTCCAGTCATGGAGTCCAGGACACGTATTCATGGTTACAGTCTGCCTTGTTACAGTCTGCCTTGTTCTTTCCCAAGCACTTTAATAATTTTGTTTCCTTGTCTCTTGATGGTCACTCTTGAGATGTTTTGAGGAGATGGTATTAGGACAGTGTTTTGTTTTTGTTTTTAAGTAGGCTCCATGCCCAAGTTAGGTTTGAACTTACAACACTGAGATCCAGACATGCGCTCAGACCAACACCAAGACATGAGCTGAGATTGACAGTTGGATGCTTAACCAACTCAGTGACTCTAGTGAGTCACCCAGGTGTCCCAGGAAATGTTTTCTAGGGGTGTTCATGGACCTTCAACATCAGCATCACCTGGGAACTTCCTAGAAATGCAAATTCTCAGGCCCCACTCCAGGCCTGCTGAGGCATAAACTTTGGGGTGGGGCCCACCAACGTTTGATTCTGATACTCATCCACAGCATTAGGAAGTGGTTTTGGCTGGGACTCAGAACTACTCAAATCCTGCCTCAAGGTCTCAGAGGAAAACGTTTGTACAGAGAATATAGGGTTTTGGCTCCAAACCCTAATGTCAAATCCTAGTGGGCCACATAGAAAATCCCTTTTCTATACTACATTAGCCTAACTAATCTAGATCTAAGGCATATGATTTTGCCTCTTGTTCCAAGTCTAAACTTGAGTTGAGGTCTTCCTAATCAAGTATGAAAATAGTGTGCTCCAAATTAGAAGGCATCTCTGTGCTAGAGATGTCAAACACTGTATATAATGATGAAATGTTAAAAGCCATCCTTTTAAAATTAGAAACAAGATAAGGATGTCCCATCATCATTTCTCTTTAACATTTTCTCAGAGGTTTTAGACAATTTAGTAATATAATAGGAATGTATTGGAAATGTAAGATTTAGAAAACAAAGATAAAAATATCAATTATAGACAATATGACAATCTTAGAATCTACAACATATAACTAGAATTCATAAGAGAATTTGGCAAAGTTGCAGGTTATATAGTAGATAAAAGCCAATTGCATTTCTATTAATTATCAATAACAAATATATACTCTATAAATAGATACTATTTATAATAGAAAAAAGTTTCTTCAGAAGAGAATGAACTAAAGATGTGCAAGAACTTTTTGGAGAAAATTTCACATTATTGAAAGACGCTGAAGAAAATCTAAATAAATTGAGATCTCTCCTGTATTCATGGAAGACTCAATATTGTTATCATGTCAGTTCTTCCCAGATTGATCTATAGATTCACTACATTCTAATTAAAATATTAACAGATGTGTGTGTGTGTGTGTTGCATGTACACACCTTGACAAACTGCTTCTATAATTTATATGGATGAACAAAGGCCTAAAATAGTCAATAGTCCCAAAGAAAAAGAAAGGGGAAGGGAGGCTCATCTTACCAGCTGGCCACAACAATCTTACGCTAGAATAATTGAGATAGTTGATAATGGCAGGGAAGACAAATAGTATAGAACAGAGAACACAGAAAGAGACTCATGAATACACAGAACCTTGATAATTAAGATGATATTGTATTGGTGGGAGATGGAGTGGACTGTACCTAAAAAGTGTTGAGACAAGTTATTACCTGTGTGGAAAGAGTGAATTTGGACCTGTACTCAGACCGTACACAAAAATCAACTGCAAATGGCTTTAAGATTTAAGTGTAATAGGCAAAGGATGCAAGGCAGCTGAGTCCCACACACGCATCCCTCCTCCCACCCCCACCTGTACTCCTACTTCACTGCCACTATTAAACCCCACTCATTCCGGGTTTCCAGGCAGTCGATGCACAGTTGAATCTCAAGCCAGGGTAACCTTGAACTCGTAGAATCTTTTAAGAAATGAAAGCAAATCCTGCCACCATGATGCAGCTCAATACCATGTAAATCCACTTTAAAAAAAATGTGACCTTCTCTGCCATTTTTAAGACAAGATTTCCATTAATAAGCCACTCCATTTTCCGTTAATAAAGTTTACGGTTTGCACAAAAAATTTTTCGAAGAAAATGTCGAATGTCTTATAACCCAAGTATGGAAAGATTTCTTAAGGAAGTTTAAAAAAATACAAATAATACAAGAAAGATGACAAATTAACTTTAGTTAATGTAGTTTTAGTTAATGTAGTTTAGCTACATTAAACTAAGAACTGCTCATAAAAAGATCCTGTAAAGTGAAAAGACAGGCTGCAAACAGGAAGGGAATAGTTGCAGCAATCTAGCTGAAAAAGGAGGAGTAGTCAGAATGTACAACATTCCTATTGAAAGGAAAATAGAAGCCTCCCAATGGAAAAGAAATGGCCAAAAGCCATGAACAGGCATTTCTGAGGGAAAAACTTATGAATAGACAAGGAAAGAAATACATACACATCGGTAATCAAATCAAAACCATAGGGGTGCCTTGGTGGCTCAGTGGGTTAAAGCCTCTGCCTTCGGCTCAGGTCATGATCCCGGGGTCCTGGGATTGAGCCACGCATTAGGCTCTTTACTCAGCAGGGAGCCTGCTTCCCTGACCCCCCACCTCTCTCTCTGCTTGCCTCTCTGCCTACTTGTGAGCTCTGTCAAATAAATAAATAAAATCTTAAAAAAATTAAAACCATAACCATTTGGCAATCACTCAACTGTTGGCAAGGATGTAGATAAATGATAACACTCATACAATAATTCTGGAAGTTTAAGTTGGTAAAATCACTTTGGAAATCTATTTCACATTGTCTAGGAAACATGAAGATGTGCATACTCTAAACCTAGCATTTTTAACCCTAGGTAGAGTGAACTAGAGACTCTTGCATATGTGCCAAGGAGTCATGTACAAAACTGTTTATAACATTTTAAAAATAACACCAGAGAACTGCAAATACCAACTGCTGATCAACAGGAGAATAGATAAACTTTGTTACTCCCTTAGAGTGAAATTCTATACAGCAGTGAAAATGGATGAACCACAGCTATAGTCATTAACATGGATTACTCTCACAAATATAATATTTTTATAAGTACACATTAAAGTACGCAAATAGCATGATTCTATTTGTACAAAATTCAAAACAATGCAAATTAAACAATAGTGTTAAGGGATACAATGTGTCTCTGATATAATATATATACTAAAAAGCCACTCATTTTGTAAAACCATGCATTAACAATAACAGAGATTATGGACTATTTTCCTCTGGAAAATATAGAAAAAATTCCAGATAACCTTGTAAACAGAATATTAACAAAACCAATAAAAATCTTAGTAAAAACATTAGTATAGTTAGAAGACATATTACATTCTTAGTAAATAAAGATGTCTGCAAATACTAGAATTAATCTTACAGAAAAGAGGAAAATAGCTTCTTAGAATAGCCTTCTTAGAAGGCTGAAGGAAGGTTGAGGAAGCTGATTTAGGACAAAGATTTTAAGCCTGAAGTTCAGGAAGAACTGTGTAATAAACATTTCCTAGACAGGTGCAAGCACTTCCCAGACAGAGTGAGGCTAAAATGAGCCAAGAGAAGAGCTTGGGGTGGGTAAGTTTTGTGTACAGAAATTCTCAGCTTGCTCCATTCAGCCTTGTGAGTATACTTTGCAGTTAGCTACTGCTCCTTAGTAGTACAGAACATATATGTGGGGAGAAAAATATTATATAAATAATGTGACTTTTGTGTATATTGACATAATTCCCTTTTTTCTCATTGCATATGAACTAGTGTGCATTAAAATAACACAAGTTGTAGCAGAATCAACTGAACATACACCTGTATTTCATAAAACTATTAGGTAAGAGAATGTGAAATATAAATTCCTTCCTTCCTTTTTGGAGGAAGGAACAGGATGGGCTTAATTAGAGGCACAGAGGGGTTCCAAAGGATTAATTTTCTTAAACTGATTATTTTATTATTACTCTTTAAACCATACATGTATATTACATAGCTCTAGTACGAATGACATACTTCATAATTAATCAAGCAGTGTTTGATATTTTCACTGTAAAATGTTAGGAAAATATAAAAGGAAGAATTAAAAATTGAAGTTAGTTATGTAATGTACCAAGAAAAGAAACTAAGGTTTTTATGCTTTAAAAGTGATATTTACTAACTGAAATATATATAAGCAATGTACAAAGGTATAAAGAAGACATCAAAATAAACAAAATTAAAAATCACCCGAAGAGTCCATCACCAGGAGCCCTCCTTCTGGTGACTACATATACACATACATGTATAATTTTACAGAAAGGGATCATATTATACATTCTGGACTGCAACCCAGTTTTTTTTCTTTCATTCAAAAAATGTGTTTGTTTCCATAAATAAGTAACAATCATATTTAACAGCTTCATAGTGATTAATGGTGTAATCAGTCATCTGTTGCAGGGCATTTAAGATATTTCTTCTTTTTCTCCTATTACAAACAATATTTCAGTTAACTTATCTTTAAATACTTCTTTAACACTTGTCTGATTATCTCTTTAGGATTAATTCCTAGAGGTAGAAATACTGTGTCATGAGCTTTTTTGGCCAAGGATGATTTGCTCTTTTCAAAGATTACTTGCTTAAAAAAAAAAAAAAACCAATATATGCATTTTTTAAAATACAGAGAGTGCTAGCTGATGTTTTGTTTTAGTATTTTATTTTCTAAGTTTAAACTAGTCCTTCTACAATTGATTATGCTCTAAAGAAAAAGGCGTGATTCAGAAAGCTCCACATCCCCTTCAGGAGCCTGAGTGGTGAACTTGTTTTAAAAATATCTGAAAAAACACTTCAGAGAAGGTCCAAATGAAAGGCTGAAATGATTAGACTAAGGATTACCAGCTAAATGGAGGATATAAATAGATGAGAGACAGATAGATACATTCTCTAGAAGCAGAAATGGGGACTGCTAAACGGTCAATGAAGGAAGTCAGCAGAGAGATGATCAAAGCGATGAGAGCAGAAAGAAAGCAAGAATGGGAGGTGCTTTCCAAAGACACCCTGAGACCTGAAAGAAGGGGAGACAATGTGATAAGTATAGGAGATGTATATGAGTCAGCAGCAAGAGGCATTTGGGAGGTGTCTCTTGGTTAGGAAACCAAGGTGTCCTGAGTCTAAGAAAAAAAAAACGAATGAAAACCTGCATTACGAAAAAAAAAAGTTATTAAGGAAGCTGAGCAGATGGAACTCAACGGTCTGTAGAAAAGGTTGTTTGTGGAGGAAATTATAAATAAATAAAAAGAGCACTGGCAAATATGAACCACAGTCAAAGATCTTGTAATAAAAGAGAAAGAGTGAAATTTTCTTCACAGTGTAAGTGAAGGTGAGGAAAGGTGGTGGCTGGGTCCTGCTCTACAGGAGACAGAACGGTTGCTGGGCACAGAACGAGGCAGCAGAAGGAAGGGGAGACAGCATTTAGTTCATTTAGACCGGGAAAAGGATTTGGTTCAAACAAGTATAAATCTGCTACCTGAACCACAAGGTACAAAATACCAGACAAGAGCTTAGCTTCATGCAAACATTTCCAGCACATACGATCAGCTTCCCAGCTCAGCCCTGCATGGGGATGGGCCAAAAGAACAATCCAAGAAGTCTTTAGCATAAAAGCACAAAACAGGGGGAATGAGCAAGATGCAGTTCCAAAGACTCCATGTCTTCAGACAACACACAGGCATTTTTTCCAATTAAAAAAGGAAAATGAGGTTTTTTGTTTTGTTTTTTAAATTTATTTTTTATTTTCAGCATAACAGTATTCATTATTTTTGCACCACACCCAGTGCTCCATTTTTTTAAAACTTATTTTCCTCTGAAAAACAATCTGAGGAAAACAAGTGTTAAAAAACGTCAGTGTCAATTTAAAAAGTACACAGATAAAAGAAGAAAATAAAAATTATTCTGAATTCTATTCCATTAATCTCACAACTCTTCACATTTTTTTATATATATTACATATCTGTGTCTCTAGCTCTGTGTCATTTCTCTTTGACTCTATTGTATCATACCTGTTTTTATAAAAATGGATGTAATCTGAAATCCTATACTAGTTACTATATCATGAATACATTTATATGCCACTGAATATTCTTTTTCCAAATAATTTATAATGACTACTTGGTATTTCATTAGCTCTGTGTATCACAGTTAATTCTCTTCTGTTGGACATGGAACATATTTCAAGTTTTTTGTATTATGAATATTGCCTCCCTAACCTTCCTTAGGGTTAAATCTTTGCACATATTAATTATTCTTTCCTTAGTATAAATTCAGGCATGGGAATTGCTAGATTAAAAGAAAAGAACATTTTAAAAGCTTATAATATTGTTGCCAAATTGCCTTCAAATAAGGGTGTTTCCATTTATACTGTCAAGGTAATACACAAGTGAGCTTTTGGCAAAATCATCATTTTTTTTTTAAATTTATTTTCAGCGTAACAGTATTCATTGTTTTTGCACCACACCCAGTGCTCTATGCAATCCGTGTCCTTGCCAATACCCACCACCTGGTTCCCCCAACCTCCCATCCCCCGGCCCTTCAAAACCCTCAGATTGTTTTTCAGAGTCTGAAGAATGGAACAAAGCTCCCAGAAACTAAATTTTGACTATGGGCTTTGGAATTATGTGACACAGGTTTGAATCTAGGCTGTTCTACTAACTGGCCATGAGCTCTCAGGCAAGCCATTTAACCTCACTAAACCTCAGTTTTTTCATTGTATTGGGATAATACCTAACTAAAGTTTTTGATGGTATTAAACAAAGCAAGGTATAAAAATGCTTAGCGCAATGTCTAATACATTATGAACAAAAGAAACAGTAAATGGTATTCCTTAGAATTTTTTTTTCTTATGGTTTCATATTGAAAACTACCAACAATAACACATGGAATGAGGCACCACAGAGAAGGAATTCAGATTACAGGGGATACTAAAGGAAAGCATCAAGGCTACCACGAAAAAGCGTCATTAATGTGGGTCAGAAAAAAAGCCTTCTTCAATTAGAAAATGAACTGACTCTACAATTATGTCCTAGTGGTGTCATTTTAGCATCATAGCTGCACCAGGCTACAACACAAAGAAATGAGCACTCTCCTGCTGATGGGCAGGGAGGAACGAAAGCACCATGGAAAAGCTCACCCCTTTGTTAGGAGGCCCCAGCTGCTCGGCAGACCCCTCCTTACAAGGAGATAATGACAAGTTCTGGGAAAATTATAAAAGGAAGATTTTAAGCCCTGACATGTGTAAGCTGACCTAGCGAGTTGATAACACCACTCAAGCAATAACAGAAATAGTGACCTCAAAAAGGAGGAGGAAGGCAGACATGGAAAGAGGACGGGAAGGAGAAGGGAGGGGAGAAAATAACCAAAGTGTGCAGACCAAATGAATGGGTCCCACCATACTGGCCTAATAGATTTCACTGAGGGGGAAGTAGCTCCACCGATGTACAAACTGGGAGCGGGCAGTTGAGAACTCCTGACACACTTGGGTAAAGACATTCAGTGAAGGATGAAGAATGAAATTAGGAAGTAAAATAATGGAAATGGAATTTGAGGAAATATGGAAGGAGAGGAGGGTGTGTGGAAACCCTCAAAAAGAACCAGGTGTTACAGGGCATTGCTAGTGCTTTTCTGCCAAACACAGGGTCTCATAGAAAAGTTCCTTCTCATGATACTATGGAACAACATGGTAAACACTAGCAAGTCACCCATAGCTGACACACAAGGGAGGGGAAAGAGGGTTAAGGTTGGCTTATTTTTTTACTTCTTGTTGATGTGTCTTGATTTCACCAAATTAGGAAGGGATAAGGTAGAGATGAAGGATAGGAAAGGAGAAGAATAGGAAGGGGGGTGTGGGTAATGAAGCTATCAGTCCCCACAATAGCTATTCATCCAAAGATGCAGGAGATGGGCCCTACTTTCGAAGAGTTTCAAATTCAGTTAGAAAGACAAAAATCCCTTAATATGAAAATGCAAACACATATGGTAAATGTCAGGTAGGAACACAAGATGTGGTGGGTTTTTGGCTGTGGGCAGGTGTAGCTGAGAAAGCTTCCTGGTATAGAAGACCCGCATGGGATCTGGATAGACGATGATGAGAGAGGAGGTTCTCCACTGGGGACTTGGCAGGAGCTAGGCAGCTGAGGAAGGACTGAGAAACCATGTTGACTGGAAACCTGGTGACATGTACCACCACAGACAGGACAGTGAAATGGAAAGGGTCTGGGCTTTGGGGCCAAGAGGACTTATTCTTCTCACTTACTAGGAGTCCTAGTACCTCAGTTTTCTCACCTCTAAAATGAGGATGGTTGAAAGGATGAAAAAAATACTATGAATTAAGCACTACACAGTTACTGGAGCATCGTAAGTGCTTGGAAAGTGATAGAAAATTTTAGTATATGACTACTTCTGGAGATAAAAGCGCAGCATAGGAAGGAGAGGCTAGGAGAACAGTAACATAAAAAACAAGTTGAAGATTTCTAGAAATGTAAGTGTTCAAATAAGAAAGGTACAATGTAAAGGGTGATTAAAAATTAACGATGGAATGGATCCAAGCAAGGCTACCTAAAGTGTGGTCCTTGGATCAGCATCCCCAGTATCACCTTGGGAACTGGTGAGAATTACAGACATTTGGCTCTACTCCAGAGCTACTTAATCAGAATTTCTGGGGGGCTGGGGGGTGGAACTCAGCAATCTACATGTGAAGAATATTCCCATCCTTAAAGTTTAAAAGTCCTGGGCTGGAGGAATTGGAAAAATTTCTTGGCCAAGAGATTGGCTCAAAGTAGATACACCTGATTACAGTTAGCTTTGACCTTAAAGTTAATCTTTCCACAAGCGCATGAAGGTTATTAATTTATAAAGAACTTTAGAGATTCTGCATGGAACGTAAAACTATGGGAAATGATTAAGATAGATGATGGTTACAGAATATGGGTACAGTAAGTGGGATTAGGTTATGTCAGTTTATGTCAGTTCATTTATGCTTTGTTGCTAATAAAGTTATAAAAAAAAATTAGCCCCAAAGGTTTTCAGGGCCTTGAGGATTTTGGAGTTGTAGATGATATTGATTCATTTAAGCCACAAAACAAGCCTATGTGGTAGGTACCCTTGTCATCCTCTTTGTGTAGGGCATGGAGAGGTTTCCAAGGTTACAGGCTAATATGTGGCAGAGCAGAATTTGAACCCAGGTGGTGAGACTCTAGAAGCCATGTTTTTAGTTGCTAGACTATGTTGCTTTCCCCCCGCCCCGGACTATAACTGATATAACCATTCCTTTTCTATTGGACATATAGGTTGTCTCTAGCATTTCACTTTCATAAATAAACTCTGTAGAGGACCTCTTCAGATATAAGACTCTAACCATATTCCTGATCTTTTGTTTAGGATGGAGTCCCAGAAACTGAAATCTTTGGTCAAGGTCCACTTTTAAGACAATTTTAAGACAATTGTTTTCCAGATAATGTGTTATGAGGGTAGCCATTTCATCCCACTCCACCTACCTATATTATCTTTTTTTTTTTTTTGGCATTCTTTTTTTTTAAGTTTTTTATTTTTTATAAACATATATTTTTATCCCCAGGGGTACAGGTCTGTGAATCGCCAGGTTTACACACTTCACAGCACTCACCAAAGCACATACCCTCCCCAATGTCCATAACCCACCTATATTATCTTTAAAGTCTTAGTATCTTTAATAAACAAACTAGCATACCATTTTTAAAAATTCTTATTTCTTTTATTCATGTAAAGTTAAAATATTTGTATATACCCACCAACCACATGCTTTTCTTTATTTGAAAACTGTTAAATCCTTTGCCCACTTTTTTGAAACCACAGTTTTAATGTTCTTTCTATTAAATTCTATGCGCTCTTTAGAGACTGAAACTTTAAACATTTTGGCATATTTGGCCTGATTTGTTTTAGTTTGTTTTCCTTTTAATTATGACTTTTATACATAGTATTTTAAATGTTTGAGTAATAAAATCTATTAATATTTTCCTTCATGATTCTCTGCTACTTTCACACTTAAAAAGAATTTCCTCATCTCCATAAAAAATCCTCTTTTCCTCCTCACACGTCCAAAAAGAAACTTTTCAAACTTCAAGTTTAGCTTGAAGTTACAATTTGAGGGAGTATATTTACAGTAAGAAGTTCATTTCTTCAGAAAACTATAAGAGCTCTGTGTGTTCACTTTTGCTAATAGATATCCATGGAGTTGAGTTCCATGAAACCTGCATACAATCAAGAGACAGTCAGCTAGTGGGAAGAGTCGAGGGCTAGAAATAAATGTACTCAGGAGCATTAATCCTCTTTGTCATCTATAGTCGTGTTTTCTCTGGCAAGTCATTCCACCTTTCAGTGCCCTGTTTTTCTCATTTGTAAGATGATGATGCCTATCTTGTGCATCTCCCTTATTGACCTCTTGAGATGTTCTGAGGATCATATGAGTTAATATTAGGAAAGTGCTTTATCACCACTGAGTGCTATAGCAGTCTACATCTTGAGATTCGTTCCTTCATTCAGCTCCTCCAATGGACTCTGGGGTTTCAACACCGAATAAGACCTGTTGTCTGTGCTGGATAAGGTTGAACAATGTGTGTCAGCTCTTTTAGGTCTTTTAACAACCAATGAGTGGGCGAAATGAGGTGGTTGAAATGGGTGAAGGGCTCCAAAGGGTATAAACTTCCAGTTATAAAAATAAGTCACAGGGATGTCATGAACAGCATGGTGACTGTAGTGCATATTTGAAAGTTGCTAAGAGAGTAGATCTTAGTTCTCATCACAAGAAAAAAATTATTCATGGGGATGGATATTAACTAGACTTATTGTGGTGATCATTTTGCAATATATGCAAATATCAAATCATTATGTTGTATACTTGAAACTAATATAATGTATCTCAATTATAACTCAATAAAAAACCCCAACGAAGTAGGCGATATTAATAATAATAAAAAAAATCCCAGTTTATAGATAAGGAAACTGGAGCACAGAGAGGTTAAATAACTCACCCAAGGTCACACAGCTAGAAAGCTGTAGAGCTGGGACACAGGCCCAAGTAGTGTAACTCCAAAGTCTGGACTTTAAGCCATGAGGCTGTGCTGCTCCCCAAAAGATGAAGGTGATAATTAGATAACTGCAGAGTGAACCTTTATTTGGAATATTTTCATTTTTAAGAATAAAGAAAGAGAAGGCCATATGGCCTCCTCACTACCTTTATCTCTTGAATTCTCCATTGACAAACAGTGCAAAAGGGCTCCCTTGGATAGGGGTTTGCAGTATAGGGAGGAGCCGACTAGGATCCTGACCTGAAGGAGCTCTGATGGACTGGGGGTCTGAAGCTGTGGTAAAGAACCTTGGTCTGATGGTTCCACTCTCACTGGCTCTCTCTGATCAGCTGGCACGTCCCCTCCTCTCCCTACCCATCCTCTCCCACAAGGGCTACCAGACTGGAGATCTGGGTATCAAGACTGGCCTATCTGAGTGAGTAGAGCTAACTGAATGCCTGACGTGCAGCTGGAGCTCAACCAATGCTGTGGAACTAAACTAAAGCCTTATGTCGAATTACAGAAAATTTAGAAGGACCAAATGGAGGACATGATAATTTTTTCAACCATCAACTTCCATTAAGAGGAGAAAAACAACTTTTTTCCTAAGGATGACAGCTCACAATTATTGTTGGGGGGTGGGGGAAACAATAACAGTGTCTTTGAGCCTGCTTCTTTCTTTCTACATGAAAAACAGCAAGTAAACAAGAAACATGCTTGTTAGGAACTCCACCAACAAAAGACACGGGAGGAAGAAGTCAAATCACTTCATTTTCTTATTGTTAGTAATTTTGCTTGTATGCATGTGAAAGACTTGTTGAAAGGGTAGCTAAAATTAGTTTTCTCCCTGCAGGTATCACATTACCTTTGCCCCCATCATACCGATAAGCATTTCCCGAGGGTGGAGGAAAACAGGTTTCCACCCCAGTTCCTAGGGAAAAAAATCAATTATAGATGAGAAACACATAAAAGCCAATTAATTCAGGTTACTTAACCTAAGAAATCATCATTCTTCCTGCTTTATCAGTGTAAGGAAAGATCTCAGACAGGAGCTGAACCAAAGGATGTGGACCAGTTAAGCATCTACCATATGCCAGGCATTGTGGTAAGCACTTTCCCTATATAGTTCATGTAAACCTCACAACCACCCTTTCTAGGAGACATCCTCCATTTTACAGATATCTAAAGGAATATCCCCCAGTAAAAACTGGGGCTCAGAGAGGTGAGGTATGTTGCCCAAAGTCACACAGATAGACAGTCCACTTTTATCCAAATTCTAGACCGTCTAGTGTAGAGGCAGACCTTATTTTTCCTCATTTTACACTTTACCACTCACTCATTGGCCCTGCCTAATTATAATGTCTGTACATTTCTGTGGCTTCAAGTAATGATACAGTTGTTCAAGCAAGTGAATCCAACACTCAGTCAGCATTTCCTAGGATCCACGTTTGGGGGAAACAGGCACAAAATTCCCAGCAACGGTCCACCGAGCACTATCACACACATCTGGATAATTTTCCATCTTATGAAATGGATGATGTGGTTAGCAAGACTACATTGCATTATAAAATACGGATGATCTAAATCCCCTGATTCTCACTGGCTTTAACAGAGGCACCTTAGTTTGTGCATATTGAACTGTGAGAGGGCATGTGAGAAAAAAAGAGAAAAAAATCAATCAGGTTAGTGTCAGGCAAGAGTGAAAAACAAAACTACCAGGCATGAGTGAGTGTTGTGTGTGCCACTTTATGACTGTAGCAAATGGATGAGATCTAATGTTCACTCACCTTGAACTAAAAGCCTCCCAGAGATGAGAGAGACAGAGACAGAGAGAGAGAGAGAGAGAGATAATGGCTTTTATTTGTTCTGGATCAACTAAGCCTTCCTGACATTATTTTATGTTGTAACATAGAAGTTGTCAAGGACTCTTCTCAATTACAAAGACAGGGTTTTTTTTTTGTTGTTGTTCCAATCATTAAGTTCTCTGCACAGAAGCACATCCTAGATACCTGATCCCTAGTCCTTGTGGATACCTGGTTTCCTTTTGTTTTCCTAAAGTCATTTAGATGACAAAACCAAAAAATGACAGACTAGAATCCTACTCCCCACAAGTAATGAGTAATTGAGTTTTGTGGACTTTACCTTGCAGACATCTCAAGCTTTGGTTCCTTTTCTCCATGGCCACTGCCACGGCCACCATGGTTCAGGCTATCATCATCATCATCTGAATGGATATAATTTCTGTAAGTGGTTTCTCTGTTCCAAACTTGTCCCCCCTTTAACTCAGCATCCTTATGCAGCCAGAATGATTATGGCCTAAATAAAAACGCTCATTAAGTCACTCCTCTACTTAAAACCCTATAGTGGCTTCCTTTGTATTAGGATAAATAATGAAAAAAAAAAAGCACGCCAATAATAACTAGATGCATAATCTGTGCTGGGTACTACATGACTTATCCTCAGTTCTTGCAAGAACCCAATAAGGGAGATGCAACCTTCATTACCATTACTTATTGAGGTCAAGATACTTAACCAAAGCCTCACAGCTAGAAAGTGACAGAGCTGTGACTCAAACTTGGGTATGTGTGCTTTCACTGTGCATATTTTAAAAACCGCATCTATCCATGTGATGGCACGCTGGTTCTCCATGACCTGGTCTGCTCACCACTCCAGCCTCATCCCTCATGAGCCCCTTTTTGCTCTTTATGCTTCAGCTCTTTGAGCCACTTGCATGTCCTGGACCTTGGCATGCTGTTCCACACTTCTGTTTTTGTTTGTTTTTCCACACAAATCCCTTCTTTTATAATGCCCTCTTTCCTTTGTTTATCTTGAGGAATGTCTCATCTTTCAAGATTCATCTCAAGTGTTAACTCATCCCTGAACCTTTCCTCAACTTCTCCTCTCCTTGGTGAAATAGACCCCTTGGCTCCCTGTGTATCACGTTCCCTAATTATGCTTTCATTATGGCAACCACAGAGCTTTTCCATCCTTACATGAGTAAGTATGAGTCCCCGTCTTAAACTTCTATGAATTCCTCACATGCTGGGACTGTCTTGCTAATCCATTTTATCCATAGTATCTAGCACAGTGTTGGGCACATAGAAGATTTACAGCAAATATTGTTGGATGAATGAAAATATTTGTTCACATGTGAAGTATGTTGCTTGGTCAGAGCACCCCATGTTAATACATTGTAAAATTTATATTGCTTTTACTTAGAGCAACAATGCAATTAGTAATTGTTTTTCTTTACTAAAGGACTGAATATGAAACTCTGAAGAGGTACTTGCAGCTTTAGAGTAACTGAACATTTTGACATCCTACCAATTACAGCAGTGGGTAAGAGTGGAGAGAAGATACTGTAGTCTATCTGCCACACTTCTTTTCACTGGGAAAGTGATAACAATGAGTTGTCATGTACAAGTCAAATTTGGTATGGCAGATACATGCATATCTATGTTAACAATGGGAACATAGATGATTTGTTTTTGAACCATAATGCACATATTTTATTATGCATAGTAAAATAAACGAATAAGAATGAAATTAAACACTTCATTTAAAAGCATAACAGCAATGGAAAACCATGACCAACTCAAGACAGCACAGATGATACTGTGACAGCAAGGAATCCTTTTCCAGAATTTCAGAAATGCTAGTTCTACATGTATACACATGCTGTATGGCAAACACTACGTGGCAGCCAGACTTCTTGATTACTAGCCCCCAAATGCAATTTCTAGCTGATACACTCTGCTCCTATCTCAAAACCGTATATATCTTCAATATTTCCACCTACTCTGGAATCTCAGCTGAAGGGAAATCTCCTTGAGAAACCCTTCCTTGGTCTTGCAATACAATCTGTATACACCCTCAAAGAACTTTATTTCTTTATTTTAGGGAACTTGTTTTAATTTATAATTACATATTCAATACTTTGTTATTTTATTAACAGTTGCTTCCCTGATGCATCTATAAGCTCCAGGAGATCAGAGATCTTCCTTTATTTTTTCACCATTTTTTCCTCCAGTGACTGACACATAGCCAGACACTCTATAAACATTATGAATGAATAAATGGATGAATCAATCAATCAATCAATCATTGCCATGTTCTCTTAAGAATTATACCTCATTCCTTATGAGACTCAAGCTGGTAGTCAATTTATTCCTTCTCATTATTTCCCTACTCTACCACAAGGATCAGTCCTTATCTTCAAATCTACTCCCTTACTAACCTCCATTCAAAAAGGCTTCCTATGGAGCACCTGGGTGGCTCAGTGGATTAAGCCTCTGCCCTCAGCTCAGGTTATGATCTCAGGGTCCTGGGATCGAGCCCCATATTGGGCTCTCTGCTCAGCGGGGAGCTTGCTTCCCCCACTCTCTCTGCCTGCCTCTCTGCCTACTTGTGATCTCTCTCTCTGTCAAATAAATAATAAAATCTTTTTTAAAAAAGGCTTCTTACAAGTGGCAACTTCTCCCCAACCTGAACTTTCTGACACGTGTGGGATCCAGGTCTAGGTAATCCAACATGAGTAAAATGAACAAAATAAAGGAAATGTAGTGACTTAGAGTACTTATTAGGGTATTTTATTTACTTTATTATTTTTTAAAAGATTTATATATTTATTTCAGAGAGAGAGAGAGAAAGCAGGATGGAGGGGGAGAGGGAGAAGGAGAGAGGGTCTTAAGAAGACACTGTCCAGGGCACCTGGGTGGCTCAATGGGTTACAGCCTCTGCCTTTGGCTCAGGTCATGATCCCAGAGTTCTGGGATCAAACCCAATAGGGCTCTCCGCTCAGCAGGGGGCCTGCTTCCTCCTCTCTCTCTCTGCCTGCCTCTCTGCCTGCTTGTGATCTCTGTCTGTCAAATAAATAAATAAAACCTTTTTTTAAAAAAAAAAGACACTGCCCTGAGCACAGAGCCTGACTAGGGGTTCCATCCCACAACACTGAGGTTATGACCTAACCTGAAACCAAGACTCGACCACTTAACTGACTGTGCCACCCAGGTGCCCCCTATTAGGTTATTTTAAACACTACATAACTCCTAAAAAAGCCTATTAGTTCTTAAAAATAATTTAAACTACTTCTATTTTGTCAAATAGATAAAAATGGGTTTATTTGCTGATTTTTTTTTCATTTCTCAATATATTTTGGCCTTGCCTAGTAAAAGCGTTGGAACAGAGTTGATTGTGCTGATTGTCAGCAAGAAGTTACACCACATGTGCGGTCTCATAGCAAAATTATCTGGAGATTATTCCTAAATGGAGATTATTCCAGGGCCCTATGCTTCAGGATTCTTCTCTTCTCAAGAGTCTTGGCCTGCTCCTCCCTTCCTACTTCTGTGTTCCTCTCTAACCCTTCTTCTACATCTCTCCCCACCACCTCCCCACTTCCGTTGTCTGCCACAAAGCTATGTCCCTGAGCCCCCTCACAAGTATAAAACATCCATCTTTTGAGGTTCTTTCGGAGGAAGAATCCTCTGTCTGCCACTCTGTTGGGCCTGGGTGGAGAAGGGAGAAGCTACTAAGAGCCATAATTGGCAAAATTGTGTTTTCAGGAATAGGAACTCCTGAGGTGTTAATTCCTGGAAATCAAGCGCATTTTAGGAAATACCCTTCATCAATTCCCCTCAGTACCAGACTCTACTTAAGTCACACTTGGAAATTCTAGTTTAAGGGAAAGAACATAGTTTAGCACTCATCATGGACTCTTCCCTAAGGCTGGGAGAGTTAAGGAAAGTAAATGAAGTGTCCTCTCAGTAGTGGGCTCCCTACCCCAAAGGGCTACCCCAGTGAAAAACTTTGAAGACAGCAGGGGCTGTGCCTGAGATGCGGGCAGTGGCAGTGATGTCATTTTCTTCTGGTACTTTCTTTAGGCAGGAGGTGGGATAAAGAATCAAAAGGAGGGGACAGAGCAAGAATAAGAAAGGACATGAGTTAAAAAAAAAAAAAAAGCTACAAAGTGGAAGACAATATTTTTGCAATATTTGATTTTAAAAACCAGGTGCATGTGTTATCTGTTAAAATTACAGTTTTAAAATAACCTAAAAAATAATAAATGACCCCTTACTGTCTGGTACCTTTTATTTTTCTCCACAGGGAATGTGGCAGCTGGTGATCAGGTCTGACACCTTAATTTGGTGCCACAGAGGCAGTGTCCTCAAGGCACCTGGAGGCTTTGGCTAAAGAGGCTGGATGCTGACACGGTGGCCCTCCCTTTCCGTTGCGAACATACTAGAAAGCTGCCCGGTCCCTTATTAAGACACAGGGAATGGGAGTTCTTTCTGACAACGCCACAGGCAGAAACAAGGCGCAGGCATAGCACACTACCCACAGCCTGCGTTTTGGTACGCACTCCCGTTCAACCGAAAGGGCGACCCCCAGCAGCTTCTGCGGGTAACTGAACAGTCGGTCCTGCTCCTGGAAGTCTTTGGTCCTGACTTCCCTCAAGCCACGCACCCGGTGTTCCCGGGGCTGAGTTGCTCCGACGGGCGCCCTTCGTTTGCTCCTGAGCCCATGCGATCCCTGGACCCCGCCACTGCCCATCCTGCATTGTGGCACTTTCCGCCCGCCCCCCTCGCGTACCTTGGTCCTACCTGCAGCCCTGGCCCCAGCTCTCTCACCAGGGGCAGCGCCGGTCCGTTGGCTGTGGATCTACATGAAGATGGGCAGGAACTTGAGCTCAGGACGCCAGGTGGGCCCAGCAACCACGGTCTCGGTCAAGGTCTCGGAGAGGCGCCAGCTGTCAGGGCGGCCACTGCAGCCCCCGCAGACCCTCTGGGCGGCCGCCGCGGCTCCGGCCTCAGAGCTCCGCCCCTCTCCCGCTCCCCGCCCGCCTGTCCCCTGGGGATCCCAGACTGCGGAGCCCAGCTCCCTTCGGAGCCCACTCGCGCGCTGCTCCGTAACCTCGCACCCCTGGTAACCCCAGCACCCTCACGGTCTTCCCAGCCCAGATCCAGCTGCGCTAACTCCTCTGGAGCCCCGCGCCCAGGGCGCCTCTTCTATCTCCCGGGGGCCACCCACTGGGTCTGGTTCCCGAGAACAGCGGGTCCCACGCTCAGGTCCTCCCCTGTCCTCTCGGCACCAGGAATTTCCCGGACCCCAGATCCTGCTCCCGCAGTCGGAGAGAACCCCTTCCCTCCTCCTCGAAAATGGAAAGAGGCTTTAAGAGGTTGGGGGCTTGCGACTCCACCAACGTTCTCTGTGCCAACAGAGGGAAACTTTTTTTTTTTTTTTTTTTTTTTTGCAAAAGACCAGAGAGCCACAGTAAAATAAATACAAATCCCATGCCCAAACTCTTACTCATTCTGCAAGACTCGGGTCCACCGCTGCCTACGCTGCGAGACTTCCTCGGTGCTCGAAAACAGCTCCCTCCTTGCTTCTGTCCAAGCTCCTGCTCCGAAGGACTCGCGGTACTGCTCGGCCAGATGCAGGCACCTGTAGCTTGTGGTTTCCTGCACCGACCCGACACTGCGCTTCTCATAGACGGGGACCGATGCCTTGCTCATTCCAGTCCCGGGCGCCTGGCATAGCGCCCGCCACCTATCAGACGCTCGAATATTTTTTCAGTAGGGAAAATTAATTTCTTTTGTAGAAAACCCGTCTTTTTCTTTTTATCCTCAAACAACACATACCCCTTTGGGTGGGCAGTTTGCTAGCATCTATAAAGAATGACAAAAATTATTATCCCTTTGATGCAGTAATTTCATTCTTGGGGAAATTTCCAAAACAAAATAATGTTCATGTGTAGATGTTTGTAGCAAGATTATTATCTTTTTACATAAATTAATGGTAATAAAAAACACAAAAAGCAAACAAACAAAGCCAAACTGTCAACAATAGGAAATCGGTTAAATAAATTATGGGAGGATAACTTAATGAGATATTGCACAATCCTTAAAATGAAAAACATCAAGGCATGTGTGCCTCAAAATGTTTTTAGAACAAGAGGGGAATAGTTATTTTTAAAGGAAAAGATGAAGTAATACGGTGAAGTGTTTACAAAATAACATTAAGCCAAAAGAGTAAAAAGTTGCATAGTTACTAAGCTTAACAACTTCAAATAAAAATATCAAATTTCTTCTCTGTAAAATGGGGCTAACACCTTGAGGGATTCTTGGAGTATTAAATGTAGTTAAGTATTTGGAGAAAATGCCGAATACGTAGTGGTTACTCCACAAAAAGTTTCCATTTTCTTGGTTCAAAGGAGCAGAGACTCAATGTAGTCTCTCAAATACATCCTCATCACAGCCAAGTTCTGCCCATTAACTTACTTCCCCTCGAAGGCAGCATAAGGAGAGTTGCATAAATGTTCAAGCACCAGGATAAAGTGAAGAGGAGAATCTAGTTAATAAGAATAAATGCCAAGCCCTCCTTCAGGCCCAAATGCCCAGCAATGCAAGTTCATAGTGGGGGATTTGGCTCAGCAGGCGTCCACATCAAGATGTCTGCAAGATTGTAGTTGGCTACAAGCACAATGCAGTCAGTGCCCAAAAGCTGAAATAATTCCACCCCAAAACTGAATAACACTGCAGCCTTGGGCTGAATTAATACTTTTCTGTGATCAACTCACACCTGGGCATAACGTTTAAATGTCGTTAAGAAAGTATCACTCTGAAGAGCTTTTGTTACATTTTAAAGAAGAAGAAACTGAAGCTTATAGCAGTTAGGAGGTGGCAGAAGCATAACCTGAAATCTGAGTAGTTTGACCACAGCCAAGGTGTTTGACCCCTTTGCCAGTGAGTTCCAGTGTGTCCATCTCCCACTGGGAATGTAGTAGATGGCTTTGAGTGGTATATAGATGAGGAAGTTAAATAACAGTGGATCACATGGTGAAAGAAGTTCTGTCCTTTTCAGTTCTCTCGATTCTATAGATTATGCCTAAAGAAGAACAATCATTTTTGTGACTCTTTGTCTTTACACCTCTCTAACACTTGCTAATCTGTTTTTAACAAAGAGAAAGCCTGCCTCAGGCTCAACACCTTTGCTAGGCAACAGTTCCTAAGTTGAATTTAATATCATTGCTTTTGCTTCCTTCTGATATTATTCCTTACACTGTTAATTTCTGACTGATACAGGTTTTCCACTTACAAGATGTTGTAGCTTTCATTTAAGGTAAATTTACTTACCTAAGAAAATTGGGTAACCTCATAGAAAGATATTAAAGAATGAATAAGACCAGTGATATTTGGATATGGTAGAAATGGCCAAATATGAAGGTTACACAGATGCCTAACCTTTGGGAAATACTGCCTCACACTCCATTATGACCGGTGGATGAAAGGTATGGTGGGACAGGTTTCAGTTCAAAATGAACGGAAAGTTTCTGACAATCAGAGCTGGGTGAGAAGATTTGAAAGGGCTGCCATGGCAATATTTACCACATTGCGCTCCCTTCAGGAACTGAAGCGGAATTTAGATGACTGCTTGTCACTAGTGATGGCATGGGAAGGCAAACACACTAGATAGTTTATAAGCTCTGACCTTCCTGCCAACCAGGAGAATCTGAGATTCTTGACAGCAGAGCTTTCCGGAGACTTGACCTCTGGAAAAACTGCATTTTGAAAAAAGTCACATTAACTCCCGTTGAGGACAAATTCCCAAAGAAGGGTTCCAGGTGAACTTTGAGCAACAGCAGCATCAATGTGACAATTGTATTATGTATGAAACACTGGCAAATTACTCTGAAGGTAATTGCTTTGAAAGAGATAGCATTTGGGAAAGGGGGTTTGAAAATGTTAGGGTGTTTGTTTACAATTCAATCATTTACTCTTTAACTTCACTTTCTTCTGGTATAGTCTGTATTCATAACAATTTCCAAAGACCAGGAGGACAGGGCATCTCTTCCTTCTTTCAAATATCCGTATCTGCCAGTCTCATGCTTGTGTGGTGTCTGCTTGCCCCAAAGCAGCTGTCTCTGCTGTTCGTTTTGACAAGTATAAAAATGCGTATGTGTGAAAAAGGTACACAGCAATTAAAAAGTGACTTTGGTGTAGGAAATTTACTTTACAACTGTATGGGCTAAAAATTCATCAAGTACGGGATCACATCAGACTGTCTTATAGCTTCAGAGTGTTTGGCACTTGGAATATCTTAAGATGTCACTGGGGTCTTTTGCCTCTAAAGGCAGGAATCCTCTTAGGATCTTACACGACAGGCAAGCTAGAAGGAAAAGAGCAAACAGATTGAATGAGTAACTGCCCCCATTAGAATAACTGCTTTCAGAGAAGCTCATTAGATAGCTCTTTAGGTTAGAAAGTTCTTTCTTAAGGCTTCCCTGAAAGACCTCTCTTTCCCTCTCATTCCATACCCAGTCCAATGCAAGTCATGCTGGCTCTAATTTCAAAATACAGCCAGAATCAACCTCTTTTCTCCACCTCCAGCACTACCAGCTTTATCTAAGCCAGTGTCCCTCAGAAAACCTCCCAATTTTTCCTGCATCCTTCCTTGCCTCTCTGCAATCTGTTCTCCCTTGGCAACTGGAAGGATACGTTTGACACAACTTGGATTATGTCATTTCTTTGTTCAAAACCCTGTCTGGAATGACTTCCTATCTCACTCAGACTAAAATCCAGTAAAATTCATAGCCCAGACAAGCCAGCGTCATCTGGCTATTTCTCTGATCTCATCTCCTATAATCCTCCTTGGCTCCCATACACTGGTTTCCTTATTGGGTTTTGAATGTGCTCAGCAGATCCTGCCTCAGAGACTTCCATTTACTTTTCCCAGTCTGGAACATTCTTTTCTTTTTTTTTTTTTTTAAGATTTTATTTATTTATTTGAGAGAGAGACAGTGAGAGAGAGCATGAGCGAGGAGAAGGTCAGAGAGCGAAGCAGACTCCCCATGGAGCTGGGAGCCTGATGCGGGACTCGATCCCGGGACTCCGGGATCATGACCCGAGCCGAAGGCAGTCGTCCAACCAACTGAGCCACCCAGGCGTCCCTGGAACATTCTTTTTGATCTCTATTCGAGTGTTACCTTTTCAGAGATGCCTTCTTCTGGGATTCCTATCCCCTAATAGCATAGTCCTTTTTTCTCCATACATCATCCATTTCTTTATTCTGCTTTACCATTTTTTAGGGTGTTGTGAAGTTTATATATGGCTTGAGGGAAATAAAGTTGAAGGGGGAGAGGTGATAGGGTCAGAGAAGTTGGAGCAAATTGCAGCCCAGAACACAACTTAAAAATGAATATGTAATACTCTGTTATTTACAAACACATAGGAATCTAGTTGCCATGAATTTCTCCTTGGCTGTCTTTCCTCCTGGATTCCTAATTTCCTATATTATTGCTAGAGGATGTTCTCACACTCTCATTTCTAGCCCATGTCCTCTTTTCACCCTGATCCCTCTTAAGATGTGCTAAGAAACTCAGATGGGGCATAATCATTTTGTTTTTGTTTTTACTGAAGTGGAACACATGTTTAGAAATATATACAACTTGACCAGCACTTGTACCTTTTTCCATTTGGTAAAAACCCCAGAAAGTAACCATTGTCCTGATTTATAACACCGTATTTATATTTATATCAATGGAATCATTGAGTAAATACTCTTTTATATTTAACTTTTTTCACTCAACAGCTTGTGACATTCAACCATATTGTGCAGTACTTTGTTCCTTTTCATTGCTGTGGAGTATTCTCATATGACTGTATCACAATTTATTGATCCATTTTACTTGATGGGCATTGAGTTGTTTTGAGTTTTTAACTATTACAAATGATGCTGTCATGGATATTTTGTGGTGTACATGTGCTTGCATTTCCGTTGAGCAATATATCAGAGTAGAATTACTGGGTTAAGATAACTAAGAATTCTCATTTACTACTGGTGGAAATAGAAATTACTCTGACCACTTTAGAACATTCTTTGACAATCTCTTCTGGCACTAAACATTTGCATACCTTTTATAGTCTAGTTCTTTGCAATTATTGATATGAAAAATGTCTTTTCCAATTTTGTGGTTTGCCTTTTAATGAACAGAAGTTTTATTTTTAATGTGGTCTTTTCCTGGGCTCCTGGGTGGCTCAGTTGGTTAAACGTCTGCCTTCGGTTCAGGTCATGACCCAGAGTCCTGGGATCAAATCGTACATCTGGCTCCTTGCTCAGCGGGGAATCTGCTTCTCCATCTCCCTGCTGCTCCTCCTGCTTGTGTGTTCTCTCTCTCTTTCTGACAGATAAATAAACAAAATCTTCAAAAAAAAATGTAGTCTTTTCCTTTATGATTAGTGTGTTTGGTCCTGCTTAAGAAAGCTTTGCCTACACCAAGTCATGAATATATTCTCCAATGTTATCTCTGGAAGCCTTGTTGTTTTCCTTTTACTTTAAGATCTATGATCCTCCTGGAATTGACTTTTTTATGGTCAACTTTCTTTTTTCCCCAATGAATATCCAATTGACTTGGCACTAGTACTGAAAAGATCGACATTTCCCTTCTGTTCTGTGTGTCATCTTTGTAAAATACCCAATTATGTGTGGGTCTGTTTCTGGACTCTCTATTGTGTCCCATTATGTATTTGCTTATTGTTTTGCTGAGATACCAAACTGCCTTTTTTATTGTGGCTTTATAGTAAGTTTTGAAATTTGGTAAAGTTCTCTAAGTTTATTCCTCTCTAAGATCATGTGGGCGGCTATTGGTCCTTTGTATTTCCATATACATTTTAGAATCAGGTTGTCAACACACATATACACACAGCTCTAGACTTTTTTCTGGAATTATGTCGAATTTATAGATCAATTTGGGAGAAAATTAACGTCTCATAGACTTACAATCCATAAACAGGAATATTCTCTTACTTATTTAAGTCTTCTTTAATTACTCTCATTAATAAGTTGGAGTTTTCTGTGTATAACTTTTGCACAAATTTTCCTAGATTTATTCCTAGGCATTTGAGGGAATCCTTTATTTTTAAAGATTTATTTATTTAATTTTTAGAGAGGGAGTAGGTGAATAAGTCGGGTGGGAGGGACAGAAGGAGAGGAAGAAAATCTTCCAGCAGGCTCCCCGCTAAGTGCAGAGTCCCAGTGGGGCTCGATCCCAGAACCCTGAGATCATGACCTGACCTGAAATCAAGAGTTGGCTACTTAACCTGCTGAGACACCCAAGCACTTCTTGATAGTTTTTGATACAACTATATCTGGCATCATTTTAAAATGTCATTCTTAATTGGTTGTCACTGATACTTTGTTTATTTATCTTCTTAGGATACATTATCACCTCATCACCTGACATTTGTGTTATTGTCTATCTCTCTTATAAAATGTAAACTCTTTGATAATAGAGATTTTGATCACTACTTTATTCCCAGTGCCTCAAACAATTCCTGGCATATAATAGGTGCCATAAATATTTGTTGAGTTGAATTGACTTATATCGAACTGACATCTTCTAGCAATTCATACTTTCTTCCTCTGGACAATACAGAATAAGTCTTTTTTTTAAAAAAAAAGATTTTATTTACTCACTTAGAAAGAGAGAAAGAGAGAGTGGACAAGCAGGGGGAGAAACAAAGGGAGAAGGAGAAACAGACTCTCTGCTAAGCTGGGGCTAGATCCCAGGACCTGGAGATTATGACCTGAGCAAAAGACATGCATACACTTAACCATCTGAACCATCCAAGCATCCCTAACAAGTCTTCTTCTAGTATGTGCTGGCTCTTCAGTTATTCCCCAGCAGCACTCCCTTCTCTGAGCCATGTGCTTCAATTCCTTTAGCAGTTCCTCAAAGACAGGTTTTAAGACTCTCTCATATTGTTCTTCTTTCCTTAGTAAGAGCTCTAGTTTGCTAAAGTTCTCTTTCATTCTGGGCTCCCAGACTGATTTGACTGATGCATATGGTAAATTTAGAATATTACTTGCCTGAGTTGGCTCTTTCTAAAATTTTCTCTCTCACAGTATTGGTGCACAATAAGATTGTGGTCAAACAATATCTCCAACCATTCTCTGAAACTAATATTACACTATATGTCAACTAACTAGAAAAGAAATACTAAGTGTAGTCCTTTAGGTTCAAATGAAAAGACACAAGGCAGTAACTCAAACCCAAATGAAGAAATAAAAAGCACAGTAAAGGTAATTGCAAAGATAAATAAGAGAGGATATACATGTACTTTTTGTTCGTGACCTTAAAATAAGCCTCAATTGGGGCGTCTGGGTGGCTCAGTGGGTTAAGCTTCTGCTTTTGGCTCAGGACATAATCTCAGGGTCCTGGGATCAAGCTCCGCATCCAGCTCTCTGCCCAGCAGGGAGCCTGCTTCCCTCCCCCCCCACCCCCGCCTTCTTGTGATCTCTCTCTCTGTCAAATAAATAAGTAAAATCTTAAAAAAAATAAGGCTCAATTAATTTAAAAGGATTGAAATAATACAAACCATGCTTTCTGGCCACAATGGAATGAAATTAAAAATTAATTAATGAAGAAATTTGGGAATTCATAGATATGTAGAAATTAAAACACACTCTTAAATAACAACTATGCCAAAGGAAAAGTTATAAGCTAGATTAGAAATTTTTTGAGATGAAAAGCACACCAAACTTATGGAATACAAGTAAACTAGTGCTTAGAAATTTATAGCTGCAAACATCTATATGGAAAAGAATGAAAGATCTTTAAGTCAATAATCTAGTCTTCCATCAAAAGAAACAAACAGAAAAAGATGGAAAATCTAAACACATAGCTAGCAGAAGGAAGGAAAAAAGGACTAGAGTGGAAATAAGTGAAATAGAGAATAGAAAACTAATAAAATCAATAAATCAAAAATTTAGTTCTTTGAAAAGACCAACAAAATTAACAAAACTTTAGCTAGGTTAACTAGAAAAAGAAACCACAGATTACTAAAATAAAGGAATGAAAGAGGTACATAACTACTTACTTTACAAAAATAAAGAGCATTATAAGAGAATATAATAGAAAGTTATATGTCAACAAGTTAGGGAATCATACATAAAAGTGAAAGACTAGTTCTTTGGGTAAAGAGCAAGGTGACTATTTCTGCTCTACCACTTCTATTCAACATTGTACTGAAGAGTTTAACAAGGGTGTTTAGGCAAAAAAAATAAATTTAAAAAGTCCATGTTGGGAAGAAAAAAGTAAAACTACCTTATGACTTTATCTATATAAAAACAAAATTAAGAAATCTATAAAAATTATAAGAATGAATAAATGAGTTCAGCAAGGTTGCAGAATACATAATCAATAGGCAAAATCAGATATGTTTCTATGCTGATAGAAACATCTGTAAAAACATTGTTTTCAGAAACAATCTGAAAATGAAATTAAGAAAAATTTCACTTTTTCAATAGGATCAAAAAAAAGAGAAATACTTAGCATAAATTTCAGCAAAACAAGTGTACTCTGAAAATAACAAAACAGTTGAAAAAATTAAAGAAAACCTCAATACACGAAAAGACACCTCATGTTCATAATTCAGAAGAGCTAATATTATTAGTTGAGCCTGATGGTGGGTATTAAGGTGGACACATATTGTATGAAGCACTGGGTGTGGTGCATAGACAATGAATCTTGGAACACTGAAAAAATAAAATTAAGTTTAAAAAAAAAGATGGTAATACTCCCCAAATTGGTCTACAGAGTCAATGGATTCCTTATCAGAATCCTAGCTGACTTTTTATAGAAATTGATGAGTTGATTCTGAAATTCATTTGGAATTGCAAGTCACTAAGATAGCCAAAACAATTTTGAATAAGAAGAACAAAGTTGAGGACTCATATTTTTTAAAATTTCAAAACCTACTACAAAACTGTGGTCATCAAGATCATGAACTAACTACTGGCATAAGAATAGACATACAAATCAATGGAATAGAATGGAGAGTTCAGAAAAAAACCCCATGAATCTGTGGCCAACAGATTTTTTTTTTCAGTTTCTTATTTAAATGCTGGTTAGTTAACATACAGTGTAGTGTTAGTTTGCATCTATAGAATTTAGTGATTCGTTGCTTACATACAACATCCAGTGCTCATCACACGTGCTCTCCTTAATATCCATCACCCATTAACCCATCTCCCCGCCCACCTATCCTTCCAATAGAGTCTGTTTTCTGGTTTGCCTCTCTTTTCCCCCTTATGTTCATCTGCTTTGTTTCTTAAATTCCACATGTGAGTGGAATCATATGGTATTTGTCTTTCTCTGGGTGATTTATTTTGCTTAGTATAATATTCTCTAGCTCCATCCATGTTATTGCAAATGGCAAGATTTCATTCCTTTTTATGGTTGAGTAATACTCCATTGTGTGTGTGTGCATGTGTGTGTGTAACATATTTTCTTTATCCATTCATCGGTTGATGGACATTTTGGTTCTTTCCATAATTTGCCTGTTGTAGATAATGCCATAAACATTGGGGGTACACATATCCCTTTAAATGGGTATTTTTGTATCATTTGGGTAAATATTATCCTTCTGAGTAAATACCTAGTAGTCAACTGACTTTTGACAAGGGTGCCAAGACCATACAGTGGGTGAAATAATAGTTTTCTTTTTAAAATTTGATTTAATTTAATTTTCACTGTTCCAAGATTCATTGTTTATGCACCACACACAGTGCTCCATGCAATACGTGCCCTCCTTAATAGCCGCCACCAGGCTCATGGAACCCCCTACCCTTTCCCCCTCCCAAACCCTCAGTTTGTTTCTCAGAGTCCACATTCTCTCATGGTTCATCTCCCCCTCCACTTTCCCCCAACACACTTCTCCTATCCTTCTTCCAATGTCCTCTGTGTTATTCCTTATGCTCCACAAGTAAGAGAAACCATATGATTGACTTATTTCACTCAGCATAATCTCCTCCAGTCCTGTCCATATTGATACAAAAATTAGGTATTCATCCTTTCTGATGGAGGCATAATACCCCATTGTATATACGGACCATATCTTCTTTATCCATTTGTCTGTTGAAGAGCATCTTGGTTCTTTCCACAGTTTGGCAATGGTGGCCATTGCTGCTGTGAACACTGGGGTACAGATGACCCTTCCTTTCACTACATCAGTATCTTTGGGGGTAAATACTCAGTAGTGCAATTGCAGGGTCATAGGGTAGCTCTAGTTTTAATTTCTTAAGGAATCTCCACACTGTTCTCCAAAGTGGCTGCACCAACTTGCATTCCCCCACAACAGCGTAAGAGGGTTCCCCTTTCTCCACATCCTCTCCCATACTTGTTGTTTTCTGTCTCAATTTTGGCCATTCTAACTGGTGTAAGGTGGTATCTCAATGTGGTTTTGATTTGAACCTCCCTGATGGCTAATAATGGTGAACATTTTTTCGTGTGTCTGTTAGCCATTTGTATGTCTTCTTTGGAGAAGTGTCTGTTCCTGCCTTCAGCCCATTTTTTTTGATGTGTTTATCTGTTTTTTGAGGATTGAGTTTGAGGAGTTCTTTATAGATCAGCCCTTTCTCTGTATTGTCTTTTGCAAATATCTTCTCCCATTCTGTGGATTGCCTCTTTGTTTTGTTGACTGTTTCCTTTGCTGTGCAGAAGCTTTTGATCTTGATGAGGTCCCAAAATTCATTTTTGCTTTTGTTTCCTTTGCCTTTGGAGACGTGTCTTGAAAGAAGTTGCTGTGGCCTATGTCAAAGAGGTTACTGTCTATGTTCTCCTCTAGGATTTTGATAGATTCCTGTCTCACGTTGAGGTCTTTTATGGTGTAAAAGAATGGTAGAATTTCATTCTTCTGCATATAGCTGTCCAATTTTCCCAGCACTATTTGTTGAAGAGACTGTCTTTTTTCCACTGTATATTTTTTCCTGATTTTTAAAAGATTATTTGACCATAGAGTTGCAGGTCCATATCTGGGCTCTCTACTCTGTTCCACTGGTCTATGTGTCTGTTTTTGTGCAAGTACCATGCTGTCTTGGAGATCACAACTTTGTAGTAAAGCTTGAAATCAGGCAGTGGTGATGCCCCCTGTTTTGTTTTTCTTTTTCAACATTTCCTTAGCAACTCGGGGTCTCTTCTGGTTCCATAAAAATTTTAGGATTATTTGTTCCAGCACTTTGAAAAATGCCGGTGGAATTTTGATTGGGATAACATTGAAAGTATAGATTGCTCTGGGCAGTATAGACATTTTAACAATGGTTATTTTTCTAATCCATGAGCATGGAAAGCTTTTCCATCTTTTTGTGTCTTCTTCAATTTCTTTCATGAATGTTCTGTAGTTCCTTGAGTACTGATTCTTTACCTCTTTGGCTAGGTTTAAGCATAGTCTTTTTTTTTTTTTTAAAGATTTCATTTATTTATTTGACAGAGATCGCAAGAAGGCAGAGAGGCAGGCAGAGAGAGAGAAGAGGAAGCAGGCTCTCTGCCGAGCAGAGAGCCTAATGTGGGACACGATCCCAGGACCCTGAGATTATGAGCTGAGTCGAAGGCAGAGGCTTAACCCACTGAGCCACCCAGATGCCCAAGAATAGTCTTCTTTAACAAATACTGCTAAGGGGCGTCTCACTTTGAAACACAGTTTGGCAATTCCTCAAAATGTTAGAGAGTTATCATATGATCTAGTACTTCCAAGTATGTTTAATTGTATATACCTATAGCCTACGTATATGCCCAAGAGAATTGAAAACATATGTCCACCAAAAACTTACATATAAATATTCTTAGCAGCATTATCATAATAATCAAAAGAGGAAACACCCCAAATATCCATCAGCTGATGTATCGATAAATGACATATGGTATCTCCAATTAATGGAGCTTGACATAAAATGGAGCTCAGTTCTGATAACATTCTGCAACATACATGAGCACTGAAATCATTACAGTAAGTGAAAGAAGCCAGACACAAATGGCCATGCATTGTGTAATTCAACTTATATGAAATGTCCAGGATAGGCAAATCCATAAGTTATAAGGTAGATTAGTACTTGCCAGGGGCTATGTGGAAGAAAGAAATGTTGAGTGCCTGTTAATGGATATGGAGCTTCCATTAGGGGTGATAAAAATCTTCTGGAATTAAATAGTGATGATCAGTGCAAAACTCTGTTAATATACTAAATATCACTGAATTAGACACTTTAGAAAGATGAACTTTATGGCATGTGAATTGTATCTCAATAAATTTGTTATAAAAAATAAGACAAAGTGAAAAATTTGAAGATATCAATAAAAATAGACCAGAAAAATAGTCCAGTAAATAAATAAATGGAGATTGACTCACCATATAACAGCCCCAAGGCCGTCTACACTCACGCGCCTGTTTCCCCATTCCCTGCCCACTTGTCTGCAGGATTCTCTTGTGTCTGCCTCTTTCTGAGTTTATCCACTCTGCAGCCTGCCTCTCTACTCTTTCCTGGCTTCTACCATTTCTTTCAGCATCTGTGGTCCTCTCTTCCTTGTGCTTCATTTCACATGGGCACCATCCTTCTTCCTCCATTCCCCAAAGTCTACCGGAATATTAAGGGGATTATCTATATTGGATTCTGACTGAGGAGTTAGGGAGTTCCGAGGGGAATTTGAAAGTAACACTGAGAAAAAAAAAAAAAAGCATCAGAAGAATGTACAAGAGAACTAGTTGTTCTCTTCCCTTAGTAGAATTCCATGCTAACTGTTGAAATAGTAACTTGTTTTCCTTTCCTGGTGAAAAAATAGTACGAACTGTTGAACTGAGGAAATATATGATGGTTTTAATCACACATGCCTACTCTTGTTAGTGGGGCTGCCAAGACTTCTGTATTCTGAGGCCGGGCTTAAGTTCAGTGAGAAGGATTAGTGCTGCTGTCTGCCATGGTCCAGGGAGGTCCTCCAGTTGGCATCTTAGTCTGCTTAGTATTATCAATCTGTGATTAAATAGGGTCAGATATGGAGCCCATTTCCACAAATAAGAGAGGAAATAAAATTCTCTAGCCTTAGAATAGGGACAGCTTGTGCTGTCCCAGAAGCACATTAAACAATGTAAAACAAAATTGTGCTTTCCTGTGAGATGGTGCTGCCCTCATATCCGTATGCTTGGAAGATAGATGAATCATGGCCCTGTGCCCTGGTCAGTCATGTCCACAGGCTGCTGCCGGGAGTCAAGTGCAGGGCAGGAAATGACTCTGAGTTGCTGACCACAGTTTGATGCTAGAGAGGAAAGCCACCAATGTCTTCAGGATATTTAAAGGGAGATGCAATCTTATTAAGCTCCTGTTAATAAGCCCAACTTCCTTATTTATCAGGATAATGTGGTCTGGGATTAAAGAGAAAGCCTAGTCTTTAGTTTTCAGGAAATAAATTATCTTTTTTTTTCCTGTTTTACTGAACAGCAATAAGCCCACGATTAACCATTTTACTGTCACAGGATTGACCTTAACTATGATGTATCAAACTCATATCTGAGTGTTTAATTTTGTCTCCATTCTTGATTTATAAAATTGTTGCCAGCTGATTACTAAGAAACCCATAATTATAAATATCAAACTTCCTTTCCAAAGAGTAGCTTTGGTTCTTTTGAGAAGAAAAATTCTGACCTTATTTTTCTTTGTGGTAGGAGCAAATCTCCTTGAATTTTAGATGATTTATTGATTAGGTCCATCAAATTTTCTAAGGCGAACTTTACCCTTTCAGGTGGGGAGCCCTGCAGACTGTCTCTCCTTTCCTGAGAATACCTTCTTTTTCTGTGCCACAGACTGGTTTGGGACCAAGTGTTGTTCCAAGAGAGTCTCCTTATACCCCAGGTACCAGGGCCTTAACAACAAAGTTTCCTGTAGAGCTTAAGTTTCCATTAAATACTCAGGGAGGCAGCCAGAGGTGGTGACCTTGCAGACGGCCCCTGCCCCATCTTCTGACAGTTCATGATTTGCCATTTCGTAGCTACGGAGCTGAAGCAGGTGATAGAACAAAGAAGATAATTTCTGCTGCTTCATGGGGAAAGTTAAAACATATGAGCTGACCGAAGACCACCAGGGTGTGGGCTAGAACTCTGGTCAGGAAAGAGGTGTAGGGCCTGGGACTGTGTCAGTGGTCTTCTTGTAAAGCTAAGTCCATGCAACTGTTAGTGGTTTGGAGAGGCTACGTTATGTGAAAGATTTACGTGAGGATCCATGCTTGAATAAAGACAGCCAGAAGGAAAGCAGTAAGCACAAAGCAGTTTATTAAGGACTGTACACCCTCAAGAAGGGAGAGTGGGCAGGCCCCTCAGGTGTGCCCTGAGGCTACAGGGGTCTTTTCCTTTTATGTGAGTTGGGTCTTGGGTCATGGAGAGTGGTCTCTAATGAAGGGCTTCCAAACATTTGACACAGTTTTCTCACAAGTTGGGAGGGGAAGTTTTTGACCCTACAAGGTTTGTACCAGAACAGTCATGGCAGCATTCCCCATGGTGGGACTAAAATCACAGTGCATGTGCATTATAATGAGTCTATGGGTTATAATGAGGCAGAAATAGAAGGGTAGGGTGCTTGCACTGCATAGGTGGCTCTTGGTCCGTTAGTCCTGGGGCCTTGGAAGCCGAAAGGCCAGGGTGTTGAGGGGTCTTAAAAGCCACAAAGTCAAGATGCTGTGCCCCCAGTCTTCTAATGTGCAATCTATTTATCAGTGTTCTTCCCTGCAGCTCAGTTAGTTAGCTCTAACTAACTGCCTACTCTACCTCAACCTTACATGTTGAGCCGGTGGTTGGCAAAGCTCCTCGAGTCAGTTTGAGTTTTCATTTTAGCTCAGCTAGACTAAGAATGTTTATAATCATTACCCAGTGTTATTTATTTATTTATTTAAAGACTATGCAAATTGTTCTGTTTCTGTGGCCATATCTACCTAAGGAGGTGGAAGATAAATAGGTCAAGCAAAGCACCTGGCCTAGGTAAATGGAAAAAGTATTTTCCTTTCCGTGCCTGGGGAGCTTAGCTTGGTGAATGTGTCTTGGAGTACCTTTGTGTCACTCTTCGTAGATCTGGTCACCAGACCTCTGAAAGCCTCTGTGGGGCTGCAGATACCACCTACCCATTTATCTTAGAGATGTAACCTCACTATTTGAGAGGGGCTTCAATAATAAAAGTACATCTCATAGAACAACCAAACATTTATTGAGCATTTAATATGAGCTCGGCATGGAGCTGGATGCCGAAAAAATTATATATTATAAAATTATAATACCTATCACATGTTAAGTATCAAAACCCTCTAGAAGACCCATTATTACTCACATTTTATGATGAGGAATTGAGCTCAAAATGAATAAGACTTAACAGTCTCCCTAACCGTGTAGCTGGTGGAGCAGAGATTTGACGGTAAATGCACTTAGCTCAAGGAAGACACTGGTAGGAAATTTCCTGTCATTTTAGGACTTTTTAAAAAATCCTGAAACCCTGAGAATTTAATGGTTTATTTTCCAGACTCTGGTGTTAGGGAAATGTGGATTCATTGACTACATGTTTGGTTTTCTGTTTTTTCACAGTCTAAATATTTAGGTTTGATTTTGTCATGAGATCTCTATTAGTGTGAGGGTTTTTCTCAAGGCACAGGAGGTATTTATGTCCCACTGTTCCAAACAGTACTCAAAATGTACTTTTATTTACTTCTCTATCTGTTTGCTCATCTAAGCACAGAGTATTTTATCTGGATCAGGTTCATCTGACAACTCCAGGGTGATTTTTCCACCCCTACATGCTCCAAATCCCTTACGCTAGGAGTTTTATTTTTTTGTCACCTCTTCATTGGTTCAGTTTTCTCAGAACTTTGTTTCTCAGAGCAAGACTGACTCATGCCATGCTAGGTCAGCAGGGAAGCCAGGGGAAAGAGAAGCAGAGTGAGACTTGGGTGTATCCCTATTAGGGATGATGGCTCAGAGAGGAATAGTGTCAGACAAAAGACGAGTTGGTAGCCGAGGAATAGCCACAAGTATCAGACAATTAGAATGAATCATGATGAGAGCTTTCGTGAAAGTAAAAGAGGCACAGTGGAAACTCCAATGCCCATTTCCTCTCCCAATATTTTGTTCTTCTCTTTCATCATATTTATTACAATATGAATGAATGTGCATGTTTAAGTACCTCCTAAATGTATGTACTTTCTACTAGATTGTGAGCTCCATGAGGGCAGGAGTCTTGTCTGCTTTACTCACTACTATATATCCAAGTTTATTCATCCACTGTGCCTGAAACATAGTAAGTACTCAGTGTTAACTGAATAAATGAATGAATGAATGAATGACAACCATTTTATTTTGAGAAGGACCAAGAATTTCATCTCAGAGTAGATGAAATGTAGAAAATGTTTAACAACAAATTAGATATAGGTTAAGATATAGTTAGTGAATTACAAGATAGGGTAGGAAAAAATGTCTAGAGGAAAAAACCTGGAGAACACAGACCAAAAGTTAAGAGGCAAGGAGGATAGTATGGGAAGACCTGAATAAATTAATCAGAACTCTAGTAGGAGAAGAAAGAGAAATTTGGAGAAGCAATATATGAAGAAATAATGGATCAAAATTTATTGGAAATGAAAAAAGAAATATCAATACAGCAATTTAAGAAGCTTAATGAAACCCAAGCAACATAAATAAAAAGAAATCCTATACCTAGACACATCATAATGAAACTTCAGAATTCCAAAGATAAAGAGATTTTAAAAGAAGCCAGAAAGGGAAAAAAAAATAGATTGCTTTCAAAGGAGTGACAGATTGTCAGCTGACTTCTCCATATAACAAGGAGAGCTACAAAACAGTGGGGTAATATCTTCATTGGACTTTTAAAAAATTGCCAACATAGAATTTTATATCTGTCAAGAATAAGGGTTAGTAATCAAAACAGAGTTTTTCAGCAGTAAACTCTCACTGACAGAAGGCCTAATGCATATGCCTTAGATAGACTGAAAATGATCCTAGAGGGATACTTAGAAGAAATGCCTAGAGTTTAAGGAGAAGTAAAGAACAGTAAAAGTAGTAAACATGTGGGTAAATTGACTATATAAAACAGTAATGATGTCTATGGTATTAAAAAAAAAGAAAAGATATGGTTAAAGTACATAAAAAATAATTTGTAAGTTGGAAGGGGTTTAAATGATATTAAAAGTGTAGTTGGGTCTTGTATTTTCCAAGAGGAAATGGTAATTAATTGTACACTTTGAGAATTTTGTATTTTTTTTATTTTGTTTATTTTTAATTTTTCAAATTTGATTAATTTTTAATTTTGTTATTTTTACAGATGTCCTTAAAATAATGGAAACAAAATATTTAATTTAACAATTAGTAGAGAATAAAAGTAGAATACTGGAAAATACCTAATCTAAGAGAAGGCAAGAAAGGAGAGAAAAATTCACATAAACAGAAGGAACAAATAAAAAACACCAAAAAGGTGATATATTTAAGCAAAATATATCAACAATTACAATAAATAAAATAATAATTAATAAGCTGTATTTATAAAAACTAAGAATAAATGTTTAGACACATCTATAAAATAAAGACACTAAGAGGTATCTTAAAAGGATGAAAAAAGCTACAGTTTGCAAATACTAACCAACAAATGTGGTATGGCTAATTACATAACACAAAGTATACTTAAAGGCAGAAGTACCATATGTAGTGAGAATCACTCTATAACAATAAAAGGCTTAATTCACCAGGAAAACATTACAATTTAAAATCTACAATGCATCTGATTATATAGCCTCAAAATATACAAAGCAAAAATTGACAGAATTATAAGAAATGGAAAAGAGATATCATGGGAGAGTCAAAAAGTTTCTCTCAGCAGTTAATAGGATAACAATACAAAAAAAGATCAATAAGGATTTAAATGATTTTACTAATTAATGGATTTGACACAATGAATTTATATAGGACACTGTACCCAACAACTATAAAAGTACTTCCATTTCAAACTCAAGGAACAAACTAAAAAGTTTGACAACATACTGAGCTATAAAGAACAACAACAACAAAAAAAAAAAACCACAGACTAGGAATCATGCAGATCATGTTCTCTGGTTATGATGTAAAATTAATCTAAAAATTGGTAAAAACAAAGCAACAAAACCAAAACCCCCCTAGAAAATCCCTAAATATTTAGGTAGTGAGAAGTACATTTAAAAGTAACCTATGAGTTATATAAGAAATCACAATAGAATTTTAAAAATATCTTGAACTGAACAATAATATAAATGCTGCATGGCATAGTATTGGGATATAATTAAAGCAGTTTTTAGATGGAATTTATAGCCTTATGTAAGTAGATCAGAAAGGAAATCACCTGAAGATCAATGGATGAATTCTCTATTTAAAGAAGTTAGAAAAAGCATGACAAACTAAGCCAAAAGAAAGTGGAAGGAAAGAAATAACAAATATAAGAGCAAAAATGAATGAAGTAGGAAACAGTATAAAATAGGAAGGATCAACAAAGCCAAAGGGTAGTTTGTTGGAAAGACTAATAAAATTGACAAATTTCTGGTGACATTGAGTTCATGTATGGGAGAGAGGTTGGCATGGAAAGAGAGAAAGGGAAAATAAAGGTACAAATAACTAATATTAGGAATAACAAAGGAGCCATCACTACAGATCTTGCACACATCAATAATCACACCAAGAAGATTTTATAAATAATTTTATGCCAATAAATTCGAAAAGTTACATAGATTGGACCATTTCCCAGAAAAACAGAGCAAACAAAACTGATTCAAAGAGAAAAAGTAAACTTGAATAGTTCTATACTACTAAAGAAATGGAAATCAGTAGTCAAAATCTCCTTACAGGAAACTCTGGGCACAGATGGTTTTACCAGCAAGGTCTGTCAAACATTCTAAATAGAAATAATTCTAGGGTCTCCTGGGTGGCTCACTTGGGTAAGCTTCTGCCTTCGGCTCAGGTCATGATCCCAGAGTCCTGGGATTGAGCTCCATATGAGGCTCCTTGCTCTAGGGGGAGTATGCTTCTCCTTCTGCTTGCCGCTCCCCCTGCTTGTGCTCGCTCGCTCTCTGACAAATAAATAAATAAAATCTAAAAACAAAACAACAACAAAAAAATAAACAAAAAGAAATAATTCTAGTATGAGACAGACTCTTAGAAAATAGAAAAGGAGTAACATTTCTCTAACTCATTTTTGGAAACTAATATACTTTTGATACCAAAACTGGACTAGCACTAGAACACTGGAGAGAAAAGGAAAATTACCAGACATCTGACTCATGAAAATGGGTACAAAAATCTGAAGCCAAATATTTAGCAAGCCAAATCTAGTCATATATAAAAAAGATCAAGACTAAATAGCATTTATCCCAGAAATATAAAATCAAATAACTTTGGAAATACTATGAACATAATTAACCACATTAATGGAATGATACAGAAAAATTGTATTATTGTCCCAAAGGATACAGAAAACCATTTGATAACATTAAATATCCATTTATAATTATAGGATGAAAAATCTCTTAAACTAAGAATAAAAATATATTTAAAGTGATAATGAATCTGTACAAAAACCTATGGCAAACATTCTTAATGGTAAAACACTAGAAAGCATCTCCTTTGAGATAAAAAATAAAACATGCCTGCTAATTAAAATGCCTTCTAATCAGTATTGTACTGAAAATCCTAGGAAATACAGTAAGGCAAGGAAAGAAATAGATGGTATAAAGATTGGAAAGGAAATAAAAATATCACTAGTCTCAGATGAAATGACTGTGTAAGTAGAAAACCTCAAAGAATCTACAGATAAATTAGTATAACTAACAAAAGCATTTAGGGAGTTTTCTGGATACAAAAATCAATGTGCAAAAATAAATTGTAGTTCTTGATAATGGCAACAGTTCATTAGACATGAAAGAAAACTAAAAATATCACATTAAGTGCCAAGGATCATTTCTATCAAAAGATGGGCAAATGAGCATGGCTACCATGAAGAAAATTTAAGCATTTTATTGAAAGACATCAAAGAAGACATAAGTGATTGGAGAGTTCTACCATATTCATAGGATAGAAAACATGATTTTGTGAAGATGTCCATTCTTTACAAATTGATTCATAGATTTAATGTAGTAACAATCAAAATTCAAAAAGATCTATTTGTGGAATTTGGTAAGCAAATTTTAAAACAAAAAATAAAACATATATGAAAGTGCTAATGGCTAAGACTAGTCAAGATAGAAAGTGGAATAACTTGTTTAGGGGTGCCTGGGTGGCTCAGTGGGTTGGGCCGCTGTCTTCAGCTCGGGTCATGATCTCAGGGTCCTGGGATCGGGTCCTGAGTCGGGTTTTCTGCTCAGCGGGGAGCCTGCTTCCTCCCCTCTCTCTCTGCCTGCCTCTCTGCCTACTTGTGATCTCTCTCTGTCAAATAAATAAATAAAAAAAAACATATATGAAAGTGCTAATGGCTAAGACTAGTCAAGATAGAAAGTGGAATAACTTGTTTACTAGACTTTAGCTTAAGACTTCTTGGTAAGCCCTAACCAGACAGTGTGGTGTTATTGGTGTAAGGATGGAAAAATAGATAAATAGCTAAAACAGATATCCCCCCAAAGAATCCTTGCATATCTGGACAAGTGACTTATGACAGAGGTAGTATATCAGAGCAGTGGAAAAAGGGTGGATTTTTTTAGTACACAATTTTTATTCCCAATGCTGGGAATATTGGGTATCCAAATTGAAGAAAAAATTATTTGGGATATATACTCTGTATGATACAAAAAAATAAATTGTAGATAGTACTTATATGTGAAAGGAAAAGACAAATATATTTTAGAGGATAACACAGGAGGAGAATATCTTCATGATTTACATGTAGGGACTGATTTCTTAAGATATAAAAAGTATTGATCATGAAGGAAAAGATTGATGCTTTTGTCTACATTAAAATGAGGAACTTCTGTTACTCAGAAGGTACAATAAAAAGAATGAAAAGACAAGTTATGGAAGAGGAGAGGATATTTGTAACATATAAACTGATAGAAAAACTCACTAGTAATCAAGATATATAAAGAACTACTATGAATCATAAAGAAAAAGTTAGATCTAATATAAAAACTGTATAAATGGGTACCTCATAATACAGAAAAATTTAATTAGCCAATAAGAATATGAAATGATGTAATCAGGGAAATGCAAATTAAAACCAACCAACCACAAATGAAATGTCATCACGCACCCACTAGATTGGCAAAAGTTAAATGAACTGACACCACCAAGATTTGACAAGGATATAGAGTAGGGAAAACTGTCATATATGTTGGTGGGAATTTAAATTGGAATAACAACTTTGGAAGAGGTTGGCTTTATCTAATAAAATAGAAACTAACCATGGCCCAGGACCTATGTATGAACCCTGGAGACATTTGTTCAAGGTGCACCAGGTCATGTGTGTGAGAAAGTCAACAATGGTATTTTCCATAACAGCTGTACTAGGGAAAAATTCAACTGTCCATCAAGATTAAGTAGATTTTCAAAACACTGCTGAGTCAAAAAAGCCAGTCACAAAGGAATAATACATACTAGTTATAGAATCACTGTTGTACACCTGAAACTAATCTACCATTGTATGTCAACTATACTTCCATAAAATGTTTTAATTTAAAAAAAAGAATACATATTGTATGGCTTCATTCATGTAAAATTCTTGAAAATCAACCTGTCATCTGTAGAACTATCTATAATGACAAAAAGCAGATCAGTGGTTGTCTGGGGGCCAGGATGGAGGGAAGAATGGACTGCAAAGGACATTAGGAATCTTTTGGGAAATGTTCTGAATCTTGGTTTTGGCAGCAGCATCATGGGTGTATAAATATGTCAAACCCATCTAATTATACATTTTTTAAGCTTTATTTATTTATTTTAGAGAAGAGGGCAGGGAGAGGCAGAGGGAGAGAGAAACTTAAGCAGACCCTGCACTGAGTGTAGAGCCCCACACAGGGCTCCATCTGATGACCCTGAGTGATCACAACCTGAGCCAAAACCAAGAGCCAAATGCTCAACTGACTATTACCCAGGAGCCCCTAAATATGCATTTTTATATGGGTACAATTTTTAAGGTTTGCAAATTGATTTAAATAATAATGGACAAACAAACTATAGCATCAGGGCTGGCCACATCATTTTCCAGGCCCAGTGCCAAATGAAAACGTGGTCACCTTCCAAAAGCAAGAAGAAAGATTTTTCCTTTCTTCTGTGGTTTTGATGAGGGAGCAGGAGGCTGGCTGAGGACAGAGCAAAAGCTGGCACCCTGCACCCTTCTCCACCAGCTCCCCTCAGTAATATGTGTCACATTTCTCAGGCACCCCTGACTACCCTAGAAGAAGAACAAATGGTTATCTTGCAGAGATCACAGTACTGCAAGGCAGGAGTCTCTCTTGGTTTACAAATGTCCTTGAGATTTACAACAAAGAAGTTACCTTATCAATAGCCCAATTTCCAAAGACACATAACTCAGTTCCTCAAGCCCTAACGTCACCCTCCCCTCCATAAAAAAACTGAAGGAGACGGAGGTAGAAGGAAAAGTAAATAAAGTTAAATTTCTTTTAAAACCTAAATCTCACTAACAAGGAAGCTTGATAGCAGGAATGTAACATTCCACCAGGAGACTCCCAACTGTCTTTATGTTAGTGCCTCATTAGAGGAAAAGTGGCCTTGGCTTGATAGTAACCAGGCCTTCAATATCCTGACAGTCTTCTTTACCCCAATAGCCTTTCTGAACACCCCTTTGTCCTCACCTACCCAACTCCTGTGTATATAACCAAACACTCCTCACAGGCTCGGGGCAGCTGCATCTCTGCCTGCCCACGGGTCCTGTCCCCGTGCTCTAATAAACCACCTTTTTGCACCAGAGACGTCTTAAGAATTCTTTCTTTAGCCGTCGGCTCCGAACCTCACCCTACTGAACCTCACCTAGGTTCTAGAACTTCATCACTGGTATTAATGATGCGTCCCGTAGCCAGATGGAAGTGGGGGCAGACCATGAAGAGGGCAAGAATTGCCTTAAAAAATAGGATTGCCAGTAGTGCCTGGGTGGTTCAGTCGGTTAAACGTCCTGCTCTTGGTTTTGGCTCAGGTCATGATCTCATTGGTCATGACATTGAGCACCGCTTCAGGCTCTTGGGCTGGATGTGGAGCCTGCTTGATGATTTTCTCCCTCTGCCTCTCCCGCCCCAAATGAATAAATAAATCTTGAAAAAAATGGTGTTGCCAGCTTTAGCAAGTAACAATACAGGATACAGGAGACTGGGATACTAAAAGATTATTCACTGTTTATCTGAAATTCAAATTTAGCTGAGCATTTTGCATCTTATTTGGCAACTCTACTTGTAAAGCACTACCTCCTCGAGATCTCCTTATAGCCTTTGAGCAGCAGGAGAGCAGTATCTTTCAGTAGGGGAGACAGTTGGTCAGTTCTATAGGCCTAGAGTGTCAGACAATTTGAAGTTCTCGATGTAGCCTCAGCCTAGTCTCCAGCCATGTCTCCCCTCCAGCTGTAGGAAACAGAGTGTCTCTTTACATGCTGTCAAAGAGATACTCTGACGTTTCTACTGTTTAAAATTGTTCATTAATAAAATTGTGATTTTTCTCTCTGCAAAAAATTAGTGAGTTCCAAGAGCTGATTCCACAGTACTTTCTTGCAGTCACTATTGCTCCCATACCCCTCAACTGCCTGAGACAGTAGATCCTAAACTTGTCAGCACATTGACATCACCTGGAAGCTTCCAAAAAGATTGGTGCCTGTGTCCTTCCTCCCAGGAAATTGTGATGTAATTATCTTTTATGTGGTCTGGGCTTGGGAATGTTTTAAAGATTCTAGGTGACTTTAATGCTAGTACATTGTACCAGTTAATGTATCTTCTTGTGTCTGGATCCCATAATAGCTCACTGCAGGTAAGTTTCAATAATCTACTGCCACAGCAGTATCAAAACCTAGTTCTCATTGTTATCCAGCTGGTGAATAACTGAACTACAGAAACTCACCTTCAGTTTCTACTTTCTAGAACTGTTCCGGGTAGCAGCTGTTTTAAGTAGGGTTCCCTGAAGCCAGGCATTCTTTTTTTTTTTTTTTTTTAAATTTATTTATTTTCAGCATAACAGTATTCATTGTTTTTGCACCACACCCAGTGCTCCATGCAATCATGCCCTCTCTAATACCCACCATCTCTTTCCCCCAACCTCCCACCCCCTGCTGCTTCAAACCCCTCAGATTGTTTTTCAGAGTCAGGCATTCTTATTCATATAACTTGCAGGGAATGCTCTCAGAAAAGGAGAGGAAGGTAGAAATGAGGCAGGAATAAAAACCAGCAAGAATGTGGTCCTAGCTGGAAACTAACTATAGGATCTAATCCTATGGGAAGCTCCTCCTGCAGAGTTAGAGCTGTCTTGAGGCAATGGGGCCCGACCTTTTGTACCCTTACATCAGTTAATCATTGACTGAGGTCTGTCCCCAGAGGGGATGGTGGAGGGCTGGCAATAGCTCCTTAGCTGGGGCCAGGAGTAGGGTGAGGGGAGCAGGTTAAAATTTGAAGGTTGGCAAAGAGTCACTAATGAAGATGAACACCATTTTAATGCAACATTTTAAGTTAATCAAAATTAATTAAAAATCATAATGAATAAAATCAAATTTCAAAGATAGAATTAGGGGAGGAAGTTCTTATTTGGCCAAGGGCAAGTCTCAGAGAGAGAGAAGGCAGTTTATGGGTTGTTTAGCGTCAACATTCACAGCTCCAGGGGGATGGGTGCATTGTCCAGATAAAGGAAACTGGATGGGGCACCAACACCCATTATACCATTTCTCCCCAATATAACATTATACTGTATTCCAGTTTGAGTTGACTCCACTCCCCTGGGATTTTTGGGAGGGAGAAGAGAGCAATATTTGGACCTATTTAATAAAGTCAAAAATCCCCGGCCATGGTGATTGGTTCAGGGATGAACTTGTGACCCAAACAAACCCAATCGACATTCTTTCAAGAATATTTCTGTTGTGGCTGACAAAAAAGATTCTCCAGACAACAGAAGCTGGAACTTCTTGTGACCATCTTTCCCAGCTGTATTGAAAGAATCTTCCTATGATAGGAGAGGAGGTCAAAATGCAAAGAAAATCCAAGCCAAAAGGAAACAGAAGCAAGGATGGGAGTAGCTTGAAGATATTGATTGTACCTTTGGACTCAGCTGAACCAAGACTTTCCATTCTATGATACATCAATTAAGAATTGAAAGTCTGACTTCAGAAATAAGTGGAAAGAACCAAGATGCCCTTCAACGGATGAATGGATAAGGAAGATGTGGTCCATATACACGATGGAGTATTATGCCTCCATCAGAAAGGATGAATACCCAACTTTTGTAGCAATATGGACGGGGCTGGAAGAGATTATGCTGAGTGAAATAAGTAAAGCAGAGAGTGTCAATTATCATATGGTTTGGAGCATAACAAATAACATGGAGGACACGGGGAGATGGAAAGGAGAAGGGAGTTGAGGAAAACTGGAAGGGGAGGTGAACATGAGAGAATATGGACTCTGAAAAACAACCTGAGGGGTTTGAAGGGGCGGGGACTGGGAAGTTGGGGGAACCAGGTGGTGGGTATTAGGGAGGGCACCTATTGCATGGAGCACTGGGTGTGGTGCAAAAACAATGAATTCTGCTACACTGAAAAGAAATAAAAATAAATTAATTAAAAGCAGAAAAAAAAGAGAAAGAAATAAAAGCAACTTGAGGGATAAGAAAGGGTGGGAGGAGAAAAGAAGAGGGAGGGAGAGAGAAAAACTATTGGCTCACTTAACCAAAGGTGTGGCTAGAAACAGGGTCTGCATGACATCGCCATGATCTAGCCATCTCTTGGATCTGCTTTCTTGGGACTGGCTCCATCTTCAGGTTAAGCATGAATCAAACAATAAGCTGGGGGAGAAATACTCTCGTTTCCTCAAAATCCCTTTTGAGGGTACACTTTTGGCAGTAGTTCCATGATACCTAGATACTCTTCTCTGAATTCTTTCTTTAGAAATTATTTCATAGTATTCTCAGTTTTCTTTGCCAATTCTGTCCTCGTGATCACTTATACTTGTCTCTTAATGTAGGACTACACCTCCCCATCCTGTCCCAAAAAAGTAAAATACTTGTTCATTGCTGCGCTCATACTTTCCCCCTTCTCTAAATTCAGATACTACCTTACCTCACCATGCTTTCCTTTTGGTGTTCCCTTCTCAAACAAGTTCTTAAACTTCTGCAAGATGATGCAGCCTTTCTTTCTTCTTCCCAAGGTGGTTAACATAGTGCCAGACATATGGTATGCTCAGTAAATAGCTATGATAATGATGATGACGGTGATGACAATGATAGCAATGATGCAACAGCCCTTCCTTACATTGTTTTGGGATGATTTGACCAAACCAATGTTTAAGACCCTGAAGCAATGTTTTCTTTATAACTTACCTGTACTTCTGCTACAAATAAACTACATCTAGTAAGTTCTGAGTATAAGCAATTACTCGAGAAGAATGAAATTCTTAAAATTTTCATTGACATGTCACCTTGTTTCTATAAGTCTTGCTACAATATTTTTTTTCTGATCAAGACTCTTTGAAGCCTAAGGACACTGACAGATGTTAATATGCATGCCTGGTTTCAGCACAGGAATAGAATTTATTTTTAGCATTAAAAAAAGCATTCCCTTTTTTTTCTTTCTAAATTCACAATGAGAGTCTCAAACTCTGAGATTATGACTCTAAGAGGATTCAACAAATAAATTGAAAAGTAGAGGAAAAAGTAAATCAGTAAAGAAACCCACCATGTTTTGGATTGTTCGGGTTTGGTTTTTTTGTTTGGTTGGTTTTTTTTAGGGTTTGGTTTTTTTTAGTTTTTTTTTTTTTAATGGAATAAACTTGATGTTTTCCCATCAAATGGATACAGTTCAATTGTTCTACAAAGGTTGTGAGGCTTGAAGCCTAAGGGCACATACTTGATGTGTACAGTTAAAAAGTGGCAGGTGGACTGGTGAAAACAGCATGTAACTAGTTTGTGTTGCCAGTCAGCATGGCAAACCTACCCTGGCATGTTCTAATAAGAAACTTCAGGTATATGCTGTGAGTTGCAAATATGAACCTAAAGAGTTCATACCGATTATTTGGTAGCCAGTGCTCTGGAAGCAAAGAGCCTCTGCTTCCTGCTCCATGTCTTTTGTGTCTCATTTCTGAAATTACTTTTGCTCGACCCCCGTACTGGATCTGTGAAATAGAAAAGAATCTTTTCATCTCAGTAACTATATCAAAGACTGTGATTTATGTATTTATTAATTTTTTTGAAAGATAACAGTATTATTACTGAATATTTAAAGTGTCCATTTTATTATTTACTATTATATATTAAATATTAATTATAAATATATTATATATTTATTATTAATATATTAAATAATTAATAAATTAAATAATATATAATTATCTATAAATAGAATTATATTGTATTATTATAATTATAACTATCATATATTATAATTATATTATATTATATTATAATAATATATTATTATATTATTTCCATTTTATTAAAGAATCTAGGTCTTTTTCCTTCCTTAAATTTTAATTCTAGTGTAGTTAACATACAGTATTAAATCAGCTGCAGGTGTACAATAAAGTAACAACATTTCCATATGTTATTCAATGCTTATCAAGGTAAGTATATTCTTTTTTTTCTCATTTTATTTTGTTTTATTTCTTTTCAGTGTTCCAAAATTCATTGTTTATGCACTACACCCAGTGCTCCATGCAATAGGTAAGTGTACTCTTAATCTCCTTCACCTATTTCATCCCTTCTCTACCTTTCCTCTGGTAACCATCTATTCTCTATAGTTAAGTGTTTGTTTTTTGGTTTGTTTCTTTTTTTTCCCTTTGTTCATTTGTTTTTTAAATTCCACATATGAGTGCACTCATGTATTTATCTTTCTCTGATTGGCCAATTTCATTTAACATTACCCTCTCTAGCTTCATCCATGTCATTGCAAATAACAAGATTTCGTTCATTTATTATTTATGGCTCAATACTATTCCATTACATATAATAGAATATTATATAATGGTGTGTGTATATATATATATATATATACATACACACACATATCAGATATATATATATACATATATATATATCACATCTTCTTTATTCATCTATTAATGGACATGGGCTGCTTCCATTATTTGGCAACTGTAAATAATGCTGCAATAAATAAGCATTCATCTTTTTGAATTAGTGTTTTCATTTCTTTTATGTAAATACCCAGTAGTGGAATTACTGGATCATATGGTAGATCTACTTTTAATTTTTTGTGGAACTTCCATACCGTTTTCCACAGTGACTATACAAGTTAACAGTTTGCATTCTTACCAACAGTGCATGAGAGTTCTTTTCTCTCTACATCCTCACCAACTTGCTTCTTTTATTTTGGATTTTAGCCATTCTGACAGGTGTGGGGTGATATATCATTGTAGGTTTTTTTTTTTTTTTAAGATTTTATTTATTTGACAGAGATCACAAGTAGACAGAGAGGCAGGCAGAGAGAGAGACGGGGAAGAAGGCTCCCTACTGAGCAGAGAGCCCGATGTGGGGCTCGATCCCAGAACCCTGGGATCATGACCTGAGCCGAAGGCAGAGGCTTTAACCCACTGAGCCACCAATTTTGATTTGTATTTCCCTGATGATGAGTGATGTTGAACATCTTTTCATGTGTCTCTTGGTCACCTTATGTCTTCTTTGGAGAAATGTCTGTTCATATCTTCTGCCTATTTTTGAAAAAAGATTTTACTTATTTATTTACTTGAAAAAGAGAGATGGAGAGAGGGACAGAGGGAGAGGGAGAGTGAAAATCTAAAGAAGACACCACCCTGTGTACAGAGTACAACATGGGGCTTGAACTCACGACCCTGAGATTGTGACCTGAGCTGAAATCAAGAGTCAGATACTTAATGCAATGAGCCACCCAGGTGTCCCTCTTCTGCCCATTTTTAAATTGGGTTTTTTTTTTTTGGTGTTGAGTTTTAGAAGTTCTATATCTTGATACTAATGCTTTATCACATACATCTTTTGTAAATATCTTCTCATTCCATTGGTTGTCTTTTAGTTTTGTTGATTGTTTCCTTCACTGTGCAGAAGGTTTATGTTTTGATGCAGTCCTAATAGTTTAATTGCTTTTTATATTTTTTCCATGTCTAATAGACTGTTAGGACGATTAAGTGACTTTTTACTTTGTACTCTCTATACTTTGGAAACACAGTGTGTAATCTCAGGAGCAGTATTATACAATCAGATCATGGGAAAAGAAGCCACTATGCCTCATGCAGTGGGTAGGAGTAAACTGGCACTACCACCATGGTGGAGAGCACCTTTCTGAAATAACTTCACATATATTTTTAAAGGGCTTCTTTTCACAATAAAACATTTAAAAAGCAGTAAGTACTCTAATCTTTGTCATGTTACACTTGTTTATAAAAATACTACATTGTTCTTGTGTATATGTGAATAGGGAACAATGTAAATGGTGCCAGGATGAAGAAGGCACAGGTACTTAGTTTTCTCTGAAGACATCATTAGTAAACAGACTTGACCCAAGCCACAGCATCTATTGTTCCTCCAGCCTGTGATTCTGACTTAGACTTTATAGGTGTAGGGTCCTACAAAGACTGAAATGTATTCTCCTCATTCACTTAAGACAATTTATTGATTGCTATAGCAGAAGTGTAGGTTAATAGGAAATACTTTGAGAAGTGGGAAATCTTATGTGCTTTATAAGATGTGTAAACTACTGAGTCTGATCTCTTTGCCATTTCATTCATTATCTGTGCCTTTTATCCTTAATGCTTGTTAACGCACTATTTGCAGACAAATATTTTCTTAGGAAATGTATAAGGAACAGACAACAACAACTGCTCACATAATTAGAAGTGTCTTATTACATGCTAGCAAACTTAAAGTGTAGCAAGGCTCAGAAATGTTGCTGTAAACAGAAAGTTTTCCTTTTCTATTTGTTTTAGCCTTGCCCCCACCCTACCCATCTCTGAGTGAGTCTTGCTTTCTGTTTCCACATCTCTCTAGACCCTGCTTCTCAATTCCTGTGGTATCCAGTTTCCACCTCCCACAAGGACCAAGAACTATTTGAGTTCTTCTAAGCTCTAAAATTATATGACTCCATGAAATGAGAGGTTTTACTTAAGTTAATGAGGATGTCTACTAAAATTAAGGAGTAGATACAGGGCACACCTTTACCTCCTGTGTAGGGACATGTGACTATAATCTTGCTTCCGGTTGGCTGGGAAGATCTGGTCTGGTGTGACTGCTTTGAAATAATGGGCTCAGAAGGCTGAGATGGGTCAAGGGATGATTATCCTGGGTGGCCAGCGGCAGCTTTTTTAGGGAGTGAATCCAAGCCATACTTAAAGTGAGGAAACGAAGATTTTAACGAGGGAGAAGGAAATGATTGTCAGGTCTAAGTGGTATGGCAAGGACAGGAGGCAATCAGGTGGTCAAAAGCCCAATCTAGGATGATTGGGAGAAGTTGGCATGTAGAGCATGAAACTAACCGGACCGAATGGTTTAAGACTAAAGGTGTGTGTAACAAAATAACACTTGCTTATTTGGTGGCTTGAATTCCTCCTGGGAAACTTGCAGTTTCTTCATGTATTGGCCAATGACCAGAATCATGGAGCTTGGTAAGGAAGGAACGTTTTAGTATAGGAATGAATTATTGCCTGAAGGGGTATTCTGTGATCCAAGGATATGTGTAGTCCTTAGGTATACGGCCCAGCAGAGGCAGTGGTATTTGAGCCAGGCTTTAATGATGAATAAGAGTCCAATAAACAGAGGAAGATGGGGAGAAATATTCCAGAGAAACAGAATAGCATAAATGGAAACAGTCTGGATAATACAGGGTGTATTTCAGAAATTATTAGTAGCTAAATCTGGCAGTATCATGGTTTTCCAATATGATGAGAAGAGGGGAAAATAAAATTGGGGGCGCCTGGGTGGCTCAGTGGGTTAAGCTGCTGCCTTCTGCTCAGGTCATGATCTCAGGGTCCTGGGATGGAGTCCCATGTCGGGTTCTCTGCTCAGCGGAGAGCCTGTTTCTCTCTCTATCTCTCTCTGCCTGCCTCTCCACCTACTTGTGATCTCTCTCTGTCAAATAAATAAATAAAAAAAAATCTTAAAAAAAAAAAAGAAAAGAAAATTGGTAAAGAGTTAGTTTCAAGACACATTGTTGATGACTTGGATATTAGACTGAAAGCACTCAATGGTAGAGTCCTAGAATAGTGGAGTTCCAGGTACAATGGAGATTAAATACACACATCTAATTCCATTACTTCTGAAATTCCACTAAAATTAAAGAAAAATTATTTTTTGAATTTAAGTGGAAAAATTTAGCAGGACAAGAAGAGGAAAGGAGATGACAGTTTGGAATCTGAAAAATAGATGGATGAGTTATAACTAACTTAATAAGGCCAGACAGCCAAGTCTTATCTCTCAGTACAGAAACCCAAAAAACAATCCAGTTTACACTCCAGAATCATCAAAAGCCTCAGGAACTGGCAGGATTGAGAACCAATTGAGGGTGAAGTTTGGGTGGAAAGATAAGGGCCAAAATAAGGAAGACTGGGTAAAATTTGTTTGATAGTAAGTTAGAGTTGAGCTCTCCTTTCTCACTCCACACCACTGGGTAACTGCCCTCTCCCACCCTGGCAGAAGACTAGAGTCTCATTCTCTGGAAAGAGTAAAGCAGAAAGTGTTTGCACTGGGAAATATCTCACACATTTGAGGATGAAGTTGCCATACTGAAAGCATATAGATTAAGTACATTTATTCATACTGAATAAAGCCTGCAGAAACCCCACCACTATCACATGTGCACACACACACACACACACACACACACACACACCTCTTTTCTTTCACTCAGCTCCCAAAGTGCTGACAGCCAAACTACTACCTTCCAGGCAAAATATTGGAAAACTACCAGCAGAAGAGGAAAGATTTAAATATGGTCAAGCAGAGAGAGTCAATTATCATATGGTTTCACTTATTTGTGGAGCATAACAAATAGCATGGAGGACAAGGGGCGTTAGAGAGGAGAAGGGAATTTGGGTAAATTGGAAGGGGAGGTGAACCATGAGAGACTATGGTCTCTGAAAAACAATCTGAGGGGGGGATGGGAGGTTGGGGTACCAGGTGGTGGGTATTATAGAGGGCACGGCTTGCATGGAGCACTGGGTGTGGTGAAAAAATAATGAATAATGTTTTTCTGAAAATAAATAAATTGGGAAAAAAAATATATGGTTTTCCAGCCAAGGCTCACCTAGGTCCCTTTACTCTAAGGCTAAAGTTAACAAGTTCATCCACAGATTTAGATCCTCCAAACAAATTTTTAATTCCTTACTCTTAATCATGAACAGACACTCAAGCATCGTCAGGCATCGGAGGAATCTTCCAACATGGATGATAGAGACCAAAGCAAACAAACCACAAGAAACAACTTGGAGGACACAGAGATAAGGTAGGAGAAATAGACTTAAACATCTATCATTAACATCTTCAGAGAGTCAAAAGATGATATGCAACAATTAAGAACAGACTCTTTGCAGAAACATTCAGAGAACAAAAACGAGCTCTTGGAAATTAAAATATGATAGCAGAATACAACAGAAGGTTTGGAAGATAAGCTTGAGGAAATAAGAAATAGAACAAAAGACAGAAAGATGGAAAAGAGGGGAGAAAGATAAGAAAACAGGAGGATCAGTCTAGGAGATCTGATATTGGAACCCATGTCTTAGAATGAGAGACCAGTGAAATACAGGAGAAAAATTAATCAGCAAAATAATTCAGGAAAAATTCTCTAGAGTGAAGGACATACATTTTCAGATACAAAGGCCACCTCAGTGTAAATCACAGTAGATGAATAGGCATATCATTACAAAATTTAAGAACACTAAACATAGAGAGAAGATTTTAAAAGCTCCCACATAAGAAGATAAGGAGTCAGAATTTCTATAGCTTTCTCAAGAACAACTCTAGAAACTAGAAACAGTGGAAATAATTTCCAATCAAAAATTCCATGTTAAGACAAATGATTAATTAAGTGGGAAAGTAGGATAAAGACATTTTCAGATACATAAAGTCTCATTAAATTAATTTCCCATATGTTCTTCTTCACAAAGTTACTGGCATATTGTGCCAGCAAAGTGAGGGAGTAAATAAAGAAAGACCAAAAAATGATACACAGGAAATGAGAGATCCAGTTCAGGGTGACTGCTGTTGACCAGAACTAGGGTATAATTTGTTCAAATTGGAGAGGCTTAAAAATTTGTGTCTAAAGGGATGGCCAGGTGGCTTAGCTGGTTAAGCATCCTACTCTCAATTTCTGATTGGGTCATGATCTCAGGGTTGTGAAATTGAGCCCCGTGTTGGGCTCCTGTGCTGAGTTTGGAGCCAGCTTGAGATTTGCTCTCTCCCTCTGCTCCTTCCCCCAGGCCCTCCCCCCACTGCTTGCACATGTTCTCTCTTTAAAAAAATGTGTCTAAGAATAGTGCAAGACTCCACATCTGTAAGTATTTTTTCTTATGGAATGAACAGGCAGACATGGTGGAAGCCAACGAATTTTATTTTTATTATAAGATGCACAATAATGCTGGTATATGGGTGAGACTAAAAACTGATACAATAATGTTTTTAATATGAAGGATTATATTGAAGGCTGGTTTCTCTCTTGTCTTAGCAGAAGTCTTATGTTTAGGCTGTTTAGTTAGGTGTAGAATAAAACCAAACCTACCTGAATAAGGGAGAAAATGTGTACACGTGCACATGCACACACACGTTTATCTATGTATGTTCACTATTTTTATGTATGTATATGTATCACACACACACACACACACACACACACACAGAGGCATTAGTGTGTCTATGGAAAGATACATAAGAACCTGGAGATCATAGTTGCCTCTCTGTGGCTTGGGAAAAGGAATGTGAGGAGACCTTTTTTCTTCACATTTACCTGCTTGTTCCTTTTGATGATTGGATCGATTGTTGGGCATCGATAGCCATGCTCTTATACTCTTATAATGAGGAAATAAGGACCCACATGACAAAAGAAACAGTAGTTGCTGAAGTCAGAGGAATATTTGCTTGGTCTTGTGATAACCAAATGTGTCAGGGAAGTGGGGTGGCAGTGGGTCCTGAGGGAGCGGTTGGAGGGGAGTAGTCAGAGATGACTCTTTGCTTTCTAGCCCAGGTTAACAAATGTGAGAACAGTGAGTGGATGAAACTGACTTCAGAATGTCAGAGGGAGGAGGGTGGATTGCAAAAGAGTAAGTGGAGGGGGAGGAGTTGGAGGCAGTAGTTGTAGTGCCAGTTCTTCCTTAATGATGAATATAAAAACCTTTCACATTTAAACTTTGAGCATGGCAAATAGTGTCTTCTTAAATTTATTGTCTTGAAGTCCATTTAGTTTCTCAACCCTTTGGGGAGAGTGGGAGATATATGATTAAAATTTCCCCATCTACACAAATTTTACTGTGTTCTTTTTTAAATTTAAATTCAACTAATTAACGTATAATGTATTATTAGTTTCAGAGGTAGAGGTCAGTGATTCACCAGTCTTATGCAACACCCAGTGCTCATTACATCATGTGCCAAAAACTCATTTCTGTTGACCATATCATGTGCCTTATCACCCACAGCTTCTGGAAAACTCAGTGATGCATTCTCTGGAGGCACCACCTCAGAGGGCTGGTCGTGGGGACTGCAGTGCAGGATGTGGTGTAGGCACTTAATCTGCAACCAGCCAAAGTGTTGTCTCTTCTATGGCTGGGAAACAAAGGGGTAGAAAGAGTGAGGCTTTTGCAAACCTTTCCCCAGCTCTGTCACTTACTAAGTTAGTGACCTTGGATTAATCACTTTGACTTGTCCGTGTCTAGGTTTCCTCATCAGCGAAATGATCATATTATCCCCATACCTGCATTACAGGGTCATTGTGAGGAATAAATGGGATAATGAGTTTAACAGTTTAGAAGAGTCCCTGATACAAGGTGAGTAATAGGAATATTAACTTTGATAACCTTTCTTGGCTTTTCTTTCCCCAGATTTGGAACTTAGAAAATCTAGAGAATTTAACATACAAAGGAGGGATGTTTTCACCAGAAGCACATTCTGTTTCATTCAGTCTTTGAACAAATAGCTTTGAAGTACTCTTAGGTGCCCAGGATTCATTGGTAAAGAAATTAGATACCTTGGTGCCCTCAGAGCCTGGAGTTTTCTTTTTTCTAGAATTTTCCTGGGTCTTCTCACATGCCATATATATGCGCTACATGTAGCAATATATGTTAAGTGCATATTATATGCTAAGTGCATATATATATATATATATATACACATGTATTTACTTTTAGTTCAGGTATAATAGGCATATAACATTGTATGAATTTTAAGTGTACAACATAATAATTTGATATATGTGTATATTGTGAAATGATTGACACAGTAAGTTTAGATAACATCCATCACCACACATAGGTACAAACTTTTTTTTTCTTATGATTAGAACTTTTAAGATTTACTTTTTTGGCAACTTTAGAAATATACAGTATAGTTATATGCATTCATTTTATAATCAAAGTATTTTAAGGAATATTTTACATTAAGCTTTTGTTTAATGCACATATGAGAACATAATTTAAAATTATAGAATTTAAAAAATTACAAACTGAAAAGGAAGTATTGCTTTCTTAACTCCAAATTTCCCAGTTATCTCCAGAAAGAACCTCCTTTGTTTGATTTTTTATGTCTCATAACTAAGATAAACATTTAGAATCATATAAGCCCCTCTTTCTTACGTAATAGGTAAGGGAAAAGGGAAGAGGAGAGGGTTTGGGATGAGCCAGAGGCCTCTTGCCAGGGTGACCAGATAATGAGGCTTCCATGGAGAAGTTAAGAGGGAGGAAGTACATTAGGAGGACAGAGGAGGTAATATCAGACTATAAGAGTTGAGTAGTTCCGTTGAAGTAAAAGCAGAAAATGGAGACTTCTAAATCAATTTAAGAAAAATTTATTTAGAACTCACTGTATGAAACATGTTAGGAACCAACAAGATGCTTAGAGCCTAATGAAAGCAGAGGCAAGGCACAACACACAAATGGTAATATTAAAAGGCAAGCATGGCTAGCACAGCTGTCTACAATCTTCTAGGTTCCTTTATGTAGAATAAGAAGAAATATTTCTGTGGGTTGGGCCTCCCAAAGTTCTTTCTGGGTTTGGACTGAGATTGCTCCATCTGTTAGTGATGCTGCCTAGAGCCACACTTACCCAACTCATTTCTACTGGGCTAACATAGTCCTCTTGTCCACCCAGTTTTCCCATCGTTGAGAATGACAGAGACAGTCCTCAGACACAAATTTGCGAGGCCTACTGTGGGCCAGTTGATCCCTTCCTAGGACACCTGCCAACTATGTTGGCCTCTGGATGATTTGCATTTTGGTCCTCCTAATTCCATTCCAGCTCCTTCTCTCTCAGCCATGAGTTGGAAGAGTCCTAAACCTCCTTCCATTTATCTCATATCAAGAAGATAGCTCCTCCTCCCTGGCTCCGCCGCTAGCCAGATGGAACACCACAATAATGGAAAATTATCCAAACTTCTCACCAAACACCAGGGATGGTCTTAAGTCCTTTTGGACAGTCTGTTCTCTTGTTGCTTGCTGGGGCTACACAGATAGGACATTCATGTGCATCTCTGTTGGTTAAGAGCTTTCCTTTCCTTTCCTTTTTTTTTTTTTCCCTTTCTCTCTTTTGAGTATTGTGATCTATCAATTGGCTCTTGAACAGTTGCCCTGAGCCATCATCTCAGTCATTTCTTTCAAGTAGGGTTCACAGTGCATTGTGTTTTCCTGCTTTAGCTCTCTGCTAAGACTTAGCAGTAGCTTGCTGGGCAGCTGGATCCTCCTCAGATTAGCAGCAGCCCAGATAGAAGTGGCTCCAGGATTCAGAGCAGGTTCTATCTCCATAGTTCCTAATTTTCCAAATTTTGAATTGGTCTGCTCATTGTTATCAGCCCACTAAAACACCGTTTTCCTACTGATCCTCACAGAGCGCTGGGTAGACTTTTCTCAAGGCACAGTAATTAAAGTACACATGATTAAGGTACACATCTCTTTATGTTTCAAAATATTACTAGCAACACTGTAAAGCCATAACATACATAACTCCCACCCAGACTGAAGAGGTAGTCACTCACAAATATACAAGATGGAATGAGGTGCTGTTTTAGAATTAAGCACATTTAAAAGCCATTATTCTAGTAATTGAGAGTTCTACATAAAACACAATTTATAAAATTAAGAAAAGAAGGCTGAATCTGAAACAGGAGGTGTTAGTCTTAAACATTTGTCCTGAGCCAGGAGCCAGTCAGGTGAGGTTGGGCCACAAGTGTGCTCTGAAATGAAAAGAAGCAGTTAAAATCTGCTCCTGGCATAGGAAGCAGAACTGGCATTATAGGGAGTCTCTCTCCTTTAGAGAGAGTCCTGGAGCCCCAGCTATTTTTAATGGTAATAATAATAGTAATGGACAAGAAAAAAGGCAAGCCAAAATTTGAAAGTGAAGGCATATAAACAACGGATGGTCAGACTTTAATTAAAAATGTGTAGTACTTTGGTCGCCTGAGGTTGTCTTCGAAATGTTAACACACTGGGCCTCATCAGATCTTTCAGGTACATGGTATTGTATTCTGGAAAAACAATAACAGAAAAGGAATTGGGTGAGATTTCATAATAGAGCCACTTCCTTTTTCTAGATTTCAGTGAAAGGGCAGAATACAGGAGCCATTGAAGTAGCAACCAGGAGAAACAAACTGTTGAAGAGAAAGGTAGAGATGTGCTGTTCATGCTTCTTTCAATTAACTACCCTTTATTTTCATCTGGATCTGCCCCTGCCGTATGTTGATTACTTGCTGGCTTCTCCCTGCAGGCTTTTCTGGACCATATCTGAACTGAGTCTAGGAGGATAGGCAAGATCTCAGCACCTGCGCTCACCATCCAGGATTCCTAGATTCAGCAGCGTGCGTATTCAGGTAGGCACTGGGCACTCTGGCGCTGTTAACCCTGGGGTTGTGACTGTATCTTTGTGACCAAGTTCTTGACTTTAGTTTGCCTGACCCTATGGCTGTGTGTCCAGAGCCCTGATATTCCTCAGGGAGGATGGAGGTGCAGGTAATCTGATTTCATCATGTTGTGAAAGGACTGATTGCCAGGAATTTTTATGTATTGCTTCATGTATACATTCATTCTTTTAACAAATATTTATTACAATAGCCAAGGTATGGAAACAGCCTAAGTGTCCATTGATAGATGAATGGATAAAAAAATTGTGGCATATACATATAATGGAATATGATTCAGCCATGAAAATGAATGAGATTTCACCATTTGTGACATCATGGATGGACTTTGAAAACATTGTGATAAGGGAAATAAGTCAGACAGAGAGAGACAAACACAGTGTGATCTCTCTTACATGTGGAATCTAAAAATAAATAATAAAAACCCACTTCATAGACACGCAGAGGAGATTGGTGGTTGCCAGAAGTGGGAGGTGATGGGTGGGAGAATGGATGAACTTTTTTTGTTTTTAGTCTGAATAAATTGAATTTAAAAACAACTAAAACTTGGGGCACCTGGGTGGTTCAGTGGGTTAAGCCTCTGCCTTCGGCTCAGGTCATGATCTCAGGGTCCTGGGATTGAGCCCCTCATCGGGCTCTCTGCTTGGCAGGGAGCCTGCTTCCCCCCGCTCTCTCTGCCTGCCTCTCTGCCTACTTATGATCTCTCTCTGTGTGTGTCAAATAAATAAATAAAATATTAAAAAAAAAACAACAACTAAAACTTGAACTCTTAAAGAAAAGCACCTCATCACATTTTGTCTTCTAGAGCCCCTAGTAGTGGACAAAAGAGAATATAAAGAAAAGGATTACATATTTCCCCTGTGCCATATTTAGGATTGCTTATTTGGATTTGATTAGGTAAAGAATCTACAAAGTAAGTAAATAAATGAAAAATAAATAAAAATCAAACAACTTATACTATTGCTCAGCTGAAAGCAAATGTAAGAGAAGCTAAACCTTGATGAATAGCACTTATGTTTCCATGAAACTCTTTTCAACATGTTATATATTTATCAAACCACTACAGTGCAAATTTTCTGAATAAGTCCTGTTATCTGTAAACCAGGAGATGCCATGAAATTAAACCTACAGAAAATTGTTAGTATTATAAAAAGACTACTTTCTATGGATTAAAAAATATCTGCTGCTATAATTTCACAGTAGAAGAAAATTTATTAAGCTCCTACTATATGACAGGCACTGTTTCTAGGTGCTGGCAGCACAACCATAAGCTTAACTGATATGACCTCTACTCTCTATAAAGTTTGGTATAGTTCATAGAGTTTAATGGATAAACTTTTGTGTAACTGTAATTATGCAAAAATATAAGTATTACCTCATGTTATGGAGAAAAAGCAGAGGAATCCATATGACACAATGACAGGCTAACATATTCTAGTTTAAGAAAGGGTTGTTTTTTTTGTTGTTGTTGTTTTTTTAGATGTGCAGTTTGAACCAAGATCTGAAGAACAAGGTAAAGAAGTGGCCAAAGAACATTCTAAGCTGAGGATGCAGCAGATGCAAAGACACTGAAGCTAAAGGGAACATGTTATCACTCCTCACTTATTTACTTGTTCATTCCACACAGGTAAGATTCCCATGAGTCCAAGCACCAGGATAGGTACTGGGGTTACCATGGTGAATAGTATACAGCTCATGCACACAACACAGACCCATTTGGTATTAAATTTTTAATTTTCCTTGATTCAGCTTGCCGTGCCACTTGAGCCTTGTGTATTGGACATCCTGACATCCATTTATGGCTAGAACATTTCCTTCCAGATCCTAGCTTTCCTTTCCTTCCCCATTAGTTCATGTTTGTGAGGTGTCAGCATGCCTCAGACTTAACTGATGGTCAAGTTAAAGATCCTCTGGAGATGGTACCTATTTCAGCAGTGTTGTAAGGTCAGGACTCACCTTTCCTTGGTCTGTTCGCTCTCTTTTCTCCCCACTTTGTTGGTTTCTGAAAGAGACCAAAACAACTTCAGAAAATGTACTGCCTATAGATAGTAAAAGAGGGGAAGTTTGAAGAGAATTCAAAATCCTAGGACTCACAGAGAAATCATTGTGTCCTTACATGTGAAACAGATGCTATCTGATGCAACTGAGGCTTTTTGCATCCAAAAAGCAAATGCCTTCCTTTATTCACTGTGGAAATAGGCTTTTCACTTACAGCTCTATTCTTTACTAAAATAAAAATACTGCTGGGAGGTGTAACACACTTAGTTTTAGCTATCATTTAGTGATTGGAAAAGTTTTCAGTCCTTTTCTGAAAGTAAGGAGGAAGAAAAGTAAATCTTGGAAATGTTGATGCCTAAATGGGTGAGTCCGCTGGCACTACCAGTATAACACGGGGTGGCATGGATGGGCCCAAGTGGGAAATCTCTAACTAGCTAGACTTCCCAAAGCCTGAGTTGCTATTGCTATGGACTTACTACTGAAGCAGCTTGGGGTTTAAATTCTTTTGTTTGACTGTTGTGATGATGGTTTTGTCCAACTCAGAGCCTTGCAGCAAGGGTTGTTAACCTGGGTGTCCATGCAGGACTTTAGGGAAGGAAACAACACTCTTGATGGTTTTGAACACTTTGGCAGTTTTCAGGTGTGTGCACATGTGTGTGCTTAAAAATAATCAGCTTTATTGAGGTATAATTAATACACAATAATTTTCTGTATAGATTTTGGTGAGTTTAGCAAATGTATACCCTCATGTAACTACCACCATCACCAAGATATAGAATATTTCTATAAGCCCCTAAAGTTCTCTCCTGCTCCCTTTCAGTCAGTATCTTTCGGATCTCTGGGAAAGATACTGATCCCATCCCCTGATAACTACTGATCTGGTTAATGTCACAGTAGTTTTGCATTTTTTAGAATTTTATAATTCTAAATGATCACATATGTATGGTCGTGTTGTCCTTTTGTGCCTGGTGTCTTTCTCCTAGTATGCTGCCTTTTTTTTTTTTTTTACCATAGAGATACTTTAATGAAGTGTTTTAGAAAATTCTAAATATTATCTGATTTATACAAGTTTAAAACCTATTGGTAACACAAAACAAGAAACAACTATATTAAAAATTTAGACAAAATGCTCAGAAAACGCACCATTTCCTGTTATATTCTTCAGGGAAATGCAGTTATTAACTTTACATTTGGTATTTGATATCACAATGTAATTCTTGACTTAATGTTTACCAAAAAAATCACTTTGATTGGTTGTCCTCTTCTAAGCTAAGTAACTCCAAAGGGCTAGAATCCAAGATTGATAAAGAGCTTAACAAACTCAACACCCAAAAGACAAATAATCCAGTCAAGAAATGGGCAGAAGATATGAACAGACATTTCTCCAAAGAAGACATACAAATGACCAACAGACACATGAAAAAGTGCTCAATATCACTCATCATCAGGGAAATACAAATCAAAACCACAATGAGATAGCACCTCCCACAGGGCAGAATGGCTAAAATTAACAATACAGGAAACAACAGATGTTGACGAGGATGTAGAGAAAGGGGAACCCTCTTAACACCGTTGGGGGGAATGCAAGCTAGTACAGCCACTCTTGAAGACAGTACGGAGGTAGCATACTGCTTTTGAAATTCATTATCTTGTTGCATGTTACTAGTAGTCTTTCTAGAGCTCGGCAGAATTTCCTTATAAGAATATACTACCGTTTGTTTATCCTTTCACCAACGGATGAAAATTTAGAATGCCAGGCTTTCAATATTATGAAGAAAGCTGCTATGAACATTGGTGTGTGTCTTTGTGAGGACATATGTTTTTATTTCTCATGAGCGAATATCTGAGATTGCTGGGTTGTGTAGCAGTGTGTGAGAGTTTCAATTGTGTCACATCCTCTCCAGCACTTGATATTTACCAGTCCTTTTAATTTTAGTCATGTTAGTGGGAGTGTAGTGGTCTGTCATTATAGCTTTAACTTGTATTTCCCTAATGACTAATGATATTGTGACTGTGTGACTGTACTTATTGGCCATTTGTATATTTTACTCTATGAAGTATGTGTTCAAGTCTTTTGCTCCCAGCCTTTTGTTAAATGGATTGTCTTGTTTACTGGGTAGTAATATATAATTACATCTTATGGATATAAGTCCTATTGAGATATATATTTTGCAAACATTTTCTCCTAGTTTGTGGCTGGCTTGACTTTTAATTTTCTTAACAAAGTCAAAGGGCAAACGTTTTCAATTTAAATGAAGTTGAGTTTATCAATTTTTACTTTTTATGCTATGCTTTATGTTTATTGTGTCCTAAGATCTGCCCAACCTAAGATCACAAAGATTTTCTCCAAATTTTTTTTTAAGTCTTTTAATTTTAGCTCTTAATTTTAGGTCTGACATCCACTTCAAGTTGTTTTTTGTGAGTCGAGGTTCATATTTTTCCATGTGCATATCTAATTGTCCCAAAACCATTGTTGAAAAGACTAGCCTTTTCTCCACGGAATTACCTTGGCTCCTTTGTCCATATCAGCTCACCATGTGAGTTTCCTTTTGATTTTCCATCTAGTTCCCTTGGTTGATATGTCTGTGCTTTCACCAATATCACACTATCTCGGTTATGTAGCTATTTAATAAATATTTTATTTTTAAATTTTTATTTACTTTTTAAATTTCTTTTCAGTGTTCCCAAATTCATTGTTTATGCACCACGCCCAGGGCTCCATGCAATCTGAGGGTTTTGGGGAGGGGGGGAGGTTGGTTGAGCCTGGTGGTGGGTATTTAATAAATCTTGAAGTTAGTGGTATAAGTTGTCTGTGTCTGTTCTTGTTTTTCAGAATTATTTGGCAATTTTATGTCTTTTGCATTTCCATATAACTTTTAGAATTAGCTTTTTAATTTACACTGAAGAGATTGCCAGGGTTCTGATTGGTATCTCACTGAATCCATAGATCAGGTTGGGCTGAATTGATATCATTTTCTAAAGAGATTTCATTTATTTATTTGACAGAAAAAGAAAGAGAGCAGAAGCGGGGGGAAGGGGCGGAGGGAGAGGAAGAAGCAACTCTGGCAGAGCAGGGAGCCTAAGAGCCAGACTCAGAGCTTGGGGCTTGATTCCAGGACCCTGAGATAATGACTTGAGCCGAAGGCAGATGTTTAACCGACTCAGACACCCAGGTGTCCCTGGACTGAACTGATATCTTAATATCTACTCCTCTGGGGGCCCTAGGTGGCTCAGTGGGTTAAAGCCTCTGCCTTTGCCTTAGGTCATGATCCCAGGGTCCTGGGATCGAACTCTGCATGGGGCTCTCTGCTTGGTGGGGATCCTGCTTCCCCCTCTCTCTCTACCTGCCTCTCTGCCTACTTGTGATCTCTGTCTGTCAAATAAATAAATAAAATCTTTAAAGGAAAATTCTACTCCTCTGATCCGTGAATATGGCATACTTCTCCATATATTTAGGCCTACTTTAATTTCTGTCAACAGTAATGTCTTTTAGTTTTTAGTGTATAGGTATTTAACTTGTTTTTTAAAAACTTACTTCCAAGGTTTTAATATTATTTGATTCTACTATAAACGGTATTTAAACTTTTTTCAGTGTCCAAACTGTTTGTGGTGAGTATACAGAAATATAACTGATTTTGTTTTTGTATTTTTTTAATTTGCAACTATTTTTTTAGGAAGCAGGCTGAATATATTTTTGACTTTCCTAGCCATTTACTTCAGATATGCGAATTGTTTTTGCAAATGCACTGCTTTTATGTCTTGGGACCTGTATGTTTTTATTGCGTTTTGATCCCATTCTTTCAAAGAAAGAATGGCAATTTTTTTCATGAAATATAACTGATTTTGATTTTGTGTATTGACCACAATTGTACCTGGAGACTTAGCTACATGCAGTTTGTTCTTTTTTTTTAAAACAGATTTATTTATTTATTTGATACAGAGAGAGAGAGCATAAGCAGCGAGAATGGCAGGCAAAGGGAGAGGGAGAAGCAGGCTCCTTACTGAGCAGGGAGCCTGATGTGGGACTTCATCCCAGGTCATGACCTGAGCTGAAGGCAAATTCTTAATAGACTGAGACACCCAGGCACCCACACAGTTAGTTCTAATAGTTTTTTTGGATGCCTTAGGCTTTACTACAAACATGGTCATGTTATCTGTGGGCAAAAAAAAGTTTTACTTCTTCCCTTCCACTATGCATGCCTTTTAGTTTTTTTCCTGGACGGCTTCCCTGCCTAGAACCTCCAGTACAATGCTGAAGAAATGTTGTGAGAGTGCTATCCTTGCCTCATTCTTGATCTTATGGGGAAAGCAGTTATTCTTTTATCATTAAATATGGTGCTAACTGAAGGATTTGGGGATATTTCCTTTGTTAGTTGAGGAAATTCCTCTATAGTCCAACTTTTATGAGAGTTTTTCTTTCTTTTTTAAAATTATGAATAGGTATTAATTTTGCCAAATGCTTTTTTTGTATCCGCTGTTGTGATTACATATTTTTGCTTTTTGGTTTGCCAATATGGTGAATTTTATTGTTTGACTTTTGTATATTGAACCTAGCTTATATTCCTGGAATAAACCCCACTTGATCATGATATGTTATACTTTCAATAGATTGCTAGCTTGTAGTTGGTAATTTTGTTAGGATTTTGCCATCTATTTTCACAAGATATATGTATAGCATTCTTTTCTTGTAATGTGTTTTTCCAGTTTTGGTATCAGGGCTCCCCGCCTACATTTAGGGCAGTCTGGAAACTGATTCCAGGCAGTAAGTTGGGGGCAATCAGAGGCTCATCTCATCTTTTTCCTTCTTTCAAGGACTACAGTTTTCTACAACTTATTGTCCAATGTCTGAAAACAGTTGTTTCATATTTTGCCTGATTTCTAGTTGTTTACAATAGGAGGGACATTCCTGTAGCAGGTAATCCTTCGTGAGAAGAAGAAGATTTTGTCTTCTATGTAATTTTAAAAGAGCCTTAACCATTGCAAAACTCAGTCTTTTCCTTTACATCTTCTCATAACGTTCATGCATTGAGATGCCCTTTAGAGCCACAGTTAAGTATGATCTTTGTATCCTATAGCAGCTCTTCAGATATTTGAAGGGAACACTTTCTCCTCCCAAGACTTCTTTTCTGGTTATGCATTCTCAGTTACTTCAACTATTTCTTAATAACTGAGCTTCTGGACACTTTATAAATCTGGTTAGGTTCTATTTTTTTTCAAACTTTCTCTTAAAAAAGGTTTACTTCACTGAAAAAAGAAAATAAAACTAAAAATACTTATAACTGAATATAGTATTTCAGATGTCTGTAGACCAATATATAATATTTAAATTGTCTTTTCATACTATGACAAAATCATCATCATTTCAAAAAAAAAAGCTTCTATTTTAAAATGAAGGCAAACAATAAAAAGGTAGATTCTAGGGGCGCCTGGGTGGCTCAGTGGGTTAAATGGGCTCAGGTCATGATCCCAGGGTTCTGGGATCAAGCCCCGCATCGGGCTCTCTGCTCTGCAGAGAGCTTGCTTCCTCCTCTTTCTCTCTCTGCCTGCCTCTCTGCCTACTTGTGATCTCTGTCAAATAAATAAATAAAATCTTAAAAAAAAAAAAAGGTAGATTCTAAACTTGTGGATTTGATTACAAATTTAACATTTTAAAGGCCAGATATGATGATATAATCGACTTCCAGTTTTTAAGTCCTGTTAAAGTCTCTGTCTAAATAGTGGTTAAAATTACTTATTTCAGAAAAAAACACTTGCCCTTTAAGAAACCATTCCTGAAAAAGCTGAGACTCTTCCAGGTTTGGTGGAGGGCAGCAAACTGTAAAAACTGTTTGTTGCTAGGGCTCTATTACATACAGATTTCAGTCACACAAGACCCAAATGAGGAAGTAAAATCTCAGGAGGAGCTATTTTAGTCTCTCTCCCTGATGGGTAAGCTGATAGGGTAACTTCTGATTGGGAAAAGACTGTAACTCAAGGTTATAATTTCTCATGCCTAATTTGCCCTATTTGACAAATCAAAAAAGAGAAGAGAGATTAGAAACCAGCTAGAATAACTGTGGCATTTCCCTTTTATTCATTTAACAGCCTGACCGGAGTAAATGTAGATGCTTAGGGCATTGAAAAACTGTAATTACTGAACAAACACTGGAAAGGACTTTTGATGCCAAGTTAGTTTGAGGGCTCTCTCCTCTGAGAACCAGGTTAATATTGGGCTGGGGGAAAGCTCCATTTTTGGAGAAATTCCTACTGCTTATCAGTAAGCTTGTGTCTCTGTGGATGGATCATGACTGCTTCCATGTCTGTTTTAAAGCAGAATTTAGTTCCTTGTGGTTGTATGATTGAGATCCACATTTCCTCAGGGGAGGGCCAGTCGCAGATTCTAGAGGCCACCCACATTCCTTGTCCCATTGGCCCTTCTTCCATCTTTGAAGCCAGCAGTTGTGAGATAAGTCTGCCTCAAGATTTGGATCTCTCCTCCTTCCATGTCTTCTCTCTAACCCAGCCTGGGGAAGGTTCTCTGACTCCTGTGATTAGATGGGACCCACCTGGGTGATCCAGGATAATCTCATCATCTTAAAATCAGTTCCCTAAGCACATACGCAAAGTCCCTCTCACCATGTGAGATAGCATATACTAGGGTCTGTGAACAGGAGGTGGATATCTTGGTGTGCACATTATGCAGTACCTCATAGAGAAAATGCCAGAGGTATCCACAAAGCAAGTGCTGACATTGCTGAATTACAGAATTCATATTTACAAACATATCTACATGGCAGTCTCACTTGGTACATCTTCCTCCTCCAGGGATATCCAGATTCTTCTCTTTGACCAAACTCATTAGCATAAGAGACTCTCTGACCAAACTTTCCTAGCAATATTCTTTATCACATTCTTGGGGAGAGGAGGTCTTATGCTATACTGTCTTGTTAGAGTCTGCCTTTTACCACTCCTAACTCAGTTTGACCATTTCCTATGCATACACACAGCTTCTTGGGCCCCTTTTCAGCTTCTTTCCTGGGTACACACACATCTTCTGTAACTCTCTATCCTGAATTTTTCTGATTGCCTCTGGGGGGCCTCTCTCTCCATCCCTTATTCTGTTTCATTTGTAAGCTAATCGTTCCATTGTGAAAGCAGATTAGGGAACAGCTTATTTCCAAGCTGAAGGTGCTTCTGTGCAGTTAACTAATTCTAAATGGCAATGAGACTGAAAGAAACAGCTCGAAATTCTCACCTTAAAAAAAAATCAAAGCTTCAGTAAACATAATCTGTACATCTGGCCCTATGCTCTGAATTTTACACTTTTGTATCATAGAAATTTATTATTATATCAGCACACCCCATATTTTGGCAGTTTGAATATGACTCTACCAGAAGCTTTGTATTCATTTCTTGAAACTGGATAATCTCACCCCAGTTTCTTGTTTTTAAAATATAGCAAGATGAAATGAATGACTGCTAATGCCGTCCATCTATTTTCTAGTGGATCTTAAAATCAGTACACTGATCAGAAGCATTACTCATCTGGTGCTTTTTACCAAAGTGAGTAAGATGACCACCTTAATTATTAGCACCAACCAAACTTCTACTACAGGCGTTACCTTACCTTGCGACTTTGCCCAGACCAGCCCAAACCACAAAGAGGCATAAAATTATTATAAAGTCAGGGACCCTCTTGTCCCCCGTTGAGCACAGTACCACTTTTATGAGAGTCAGTGATAAGTCTGCCTCAAGGCAGTGCTGCTCAGGGCAGTGCTATTTACAATAGCAAAACTATGGGAACAACCCAAGTGTCCTACAATGTGAAGTTGGTTAAATAAACTGAGGTATATCCACAAAATGGAATATCTCACATCCATTTAAAATGATGCTATAGAATGATAATTGATGGCACTGACAATTTTCTTACTATTGTCCACTTACTATTGTCTTACTATTTTCTTACTATTATTTGTACTTAGTACAAATAACTTAGAAAACAGTACATGTGATAGTATATAAACTGTGAAAAATAGTCCTTATAATATAACTCCACTTATGGAAAATAACATAGATTCCAGAAAATCCTGGAAGATATACATCAAAATGTTGTCTGTATAACCATTTCTTTCTTACTATTGAAACTATAGATTTTTTTTTTCAGCATATTTGGTAATGGGTATGTAATATTTGGTAATCAATAAAAGTTAATTATTATTTTTAAAATGTCAGTGGGGAACAATTCATCCCACTCTTTTTTTCTCAGAAACCCAGATTTTAGAAATGAGAAAGGAAGTCTTTGTTCATCTAATCCTCCCCCTCCCCTGCCTCCCCAAGCTTCCCTGCTTGAACACTGCCAGGTCCATAGCCATTAACATTTAGAAATGTTTTCACGATTTTCCTTCATTGAATTTAGTAACTTCATGAAGTGAGGTAGCTAAAGCAAGGAATAATCATTTTTGTCTGGAAACTAAAAGTACATTTGTAGACCTTAGCTTAGAAATACTACCTTTCCCAGAAATCCAGAACAATGTTGAGTCCCATCTATATGGGCTCCAAACCCTGAGGGAAAGCCTTTTCCTCCAACCACTTGCTGACTCTTTGCTAATCTGAGCTCAGCCAATGAGCTCTAGAAGGCAGCTGACCGGAGGTAGGTACAAAATGGCGGTCTGCAGAGGGGACAAGCACTGACTCACCACATTCGTGAGAGGGGCCAGGCTGCTTCTTCTTCCTTTTCCTTAGTGATAGAAAGAACACCAACACCATCCCACACAAAATGACCAACATTACAAGTAGAGCGGCAATCCAGAGGATGGGGTCTCGGGCAGGGGGGGGTTTCGTATGTGCATCTAGAAATGACCACAAGTTTTTAATCAGCCAGGAAGATTGATTATAAAATGTTTATAATTACTGTCATCTTCATTTATATGTCAGCATGTCCCCAGGGCTCTGCTGCCAGAGGAGCTTGAAATCCAAGATATGAGGCCATAGAAGCCCCAGGCTTAGGGCCTTAGCAGCTTAGAACCAGTGCTTTTGGCCAAATGCCTGGACTAAGCTGTCTTCCCTTCCCAGAGGGTGGGATGACAATGACTGATCTAGAAGAAGAAAGCCAACCTGGCCCTTGGTTCTGCATGTGGGTGTGGTACCCAGGCTGAAGCTTTGAATGTACAGTCATCTGTGCAACACCCTGCTTCCTCAGCCCATGTATAGCCAGGCCCGAGGTCCTGAAGTTTCCCTTGTAATAATTTCTCTATCCACTATCATCTCTAGATCAGGCTCCAGATACGCCCCCTTTGAACAAATATAACCGCTGCCTACCTCCAGTTTTGCTTGTTTGTTTTTTCCACTGAGGTCACAGTGGAAGAAACAGGGCTTTCAGAATGTATCACCTAGTAGAAAACCTTTGGTATCTCTTCATGACCTGAGGAATCAGGGTTAGAATCAGTTCCTGAGAGGTCAGGACTTTCTTCCCTGCACGGGGACTTCTAAGTTTCCAGGAAGTTGAAAAACAGACTTTGTGGGGGAAAGCTTAGAGCTGAGTGGTCTGTTTTAAAGACATTTGTGGGACTCATTTTGATAGTTAATCTCAAATTATAGGAAAATAATACCAGTTGACCTATTAGTTTAGCTGCAGTTTGTGGGCACATACCCGGTTCCTGGGACATTAGGAAAGGAGTTGCTGCATTGCAGGTCATATTCAACCCTCTTTGAGTCTGTCCAAGTTTTATCCCACTTGAGCCTGTTTGACATTCCCAGCAAATGTGAGTTATATTTGATAACGTGGAGATTGCTACCTTTTGACACCCAAAAAGTAACTTTGCTTCAGGGTCTATACTATCTCTGGTCAAGCCATAGAACAGGGATACAGAGAGGCAAGCCCTGGCTTCCTGAGGCAGCTGGAGCTGAAATATTTCTGAAGTTGGTGGGAGCTGGGAAGGTTTGGGCAGTAGTTGAGAAACAACAGAAAGATGAGTCATGATGAAGCTGCAGGGATGGCAAGGCCTTATTCATTTGTAGACTGTAGGAGCCAGGGCAGAGGAAACCATGGCAGAAGGTCCCAGAGCATGTGATTTGTGGTGCTGTTGTTGGCTCCAAACAGGATCTGAGCCTTAAGCATAGCTTGAGAGAGAGGCTTCTTCTTCTTTTCTTTTCTTTCTTTCTCTCTCTCTCTCTTTTTTTTTTTTTTTTTTTTTTGGCAGGGGACGAGGGAGAGGCTTCTATTAAGCCAAGGGAGGCCACAGTAGAAGAAATCAGGCTTCTGTGTAGCCTATTTACTGGGCTCTCAGAGGCAGAGATGTCTTAGCAGAAGGAATCAGTACCAAGAATAGAGATTGGCTCACTGGTCAAGCTTACTGAGAGGGACTGGCTCCAGGGGCTATCCACAAGAATGTGTTTATATACCAAGTTATGTTTGAACAATGAGAGAGTAGGAGAAAGAAAGCTGCAAGGATGAAGCAAGGAGTGAGCTGGATGCCTTAGGAGAGGGAAAACCAAAGGACCAGAATTAGAGAAGAAGCTAAGGTAAGCAGAAGTCACATGTATAGGAAGAGAGGGGTCGGGATCAATAGAAACAATGATAGAGGCAGTGTGGGTGCAGGGTGCCTTTATTCCAGGAGAGAAACTTGCAGTTACTTCTCCTCAAATGCGGGGTCTCAAACATGGATGTTCTCCCAGGGTAAAGCCAGGACTTTAAGATGTTAGGCTTCTACAATGTCCACAATAGCCAAACTATGGAAAGAACCTAGATGTCCATCAACAGATGAATGGATAAGGAATGTATATATATATATATATATATATATATATATATATATATATATTATGGAATACTATGCAGTCATTAAAAGAAATGAAATCTTGCCGTTTGTGAGGACATGGGTTAAACTAGAGGGTATTATGCTTAGCGAAATAAGTCAATCGGAGAAAGACAACTATCATATGATCTCCCTGATGTGAGAAAGTGGAGATGCAATGTGGGGGGGTTGGAGGGTAGGAAAAGAATAAATGAAACAAGATGGGATTGGAGGGAGACAAACCATAAGTGACTCTTAATCTCACAAAACAAACTGAGGGTTGCCGGGGGGAGGGGGTTTGGGGGAGGGGGTGGGGTTATGGACATTGGGGAGGGTATGTGCTATGCTGAGTGCTGTGAAGTGTGTAAACCTGGCGATTCACAGACCTGTACCCCCTGGGGCTAATAATACATTATATGTTTATTAAAAAATTAAAAAATTATTTTAAAAAATGTTAGGCTTCTATTAGTGGACGCTGTTTAGTTTCAACCCCTTCCTCCAGCTGGACTGGACCCTGTACTATACTATCAACATGCTGCAAGAATTTCTGCTTCTTAGTCTTTCCTTGATACATACACCCACCACCACCACCACCTGTACCTGTATCAAATACTGTTCATTGATTTTAGTCCTCCCACCTTCTAAGCCAGGATGCTGTCTGAGAATTTTTCTTTCTGTTCAGGAAACCACAAGTCTGATACCTGTCATCTCTTCACCATACTTTTATGTATTTTTTTAAACTTTTTTAGAATATTTTATTTATTTGAGAGAGAGTGAGTGAGTGGAAGAGAGAGAGGATGAGTGGGGGTAGGAGCAGAAAGAGAGGAAGAAGCAGATTCTCTGGCTGGGCGGGGAGCTGGACATGGGGCTTGATCCCAGGATCCTGAGATCATGACCTGAGCTGAAAGCAGACATTTCATTCAGTGAACCATCCAGGGGGCCCTTCATGCTTTTAAAGCCCAGTTATCTTTTATGATGTTTTAAGGTCCCATTTCCTTTAGGAAGGCTTCTCTGGCCCTCAAGGAACCTACCTATCTCCAGATGTCTATAAAACTGATTATCGGTCACTCTTGTTTTTAAATTTAGTTGTCTATTTCCGTGGGATATGCTTTAGATCCTAATTCAATCTTTTAAAAATCCAGTTTTTCATGTGTGCACATTCTGTTGGAAGGTACTTGAGGGCAGAGAGCATGTCTTATGCATTTTAGGATTCATGTCTACAGCCAACAACATCTAGAGTGACTCTGTACTCAAAGCATGTACCGTATATACGAATGGATGGCTGGAAGGATGGGTGATGATGACGGTGCGTGTGTGTGTGTGTGTGTGTGTGTGTGTAAGAATTCTAGCTGGAGGAATCTTGCATTTTCTGACTTAAACTTTAGAATCTTCTATCCAAAGGTAGCCCAAAAGACTGGGTCAGTTTCGGGGCTAAGAACAGAGTTCCTTAAGTGCAGCCTATGTTCATAGTCTCTGGGACCCTACAGCAACACTCAGATGAAGAGAGGAGCCCTCCAACTTTTTCCTTCCTAATAGTACCACGAAATGGCCCTGTTGGAGGCTTCCTGGCAAGCAGGACACGTTGAATGATCTGCATCAACCATTTGGGTATAATACCTGATGAAAGAAATAAACTTGGGAAGCAGCTTTACCTATATTGTAAGGTAGGGAGTGAAGCTCCATCGTCTCAAGTTTCAGGACACAGGTGATGCTCACATTGCTTGCTTCAGGGACTGAAAAAGACAAGCTGACAGAAACGTTGTAGAGCTCTGTGACATTGCTTTGAGATTTTTTCATGGCAGTATCATACTTAGTAGTCGAATTCTCGGTTTTTAGCTTAAAATACATTTCCTTAGGTGCTGGGTAACCTTCTACAGATGAGCAGGTCAAATTAATGATGCCAGAATTTTCGGTTCTATTAGAAGTTGCCATTATTTCAGGTTGACTGAAGTTAGCTGAAAGCAGAATAAAGATACAAAAAAAGAAATCAGTCTAAATTTAGATGTGTCCAGAAGACAACTGCAAATAACTGGCTCTGATCGGGGAACTTCCTGGGGGCACACTTGGGAGCTTCTGGGTATCTAAAGTGTGGGCCTCAGTCCATGGCGAGAGCCACATACAGACCCCACATTTATTTTTCAGGAATGGAGTTTTGGGCCATGCTTACTTCCTGCTTACCCCAATCAGGGTGGGTAGTGCTCTCTGAGTGACAGGAGGGCTGAATTGAGTCACCAAAGATTCACAGTGAAGTTATTGTTCTGAGGAGTGGAGTTTTGGGACAGAGAAGTAGTCTGACATTAGAATCCAGCTGTCTCATGGGGTACATTGCAGCTTGCCAGACTAAGGAAGCAGAAAGGGACCGATACTAACAGAGTTCATGGTGTTGGCATGCTCTGGGTCGTATCTTCTAGAAACCCAAACAGGATAGTGATAAGTGAGTGGATGGGGATTTTGGATTTAGAAATTCAGAATATTGGTTTTGGGCATGACTGTCAAGCTTTCTTCATCATGTACTATAAGATGAAGGCCAAACCCAGCCATTTTTAGGGAAAATATATGACCTTGATAAACATAGAGCTTTTCTTGCCTTAGTTTGCCATTCAGATTTGATGGCTGTTGGAGACCATTGGCACCTAGCCCCTTCTGCTAGCAAAATCCTTGCAACTCTTCAAGAGTAGTTTTCAGGTTCTACATACTAATTTCTAATTTACTTTATTGTCTCTAAAACCAATGATTTGCATGTCACTTTTCTAAGTTTTGCTGTATCGACACACTAATTAAGTACTCTGCTTATATTTTATGTGGTTTATAGAAAGTGTTACTTCCTTTGGCCTCCTTAACAATATCTGTGAAATCACAGGTTGGATAAGTTAGTTATTGTTTTTCCTAATACATTAAAATAAATATAAAATTGTTAAAATAAAAAAAATGATCATGTCCCACCTAAAACATACCATGTTCCTCAATAGTATCTGGCCATACCTTGAACACACTTATTTATCACTTAGTTAAATGTTCCAAAAGCCCTGCAGCCTTGTTTGAATCATACAAGGCTTAAAGGGAGGACTCCTCATTCTATTTCTACTTTTGCCTTTTCTTTATTCTATGGCTTCATAATCATTGCTGATCTGCCTTTTCCAGTTTCATCAAAAGTTAATATGAATCTAGTAATTGCACACCTGGGTATCTACCTTAGAAAAATGAAAACTTGGGTTCACACTGGTATATGTTTACAGCAGCTATTTATAATAACCCCAAACTGAAAAAAAAAAATCCCAATGTCTTTCTATGGGTTGAGTCAATAAAATAGAATGCTCCTCAGTGATAACAAGGAACAGGTTTTTGATACATGCGACAACTTAGATAAATCTCAAAGGCATTATGTTGAATAAAAGAAGCCAATCTTAAAAGGTGGCTCCATTTATGTGATATTCTCAAAAAAGATAAGACTCTAGGATGCGAAACAGGGCTTGTGGGTATGAAGAGGGCATGATTACAAAACAATAGCATGAAGAAATTTTTTGGGGGGTGATGGAAATGTTTTGTATCCTATTTATTGTAGTGGCTACATGAATCTATACATATGTTAACAGAACTGTGCATTAAAATAAAAAACAATTGTACTGCATTTTAATTAAGTCTGTAGTGATATTTAGGCTTTTCAAGGCCGGAAAAAAAGAGGAGCTGAATTGTCAGTTTGGGGATTATGTGTGCTGGGTTATTTCCCTTCTGTCTCCCGGGCTTTTGTTGGGCAACAAACAACTCATAAGTAACCTCCAGGAGGTTGAAGGAAAAACCCAAATCAATCAGCTGTCATCTTTGCTAGGAGCTCTAGGCAAAGACTTAATGGGTAAGAAATCTTGGACCAAAGGGAATAGATGAATGTAGAAGAGATCTGAAGCCTGTATAGTTATATAAATTTAGTAATAGCCAAATTACCCATGGTTTTCCCTTGGACACATTAACTTTGTTCAGTTAGCTCTAGTTTGTACCCAAAGCAAATTCTTACTGATCCTTCAGAAGCAAACTATAAAAAGTACAAAAGATTTTCAGTTCCCTATCACCAAACTCTGCATTCCCTTCAAATGGATTTCCCAGAAATGACTGTTTCCTGCCTTCTCTCTATAGGTACCCCCGACAAATCCTCCTCTGCCTCCCCCAACATTTCTCTGCTCATTGCAGTCCCATTGGAGAAGGCCAGGGATCTGAACGTGCCATTGACTACATACCAAGCACTGATAGGTCAGAACTCATGTGATACAAGGGAACCAGTCCTTTGGGCCCTTTACGATGAATGAAACATTGATATGAGCCCTTGTCCTTGATCTGAATGTTGTGGAGTTTCAGGGTCCAATTGTCCTTGTCAAACGTTGTGCGGCCTTTATACTTGGGATGAACATTTTGAGGGTTCTCTTTGCCTTTGTATAGCTCATACAGAACCAGCTTATCCTGGTCCTGCCAAAATACTACCAACTCATCCATGCTTATGTTTTCAGAGTTTATAAAGAGGCATGGCAGTTCTCCAGTCTTGTTGAAATATGCTTGACTCTTCACAGAAGCAGCACCTAAAAAGGGAATGGTAGAGATTAGGGAAGGAGAAACAAGAAGGAAGAAAAACAACCCCGTTTCTCTTTATACAATACCCTGATGTTATCTCACCAGTAATGATACTGAAGAACTAGGTATTAAACTCTGGAAAGTGCATATACATACTGGCATCTGGAGAATGGGACTTTTGTCCTCACTCTGCTAATAACTAAATGTGGGCCTTGTGCAAACTGCAACTACCATGAGGCTCAGTCTCCTTAATCAGTTTAATGAAGGGGTAGTCTAAGGGTTCCAAGAATCTTTCTAGTACTGTGGTTCTGTGAATTTAAATCCCATTCCAGGGGAAAACAGCAGAGTTAGACAAGGTATCCACCCATCTGTTAAACTTCCTTTAACCTGAATACCGGTTCTCTTCACTGTAGCTGTTTTAAGCTCCGTTACTTCTATGCCATTACCAAAAGCTCTCCCTTCCCCTCCTCACCCCCTTATTCCTTGGCCTGTTATACTGAAAAGATTTCTGATAATGGTAACAAATTTAATATCTTCCCCCCTCGTTATGCCTTACTAGTTGGGTATCACATTGAGTAATATATTTGAAATTCACATAGTTCCTGTTAGAGAGTTTTCCTCATGAATGCTGCTTCCATGGCCAGCTTGCCCAAGGATGTAAAACAGTTTGGAAATGACACAGTCAACCAAAGCCTCTATTTTCAGTGACCTCTCTAAGCTCTTTCAGGGATCAGAAGGAGAACTGGGCCTTCTGATGGTTGTTTTGGGATTGTGGTGGTCAAAGACCATTTAGCGTACATGAATGAAATGCTGGAAATGATTCATAGATGAGAAGGTGAGGATGTGCTTTTGGAGTGTTGGGGAAACCCCAGGTACGAGACATTTGCTCTTCCCAGTATGAATTGCCAATGGAAATTTTTACAACCCCTGGAGGACATGCTGGGAGAGTTCAGAGAAAGGCTTTCACTCCCAAGGACGTATTGAAGTTTGTGGAAGGGATGTGTGCCACCTAACTCCTTAAATGTGATTGATTATAAGGTTTGTAGGACCTGTTCTGGGTCACAGAAATACTTGAGAGTTGGCCAAGAAATTAAATAGTGGTGGGTGAGAAGAGCAGGGTTAGTGGGAAATGCTATTTCTTAGTTAATATAAAGTTGAATGTTGCCCTGGGGAAAATGTTAGGGTGGGTTTTGAATAAAGCGTCATCATTCCAGAATTCAGTGAAGAGTCTTGACATTAAGGGCGAAAGGGGAGTTAGGTTGGTGAGAGAGATGAGAGGAGTTTCCTTTGAGGTGTTCTTTGAGGGAGGTAGGAGAAATTAAATTGATCTGATCAATAGTTTTCTCTTCTAAGAGGGAGTAGGACAAATAACAGTGACACGCACCAGGCAAAATTGAACTGTCCACAGGGTGGCCCAGTGAGAACACATAATCAAGAAGGTTGGTGGTGGTTTGAATTCTAAGGGAAGAGGACTCAGGCCACTGTGAGTCAGCACAAGTTCAAATCGTTGCCTATTGCATTTTGCTTGCTAGAAGACTATAAAGCACTTGGCAAGTGTAAAATGCAGCCCATGTATAGGATGTGTTCCGATATTGGAGGATGGTGGGAAAATTTACTGAGTACCTGGAACTGTGAAAGGGGAACAGAGGGAAGGTTTACTGTATTCAGCAATTGCCTTGCAAGGCAATCCTGGGGCTCCTGCTCCTTCTTTGCTAAACTCTGAATGATAATGTAAGAGTGCCACCTGCTGTAAAAGCTTCTAGCGGCTTCATGTCTGGAGAAACTCATTCTGGTTTTAGAGCAGATGAGCTAAGGGAGAAACCAAACTCAGAGCTGAAAATTCTCCCAGTTCACAGGTCAATGTTATATTATTCCTTACTGGTCAGCTGTACCTTCTGGGACTGGAAATGACTTCACTTTTGGCTTCTTCTCTCTTCTTGATTTATGACTATTTCTCTGCAGAACCTCACAGTATCTTCTTTCCTTCCTACCAACTTTTTCCAGTAACAGACCAGTCCCAAATCTCTGACTTAGGTTCCTCCGCCCAAAGATTATAAGGGCTTTTCCTTACACCCATCTATCTGACTGCCCCACTCCTCACCTACCAATCAAAAGTGTGGTTTGTGTTCTAAAGGCATGGGCATCACCAGGAAGCTGGGCAGAAATGTGGAATTTCTGTTCCCCCTTCCCCAGCACACCTGTTGTTCAGAATCAGCATTTTAACAATAGCTCAGTTTGAGAAGCTGCAAGAGACTATCTCTACCTCTGTTTCCAGAGTAGAATAGAGAAAGTAATGATAGGAAAAATTTGTTCCTATTTGTCTTTTCTCCTTCTTCCCTCACTCTGGGGTGGAAATATCACTGAGGTCCATTTTGAGTGGAACTGAAAGTATTTCACAATTTATACTCTTTAGTTCCTCACCAGCCACTGCCTTCCATGACATCACTCAGAGCTATACACGGTGCACATCATGCTGATTCCTGATGATGTAGGGAAGATTTATCTCAAGGAGGCTTTAGTCCTCCCCTGTGATGGCACATCTTAGGTCACCCAGCTCCTGGAATCACTGGGACTCCATTGGGACACCAATCCATATTGAGATTCTCTCCCTTGCCCAGGACTTGGGTAATAGAGAAGGTCTGGGTCTAATTATAACTGATTGGTTGCTATGATGATTTCAGGAGCCAGGCACACAAGATCCATCTAGACAACTCCCTAATCAGATAGAGAAGTTTGTTCCTAAACAATATACTGTTTGAATGTTACACAAAAACTATAGTCTTCTAATCCTGTGAGATCTCTGACTACCCCTGGGACTTAAGTCTTCCCTGGCCATTACCCCAAATGCACATCTCATAAATTCAAGAACCTTCTTTTCCTCAAGTCACTACAGTCATCTGTACTCATAAATTTTTCCTCTTCTACTAAACTTTCTTCAAAGCTTTACTAGGTCTTCTGGAAATCCTGTTCCATTATAATAAACTCCTCTGTATCTTCAACCTCTCCAGCAAATATGTCCCATAAGGTTATGCTTTCGTTGAAATCTGGCCCTACCTAAAGGACAACACTTGTCCTCAGACACTGCCTGTTTTACCACATTTCACAGAGAGCTTGAGTAACAACACCCTTCCCATTCTGAGGTGCCCACACCTCTCACCGCTGGTCGCTACTAATCATTTGTCATTACTTCTCTGTTCACTGAGGATTTTGGCAGTCGACATAAGTTTCTTCTTTCCAACCAACTATTACTGTCAGTTTGAGCTATTTCAGCATGGAAAAATTCACCAACAACCTTGCTTCAAAGTTCTTTGGTCTTTACCATTTCAAAGATCTTCATCCACAGGCTATTTCAGCAGCTCCTGTCCCATGACATAACCTTGAACCTTTTCACCAAGAACTAATCCTTAAATCTTAAACCTCAGTGTACCCTATCTCTGTGCACAAGATGTCTCCCTCCAAGATTTGCCCTTTATTACCTCACCAACATTTGTTCTTTGACTTCATCAAGACTCCAGCTCTAGTCAGTTTAGCCCCTGCAGGGCAGTGCTTTTCAAAAGGCTTCTCTGCAATATTGGAAATGTTCTATATTTATGCTGACCAACGTGAGAGTCACCAGACACTGTAGCCATTGAGCACTTGATATGTAGCCAGTGTGACTGAGAAGGTGGAGTTTTAATCTTTTAAATTTTTAATTAATTTAAATTTAAATGGCCCCATGGAACTAGTGGGATTCATATTAGACAGCACAGCAATAGTATACCTCTCCAATCATTCTGTTGCCAAAAACTTGCCCCTTTGTGCAGAATTCATCCTAAAAACACTTCACTTTTGATCTACATGTTAGTTCTTTTAACTAAATGTTTGAGAAATACTGGAGGAACTTACTCAATTGTTCAGACTGATGATATCACAAACCTGTTCCCATCCCATTTAATTTGTTCTGTGGGCTGCTTACCCTGCTTACTACCCTCTCCCTTCCTCATCGTAGTTACTTCAGCAATTCCCTTTGCTAATGCTTTTAGTTTCTTTTTCTCTTACAGTCAAACTCCCTGAAAGAGTAAGTAGCAATCGCTGCCTCCACCCCCAGCCTCTGTACCCAACCTCGGTGCCAAAACTTCCCTCACAAAGGTTGTCAGTGACTTCCCACCAGTGCCAAATTCAGAGCTCTTTTCAGACCTCCTGTTATTTGACCACTCTGTTGAATGTCACAGTGTTGGTCTTATCTACTTCCTGCAACTCTCTTCATTCCCATTCTCTGACCTCTTGGTCAGTTTTCTCTGATCTCTCCTTAAATGCTATCTCCAGTACCTGTTCTTGATCTTCTTACTCTCCACATTCTCTGGTTTTTCTCTTCTATCCCCTTGGGTTCAACTGCTAACTATAAGCTAATAATTCACAGATGCTTATTTCCAGCCAATCACTTGCTCTAGAGCTTCAGATATTCATATTCAACGTTTTGCTGGATAAGTGCTGTTTATATAGCAACAGATACTCTCTTCCTCCCCTGTCCTCCATCTCAGTGAGATGGTCCCCCACTTGCTGCTGTCAGTACTTATCTGAACCATCTGTAGAAAGGGTCTGCACAGATGTGGCTGAGGAGATGTAAAACTATGATAACCAGTGCTAAACTCTAATATGGATAAGAAAAGGGTGAGGAGACAATATGAAGCAAAGAAAAATGGTTTTGTGTTTATCCAGAAATCTTGTAGACATTGTCTTTTAGGTATGACAAAAACTTTTTGCTTGATCAAACTTTATTCAGGCTCCTAATCCACTCCTCAGTCCATCTGTGCACATCCTTGTAAAACCCAGTTTTAGTAGGAATCCTGCTAAGAACCCGGTTTAACCAGAATCCCCAACCTTGCTACCTGATTATGCTTGAATCTGATCGGTTCCTCATCCTCCACAATCCCCCAGGTGATGTCTGTTTGCCCTGGCATGTCCTTAGCAAGAATTAAGTGGGTTTGGGCAGAATCCCTCCTTATCCTTATTTCCCCTTAGTAATTTTCCAACCATTGACCACCCCCCATCCTGCCCCACCTTTCTTCTTGGTTATAAAATCCCACCCGCCCATGCTATATTTAGAGTTGAGCCAAATATCTCTCCATCATTGTAAAATCCCTTTGCAGTGGTCCGTATGCTTATCTCAATAGCACTCCCACCCCTTAGATAAAGTCTTCTTTACTGTGCTTTAACAAGAGTCATCCAGTATTTTTTTGGTTAACAGTAAACTAAAGAGAGATCCTGTGTTCTAGAACAGGGATGGTTCTTCAGGAGATTTCATGGCCTACATGATATTTCTGTTAAAACAATATTTGCTTTCAAGTTTACCATGTATCCTATTATCTACATAAACATATGGATAATATATATATATTCACATATTATACACAATATCTGTATATATTTTGTAAAATTATAAAAAATACTGTTTTATGAAATATGATCTATTAAAATTTATGAACCATCATATAATATAAAATGGAAAACACATCAGAATATGTTAAAAAAACAACAACAACAACCCAGCTCCTTCAAGGCAGAAGTCATCAGGCTAAACTACCCGCAACCCCTCATGGTTGCTATTGTTCATCTTCCTCCTAGGTGCCCCTTATTCACAGAAGATCTGAGTACCTGGCATGCCGCAGCCAACTTCTCCTGCCTTCTCCTTCACTGCCCCTGCCTAGGTGATTTCAGCCTCATGCACACAGTGCCGAGCCTCTCACTTTCTTGTCCTATTCCTTTCCAATAGTCTTGTTGTCCACTCTGTCCCAGTCATTTTTTCCTTGGACCAGACCCAAGACCAAAGTGCTCCCTCTCTATCTCCTAAAAACTCTCAATATTAAGCACCTCACCTTATTACCACCACCTCCCATCTTTTTATTTAATTCCTCCTTAATTAATACCACCACTCCATCAATTCTTTTGCCTCACTGAGACTGATTATGAATTGGGATATTTTTCACTGGGTCTGCAGATAGTAACCTTGACCAACCCTCCATTACTGCTTGATTGGATAATTGCAATTGCTTCCTAATTGTCCACTTTCATCCTTGCCCCCAAGTCTAGTTCCTCAAGCCAAAATCATCCTTTAGATTACATAATTCTCCTGTTCAGAAGTCCCTGATGACCTCCCACCACAATGAAAATTAAATCCAAATCCTTTCCCATCACACTGAGAACTAAATCCAAAAATCCTTCCCTGGCCTACAAGGTTTCATGTAATCTGATCCCTGGTACCGTCCAAAGCCCTTTCCCTCACTCAGCTCCAGCCACACTGGCTTCCTTGTTATTCCTCCCAAAGGCAGGCACACTCTATCTCAAGGCCTTTTCTCATATTAATCCCTCTGCCTAGAAGACCCTTCCTCCATACAATCTCATAGTTATTTCTCCATTTCATATAGGTCTTTCATAAAATGCTATCCACTCAAAGAGTTTTCTGACCATCCTATTGAAGATACCATCCTTGTCACTCCTTATTCCTTACACTGAATTATTTTTTATCAGAGTACTTATTATGACCTGACATGATGTGGTATGTTGGTTACTGTCTGTTTCTCCCGAGTAATCTAACTTCTAGTTAAAAACCCGTGTTAATTTTTTTAGTTCTGACCCTAGGCAATTACAAAGGTTCTACCTGGCAGGCTTCATGGGGGAAAACTGTCCTCCCCACACCAGATTTAGTGCACAGGTCATGCACAGCAGTGTCTAATGGGAGTTGGAGTCAAAACTCAAGATCTGTGGCTAGTCATGCTAATTCACATATTTACATTCATAGCCCAGGCACCTTTATTCCTAGATTTCTTTATCTGAGGCCTCAAGTAGAGGTCTGCTTCAAGTGCCTCTGCTGAGGGCTCCTTATATTGGGGAGGAGGGAGAGCCTTAAAGACACTTTCTTCATGATGACTCATTATGTCCACCCCCGACACTTGCCCTCATCTTTCTTCCCTACGCCTGCCCCAGGGTCCATACACTGCTGGAGTCTTTCGCTCTGGGCTCCCTCAACAATGAGAAGCACCCCCTCTATCTATGCTGATCCATCAGATCCTTGGCATGCTGTACACAGAGAGAAAGAAGTAATAATGTGGAAGAACAGATTAATAAGAGTCATGAACAATTAGTCTGAGAAGCTCTAGAGTTTCTTGAAAAGAGGATGGAGGGAATGGTAGATAAACAATAGTTGAAGAGATAAGACTGTAAATTTTCATTTTGAGCAGGACATGAGTCCTTAGATCAAAAGGGCATTCTAAGTACCAAGCAAGATATATGAAAATAAATCCACACCTAGAAATATTGTGGTAAAGCTGCTAAACATTAAGCCTAAAATATTTTTTCAAACTTACAAGCCCATTCTTTAAAAACTAGAGAAAGAATACCTATAAAACAATGACAATTAGACTGAAAGCTCTTTAGCAACCAAAGAAGTCAGTGGGGCCATAACTTCTAAATGAATAAAATACACATGTGCACACACACAAAATAAAGCAAATTGTATTTTTAATTCAATGGACTAATACAATTTCAAAAATTATAAAAATGAGAAAAATTTAGAAACTTAAGAAAGTATGTATGAAAGAACATTGAGTAAAACATATTCAGAGATTTGCATATATATTGTGATCAGAACGATATATAACTATATAGAAAGAGCCAGAAAAGTGATTTTTAAAGGGAGAAAGGTGACCAGGTGATGGGTATTAGGGAGGGTGTGTGTGGTGATGAGCACTGGATGTAATAAGCAATTAATGGATTGTTGAACACTACAACAAAAACTTATGATGCACTATATGCTGGCTAACTGAACATAATGAAAAATTTTAAAATTTAAAAATTTAAATAAATAAATAAATGGAGAAAAGATTTGCATAGTTTTTAATAGAAACATCTGTAAGATGAAGAAATGAAAGAAAGTGAAAATGAAACCAAGAATGGGTGAATACTCTCAGAGGGGGTTAAAATTATTTTCACAACTTTGAGGCCCAGAACTTGGCCCAGTGGCCTGGCAATATAAGACGGGTCACCTCCGTGGAATCGATCAGCTCTAGCGGTAAAATCTTGTTTATAGAATAAGGCCTACAAGTGTTAGGTTTTGTTTCCATAAATCTCAACAGTCCCAGTGTGGAGAGTGGGGGGCAAAATCCAGAGTTACATATTCTGGAAATGGTATTAGGATCTCTCACAAAGGAAAAACAAACCACAGTCTGTCAAACTCCTGCTCCTTTCTGAAGGAGTCTATCTACTACCATTGCAGCCTCCCTATTCCCTATTCAAATGGAGCAGGACATGGGTCCTCAGATCAAAAGTGCATTCATTCTAAGTACCAAGCAAGATAAATGAAAATAAATCCACACCTAGAAAAAGTCTCTGTTCCCACTTTCATTCTTGTTTTCAAACAACCCTATACTTACCCTATTCAGTGACTATCTTCCTCTAAATTATCATGACTGACAGCCCATACTCTTTGAAACTTACTGAGCACACTACTAGAATGATTAATTACATTGGGGGTAAGATACTCCCTACTGGGTAGCATAATGTATTTCAAAAGACCCTGAAACAGTAGCTTACCATGAAGGAGTGACTCCAATATGAGAACTATTAGGCTTCATGACAATTCTTTGGGAATTTTGGAATTAAGTATGAATTATCTGCTCACCTCCAGGTGACCACTATAAACAGTAGCAGGAAACAGAAGTAAACGTAACCATATAAACATAATTCCCATGCAGTCATCCATTGGGAACCTGCAAGAATCTGGGATTGGGGGAACAGTGGACATTTCCATATGATGTGGGATGAGGGTTTAAGCTAATTTTATGTAAATTTTAAAGTGAATACAGATTTTCCGCCATATTCCGGGTACATTCCTTGAACCTGAGGTATTGTTCAAGAGAAATGGGAAGCACTATGACCCGGAGAAACCCCAACCAGTAAGAGAGTCACCATCAAAAGTCAAAATGGGAAGAAATTTCCTTCTGACCTGTGTACTAGTGATTTTCCAAATACCACTCTGGCTCCAGCGTAAAGAGTTACAGAGGTGCTGGGCTAGCAGCAAACAGAACTTGAGAGTTAAAGGTGCCTTGCAAGTTGCACGTAGAAATTCCTTTATCTTTATAAATACAAAGCACAAATTGTAACCTAATTCTGCAAAGCCCTCCTGCCCTTTTCAGTCTTCAACTTTCATCTAGTTTTCATTGCAAGGGCAGGGGCAGCAACTCTAATGTCTAATTTCCCTGACTAGGGGAGGACATATGGGAGAGAGGAAAAACAGAATTATTTTGCTGCACTGTTTTCCCTCCGCCATCAAATAAATTATTCAACCCTACATTTTTGCTGTGGATTAACCTGGCCAATTGCATCTCCTTTTTTCCCTTGAATGCCTGCCTGTGGCCAGGTCAGTGCTCACCAGCCCAGTACACAGAGATGCATCCTGAGAAGAAAGATAAAATTGAAGTTGACTTTTTTTTCTTTCTTTAAAAAATAATGGTATCTGGGTTTTTTGGTTTGGTTTTGTTTTTCTTGTTGCTGTTTTTTTTTTTTTAAGATTTTATTTATTTATTTGTCAGAGAGAGAGGGAGAGCGAGCGAGCACAGGCAGACAGAGAGACAGGCAGAGGCAGAGGGAGAAGCAGGCTCCCCGCCGAGCAAGGAGCATGATGCGGGACTCCATCCCAGGACGCCGGGACCATGACCCAAGCCGAAGGCAGCTGCCTAACCAACTGAGCCACCCAGGTGTTGCTGTTTTTAATAGCATGTGAAATATTGGCAATGTGATATTCTGATCTGGTGTCACCATTTCCTATCTCAGCATTGAAATTTATACCACCAAATATATAATCACTGATTCTTTTACGGCCATAAAACTTAAGCAGTTACCATTTGGGGAGGTTACTTTTAGGGTTTCAATATTGGTAATTCTCTTTTCTGAGGCTAAGAAGTATCCAAGCAGTATACTTTGAAGCTTCAAAAGCAAGGCAAGGGCAAAAGTGACACCTGGACTCAGTTTTGATAGGGCTTCTCAGCTTTATTCTCACTTTCAGTGTGCAAAGTCAGAAAGTTTGGGGGGAAATGGCATCAAACTTTTCTAAAAATTTGCTTCTAAGCCCTTTTTCTTCATTTTTTCCCAGGTCATAAGAGCTAGGCTGGTCACTGCAATGAGAAATTTGGGGCCCAAGCATTAGGGACAGATGAGGTGTTGGCTGCAGGGAAGGTGATGGGCGTGCTCCTGAGGAGCTTGTGAACTTGGCTGAGGGATAAGTGACATTATCCACTAAAGTTGTTTGGGTCTCCACGGAACAAATCCTACCACTTATGAATAGTTCATGGGAAAGAGTTGGAAGAAGCAGTATAATGTCAAGGTCAAGTGAGCAGATGCTGAATCTATGCGTGTGGAGCGAATACAAGCCTTGCCACTCCTTACCTATGTTGATCTTAGACAAATTACTTAACCTCTCTGGGCTTTAGCTTCCACATCTATATGCAAGTTACTGTGATTTTTAAATAAGTTATCATTTATAAAACTCTTAGAACAGTACCTGGCACAAAGTAACTGCTACATCTAAGTATTTGTCAAGTAAATAGAATAAGAAGTGGATGGGAAGGGCTTTCTGCTGAATAATGTTCTCCAGAGCCTTGTCTTGTGCCCTTCCTCACAGTTAGCAGGCCCTGGGAAGTAGAAGGTTCTGTTCTGACCTATAGTACTGGAGTGGTCAGTTAGCACATATATAGACCTCCCACCCATGGACTCAACAGTTTCCAAGGGGCTAAGCAGAACACAGAAATCCCGAAAGGCCCATCCCAGCAAGCATCATTCTGAGGGAGCATCTCTCCCTAAAGTCTTGACTCCTTGCCACACACAGCAGGCAGGAGGACATCGGCCAAGGGCCTGGTGCAGAGCCGTCAGGAGGATGTGAACTCATGGGCAGACCAGTTAGTTAAGGGCAGCTGCCTGCTGCTGTGGCCAAGCTCAAGCTCAGCTCACCACCCTCCCCTCACCCCCGCCACTGTACCCCACATCAAGACTGGGATGGCTTCTCTCTCAGTACAGAGGGTGGGGAAGATGTGCCGCAGGAAGGGGCAGTGGGAGAGGAGAAACTGAAGTCGCCCAGTCACAGGATGTGTGGCAGGAACCTCAGCCAACCCCAGGTTATAGATGAAGAAACTGAAACTCAGAGAGGAGCAGCAAACAGGGAAGATCTGAGTCTTGTGAGGCCGAATCTTCTAAAACTTCTTCTTTGAGGTGGGCAGGGGGGGAGTGCTCTTGAAGAGACAGAATATAGATTTCAAGTACAAAATGCCCATGGCCACTACACTGCCAGCCAACAGAAGGAGAACATGATGGAGGGAAAAGTCGCAGTGGAAAGAGACAGTGGTCTTAACTATTGTGGTTAAAATACCATACTTATGAAGATTTTACCAAAGAATAAGACATGTGACCACACTGCTAGGGCCCCTAACAGAAGCTTGGAGGGGACTTTGCGAAAGGCTTGTATAAGTGAGAAACCCTGAAGATCAGCTTCATTCACTTCATGGTGACTCAGTTGCTGTTAACTAGCTGAAGGTCACTGAAGTAGGGAGCAGCAGAGCTGGGCTTCTGGGTCCTCCCAGTAAGCAGGGGTCACTGTGATCTATGGGCATCAACTGGTAGAGCAGGCTGTGGAGGAGGAGAGGGAAGGCAGAGAACACAGAAACCAATATTCCCTAATAGAAGGCTTTTAGAAGCCCATTGACTGTTTTCTAAAACCCTGAGAATGCCAGGAATGGGAATAGAGAAGACCAGAAAGAAATATATATGGAGGAAAAGAGTTAAGCCTTGGGGGTGTCGGAGCAGGGGTCTTTCCCTAATTCCCTGGGTGCTGGGTGCTGCTGGATAGGCCAGTCTACCGTACTTTGTGCATCCAGTACCATGGGAGGAAGAGGGCAGAGGGGTGGGGCACCATCCCAGGCTAGACCTCCTATAACATGATGCCTCTTTCTTCTCCAGGAAAGTTTTTTTTCTTTTTCTTTTTTTTTCCCATGTGGTTTTATGCAACACTGGATAGAAAGAAGTAAAACCCACCTAGTCTCAGGCCCAGTCTTGCAGTGGCCAGTTCATCAGAAGACATAGTAGGATTCTAGGACTTTAAAAAGCCAAAAGGTTCTTACCATAGAGCAGGAGGGCCATCACAAGGAGAGTGTTACTCAGTCCCATAGTGCTAGAATTAAAAAAAAGAAAAGATAGAACTTGATTAGAAAATGACTAAAAACCAAAACATGACAAGTGGAGCCTGGGGTTTGCTTGGGCCCATGTGTGTAGCAGATAAGCCCTACATCCCAGGCTCCCTGAGGTTCGATGAGTCATGTGATTAGGTTCTGGCCAATGGAATTGTGGGCAGAAAAGACAGTGTTATTTCCAGACCTGCCACTAAAGCATCTCTCTCTTTCCTCCTTTTCCTGCCTTCTTGATGCAGAGAATTCAGAGTCCAAGGTCCTAGAAGATGGCAAAGCCTCACTATTAAAGGAAGCTGGATCAGTGAACAAATTGATAAAGCAGCTCTTTCTACCCTAAAGCGATCCATACTGGACTGTGACATGAGCAAAACATAAACTTCAATTGTGTCAAGCTAATGAAACTTGGGGGATTGTTTATTGGAATAGCTAGCATTACTTACCTTGACCAAGACAAGGTAATGGCTATGATGGGACAAATGAAGTGTGTTTATGTTTAGAAATTGACTTGCCTTTGGTTTCCCTGTGATTCTCAAACTTTACTGTGCATAAAAATGATCTGGAAGATCATGTTAAAGCCGTTATCTGGGCCTTGTCCACGGAGATTCTGATTTAGTAGGCTCCGTGAAAGCCACATCAAGAAACTCACAGGTGATACTGTGCTGCTGGCCTGAGGACCCTACTTTGAGAACATGATAAGCCAAGGAAAACAGCACGCATTGCTTTATAACTTCTAACCTCTCTTTCTTCCTCTCCCTCCCTCCTTTCCTCTTCACTCACCCACTTATTCCAACTTAGACCAAAAAGGCTGCAGAGCAGCTTACGGTATAGCACAGACTAGTGGAGAATGACCAAAACTAGAAATAGCTAAAAAGCCAACCAAATGCAAGTATATAAAATGGAGCCTGGTACAAATCCAGTGCTAAATGTTTACCGTTTAGAAATCTGCCTACCCTGTATGGTTCAGGTCACAAGTTTGGCCTACATCCTTTTAACAGCTGATGTGAAAATGAAAACCTAATCAGTAAATTTACAGATCTATCCATTAGGATAAAACAAACCAATGTTCAGGAGAAGATGCAAAACTCTTTGTGATCCAATAGCAGAAATTTCATCCTTGGGGGTGGTGTGGCTAGAAGCCATTCCTGGTCCCTTTGGGTTATGCTAGACACCCTTGCTCTCTGCTCTCATAGCACTCAGCATGGGGCTTTGGGCTAAAATTGTCTGCTAAGTTTCTTCCCCTCTAGACTATAACCTATGTTTTGAGTTTAAAATTTTTGATTAGATCATCCTTGCACATAGTATTAAATTTAAAAAGTACAGGGCATAAATAGTGGAAACCAAGTCTTTTCTCCTAATCTTGTCCGCTAGCTATCAAGTTTTCTCCCACAGACATGACTGGAGAGACCACTGTTACCTGTTAACAGCTTCATGCCTCTACTTGCAGTTATTTTAGGCAAAACAAAATGAAAACATAGACCCATATTCTTTTTTCATTTTATTTTTAAACACAAACGGTAGCACTTTATACACAATTTTGCACACTGGCCACTACTTTAGAGATTCTGTATTAACTACATCTTCATTCTAACAGTTACATATTCTGTTATATTCTATTGAGGGACAATAATTTATTTTACCAGCCTCTATCAAGGGACATTTAGGTTTTTGCAATATTCTGCTGCAATGAAAAACCTTGATCATATGCCAAAACACGTATGTGGGAGTAAGTTATCTTCCTTGAAGTAGAAATGGTTTGACCAAAGGGTCAAAGGGTAAATGTAATTTTAATCTTCAAAGACACTGAAAAATTGTTCTCCCCTAAAATTAAATATTTATGCTCCCCCACAACAAAAAAGCATACCTATTTTCACAGAGCATGTTTTCTATCCTGTGATCTTTACCAAAAGGGAGAGTTAAAATGACATCTCATTGTCATTTTTTTAAAAATTTTTTTTCATTGTCATTTTTAAAAATTATTTTTCATTGTGGTAAAATGCACATAATATAAAATTTATCATTTACTCATTTTTTATGTGCACAGTGGTGTTAAGCACAATGTTGTGCAACCATCACCACTATCCATCTCTAGAACTCTTCATCTTGCAAAACTGAAACTCCTTACTCTACGAAACACTGACTCCCTGTTCTCTCCTTCACCCAGGCCCTGGAAACCACCATTCCATCATCTGTCTCCATGAATTTAACTACTCTAGCTACCTAACTGGAATCGTACAGTGTTTGTCTTTTTGTGATTGGCTAATTTCACTTAGCATAATTTATTTGAGGTTCATCCATGTTGTAGCGTATGTCAAAATTTTTTTCATTTTTAAAGCTGAATAATATCTCCACTGCATGTATACCCCATTTTGTATATCCATTTATCTGTTGATGGATATTTGAGTTGCTTCCACCTTCTGGCTATTGTGAATAACGCTGTTGTGAACATGGATGTACAAATATCTCTTTGAGGCCTTGCTTTCATTTCTTTTGGGCGTATAGTCAGAAGTGGAATTACTGGATCATATGGCAATTCTATTTTTAATTTTTGAGGAACTGACATTCTGTTTTCCACAGCAGCTGCATAATGTTATATTCCCATTAACAGTGCAGAATTGCCCTGTTGCAATTTCTCCACATTTTTGTCAACACCTGTTATTTTTGTTTCCTTATGGTATCCATCCTAATGGATATGAGGTGGTGCTTACTATAATTTTAAAATTAATTTTCTTTATTATGACTTTGAACATCTTTTCAAATGTATTAGAGATAACCTTTCTTTCTTTCTTTCTTTCTTTCTTTCTTTTTAGAGAGAGGGAGATAGAGATGGGGGGAGTGGCAGAGGGAGAGGGTGAGAGAGAATCCCAGGTGGGCTCCAAGCCCAGGGTGGAGCTGGATGCAGGCTTGATCTCACAACCCTGAGATCATGACCCAAGATGAAATCAAAAGCTGGACGCCCAACTGACTGAGCCACCCATGCCCCAAGAGATAATGTTTCTTGTTCCATGTATTGTGCATACATTTCTTCTACCTACTTTTAATTAGAGACTTTGGGTTTTTAATAAATTTTTCTTAACTTGCAGGAGCTCTTTAATATTTAAAAAAAAATAGTGTTAATTAGTACCTAGTTAGAAAGGTAGGGCTTTGTGATGATGAGTTACACATATATTCAGTTACTAAAGGACACAGTGGGTATTCAGTATATGAAACTCACACTTGCTCCTGATTACTCTCTTTTCTCTCTCCCAACAATTTCAGTAGGTTACAGAGCTTGGGCTTTAACTCTTGGGCCAAAGCTGACAACACTCAATGGTAGAGCCTGGAAAGACATTTCTCTGTTTGATTCCTATGGACTTCCTCATACTAAATCACCACCGGCATCCTGTTTGTCATAGAATCTGAGGACTAGGAATCCTTTAAATCTGAACTCCCATCTAATATAGGAATCTCCCATTGTTTACAAACCAAAAATCAGCATGCCTGACCCAACCAAAGATTTGTCTTTCCTTGGGGCAATGTATTGAGCAGGAACACAAAATCAAATTATATTTCACTATAAATTTAACAAATACCTTTGATTCAAATTATTACCTGATTCAGTATGGCCCACCGTATTTTGGACAAATTATCTCTATAATTCATGCACTGGGGAGAAGCACTGTGTATGACAAGGAAATCAATACCATTTTAACTTCTCTATTTGGAAATTCTCTTTTCCCCTGAGCAAGAAATGGCCTCTCCTTAACTTCCTCTCATTAATACTGGTGTCATTTTCTGGAGCTATGCAGAGAAACCTTAATACACTTCTGACAAAGTCCTTTAAGAATTTGGAGACAGAGATCACATCCCTCCTCAAAATCCTGCAGAGAGTCTTTCTAATAAACTTGACCAACATTAATTTGAAGATTGGATCCTGTCCTGGATAACACTTTGGATACTTCATTTGTCAGAGACCCTAATAAAATACAGTGCTAAAATGCTTGAGATTGAAATGTTCCTCTACATGCCTTGTGAAGAACTTCTCTCAACTCTAGCCATGGAATATGTGTGAGGATGGGGGCTTAGGTTAGGGAACCAGTTTCTTCAATGTTGTTGTTTCTGAAGAAGAGCAGAAATGTCACTGTTTCCTCAGGAATGAACTCTCAACCACAACCACGAGTCATTGCTTTCTCCAGAGGGCCTGAGAAGTAGAAATACTGGCTTTTGAAGGGAGGGAGCAAAAAGGGGAATGGGAGAGGAAAGAACCTAAGAATTTACGGGGGGGATTCTCTGAGAAGAGATTTCTGTCAGCTGTGTTCAGAATAAGGTCTGTAGGTCGGTGAACTAGACAATAGTTTAAAGCAAGTAGCCTCCATGTAGCTGAATGTTCACCACAGAAACCAAAGAGCTCCTACTGTACAGCACTTTTCCTTACTATATATATGCCTGACCCATCATGGACCGTGAGTGAGAGGCAGCTGAATGACTAGTTACAGTCTTATTCCTCATAACAAAGTGGGATTACTTACCCCCTCCCCACATTGCAGATGAATAAATGGAGCCTCAGAGAGGTTAGGGAACTTGCCCTAGCCACCCAGTAGTAACTGATAGAGTTGAGGTTTAAACCCACACAGCTTCATTGTGTTCTTTTTAATACTGGTATAGTTGAGCAGTTTCAGCCAGTTTCAGTGGGGCTGTGGGAGCAAGGGGAGAGGATTCTGATTCTACCTACTCTTAGTGTACTAGGGGAGCAGCACATTCCAAAGGCCAGATGTGAGGGTAGCTCCTGGGATCAGAGTGCACATTCATGGGAGACAGGCTGTGATGGGGGCAGGAGGACCCAAAGTGTCCCTCCCTATCAGGAGAGTTTCTATCCTAAGCTTCCATTCATTCCACAAATATTACTTGAGCACCCTTTATATGTCAGGCAGAGAATGCATCTCTCCACTCCAGCCCTGGACAGGTTATTAGTTTTCTAGCATGGACCTAGCTCCAGGCACACTTCAGTGTTTCAGCAAGTCTCACCTAGAAGAACTCTAGGGAAGTACGTGTATTTGGGTGGAAAGAGAATGGGATAAACAAAGGATCTTTTGTATCTCAGATCTGAAGGAACATATGGGATCTAGTTCAGGCGGAAGACGGGATGTGGGGTGGTGGTGGCCAGCCAGATGGTGGGACAGGAGTACAGATATGCTGACATAGGAAGGGAAAGAAGAATTCAAGGTAGAAGTTGGGGATCAATGGAGAGAAATGTTCTCTGTTTCACAACTTGACCAGAATATTAGTGGTGATCAGGATATCAGGAAAGGTGCTAAGCTTGCTGGTGTCTAAGGAAAATTGTTCATTGAGACTGTCTCTCATGAAAACATTTACTGAATATACTCAGTGACGGGCTTGTTCTACAGCTTGTGGGGGAAATAAAGGTGTATGGGCCTTGCTCCCTCACTCAGTACTAAAAAGAAAGATAGGGTATACCCATATAACTACAATTTAAGCTCTAGGATCAGTGTGCAAGGTGGCAATGCATACCCTGTCCTGGCACACACAAGAGTCCTTGCTTTAAGCAAAGCAGGAGATGATGCTATAGCCTCTGAGGAGGGAGGATTAGGTCAGCCTCAGCCTAGTGCTCAGGACCTTCTGTCAGTTCATCCTGTCATTGGACAAGCCAAGCTTGTGGACTGGCATTGTGAGTGAGGTCCAGGAGGACCACAAGCTGCCTGGGACCTTGGCTTGCCTCTAGTTTGACATGCTGCATGAATTACTTCTCGGATCACCAGAACCTGAAGCTATACTGTTAGAGCAGCTATTACTACCTTTGAGGTACTGGGAGGAATAGGGTAGGCTTATTTCCTTTTATATGAAGTTTCTGAACTGCAAAATAATAAGGTTGCTGGGATTGAAATGTGTCTGACTTTTTTTTTTTAAGATTTTATTTATTTGAGAGAGAGACAGTGAGAGAGAGCATTAGCAAGGAGAAGGTCAGAGGGAGAAGCAGACTCCCCTTGGAGCTGGGAGCCCAATGCGGGACTCGATTCTGGAACTCCAGGATCATGACCTGAGCCGAAAGCAGTCGTCCAACCAACTGAGCCACCCAGGCGTCCCTGTGTGTGACTTTTAGCAAGGCTTCTGACAGGGTGTTTTGTGATATGCTTGAGAGGTATGTGGAGAAATGTGGGATTGAGATTAGTACCATTAATGGCAAAAAACTGTGCTCTAATATTGTTCACTCATTCAACAAATATTTATTGAGCCAGACATTGTGCTAAGTGCTTGGAATATAATGATGAAAAATACCAGGAATAGCTCCTCATCACATGGCTGCTTATAGTTTAGTCGGGGAACAAGATAATCACACAATTAAGTGTAAAATTGTAATGATGACAAGTGCTGTAGAGGAGAGGTTTGTGGTACTTTGAATGCCTAGTATAGGACGAGTCTAAACTGAGATTTGAAGAATGATGTGACAAATTAAAGATGGACATGTATTCTTTGCTACTCCTCCCATGAGGAGGTGAAGTCTAAACTCCTCTCCCTAAATCTGGGCTGGCCTTAGGGACTTGTTTAACCAATAAAATGCAGCAGAAAGGATGTTTGGGACTTGGCAGGGTAGATCATAAGAAGGCTGAAAGCTTCTATCTTTCTTGGAATACTCTTTCTCGGGCTTTGAAACATCATGAAAGATGTCCCACTACCCTGAGACCACCATGTCAAAGAGGCCATGTGTAGGTGTTTGAGTCAACAGTCCCAGCTGAGGCCTGCATTCCAGCCATTTCTACCAAGCCACCAGACACTGGAATAAAATCCTTGATCCTCTATATCCAAGGTCAGTGAACTACAGCCTACAGACCAAATCTGGACACCACCTATTTTTACAAATAAAGTTTTGTTGGAATGCAACTATACCCATTTATTTAATTATTGTCTGTGGCTTTTTTTCCATTATACTTGTAGAAATGAGTAGCTGTGTTAGGAATGATACAGCCTGTTATAGAAAAAAATGCTGACCCTTGTTCTAGGTTAGTACTCTCCAATAGAAATACAACAGAATCACATATGTAATTTGAGAATTTTGAGTAGTCACATTAAAAAATTAGAAAGAAATAGGTAAAAATCGATTTTAATGATATATTTTATTTAATTCAGTATATCTAAAATGTTATAATCTCAACATATAATTAATATAAAATTATTAATGGATATTTTACATTTTTTCTGTATAAAATCTTATAGGTATTTTACACTTATAGCACTTAGATAAGCTACATTTCAAGTGCTGAGTAGCCACATGTAGCTAGTGACTACTGAATTGGACAGTGGAGTTCTAGAGCAGCCCAGTCACTAGATTAAAACCAACCACCAGGGTGCCTGGGTGGCTCAGTGGGTTAAGCCGCTGCCTTCGGCTCAGGTCATGATCTCGAGGTCCCGGGATCGAATCCCACATCGGGCTCTCTGCTCAGCGGGGAGCCTGCTTCCTCCTCTCTCTTTCCCTGCCTGCTTCTCTGCCTACTTGTGATCTCTGTCTGTCAAATAAATAAATAAAATCTTTTAAAAATAAATAAATAAATAAATAAATAAAATAAAACCAACCACCAACTGACTTCAGTTGATGCCATGAGGAATAGAAAAATCACTCAAAAGCTTGCTCAAATTTCTGGACCACAACATTGTGAGGCAGAGTAAATATTAGTTGTTTTAAGCTGCTAAGTTTGGGGGCAGTTTGTTAGGCATTAATAGGTAAACAGAACAGATTGAATAAGTGTTGTATAGGTGAAGTGGAGTGGCTTGGAAGGATTCTAGGCAAAAGAACAGCAGGTACAAAGGCACTGAGGCAAGAGGGAGAATGAGGGAAGGTTGATGTGGCTTAAATGACTAGACAAGTGGGGAGAGAAGCCTGCAGAGGTCAGCAGGCAATAGACCATGCTTATCTTAGGGGTCAGCAAAGGATTTTGGTGTTTAGTCTGAGTACAACATGAATCACTGAAGAAATTAGAGGAGTGACATAATGAGTTTTGCATTTTGAAAAGGTGACTTGGCTACTGTGTAGCAAATGGATGGTAGGGAAGTCAGAACAGATGCCAGAAGACCAATCAGTTGGCTACTGATTGTACTGATGTAAATGAAAGAAGATGGCCGCTTGGTTTAGAGTGGTAGTAGCAGATGTAGAAGTGGATAGGTTCAAGCAATATTTAGGATTATAATCAATTGGAAGTGAAGATGAGGGTGAGAGATTGATTGATTCATTGATTCATTCATTCGTTCATTCAACAACTGAGTGCCAAGAATCACTCTTGTTTAATAGACTAACATGGTGGATGCTGCAGGGCTTTTTTACTTTTTCACTTGCACAAATAAGTGAAATTCTATAAGTAGAGTAGGATAGCTTAATGGAGTCTGGAATGTCAGATGAGTTTGTATTTGATGTGATAAAAAATTGAGAGTTTGAGATTAATGGTTTGGGAGCAGGAAAATTATGTAATGGAAGTTTAAAAAAATAAGCCTATCAGTGACCTGAGGAAGGAGATGAGGGCTGGTGTTACAGTGGTCAGGAAAGCCAGGACTAAAGTCTCATAGACCTAAGATGAAGAGGCTGAACCAGCATAGGGACAGTGGGTATGACAAGAAAGAGGATGAGCATGAATACCACCTTGATGAAAACATGAACACTTCTTGGTGTCTTATAGACACGGGAGATGATGATTGGCTATGAATGTGCGTCACCCATCTTAAACTTAACTGAGCTCCCCTTGCAGCCATGTCTCCTCTCTAGCTCAGGCTGGATCATATGTCAGACTTGTTTTCCAATCTCTTCTTGGAGCAAATCTTTCTGGGCCCCATTTGTGAAGAGTTTTTCATACTTAACACTGACTTACTTTGATTAGCTGTCCCTCTCCTCACCCATTTGAGAGCATGGTGTTTCCACACAGATATGAGGGGAGCAGCATCAAAGATGCATATGTGCAAAGAAGAAATGTCTATGTAGACTCATAAGGAGGAAAGACTGCTTTTATTCATTCCCTGATATATTAGGTAACTAAGTATTAAAATCAGAAGTCCATTCCCTCACTTACCCAAAAGAAGTAGCGTAACATGGTGAAAGCATTTAGCTTTTCCAGTCTCCTTATAGCAAGTTTATGTACAAGACAGATGTCCAGTTCTCAGTCATATCTAGAATCAGATCTTTCTAAGTCAAGGTGCATCACTTTTCCAAATTATCAGTGGTTTTGGAAACCATTTTTTCCTTTTTTTTTTCCCGTCAAAAAATGCCTATGGGTGACCATCATGCAAAGTTTACAGGCAACTCTGTGCGCGTCTGGTCAAGGGTTCCACCTACCACAAATAAGACCCACAGAACTCCCTAAAAGGAATTTATGCCAACGCTGGAATAAAAAAGTAAGAGGGCCCCTTCCTGTTCTCTCAGAACCAGAATCATGGTCAAAGAGAGAAAGCCAATGTTTCAAGAGCACAAATTGAGGGACGTCCCCTCTCCCTATTCTGTATACCAACCCTACCCTGGTGCTTGGAATTCCCAAATTACTCATTCCTTGGGTAAAGGCATTTTTGAAAGCCCCTATTAAAATACAAATGCTAGCTAGGAGGGAGCAATATTTTTTGTTTTTAGCCATTAAGAGTTAAGTGCAAGTTAATTTATCTAAATGGGAAAAGGAACTCAGAAAGGAACCATACTCTTAAATAAAAGAAGGAGAATAGCGAACGGGAACCTTCCTATTCTGATGGGGAGATGGAAAGTGCTGAAAACACATTTTTCTTCCACACATATTCAAAATGGCGTCTGTTTCCCAAACCTCACCCTGACTATACTCCAATCTATGGTTCAGAAACAAGTCTGTATATGAGGTTAGAGATGAGGATAAATGTCAACTAAAGGATTGTGTGCCCAGCCTATCGCCCTATCCTTCTGTTCTGCCCCCTAAATACCCTTATTTGCCTGACCAAGAAAGGTGAATTGTCAACACTTGCTTGGACTCTGGATAACTACTCAGGAACTTTCCCACCACCCTCTTTGCTTGTTTCAGGCATGTTTTTTTCTTGCTCTATTTCTTCACAGCTTTAGTCTCCTGGTCAGAGACCCCTAGACTTACCTCTTACTTCTCTCCAATTTTTGAAACTTGGTATTTGAATCTCAATTTTCTCCCAAAGAATCTGGCTCGGCTTAACTTTTCACCTTTTATGTTCTTTCCTCTCCCACCTTAGCCTCAACTCCAAAACATCTGATCCTCATCTCCATCAAGAAGAGATATCTGGTATTCAGGAATATTAGAGTAATGAAAATATCCAGCTCAAAGACATAGTTATACAGTTAGTGCAATCGCAAGGAGCCATTTCCTTGCCTTCAAAGCATGGTTGCTATGCAATAATTTTAGTGTGACTACCTAATTAGTACTGTTTTCCCACAGGCTAAAATGTTCAAAAGTATAAGGACCATGTCTTTTATGCTCCCTGTTAAATACCCACTACCTGTGACATCATTAAGCACTCAATAAATATATTTAGGACACACCAATTAACAGATATTTATAAAAGCTTATACACAAGATAGCTCATGTAAATAGCATTAATGGTACCTGCAAAAGCAAACAGATGAAATAATAGAGAACTATGAACTTGTGCACATAGTTAGACCCATTTAAGTCCAGAGCCTTAGTCCCAAGAGGTTGTATGTCAGAGGAATAGACCATCTCCTTAGTTATTACCATTTGAGAGGAGTGGGAAGTTCCCTTGGCCAAAAATTATTTTCACCTGTCTCTCCTTAAATAACTATTAGTGGAGGCACTATTTTAAGCCTATTTGCAAATGCAAATATGTTCATGGTATACAGAACACGAGCCCACTGCCTGGGCTCTTTTTGACTTAAGACTTTCTTTTCAAATGAGCTGTTGGTCTCTAGTGCCAAGAGGAGCCAATATTGTGATGGGGCATTTAGAGGAGAAGAAGAAATGTAGAAAAGAGAGGAGAAAAAGAGAGAGAGACAGGAAGAGAAAGGCCAAATAAGAAAACAGATACCACTGCAGAGGCTGTGGGTTTTGCTCCAGATCTCTGGACTTCTCACTAGCACAAGGGTCTCAGGCAGGGCCAGGATCCTTGGATAGCTTCTCCTGCAGCAGAGCTACTTGGAGCCCCCAGCATCCTGATGCCAGGGGTGGTTGCTTGTTGTTTGGTAAGTGGCCCCTTCTGTTTCCTGCCTGTCCTGTCTCTTAGCTCACCAAAGCAGACAAAGTTCTCTGGCTGGAAGAGAAACGTTTTTGTAATGTCCTACCTCCAATGTAGCCAGTCTCAACACCAAGCCTGATGCTCACAAGTTTTATGCATGTGCTCCACAAACCTACTTACCCACTCCCTTGCCAGTCATCAGCCCCACCTCTGAGCATTCTGACCCAGACACAGCTTTATCTAACACCACGTTCCCCAAGCATACGAGCTTCATAAGAACATACCTGTCACAAATGCCCATCTACTGCAGCTCCCAGAGACCAGATGCATAAGCCCAGTGGCATTCCCGAGGAACACGGAAGCAAGGTATTTGGAACAAATGAAAAGGAGCCTTTGTGAGCTCCCCAAACCTCCTAACACTCCTTGTAGAGAAAGAAATAATGTCAGGGCTGAGGCTAGAACTCAAATGCAGAAAGGGGAACTGACAAGAAAGAAATAGCACCACAGACAGGGGCTGGTTCCAGATAACTTCTGATGGCAGGTGGGCATTTCCACCGATGAAAATGACTACAAATGCACTAGCCGAGAGTGAGTGAATGTAAAGCCCTGAGGAAACTCCCCAAAGACAGCCCAGCCACAAACATGACAAACACTGACAGAGATCCAGGAGTGCAAATTTTGAGGCCTAAAGGTAAAGGTTCAACTCAGTTTAACAACAGTTTTACTGGACTGCCGTGTACCCCAGACTGTTTCTGGCTTGGCAGAGCTGCAGGAGACAGTGTGCAATGAGAAAACCCAGAGACTGAGTATTTCTCTTCTCACTCCCCACCCCAAACCATTCATTTGAGTGTGCCTCCATGTATCCTGTTAAAAGCCAATTAACATCCACAGCCCATTTTTAAATTATCCTGATATAATCCTAATTGTCATAATCTAGAATGTTTCTATTACCTTGGCTCCTATTTCTGGAAGTGGGTGGTACTCTTGAGACTGGAAACAAGTCCCAAGCAGAAGACTGAAAGCTGTGTGAATGCCAAGTCGGATTTTTCCAAACCTAGTGCTTCCTCAGGGTCAGGGTTCACACATAAAATAATCTTGCCTCAAATGTCTGGCTTCTTTTTCTGACCCAGTCGGGCCTTGAGAAGGCCTCTGCTCAATGTTTGGAGGCATTTATGTGCCTCTGAGCATGCAGCATTTGCACTCAGGAGGGGAGCAGCTCCCTCTGAGCATGTCTCCTCCACTCTCTCGGAGGCTAGTTGTGCCCTGCTGTACTGGAGAAATTAAAAGTACAAAAGGAAATCTATGTGTTGTCTGAGTTGAGAAGGAGCACCCAAGCAAGGATGTATAATGCAGGGGAAGTAGCATAGCATGGGTTTGGAACTGGTGGCTAAGGCCAAATCATGGCTTGACCCCTGGGCTCTGAACCCATTACTGAACATCTCCTCATCTCAGTCTTTTCATGCAAGAAAGGTGACCAGCATCCTTGCTGCATTGTTCTGCAAGACAGGTGGGATCTTGCATGCAAATCACCGGGCACAGAGCAGGCTATGCAGCTACCTAGTCTTTATTCATACTTTTCTGTCTTCCTTTCAGACTTTCCGGTTCTCACTTTGACCTTTTTTACCACAAAAATTATCCTTAACCACGGGAAAGGTGATGGTCATTCTTCCCCAAACTGACCTGTCAACTCCTTCACCTTCCTTCCAGGGCCTCCCAAAGCCAAAGGGCTCCTGCGTGAGTCCTGGCCCCTGACTCATAGGGTCTTCACTTCCTCTCAGCCATTTTGTGTGCATACCTTGGAAACTTCATCCTTTATTCGGATAGGCCCCACCTGGGGTTTTCCTCTGGATTTTACAATCATATTTTTTTTTTATTTGAAAGGGTCCATTTAGTTTCCTTATTGTAACACGTGAAATTACCCATGTATCAGGGCACAAAAGTATTAATTTACATTCCACTCAGTTTTCAAGTTTCCTTCTTTTCCTTGTACTCAGCAGTCATATAAAATAGACTAAATTGGAAAGTCTTGCCGTCAAAATATTTGGAATTAGTACTTCCCAAACTTTAACTAGTGTAGCTACTAGTACCACTTCATATCATTGTCAAATCTGTGTTATTTTTTATATTCTTATTTTTCTCTTGACTTAATTTGAATCAGTTTATTATAGAAGGAATCTGTGTAGCAACATGAAAATTTTTAAAAACCAGTATCACTTACCAAAAATAAATGGTGAATAAAAATAACACCTCACACAGGGCTTTGGAATTACAGAAAACTGCGTTCAAATCTGGCTCCACCAGCTGAAACGTGTGTGTTCTTGGGGAAGTCACTTAACTTCTCTGAATGCTAGTTTCATCACAGAAGTAATACTAAATATCTCATGAGCTTGTTGTGAGGATCAAATAAGAAGACATATATATAGTGCCTCACACAGATCCTGACATACAGCAGGTTCTTTTTTTTTTTTTTTTAAAGATTTTTTTATTTATTTGTCAGAGAGGGAGAGAGAGCACAGGCAGACAGAATGGCAGGCAGAGGCAGAGGGAGAAGCAGGCTCCCCGCCGAGCAAGGAGCCCGATGTGGGACTCGATCCCAGCACGCTGGGATCATGACCCGAGCCGAAGGCAGCTGCTCAACCAACTGGGCCACCCAGCAGGTTCTTTTAAAAAAGATGTTTTATCGTTTTCTTTTCCATTTCTTCTCTTATCTCCTCATTCACCTCCTGTTTAGAGCAGTGCCCAAATGCACTACAGCACTGAATTCATGGCAAATAAGGGGTGAGGCTGGCAGCAGAAATAGAAGACATCATGGTGTCATGGAATTCTCTCACTTTAAGACTTCATTAGCTTTTCAGGGTCATCCCAGTCTCTCACTGTGAAGCAAAGACCCCTTCAATGTTCCCTCTAGTAGATGGATGTCTAGTCTTTGCTTTCTCATTTATGTTAGAAAATTGCTACCTAAAAGATAGTTAAAAGAGAAAGGTCTCCTTTATAATAATCTCCTACCTCTCCCTCCCCAGCCATATAGGTACTATATAGCTGTCCATGTCCTGTTTTCTAAAACTATTGGTATATGTATTTTAACGTCTTTACATTGAACCCTCCACATAGTTGAAAGCTTTTTATCATAAATTTCCTTAATAGCCTCTTTTCTTTGCTAAAAAGTATCAGTGTCCTCAACTGTTCCTCATATGATGTGGTCTCTAGAACCCTAATCAACTTGGTGGTTCTCCCACTGGCACCTAACTCCCTGAATTTATCAACATACCTCTTTGCAGAGAGGGCTCATGGAATGGAATGGACAGTGATAAGATGACTTTCACTAATGAGTCAGAATTCACATAAGCCTATAAACAGTTGTATTGGACAGATCACACCTCCTGGCCCCATCTTATTTATGTGTCAGTGTTCAGCCAATCAAAATTACTCTGAATCCCATACATGTCTTTCATTGTATTAGTCATCACTCTAAGCCTTGTGTCACTCAAAAATTTGATAAGGAGGACTTACCCAAGGGTCATCAGAGCCAAGGATAGACAGGGTTCAGCACTGATGGTGTTCAACAGTATGAAATGCTGAGATGAGGTTAAGCAAAATGAAGAAGATCAGTTCCTTGTGTTTATTAAGGAGGAAGTTACTAGTAACCTCAGAAAGCTGCTTTCTGTATGGGCTGCTTCCTCCATGCCTTACTTCCAGATGTCCTCGTGTCTGAGGAGGTCAAGGCTACAAGAAAAAGCAGCAGGAGGGGAGTGGCCATGGATGGTAGCTGAGACAGGGAAATAGATACCTTCCTGATATTTTTGCTCAACTGTGTCCAAGAGATATTCCTCTGGCACCACATAGTTAGGACCTACTCGGGGGTGGGGAAGAGCAGAACTAGAAACTTGTGGACATTTGGAAAGATCAGACACTTAGCCAAATTTTCCAATTCCAGCCATATATTTGTTTGCTATACATAAATGGCTTCCTGTGGTCACTGGTCAAGAGGCAATCTAAAAATATTCTAGGTTGTGACAGTTCCAATGTAAGACAAAATCGTTTCCACAAATAATTGTAGCAGCATTATTTTTTGAAATGTCAGTGTTTGTTTTCCAAGATTTCTTTTTTTCCAAGATTTTACTTATTTATTTGACAGAGAAAGAGAGGGAGCACAAGCGGAGGGAGGAACAGAGGGAGAGGGAGAAGCAGGCTTCCTGCTGAGCAGAGAGCCCAAACTGGGACTCGATCCCAAGACCCTGGGATCATGACCTGAGCAAAAGGCAGATGCTTAACCAACTGAGTTATCCAGGCACCTCTGTTTTCTGAAATTTCTTGACACATAGATTTTTTGCAGGGGATAAAGCATAACAGACCTAAAGTCAAGACACATTTAGACTCTGGTGAAAGCCCATGGAAGAAATATAGGTGTCCTAGAAGAGAAAGAGTGTTTTTGAGATACGAGAGAAAGGAAGGGCAGATGTGTTTGGGTCCTGTGAGCAGTGGGATCCAAGCACCTCCTTCTCAGTGCTCCCAAGGGGATAAAAGCTTTGGGAGTATGGTTCTTGCCTACAGAGACAGTACACTTGGCCCCTAGGCGTCAGTGGATAACCTCATTCCCCATTATAACGTGGGGGCAGAGCTGCCAGAATTCATAGACTACCATGTTTCAGATGGTAAGGTTGCCTAAGGCAATGAAGACAGACTTGGGATTTGAAGCACTTCCTCCATTTCTAGGCATTAAGTAAGCTTCCTGAATTCTGGCTGGGCTGCAGGAAGGGAAGGGCACCCCTGTATGATCAAGATGGAGTCCCTTATCCAACTGGCAAGATGGGTCTCACAGGTGAGATTCAGTTGAATGAAAGGAAATATGGAAAGTGATTATTTCTTACATACTTGGATTCATGGACAGAAATTCAGACTGTACACACAGTTCCAAAACTTCTTTTAGTTTACAAGTCATGTTGCTCAGGATGGTTCTGTTCTTGTTCCCAGCCCTGCTGCACAAACTCACAAAGCAGAATAGCCAGCCACAACTCCCAGGACCTGACTCTTCCCTTTTACTGAAACTCTTCTGGATTCACAGACAGGGTTCCCTCATACTGATTGAAAGAGAGTGTAAAACACTTGCTATAAATTTTTTCTTTTACTGCTGTTGTAAAATGCATTCCTAAAACCCTTCCTCCTAAAAGCATAGACCCAGTAACTGCTGAGAGAATGCAAAGACAAGCGACAAAGTGGAAAAAAATATTTGCAAAACATATAACTTGTAAAGGACTGATATCCAAAATATACAGAACTCTTAAAACTCAATAAAAAGAACAAGTTAGTCTAAAAATGGGCAAAAGGTTGGATTATACACCTTACCAAAGGAGATACACAGATGGATGGTAGATAAGCATATTAAAAAATGCTCAGTATCATATGTCATTAGGGAATCATTAATTAAAACAATAATGATCTACTACTACACACCTTTTAGAATGGCTAAAATTTAAAAAAAAAAACACCTGACAATATCAAATGCTGACAGGGATGTGGAACAATGGGAACTTGCATTCATTGCTGATAGGAATGCAAAATGATACAGGCACTTTGGAACTCATCGTGGCAGTTTCTTACACCACTTAACCTAAGCCTACCATGTTACCCATCAGTCAGACTCATAGGTATTTACCCACATGAGTTGAAAATTTATGTCCACACATATGGACATATATTCATGAATTCATATATTCATGAATTAAATATTCATATAAATATGAATACTTATAACAGATTTATTCATAGTTGCCCCAAACTGGAAGTGACTTAAGATGTCCTTCAGTAAGTGAATAGATAGACAAACTGTGGTATATCCAGAAATGGGGTATTCTTTGGTGATGAATAGAGATGAGCTATCAAGCCATGAAAAGACATGGACAAACTTTAAATGCATATTGTTTAATGAAAGAAGCCAACCCCAAAAGCCTCTGTACTTTCAACTAGATGACATTCTGGAAAAGGCAAAACCACTGAGACAGTAAAAAGATCAGTGGCTGCCAGGGATCATGAGGAGGGATGAATAGTGGAGAACAGGGAAATTTTTAGGGCAGTAAAACTTTCTGCATGATACTGTAATAGTGGATACTTGCTTTAAATTTGTCAAAGCCCATAAACTTGTAGAGCCCAAAGAGGGAACTTAATATAAGTGTGAGTTTTAATTAACAATATTGGTTCATTAATTGTAGCAAATATACTACACTAATGCAAGATGGTAATAATAAGGGAAACTGTGTGCAGGGGAGAGAGTAAATGGGAATTCTCTGTACTGTTTGCTCAATTTTTCTGTAAATCTAAAACTGTTCTAAAAATAAAGTCTCTTAATTACACACACACACACACACACACACACACACACTAACCACATGCCCTGATTTCTGGTAAAGCAACTAAGTTAATGACATGATATTTTAGAGGGCTTCTCCACTAGTGGGTAAGAAAATTAGCATCAATTTCACAGTCCACTGTTCACTTCTCCATGTTGCACACTTGTAATCAAATACCATACATAAAATATTGCTGCAAAACATCTCTAGTTTTGTATTTCTGCCCTCTATTTTGCCATTTTCTGCATCTTTCACATGCAGAATCATAAGTTTTTATGTCAGTTCCTTAGGTACATTAAAAAGTCCCATTGTTTTCTAAGGGCCAAATTAATAAAAAAGAGCTTTCAGTTCCATGTTTCTGGAGGAACATTCTTAGAAACGTAGTAAGTTTCTTTTTTCTTTGAGGGGGAGATACAGTGTTGGTGTACATTTAAGAGCAATTTTATACAGTTAGGCACTGGAGGTTGAGTCTTATTTTTCTCAGCCAAAGTTTTTCAGCCTCCATACTTATATCCTAGAAGAAGGTTACCAAGGTAGGGAGAGACCCTCACTCTTACAACCTCTAGCTGAGACTCCTTTCTAGTCCTGGGCTGGTGTCCCTAGCTGCCCTGGGGTGTCTTGCTTTTTTCACTTTCTCATGATGCAAATTCACTTCCATCATTCATGCATGCTAAGAAAGAAGGAACATGTATTGTTTCCAATTTATATTTGATCAACTTCTTAGCACAGAAACTAGGACTCAGTGACACACTTTTGTCTAGGTGTCCTCTAAGGAGAAGTCAGAAAGGCAAAGGACACCAAGTGGTTTATAAGATTCTATCAAATGAATGCAACAGATCTTTGTCTGCACTTTCTCTCAAAACCAAATGTTGGCATAATAAAGCATACCCGAACTTATTGCAATAAGATACATTTATTTGGACTGAAGATTATATTAGCATTTAGTAAAAGGTAGGATAAGAAAAAATTGTCAAAAGGCCAGTATCAGGATGTGCACATTTAGAAAAAGTACTGTTGTACCCGGGATGGGTGTGGTCTTTGGACGAACTGTTCCTTTAGCAGTATGGGCAAGGGGGGAGATGAAGGTCATGGCATCACGTAGAGCTCAGGCTAAGGACAGCAAGCCCAGCAGGTAAGGAGCCAGCCATCCCAAACCCAGGCTCTGGCAGAGACATGGCAGAGTGGGGTGGAGGTGTGCTGTGGCGCCGCCAGAACTGGGAGTTTCTGGGAAGTGTCCAGGGGGACTAGTAACTATAGACTCTCATGACAAACAAATACATATATTGTATGCTTCACATTTGTTTCTACCCATCTTTGTATCTTAATAATATTTCCCATTTTCCAATAATACTTCAAAATCCACTGACATAATTGCACCGCTTGGAATTTCAAGTTTTATTTGTCCTCATCCATTCAATAAATGCTTCGCCAGCTTTAATAGAGTGTAAACCTTGGGCTGGTCCTAGGATACAAGATGAGCAAAAGCAGAGGGTCTCTGCCAGGGCCTGCAAGTGAGTGCAGGAGGCCTAGACCAATCTAACAATGTCAAGGGACTACCACCGCGTGATTTTCAACATAACTTCAGTTTCGTAGGGCGTACTAGTGATTAAATAACTCCTTAAGAGCATGTGGTAGATTCTAACTAGATTGTATAGGTCACAATTAAGAAAAAGTCAAGCAGAGAAAGTCAATTATCGTATGGTTTCACTTACTTGTGTAACATAAGGAATAACATGGAGTAAGAGAGGAAAGAAAAAGTGAATTGGGGCAAATCAGAGGGGAAGATGAACCATGAGAGACTGTGGGCTCTGAGAACCAAACTGGGTTTTAGAGGGGAGGGTGTGGGGGGTGGGTGACCTGGTGGTGGGTATTGTGGAGGGCACGTATTGCATGGAGCACTGGGTGTGGTACATAAACAATGAATCTTGGAACACTGCATCAAACACTAATGATGTATTTTAGAGTGACTAACACAACACAATAAAAAAAGTAGTAAATAATGAGTTTTAAATGCCAAAAAAAAATAAAAAAGAAGAAGAGAGAAAGAAAGAAAAGAAAAGAAGTAAAAGGAGTAGGCTTCTCTAAGAAATATTGGTTCTTCTCCAGTTCATATTTTAAATGGTCCCTGTGTCTGCATGACCATCAGTCATGGACGGCACAGTAGAGAGCTCACTCGAGAGAAGGGTAAACTAAAGTGATACTTAACTTCTAACTTAATAATTCTATCTATTAATGTTTACAATACATACAATACACACAGCTATCTAGTAATGTTTGCAATACAATCGTAGAATCTCCAAACTTCCGAGAGCTTACCCAAAAGATGACTTATTAGTTAACAAATAACAAAACTGTATAAAAATCTTTCCAAGATGAATGAAACACATATAACAGCAAGTTTAAAAAATTGATAACCAATAAACTACCAACATCAGTGATGGCACATTTCAGAATTCAACAAAGTAAACATATGATTCCAAACTTGTTATCCTTTCAATCTTTAGTGTTACCTGGGAACACTAAACCCAAATTCAGAAGATTGTGATCTTTGAATTTAAAGTGGCCCATTTGCTTAAGGGTCTGCACTTACACATTCTGAGAAACTGTCATTTCTTTCAGAAAGCATCTGACATTTGCCATTTCCTTTAAACCTTACTTAGAAGAAATAAAATGAGGTAATACTCTAAATGTAAAAGTGGCTTGAAGAGTTAGGTCCATATGCTTTTTCCTATTTATGCAGAGGAGGGAATTAATACATAACAAAACTAACACATTTTAACAAATGGCAGCATGATCTGTGAAAGCACCTGTTTATGCAAAATATTGACATAAGAGCATAAATAAAATGTGCTCTACAAAGTAAAATAAAATATGCTGGGACATATAGAACACAGCCAATATGACTAAGCTTTTTAAAAAAACAAAACAAAATAAAAAAACCACTGGATTTTTTAAAGCTTCCATTTCACAAGAGGGTTGAGGGAGGGGAGCCCTGCACACTCAAAGGCTCACTTCCCTGTGGCATTTCTGTAACCAAAAGCAATGCACGTAAGACTTCTGGGAACCCTTAAAATATGCATTTATTAAGCTGAATTTGCAATTTTCAAGTTGATGGTGCAGAAACATTGAGATGTAATTTCGCAGCTCCCTTCACATGCCTTTATCTGGAAGAGTCTAAGGGTCCATCACCACACAGACACGTTGCTAGTTGGAAGAAATTTTCCAATAAAACAAGATGTCACTCTTCCTACTCTTCAGCCATTGGAGTAAAAGATAGCTTCTTTTGAAGAGTGTCTTAAATAGCTTTCCTCAAATCTGGCTTAAGGTGGGAAATAATCTCAAATAAGCCTTGTACTGGTCGGCTAAAATTTTAATGCAAGGGGTTGGTGTTCTTAGGAAGGACAGCATTTGTAAACCAATCTTTGCGATTCATGTATTGGAAACAAAATATTGTATTTGTCATCATACTTGAGTTGCACTTTCACTGTGCATGGCCTATTTGCATACAAACAAAAGAGATTATTTTTAAAAGAGGTTTTCTGTGTTTTTGTTTTGGTCCTTTGGGATGACTGTGGTAAGTAAGGAGTGAGCCATTTTCATATCTTGGATTTCACACATTGTGTTTATGTCAGCCTTCACTTCCTCTTCCTCACCACCCACTTCCAATTTATTGGTGGCCAGTTTTGGGGTCTCTGTCACCTCTTGTCTGGACTACTGCAATAGCCTCCTGGCTGTTTCCCTTTCACTATTCTTTACCCTATCACTACCCTTCACCAGAAGCAATCTGATTACGAAACTTCCTTGCTTTGAAGACTTGCTCCCTTTTCCCTCAGGGGCTAGTGGCCATACTTCTTAGGAAGACACAGAAAGCCATTCAGAGCCAGAATCCAACTTCTCTCTTCTGCTTTTTTTTTTTTTTAAGATTTTTATTTATTTATTTGACAGAGAGATCACAAGTAGACAGAGAGGCAGGCAGAGAGAGGCAGAGAGAGAGAGAGGAGGAAGCAGGCTCCCCGCTGAGCAGAGAGCCTGATGCGGGGCTTGATTCCAGGACCCTGGGACAATGACCTAAGCCGAAGGCAGAGGCTTTAACCCACTAAGCCACCCAGGTGCCCCCTCTCTTCTGTTTTTATCAGTCAACCCACATAACTTACCTTGTAGTCACACTTGAACTGTTTCACTGTCCCTTGGCCCTCCTAGACCTTTCAGGACTTTCTGCATTCTTTGCCTTTGCACAAGCTATTCCTTCTGCCTAGGATGTCTTTCTTGCTTTTTCTGTATGGAAAACTCCCCTGTTACTTTAAGATCCAGATTACTTCATAGTTCACAGCTGGAAACTTCCCTGCCATCCTTCCCTCCTTTTTCACCATATCTGTATTTTCCTCCCTCCCAAATCACATCATTTATTCTTTCATTAGAACAGCTTCCTCCTTGTGTTAAAATTTCACTACTCACAGAGATGTCCTGTCCTGACTTCCACAAGGGCAGGAAACATGTTTAATTCCTTTTGCATTCCTAATACTTAGTGCTGGTCTAGTAAATATTAAAGTTAATATCTCTTAACTGATCACTTATTTTTTTTAAGATTTTATTTTTATTTATTTACTTGAAAGAGAGACAGATAGTGACAGAGAGAGACAGAGAGAACACAAGTGAGGAGGAGAGGGAGAAGCAGGCTCCTGCTGAGCAGGGAACCCAACATAGGGCTCCACCCCAGGACCTTGGGGTCAGGACCTAAGCCAAAGGCAGACACTTAACTGACTGAGCCACCCATTCACCCCTAACCGATCACTTATAAACTAGCTATTCTGCTAAGTAATTTTTGTGCATTACTTCATTTAATCTATACAATAAATGTACAAAGTTTTATAGATAAGGAAACTGAGTTTCAGAGAAGTTAGGCCACTTGCCTAGGGACATAGTGCTGGTGATCTCAAGGTTTTAGCAGAATATAGAATTGAATCTATTTTCATTTCTAGCTGATAATGCTATATGACTATCATTAGAATGTCAGTGTACTTTTTTGATGTGGTTTGGCTCTTTTTAAGTAAATCTCTCCATTCTACCTTTTACTAATTTTGCAACCTTGAGTAAGTTACTAAACCTCTCTAAACCTCAATTTCCTCATTTTTTTCAATGGGGAAAATAATACCTAATTTATATGGTTATTATAAAGATTCAGGGACAACACCTATATAAGGTTCCCAGCCCCACCGCTACCCATCACAGCAATCACTTATTCCTTCCTGCTCTCAGCCGTGTATTTCGTATTCCTCCATTCACTCACTTAATCCTTACCCTCTGAAAATGGGGAATTCTTAAACCTTCTAACAGATGAAGGAACAGGCTTAGAGAAGTAAGTAACCTGCCCAAAGTTCCTTTAATCCAAGGAGGTATTTTTCCGGAGGTATCCCAGAACTAAATAGGACCCTCAGATCAATACCTAAGTGATGTGTAAAGGGATCACTCTGCCTGTATGTGTGAAAACACAACTCAAGGCGTTATAGAGACTCAGTTTGCATTTGTTTTCTTTTTCTTTTTTTTTCTTTTTTCTAACTTTTTTCCCCCTGGCAACCAGGAACACTTAATAAGCCAGAGAATTCTCTTAAAAACAGAATCTTGGGTGAGTCGCAGCATGGACATATTAACTTCTCTGCTCCCTGCCGTCTAAATTCTCTGTCCCTCAAATTTCCACTTCTCTGCTGAGCCCTCAGTCCAGTTCCCCTCTCTCTACCAATCCACTTCCTTCCAATCCCCAAGCAAAGATCTTGGGACCACTTCCAGCCCCGTCAGAAGGGAAAAGGTCAAGGCTCTCTGCCATAGGATCTGGCGTCCTGGGGGAAGTGTCTTGCTGAGGTCACATTCTCAAAACCCCTAGCTTCTGTAACTCCCAGCTCTCTCCTATCTTATTCTACTTGGTTATTCCTTCCCACCTGCTGATGTCTCACTGACTAGGCCAAGGCTTTTAGACTCAAGTGCCTGCAGGGTCCTGGCAGGTAATGGAAATCAATGAGCAAAGTAGTCCACATAGTAGAAGAAGAAGTAGAAGTAGAAGAAGTAGAACTACCCCAATGGCAGTTGAGCAGCCTCTTCCAGATTCACCAGTTCTTAAAAACATGGGAATGTGGGTCCAGCGTTACTAGGTATTCTGATTTATGTGAATTCTCTAGATTTTTAAAATATAGGTAACTAATTATAATTTAGTTTTTTAAATTTAATTTTTAAATTTATTTTTGTATTTTAAATTAATTAATTTATTTTTATTATGTTCAATTAGCCAACATAGTACATCATTAGTTTTTGATATAGTGTTCAAGGATTCCTTAGTTGCGTATAACACCCAGTCCTCATCACCACTTGTGCCCTCCTTAGTACCCACCACGCCTTTACCCACGCCCTTCCCTTCTGTAACTCTCAGTTTGGTTTCCAGAGTCCAGAGTCCATCATAGTTTGTCTCCCTCACTATTTCTTCCCATTCAGTTCTCTCTCCCTTCCCATATGGTCCTCCAGGCTATTCCTTATATTCCACATATGAGTGAAACCATATGATAATTGTCTTTCTCTGCTTGACTTATTTCACTTAGCATAATCCCCTCCAGTTCCATCCATGTTGATGCAAATGGCAGGTGGTCATCCTTTCTGATGGTTGAGTAATAATTTTTAAGATTATAGTCTATGTGTATACTATTTTTGGCCCAGCAACCTTTAGTTTTTACCCACTGTGCCAGACCCATTGCTCCCTAATCCTCAGCTTTATCACTTGGTTGCCAGAGCTTGTTTTGGACCCTGACACAAATACAGCTCTCTCTGAGCACAAATCTTTCCACCCACAGATCTGTCTTGCTGCTAAGGGAAATCTCATCCTCCTCTGATCTCCCATAATATATGCTCTCATAATGCTTGTTCAGAGCTTTCGTCTAGAATTAGACTGGGGTCCTGAATCCTGACTCTGTATCTGTTATTTGACCTGGACAAATTATTTAACATCTCTAAAATTTACTTTTCACTTGTGGAAAATGGGGGATAATAATATTACCTACCTCCTGGATTTGTAAGGATTAAATGAAATATTACATGATGTGATATAGTATGCCATAATGCCTGCCATGTGGTAAGAAATGTTAGCTATGCTGAGACCTTCTCCCTTAGTAGCTGCGAAGTAGGATCTCTATCTGATTCATCTTCATTTTCTCAACTTTAAATAAAATTTTATTGAATAAATGAAAAAGCTAATAGTCTTAGCTTCCTCTTTTCTAGCTCTGATTCACTACAACCCGGAACGTGATCTGTTCTTAAGCCCTCCCATCCACAGTCCTCTCAAACTGTGTTGCACTAACAGAGGTCAGAGGTCAAAACTGGTGGCCTAAGCCAAACCCACACCTCCAGACAATGTGTAAAAAATCAGGAGATTTCACCTATAAGTCTACCTTCCTAACTCCTGTCAAACAATAAGATTAGGTTGTACTGCACACAGCACAACAGAATGGTGACCAGCAGTATTGCTCAACATGGGACTCATCTGCTTGTGTAATGAAGTTTCCACCATTCATGTGCCACGAGGGTCTAATAAACTATAGGCCTGCTTCACACTTCTGTTCCCTGAGGGTCTCTGTAGGCATTCCGCATTTGCCACTCCTGACTTAGAGACTATACCTCACCACTAGATTGCTTTTTAACTTGATTTCATCCTGCTTAGCAGCGCCATATAAATTCACTGTAGATTTAGCAATTCCAAAGGAAAAAAACTTATTTCTGCAATCTTACCAATATAGAGGTAACCACTATGACTATTTCGACATACTTTCTTGCTATGCTGTTTCTATGCATTATTTTCCTTATGATTCCATAGACTTATGAGTCCTTCTATCATTAAAAATTCATCAACACACGCACACACACACACACACATCATCATCATCACCAACTTCATTTTTAATTTATTTAACTGTTCACCTACTATGAAAAATTTAGCTTGATTCTTATTTTTCATCATATTAAATAATGCTATAATAAACATTTTTGTATGTAAATCTTTTCCATGTCTCATTATTTATCTGTATCCTTAAAGGTGAAATTATTACAGAAGAGGAATAAGCATTTTTATGATAAACAAAAGTGGTAGTTTATATATCTTCTAGAATTAGAAGTGCAAATTTGAATACGTTACCCATGATGACTAATAAGCAAAGAAGTCTTTGTAAATTAAGAGCAGACATTAGCAGATGTAACATATTTGAAGTCCAGAAGACTAAAACAGGGCTTTCATAGCTTTGTGAAGACATAAATAATTACCAGCTATGGAACAGGATTATATTTTAATGTTTTTGGCATCCTACCTTACATAAAATATATTTTAGGTGGCCTTGTTGTTTGGCTTTCACCTTATTCACCTGCACTGAGCCTGTCCTTCTTTTATGTATAATTAGAGATTTACTCTAGTGACCTCTGGGTTTTAAGGAAGAATCCATTTGTTAGAAGTGAATCAGGAAAGGTAAAGCCAAAGAAATTTAAGACAATTTAAAACATAGAAAATAGATTTAAAGAAAAGAATGTGAAGACTGAAATATTTTATTCCCATGAGACTTCACATCCACTATAAATTCCCAAAAGCCTCATGGCATTGGTAAGTGCTCATAGCCACATTTTACAGATGAAGGCATTGAAGTTTAGGGGGTGAGGTAGCTTCCCCAAGGTGACACTGCTAGTAAACAGAGAACTACTTATTAACTACTTATTATTTGACACCAGCCAGACTGACTCAGAACTCTGGCACTTAGCCAAGACATACTGCCTACAGACAAATGGAAAGCAGCTAGCTTGTTCTGTGGAACCTCTCAGACTTCACTGTTATTTTTAAAAAATCATCATATTTGATATATTTACCTTGAGAAATCATGTTACTCATTTTGGCGTATTTCTAGTATGTAGTCAAGGGCCTGGAATAAAAGTGTTGAATGAACTGAAAAATTATTAAGAATAGAGAAATGGGCAATTGGCCGGAATAGGTGTTTTTAAGCATTTTTAAGCTTCTTATGGCTGGCAAATTGCTCTCCAGAAGGGTTATAGTCACTCATAATCCCACAATCAATAGTATATGAAAGTACTATTCTTCTTGTAGACTCATTACTATTATTATTAGAGAGAGAGAGTGAACAGGGGAGGGGCAGAGGGAGAGAGAGAATCTCACAACCTTGAAATCATGCCCTGAGCTGAAATCAGGAGTCAGACACTTAAATGACAGAACCACCCAGGTGCCCCCTCATTAGCATTATTATCTCTGCCCCAATGAAACATACATTGTTAATTTGATAAATAAAAATATTTGCATTAGCATTTCTTTAATATTTAGTGAAGACAAACATTTTGGGTTTCTTTAAATTACTTTTTTAAATTAAGTTTTAAATTTTAATTCAAGTATTATTAATATACAGTGTTATAGTAGTTACAAATATGCAATATAGTGATTCAGCAATTCTACACATTACTTAGTGATCATCATAAGTTTACTCTTTAATCTCCATCACCTGTTCCACCCATCCCCCTCCTATCTCCCCTCTGGTAACCATCAGCTTATTCTCTGTAGTTAAAAATCTACTGGGTTTGTCTCTCTCTGGGTCTGTCTCTCTCTTTTTTTCCCTTTGCTCATTTGTTTTGTTCCTTAAATTCCACATATAAGTGACATCACATGGAATTCATCCTTCTCCGACTTATTTCACTCACCATAATCCTCTCCAACTCCAACCATGTTGTTGCAAATGTCAAGATTTAATTTTTTTTATTATGGCTGAGTAATATTCCAATGTATACATATATACACCACATCTTTATCCATTCATCTATCACGGGCACTTGGGCTGCTTCCATAATTTCGCTATTGCAAATAATGCTGCAATAAGCAGGAGTGTGTGTATCTCTTTGAATTAGTGTCTTTGTATATCGGAGGTAAATACCCAGTAGTGCAATTACTGGATCATAGAGAGGTTCTATTTTTAACTTTTTGAGGAACTTCCATACTGTTTTCTACAGTGGCTGCACCAGTTTGCTTTCCCTCTAAACAGTGCACAAGGGTTCCTTTTTCTCCACATTTTCCTAACACCTGTTTCTTGTGTTTTTTACTGTAAGCATTCTGACAGGTGTGAGGTGATATCTCATTGTAGTTTTGATTTGCATTTCCCTGATAAAGAGTGACTTTGAGCCTCTTTTCATGAGTCTGTTGGTCATTTGTACATCTTTGGATAAGTTTCTGTTCGTGTCTTCTGCCCATTTTTAAATAGGATTATTTATCTTTTGGGTGTTGAGTTATATCTTTAAATTACTTTTTTAAAAGTTTACATTTGAATTAATGTAAGATGCCAGGAAAGTTGGGAAAAAATGTATAAAGAGGTCTTGTGTATCCTTCACATTTCCCCCCAAAAGATAACGTCTTGTATAACTGCAGTACAACAGTTAAAACCAGGAAATGCATATTTGTATAGTCCATAGAGATTACTTAGATTTCACCAGTTTTATGTCTTATGTGCATTCATCCGTGTGTGTGTGTGTGTGTGTAGTTCGATGCAATTTTATCACATGTGTAAATTCATGTAACAACTGCCATTCATGTAACAAGGAAATATTCCATTACCGCAAGGCTCCCTTGTGTTAACTGTGGTAGTTGCATACCTCCTCCTTTCTCCAGCACCATGGCTAAATCCAATCTGCTTTTTTTTTCTTTATAATTTTGTTATTTCAAGAATGACATATAAATGGGATCATATGATATATAACATTTTGGGATTGGCGTTTTCACTTTGCATAATTCTTTAGAGATTGTTCCAAGTTTTTGCGTACATCAGTAGCTCTTTCCTTTTAGTGCTAAGTGGTATTCCATGGTACATGTGTACCATAGTTTGTTTAACCATTCACTCAATGATGGATATTTTCCCCCCAGTTTTTGACTATTACAAATAAGTCTGATATGAATATTGATGTATCGGTTTTTGTATGAACATAGGTTTCTTTATTTCTCTGGATAAATGCCCAAGACTGCAACTGCTGGGTCATACGGTAAGTGTATGTTTAGTTTTATAAGAAACCATCAAACTGTTTCCAGAGTGGCTATACAATTTTACACTCTCAACAGCAAAATATAAATGATCCAGTTTCTCTGCATTCTGCAAGCATTTGATGTTTCCATTATTTTTTTATCAATCCTAATAGATGTATATTGATATCTCACTGTGGGTTTAATTTTCATTCTCATAATGGCTAATGATGTTAAACATCTTTTCATGACTGAATTTGAATTTGTCATCTGAATATCCTCTTTGAGAAAATGTCTTTGTATATCTCTTGCCTAATATCAAATTGGATTGTTCATCTGTTTACTGTTTAATATGATAAATGAAAACATCTCACTGGAGCTTGAATCAGCATTTCTTTAATAGCTAGCAAAGAGGATCATTTTTTTTTGTCATTTATATGTATTCTTTAAAATGGCTTAATTATTAATTGCATTAGATTGCTTTTGTCATTTTATTTTAATTATGTTGTGTTAGTCACCATAAGGTACATTGTTAGTTTTTGATATAGTGTTCCATGCTTTTGTCATTTTGTAATTGTTGTTCTCTCTTCCTAATTACACTATAAAGGTTACCTGTTGGCTATTTTTTCCTGTATTTTACAGTTCCTTAAGACAATCAGGTTCTTGATAAAGATTTATTGTTTTCTTGGTATTGTTGTCTAGTTGAAAATAGTTGCAGCATGAGGGTGATGATTTAGGTTTATCTTTTGGGTATTTTTTCAGATTTTATCCCATGGTTAGTTCCTGGCTGATATTGACTAATTGATTTACTTAACTATTAATTCCTTATTATTTTTATTAGATCTTTCAGTATAGTCAAATCAGATTAATTTGATCCCCTATAATATTGAGCTGTGACATTAGATAGTATAAGATAGAAAATATAGAACTGAGACTATAGAAAGCAAATTTTAGACTCATTTTGACTTCAGAACTTTCTAAGAGACTGCTTTAATATTTCTTTATTCCAAATCTACTATATTGTTCTGTTTAAATTATGAGTGAGCCCAAAAATTCTGCTTGTGTTTCTTTTTTACATCACCAGATTCACTGCAGTCTTCAGCTCTGAGAAGTCTCAAATAACGACTTGCTTACAGCTTTACAAAATAGAATGGAATCTGTGTCAGTACTAAAAATCTAATTTGTAAAATAATAGCTGCAAAAATCCTTTTCTTCCTGAAAGCCTTCTCAAACCAGTTTGGTGGGGAAAAGTATCTGCTTTCCACTCCTTGTGTTTAGCAATTAAAGTAGAAGGAAAACTCCAGGTCTGGCTGACTGGACTCTAGGTTGTTTCCATGTGACTGTTACAAACAGTGGAGGTGAGTTGGGTCCGGAGAGGAGGTCTCCTCTCATCGCCAAATGTTAACAGGAGTGGTCCATGTGCTGTCCCTGTATTCCCAGCTCTATGATTTACTCCTTCTACTTAGCTGGGAGATCTCTGCAAAGGTCACCAAAGGCCTCGGGACTGATATTTTCAGTCATTCTCCTACTTCACCTTTCTGCAGAATTTGACACTGTGGCTACCCTCTGCTTTGTGAAATATTTTCCTTCTCTTAGCTTAGGTAACATAATCCTTTATCTTCCCTCCCTCCTTATACACCCAGTTTCTTTATCTAGCCATATGCACTCTTCTCACCAATGTATTATGCACACTCACCAAGTGAATTAGTTTGCTAGGGTTGTGGCAACAAAGTACCACTAACTATGGCTTAAACAACACAAGTTTATTGTCTCAAAGTTCTGGAAGCCAGAAGTCCTAAATGAAGGTGTCAGCAGTGCTGGATACTTCTGAGGGTTGTGAAGGATGGATCTATTCTAGGCCTCTGTCCTTAGCTTGTGAATGGCCTTCTTCTCCATGTCTCTTCACATTGTCTTCTCTCTATGCATGTTTCTCTGTCTAAATTTTCTCTTCTTTATCAGCACACCTATCATCTTGGATTAGGGCACCCTCATGACCCCATTTTGACTTGATTATTACCGTGAATACCTTATTTTAAAATATGGTGGTCACATTCTGGGGTACTGGGGTTAAGACTTCAACATATCAGTTCTGAGGGAACACAATTCAATCATTAACATTTAGTCATTAGATTGATTTTTTTCTATAGTAGCTCGTGTGTTCCATGTAGAAGTTTGGTAAATACAGTTTGCTTTTCCCTGGGGATGTCCTGTTTTTGCTTGCATCTATCTCCTCCCTTGGTTTCTATGACATCACTTTTTTCCTGCTTTGCTTCAATCTCTGTAGTCATTCTGTGATGTCTATTGTGGACTCTTCATCCCCATCTCTTCCTTAAATGTCAAGGTTTTCCAGGTTCCATCCTTGGCTTCTTCTCACTCTTTCATCCTCTCTGCCCAGTGATCTCACCCACAATGAGAATTTCAGCATTCAGCTGTACTTATGATGAATACTGTTAATATCTGTTTCAACCTGTACCTCTTTTTTGAGCTTTGCACCTGTATATTCACTTGTCTACTTGGGTATCACCATCCAGTTGCTCACAGGATCTCAAATTCAGCACGTTCAAAAATGAACTCACCTTCAGTCATCTCTTCTCCCTGGCTCAAAGTCCATCCACTTCCTATATCCCTCATTTTATGAAGGATGCCACTGTGTACTTAGATCTCTCCTTCCAAGCTCCCCATTTTTCAGAAACCAAATCCAGTCAATTCTTGTGCTTAAACATCTTCTAAATAGCATCTTTTTCTCTCTGGTCCTACCGTAACTGCCCTGGTTTCACATCCTCAACAACTCTCCTTGGATTATGCCACTCCTTATCACCTGAATCAGTTCTGTGCTCTGCTGTCAGAGGAATTTTTTAAAGCAAATATTATCATATTTTTGCTAGTTTATTATTCTTCAAACTTAGGCTGTAATTTTGAGATAACCACAGCTGGATACCTGGGCTCTGGGTCTCCTTGGTCTAGCCCCTCCTAGTTTCCACCTCATCCTCTGTTGTTACTAGCTTTCAGGCACCCTCTCATAGCTATACTTGCAGCACCCCCCCAACCCATCTGTCTATTTAATCACCCAGACCTTGGGTCTTTAAACCATGTTGACCCACCATGAAACCCAGAGCTGGAGGTCTATAAAAGCCCCAGCAGATCTCTGAGCCATCTCTTCTCTTCTGCACCATCTCTGCTCCTGCCTTCACCCCTGCACCTAAATTTGACTCCCTGTTTTCCTAGCTTCACCCTCCTTTCTAGTATTTGTCTTCTCATTGGGATCAGAGTCATTCCTTGGAAGTGGCTGGCCTTGTCCTTGGGCTCTGTCTATTTCAAGTCAGTTTCACTGGAAGCCCAACCTGTCTTAACAGGCCCAGAGGGTACTGCACACTTCTGTTGAAGAAAACCTTCCTGAATTCTACTTCTAGCATGGCCATTGAATAATTGTGTAATCTTGGATGAAACACTTCCCCTCTATTTCTTAATCCTAATAGTAACCATAATAAAAACAACTAATAATAATTACTAAGTACTTATCAGAGCAAGACTCTAAGCACCTTACATGGGTTATCGCTTACAACCACTTATGACTTACCACATTTATCCCCACTGTACAGGTAAGAAACTGAGGATCACAATTTTTAAGCAACTGGTCCAGGATCACACAGCCAGAAAGCAGGAGAAGGTAGGATTCAAGCCCCAGCATTCTGGTTCCAAAGCATGGCCCCTTAACCACTTCCCTGGCCTTCCTTCCAATATACAACTCACTCTAGAGCCATGCCATCACAGCTATAAACTGCAGAAGTAAGCACTCTGGTCTTTCCACATAGAACATTCTATGAAAACCAGGATCTTGTGAGTATATTTTGAAGAGGAGTCAAGTGAGAAAAAAGTTAAGCACAAAAGGCCAAAACCCTAAAAATGGAATTCCACAAATTATGAGTGATCATATAGTACTGGACAGCCGTCTGCTTTTCTGAGAGAAGCCAAGTACTGATTTATTTTTTTAATTATCTAGTTTTATTTTTCTGCCTGCAGATGTGATCCATGTTCAAAAGCACAAAGTAGAAAATAGAAAACATCTATACTTCTGATTAACATTGTGAACATACAGGCATCATGTATAAAAGTAGTAGCACTGTAAATTCTGCTTTTGTTTCTTTAGCTAAACACATTAAAAATTGTTCTACAATAAAATTTTTAATGGTTCTTGGTATTCTGTTATGGATATTCCATAATTAACCAATTATCTATTTTAAGATATTTCAGTTGTTTCTTAGATTTTCACTATTAGAAACAATAAGAAAAATATTTATGTCACTAAACTTTTACAAACATATATGATTATGTCTTTTTTTTTAATTTTATTTATTTGTCAGAAAGAAAGAGCAAGTGAGTGAAAGAGAGAGAGCATGAGCAGGGGTGGCTGCAGGCAGAGGGAGAAGCAGGCTCCCCACTGAGCAAGGAGGTTGATGTGGGACTCAATCCCAGGACCTTGGGATCATGACCTGAGCGAAGGCAGATGCTTAACTGACTGAGCCACCCAGGTGTCCCTATGATTATGTGTTTATAATAAATTTCCTAAATTTGAACTTCTTGGTTAAAGGGCATTTACATTTTAAGGGTTTTTTATTTATATCACCAAATTTTTGTCCAGAAAGATTACATTACCGTAAGCAGGTAATAAGGGTATAAATGTTCCTCCCTCCTTAGAAACATGTAGGCTTCTTCCTTGCATGTTAGTTACTTTTTAAAAAGAAACCTGCCATTTTGATAAAGAAAAATAATATTTCACTGTTTTAGTTAGCATTTCTTTTATTTCTGATGAGTTTCCACATTATTTATTGGTCATTTATATTTTAAAATTTTCTGTTCATTATCAATTTTCAGGCATTGTGAAACAGTGAATCTTAACAAGAACAGTAGAGACAGTGGCCTGTGGTTCTATAGATGTCTGTAGGCAGCGTTAGCATAGCACATAGCAATCAAGTGGTATCACTGCTCTATTTTCACAAAAAAGATAAATTCTGAATTTTTTTCATACATGTGTATTATATCAAATTTCTACTGCAAGAAAAAAGACTCTACTTAGAAACTAAATTCTAATCTTCTGAAATAAAATCAGCAAAGCTTTTTCTGGAACCAGTAAGCACTGAGTAGATGAGGGCTGCTTAGATTTTCAAAGAACAATAATAAATAATAACTGGTTCCACTGGAGGGTGGATGTGACCGCTTCCAGTAAGTCACAGCCTTGGGGGTGTGCCACACGTGAGGAAAACTTGTGGCACAGAGCAAAGCAGCAAGAAAGATTTTAGTTTCACTCCTATATGAGCAGTGTGACCCTAGCAAGTTATTTAGGCTCTTTAAGTTATCTATAAAACAGATATTATCTGTCTAAGTTATTGTGAACATTAAAATCCAATGACATATCATGAATAAAATACACAATACATCATGTGTGTTCAATACTGGGGAGCTAAATGAATTATTACTTTACTTTTCTCTACTACCTCATCCTGCTCAGAATCTCGCATGGCCTGTTTGTGACTCATTTTCTGGCTTCTGCATTTTCTTCTTACTCCTCTTTTTCCTCTTCCTTTGCCTTGGCTTCTCTTCTACCTTCTCTAACTCATTCTTCTGCCTCAGGGGCCAAACTGGCCTTGGTATATCCAAAATTTACTCTCTAGACTTTGTAATGCTTATGCAGACATTTAAATTTCTGATTCTTAAAATCAACAATTGCAACATCTAAATTATTCAAAAAACAGAGAAGCCTGCGTTTTTCAGTCATGTTTCAGTTTTTAAGCATCTGCCTTCCGGTCATGATCCCAGGGTCCTAGAATGGAGTCCCACATCCGGCTCCCTCCTCTGCGGGAAGCATTGCTTCTCCCTCTCCGACTCCCCTGCTTGTGTTCCCCCTCTCACTCTCTCTCTCTGTCAAATAAATAAATATAATTTTAAAGAAAAAGTTATTCAAAAAGTAAATTTACAAAATCAAAATTAATCACTTAAAAAAACCCCAAACCAGTAAGCTTTCTCTGCACTACAAGTAATTCTTAAATTTGAGTGGCAGTGAAACATGTCTTCAGTAGAAATTTCTTTAAAAGATCCCCTTCCTTGGACCTACAGGATCAACCTAGAGTGGATGATCTCGGAAGGGGAGAATGGCTTCCAGGACTTCATCTAATTTTTCACAGCACAGATTGTTCTTTTTCCCAGGTGTTCGTGATTTTGGTTTGTGCATAAATATGCCCTTAATACAAATTAGCATTCTTGAGCAGGAAGGACAGAAAACAGAGTACCATCCTCAACCTCAGCCTGCTGCTGAGGTAACTTAACTCCTTTTTTGTTTGTTTGTTTTTTTTTAATTTTTAATTTTTTATAAACATATATTTTTATCCCCAGGGGTACAGGTCTGTGAATCGCCAGGTTTACACACTTCACAGCACTCACCAAAGCACATACCCTCCCCAATGTCCATAACCCCACCCCCCTTCTCCCAACCCCCTTCCCCCCAGCAACCCACAGTTTGTTTTGTGAGATTAAGAGTCACTTATGGTTTGTCTCCCTCCCAATCCCATCTTGTTTCATTTAACTCCTTTTTGTTTTTAAGATTATATTTTTTGAGAGAAAGCACCAAGAGTGGGGTGAGAGGCAGAGGGAGAAGTAGACTGCCCGCCGAATAGGGAGACAGATGTGGGGCTCGATTTGGGGCTGGATCCCTGGACTCCAGGATCATGATCTGAGCCCAAGGCGGATGCTTAACTGACTGAACCACCCAGGCACCCCTGAGGTAACTTAACTCTAAATTGCCCATCAAAGAATAATAAGAATGCTCACTCACCATCTGAGATACATCTTAGCTGCGTCAGCTGTTGCGCTAAGGTCTGGGAATGATTCTTCTCTGTCTGTACTAGTCTGTGCTACAGTGGAAGGAGGAGCAACCCCCTCCACGCCTGTGAAAGCCTTCCTCCCGATGACTGTATATCCTGTAACTTTCTTTAATAAAGGCTGTTCCTCTTTTTTTCTACAGATTTTGCCAACACTTGTGGAAGAAATTTAACCATTTCCTTGCATTTGAATTCACTGACCTACATCTAAATATATTTCTAAACATAATTCAGTGGCTTGAGTTCCAGACCTGACATTAAGATGAGACTGACTGGGCGCCTGGGTGGCTCAGTGGGTTAAGCCGCTGCCTTCGGCTCAGGTCATGATCTCAGGGTCCTGGGATGGAGTCCCGCTTCGGGCTCTCTGCTCAGCAGGGAGTCTGCTTCCTTCTCTCTCTGCCTGCCTCTCCATCTACTTGTGATTTCTCTCTGTCAAATAAAGAAATAAAATCTAAAAAAAAAAAAAAAAAGATGAGACTGACTAAAATTCCCCCTCTTGAAATTCCCTCAAAAAATCTAGAAAATAAAATAATTAAAAAGAAAGAAAATCTCTGCATTTATAAATAGAATAAAGAATATTCTACAGTTTTAGTAAGACAATAAAAAGTATGATTTATTATGGATGTGGGTTGGGAGTGAGTAGCCTGTTCCTACTGATTTTCACCACAGAGATGATAGAGAGTTCACTGAACTTTGGTGGCAAAGTCTTGTGAGAGCTGCACAACTAAGGAAGGCAAACAAAAACTACTGCTTTTATTATTTCATTCTTACTAGCGGCAAAGATTAAGTTGGTCCAAGAGAAGTTTCCTGAAATAGAGGCCTGGGGAAAAAAAAAAAAAAAAGAGCAGTATCTTAATATTAAGAGATGCACTTGAGAGAGAAACATAAAATTCATCAAGTAGAAACTATTTTCAGAAGAAAAGAAATTTCTTGATGAATATGAACTGAAAGGAACACTATGAAGGAATTTAAAGGATTCAGATTGTTGAAAAAACTTTAAGAAAATGGATTTTCCTCCAGATAAATCATTGTGAGCATTTTAAATTACAAAGACATTGAAAGCTAAAAGCAAAACAAAAAAGTTGGATGACTACAGAGAAAGATAAAACCATCTTGACCTCATACTCAGCCCTAATATCAAAAAGGCACAGAACAATATCAGTAGAGGTTTTTTTTTGTTTTTTTGTTTTGTTTTGTTTTGTTTTATCAATAAAGTTTTGAGGTAGGATTCTTTACCTAGAGAAGATGCCAATTAAGTATGAAGGTCAATAGAAATACATTACCAAGCAGACAGAATAAGAATAATACCACTACATAGATAACCTTCCTAAATAAATTACTTGAAGATATGTTTTAGAATAGTAAGAAATGAATTAAGGTTGAAAGTATAAGGATACAGAAGCTATTGTCTTGATTTCCTGGCTGCAAAAAGGAGGAAAATGGAGGAGGAGAAAAAAAAGGCACAGTGAAAGCAAATGCCAAAGTGGATGTAAACACTTATTTTAAAAATAAAGAAAGATCTCAAAAAAAAAAAAAAAAAAGAAGGAAAGCTCTCAAATCAACAACTTAACTTTATAACTTAAGGAACTAGAAAAAGAAGAAACTAAACACAAAGATACCAGAAGGAAGGAAACTGTAAAACTCGAAACAGAGATAACTGAAATACAGAATAGAAAAACAATAGAGAAAATCAATGAAATCCAAAGTTTGTTCTTCAAAGAAATAAAAAAATATTAACAAAAATTTAGCTACAAATGGACTAAGAAAATAAGAGTGAAGACTTAAATTACTGAATCAGAAGTGACCAATAAATTAAAGAAATCAAAAGGAAAATAAAAAAAAATCTTGAGGCAGACAAAAATGAAAACAAAAATTATGAAAACTTGCGGGATGTAGCAAAAGCAGTTCTAACAGGGAAGTTCATAAAAATAAATGCCTACATTGAGAAAATAGTAAGATCTCAAAAAAACAATTTAACTTTGCACTGCAAGAGCCTAGAAAAAGAACAAACTAACCCAAAAGTTAGCAGAAGGAAGGAAATAATAAAAATTAAAGCAGAAATAAATGAAATAGAGACTACAAAGACAATAGAAAAGATCATCAAAACTAATAGATGGGTTTTATTCTTTTTAAGATTTTATTTATTTATTTCAGAGAGAGAGGGAGAAAGCAAGAGAATGAGAGAGCGCGTATCAGCAGAGGGAGGGAAAGAAGGAGAGGGAGACTCCCTGCGGAGCAGGAAGTGGCTTATCCACTGAGCCACGCAGGCACCCTAATAGTTGGCTTTAAAAAGACAAACCTTTAACAAGATAGACAAACCTTTAACTAGATTAAGAACAAAGGAGAAAAGACTCAAATCAATAAAACTATAAATGAAAGAGGAGACATTACAATGATATCACAAAAATACAAAAGATGGTTAAGAGAATATGATAAACAATTGTGTGCCCATAAGATAGGTACATGAAAAGGAGCTCAATATCACTAATCATCAAAGGAATGCAAATCAAAACCACAACGAGATACCACCTTCCATCTGTCAGAATGATTAGAATCAAAAAGACAAGAAATAAAAAGTGTTGGCGAGGATGCGGAGAAAAAGAACTCCTGTGTACTATTGGCAGGAATGTAAATTGGTGTGGCCATTGTGGAAAACAGTATGGAGGTCCCTCAAAAAATTAAAAATAGAAATACCATATAATCCAGTAATTCTGCTACTGGGTATTTATTTTTAAAAAAGGAAAATATTAATTTGAAAAGATACTTGCTTCCCTATGTTTATTGCAGCATTAGTTATTATAGCCAAGATATGGAACCAACCCAAGTGTCCATCCATAGGTGAATGGACTAAAAAAAAATACAAAATATATGCCCAGTAGAATATTACTCAGCCATTAAAAAAGATGAGATCTTCTGATTTGTGACAACATGAATGGGCCTAGCAGGTATTATGCTAAGTGAAATAAGTCAGACTAGAAAGATGAATAACATATGCTTTCACTTATAGGCAGAATCTAAAAAATAAAACAAATGAATAAACAAACAAAAAGCAGAAACAGGCCCATAAATACAGAGAAAAAACTGATAGTTTCCAAATGAGAGGGTAGTGGAGGATTAGGTAAAGTGGGTAAAGGAGAGTAGAAGATACAGGCCTCTAGTTATGGAATGAATAATTCATAGAAATAAAAGGTACAGGGTAAGGAACATATTCAATGGTATTATTACAGTGTTGTATGGTGACAGTTGGTAGCTATACTTCTGGTAAGCATAGAGTAACATATAAACTTCTCAAATCAACTAAAGTAACATTGTGTGTCAACAGTACTTCAATTAAAAATGAATAAATAGGGGTGCCCGGGTGGCTCAGTTGGTTAAGAACGGCTGCCTTTGGCTCGGGTCATGATTCCAGGGTCCTGGAATCGAGCCCCACATTGGGCTCCCTACTCAGCAGAGAGCCTGCTTCTCTCTCTCCCCCTCTCCCTGCCGTTCTGCTTACTTGTGCTCTCTCTGTAGCACTCTGTCAAATAAACAAATAAAATATTTTTTAAAAAAAAGAATAAATAGAATTGTCAAAAAATATATACAGCAACAAATTGGATAACTTAGAAGAAGTGGATAAAATCCTAGAAACATATAGCCTACCAAGACTGAATCACGAAGAACAGAAAATCCGAAGAGACCAATAATGAGTAAGGAGATGGAAGCAGTAATCAAAAACTACAACCAAGAAAATTCCCAGGACCTGATGGCCCCACAGGTGAATTCTACCAAACATTTAAAGAGGAATAATGCCAATCCTCCTTAAACTCTTCCAAAAAATTGAAGAGTGGGGAACAATGCCAAACTCACTTTACAAGGCCAGCTTTACTCTCATTACAAAGCTAGGTAAGGGCACTATAATAAAAAAGAAAATGACAGACTGTTACTCCTAATGAACACAGATGCAAAAACTCTTAACAAAATACTAGCAAACTGACTTCAGCAGTACATTAAAAAGACCATACACAATGAACAGGTGGAATTTACCCCTGGGTTTGAGGATGATACAACATATGCAAATCAATAAGCATGATATACCACATTAACAGAATGAAGGGTAAATATCCTATAATCATCTTAATAGAAATTCAGAAAAAGCATTTCACAAAAATTTAACATCCTTTATTGATTTTAAAAAACCAAACTCTTGACAAATTGGAATAGAATAAATGTACCTCAACGTAATAAAGGCCATCTACAACAAGCCCATAGCTAATATCATGCTCAACAGTAAAAAGCTTAAAGCTTTTCCCTAAGATCAGGAATAAGATAAAGATGCCAGTTCTCACTGAAATCTTAAAATTTGTATGGAACCACAAAAGGCTGAATAGTCAAAGCCATCTTGAGAAAGAAAAACAAAGATGGAAGCATCATACTTCCCAATTTCAAAGCCTATTATAGTTTTTCTTTTAGCACTTTAAATATGTCATTCCACTGTCTTCTTACTTGCATGGTTTCTGGGATAAAAAGTCCACTGTCATTCTTATCCTTTTTCTTCTGCAGATTTTTTTTTCCCTTCTGTGTATTTTCAAGATTTTCCTTTGGTTTTGGTTTCCAGCAGTTTGATTTTGGTATAGACTGAATTGTGTCCCTCCAAAATTCAAATGTTGAAGTTCTAACACAACGTACCTCAAAATGAGACTGTATTTGGAGATATGGTCTTTAAAGGGGTGATTAAGTTAAAAGGAGGCCAATATGGTGGCTCCTAATCCAATCTGACTGGTATCCTTATAAGAAAAGGAAGTTGGGATACAAAAGAAGACACTATGGGTGACATCCACAGACAGAGGGACGATCGATGTGAAGGTACAGCAAACAGCAAACAGTTTATTAGAGTGGTTACGGGGAGGGGGTTAGGAAAGCCAAGAGGAGATGCCTCAGAAAAAACTAACACTGTCAGCACCTGAATCTTGAACTCACAGCATTCAGAACTTTGAGAAATAAATTTTGGTTGTTATAGACACCCAGTCTATAATATTTTGTTATGGTAGCCTTAGGAAACTAATACAATACAATATGTCTAAGAATGGGGTTTGTTTCAGTTTCTCTTGTTTTGTTTTTGGTATTTATGCTTCATGTTGTTTTCTGAGCTTCTTAGATCTGTGGTTTGAGGTATGGCATTAATTTTAGAAAATTCATAGTCATTATTTCTTCAAATATTTCTTCTATCCCATACTTATTCTCTGATCTTTCTGAGATTCTAATTACATGTATATTATAATGTTTGATATTTTCCTTCAGGTCTTGGTTGCTCTCTTCTGTTTATTTTCCCCCATTCTAGTTTTTTCCTCTTGCTCATCAGTTTATATGATTTTTATTGACCTATTTTCAGGTTGCATTATTTATTTGCTGTGTGGTCTACTTATGGGTCTGTTTAAGGCATTTTCCATCTCTATTACCACTTTTTCTTTATTTCTAGCATTTCCATTTGACTCTTTTTTGTTTATAGTTTACATTTCTCTGCTAAAATTATCTGTCTGATCCTGCATGTTGTCCTGTAAGATAGTTTCAACATATGTCATATTTGTGTCTGGTTTTTTTAAAAAAAGATTTTTATTTACTTGTTTGACAGAGAGCAAGTAGGGGGAAGGGCAGAGGGAGAAGCAGACTCCCTGCCGAACAGGGAGACCCATGTAGGACTTGATCCCAGGACCCTGGGATCATGACCTGAGTTGAAGGCATATGCTTAACTGACTGAGCCACCTCGGTGCCTTGTGTCTGGTTCTGATGATTATTTTGTCTCTGCAGATTTTGATTTTTCTTGCCATTTTGTATTCCTCTGCTATAGATTGAATTGTATCCTCCCCCAAATTCATATGTTGAGGCTCTCTGAGTGTGATGGTATTTGGAGATGAGGCCTTTGACAGGTAATTAGGTATAGATGAGGTCATGGGGTTGGGGATTTCATGATGGGATTAGTGTTCATATAAGAGGAGATACTGGGAACTTTGTCCTTTTTCTGTCTCCACCATCTGAACACACCTTGAGAAGGCACTTACCTAAAACCCACAGAGAATTCTTACCAGAACCCAGCTATGCTGGCACCCTGATCTTGGACTTGTCAGCCTTCAGAACACTGGGAAATACATTTCTGCTGTTTAAATCACCCAGTCTGTGGTATTTTGTTATGATAGCTTGAGCAAACTAAAATAGCCTCGTCATTTTTTGTTCGAAGTCAGATGTGTTAAATAAGATTATAGATACTGAGGTATACATGCTTTATGCTCAGAGATAAGCCTGTCTTTCCTTTTGCTAGGCTCTTAGTGATTCGGGGATTTGTGTTAATTTTGTCTGGAGTTGAGTTGGGCTGGAAGTTCAGTGTTGCTTTGGTTAACCTCAGTGTACCACAGGCTTTCAAATTTCTCTAGAGATACCTTGTGTGGGCTGTTTGTCAGAGTGTTTCTCTCAATGTCTGCTCTACACTTGGCTTCATCTTTCTGCTTTCCTCTGAGTCTTCCCCTTAAATTGCTTGCCCCAAATAATCTGTTTTTTGAAGCTCTTCTAAGCTGTATTCCATTCTTAGTTTTACTTAATGTTTATTAGAGTGGTTATGGGGAGGGGGTTAGGAAAGACTTAGTTCTCCGATGTTCTAATTGCTTCAGTTTTCATAAGACATTGTGAGCCTGTGTTCTTGCCATCACTGGTGTTCTTGCCTTTCACTGGACATAGTGCTGGGCCAGAACCTATCCTTGACTTAATCCCAGGGTTAAACGTTTATTCTCCTGTTCCCTACCCCACCCCCCCACCTCACCCCTCTGGTGGCAATGGGCATCAACCAGGGCTCTAAGGATACAGTTTTTGTTTCCATTATCCCTGCAGATTGAGCCTTTTGTTTCATAAAAGACATAGAGCTGGGCTTGAGCCAAGTTATGGCAATGATTTCTAGTCCCCATCATCCAGCCATCCCTGTAAGGAAAATGTCCTCAGAGTTTTCTTCAATTTTCTTTCGATTTTCTTCAGTGCTCCTGGTGAGGGTCTCACAGAAAAACCCTTCAAGAAGGGCTTGCTTCACTGTATCACACTGGCCCACACTCAACCTTTAGAAATTGATTACAGTTTTTCAGTTATTCTTGTTACTGGCTTATATGGCATTGAGGGCATCTGCCTCAGATAATCAAATACTCTGATTTTGTTTTTCTATAAAGGAGTTGTCTCTCCCCAATTTTGGGTTATATTTTTGCCCTGTGATAGCAATTCTCCTAAGGATTCAAGAATCTGTTAGTTTTGCAGTTTGTCCAGCATTTTCTTGTTGTAAGGGTGGGAACAGCTCTCTTCATAGCTCTCTAAACCTCCGAGGTGAAACCAGAAGTAATATCTATATTTTTTTCATATATTTCATACAATTTCCGGGACTCAACCAAAATAACCAAACACACCAGTTTGCTGAATACAAGATCAATTACAAAATTAACTGAATCTCTATAAACCAGCCATAAACAATAGGAAATATAATTTTTAATGATTTTAAAATTGATATAATTTATCATCAAATTATATCAATACCTACAAATAAACCTCATAAAGATGTATGATATTTTTATCCAAAAAAACTAAAAAAAATTTTTTGAGAAATTAAAGAATATAAAAACAAATGGAGGCATATACTAAGTTCATAAATCAGAAAGCTCAAAAATATAAAAATGGCAATTCCTATCAAACTGATCTATTGATGTAAATCAATCCCAGTTAAGATCCTAGAAGGTTTTTGTGTAAATTAGCAAGCTGATTCTAAGATGTGTATGGACATGTAAAGGACTGAGAGTAGTCAAGTCATTCTTAGAGAAGAAAGTGAAGTGAAAGTAAGTATGAAGATCTGTTAGGAGGTTACAATAATTAAAAGAATGTAGTATTGACACAAGGGTAGTCAAACAAATAGAAAGCTCAATGAAAGAAAATAGAGAGTCCAGAATAATATAGACAAATGTATAGACACTTCACTTTTGGAAAAGCTGACATTGTTGAACAGAAGGGAAAGGAATTAATTTTCTTTCTTTCTTCTTTCTTTCTTTCTTTCTCTCTCTCTCCCCCCCCCTTACTTTCCTTTTATAGTATACGTGCTGCCCAAGCAAACACAGGAATTAATTTTCAGTAATTAGTCTTGGTCAGTTGGATATCAGTATGAGAAAAAATGGAGAGCTACCTGGCTGGCTCAGTCAGTAGAACATGTGACTCTTGATCTCAGGGTCTGAGTTCAAGCCCCATGCTGGGTGTGGAGCCTGCTTTAAAAAAGAAAAATGAGAGAGAGAGAGAAATGGAACTTAACTCCTTACTTCATATGTCAGTTCTGTGTGTATTTTAAATCTAAATGTAAAAAGCAAAATATAATGCTCCTTGGAGATGACAGAGGAGAATATCTTTATGACCCTAAGAAAGGCATGTATTTCTTAAATAAGACACTAAAATTTTAAAGACATTAAAAAAAGATATTGGTAAGTTAAGCTTGTTGAAAATAAATATTAAAAATATCTTCTCATCAAAAAATATCATTTAGAGAGCAAAAGACAACTCACAAATTGGGAGAAGATATTTTTAACCTGTATAATCACAGAAAGGACCATATCCAGGCTACAATAAGAAACTCCTATAAATCAAGAAAATAACAGAAAACTGGATAGAAAAAAATAAGCAAAAGATTCCACCAAAGACAAAAAAAGGATATCCCAAAGTCCTGAAGGCAGTTAAACATATGAAAAAGTGCTCAACTTCATTAGTCCTCGAGGAAATGCAAATTAAACTACAATACAATACCATCACAGACCCACCAGTAGAGCTATATTTGAAGACTGTTGATCCCATATGTAGCCAAGGATGTGGAACATTAACACTTTCAGACATTAGCAGTATGTATATAAATTGGGAAAAACCTAAGTTTGAACATATGCTTACTATACTGAAAATCTATTACTGCATAAAGCAATATTGTTTTAGTGGCTTAAAATCACAAACATATATTCTCTCTCTTTCTGTGGGTCAGGAATTTGACAGTAGCTTAGTTGTCTGGATTTTGGCTCAGGGTCTCTCATGAGTTTGCAGTCAAAATGTTAGCTCTTCTGAAGACTTGACTACAGCTAGAAAATTTCCTCCCAAGATCGTTCAGTCATACGACTATCAGCAGGAAGCCTTAGTTCCTCACCATGCGGACTTCTCCATAGGATTGCCTTAGTGTCTTCATGATATTGCAGCTCTTCCCCCAGACTGAACAAGGAAGAAGCTGTAATGCCTATTATGACCCAGTCTTGGAGGTAACACACCGTCACTTCTGCTGTTCATTAGAAGCGAGTCACTAAGCCCAGCCTATACCTGAGGGTCATGGATTTAAGCTCCCCCCCTTTGAAGAGAGGAGGGTAAGAGAATTTGGGGATGTACATTAAAATCACCACACATACCCCATGACCAAATAATTTTACCCTGAGGTACAGAAGCAAAAATGGGCGATTGTATGGCTCTCCAAACATTTACAACAATGTTTATAGCATCATTATTCAGAAGAGCCAAATAGTAGAAACAAAATGCATATCAAACAATACAACAGATAGATAAATTGTGCTATATTCTAACATTATAATATTATTCATATATAAAAATTAACAAACTTACCTGCAAAACCACAGGTGAATCTTGCTAATACTAATATTGAGCAAAAGAGACAAACTTCAAAAATGTGTACTACATTATTTTCTTTATATAAATGTTAAAAAAGGCAAAACCAATCTATACTATAAGAAGTCAAGATTGTGGTTACCTTTAGGGAGGAAAGGATTAAGAGGGGTTATAAGGAGATGCCTCTGAAATTACCATTTCATTACTGATCTATAACTTGCCCAGAGTGGTAATGGCAAAGATATGTTTATGTTGTTTATGTATATGTTTATGTTATGTTGTTCTGTTCATGGAGCCATACACGTCTGATTTGTGCAGATTTCAGAACTGTCTTATACTTCAAATTTGGAAAATTTTTAAAAAGATGCCAAAGAAAGAAAGTATTCTTCAGGTAAAAACACATGTCTGTATGTTGAATTTGGTCGGCAAGTAGCCAGTTTGTAATATCTGCTCTAGACCAGATTGCTAAATATGATCTCCAGTTATGTTAGAATTTGGTGGGGGCATAAATCTATTCCTATAGAATTTAGAATTGTCAGATGTTGGTTATGGAGAAATCCTTCTGGCTCAGTTAATCCAGTGATTTTTCAAACCAACCTCACTTGCAGAGGCAACCCCTTAGGTACTCTACAGACTGCAAGTGCTTCTCAGAACACTGTGTAAAAACCACTGATCTAGCCTAATGCCCTTGTGTTACAAATAAAGAAACTGAGGCTTAGAAAGACTGTTATTTGTTTAGAGTTATACAACTGCTTGGTGGTAATGTCCTGAGATTCACTCCCACCTGAAGTTACCATGAGTATGTGCTACTGCTCTGGTGAAGAAACCTAAAAAGGGAAAAATTACATATCTCAGGACCTTGGTATTTGGAGTAGCTACTCTCCAATTCAGTCATTCAAGGTGGTGGCAAAGCAGAATTATCAAAGATAAGCTGAGACCAAGAAATATGTTGGAAAGTGTTCTGTTTAGGGACTACCCTGGGGAATACCCCATTTGCTAACAAAGATGTGGGGCATTCTCTCATCCAGCTCACCCTTCAACTAGGTTCTCAGCTCTGGCTGTACATTACAACCACCTGGGAACTTTTGAAAAAATACTGCTTCCTGGGTCTCCCCATAGACAAATAGAATCAGATTCTCTGGAGTGGGCTGGAAAGAACTGGATATTCTAACCCCTACTGAAACTTACTGAGATGTGTATGGACTGAGCTCAACATCTCAGAGAAGCTCTGAGTCTAAACAACAAATTGGGCCTTGCCACAAGATGAAAAAAACAAAACAAAACAAAACAAAACAAAACACTGAGAAAGAAAAAAAATCCCTCTGGTGGTAGCAAAACTCCAGGCTGCCTATCTTTATTAGTATGAGGACTTGGGCCTCTTCTCTTTGTCTCCAGCCTCAGGAAAGCAGCCCCCATTTGTCCCTAGTTTTTCTCCTTATAATAAAATATTGGGAACACCTGATTCTTAGGCCTTGCGTGAAAAGTGCAATTAAAGTACCTTGGTCCCATGCATGGCTTTGGCAGAACATGGAGTCTACACCTCTGCTTAGAATGGGTAAAAAAAGGAAGGTTGGTAAATGAGGAAGGTTGCCCTTAGAGATGCATTAGTTCTGTATTCCTCTGTCCAGTCAAGGTACATCTTAATAATCTGTATCCTTTTCACCTTTGTAGAATACTAGATGTGGGAAGGACCAAAGAGGTTATTTCACTCAGTTTTCCATTTGATAAAAACATTCTTGGCCATAAGTAACTTACTGAAAGTCACACAGGATGTCACTGGAAATGTCATAGCACAAATACACATGGTCTGATCCTGCACCCAGTGCTTGCTCCTTTTTGTCTTGAAAGTATTTTTAGTTACAAAATATGCCAAAGATAGAGAAAAGCATATGAAATTTAATGATTTTACATTCTCAGCATATTGGTTTCAGGTATTTTTTTTTTTTTTTAAATAAAATGTTACAAGGGGCACCCGGGTGGTTCAGTCGTTAAGTGTCTGCCTTCAGCTCAGATCATGATCCTGGAGTCCTGGGATCGAGCCCTGTATCAGGCTCCGTGCTCTTCAGGAAGCCTGCTTCTCCTTCTCCTTCTCCTACTCCCCCTGCTTGTGTTCCCTCCCTCGCTGTGTCTGTGTCAAATAAATAAATAAAATCTTAAAAAATAAATAAATAAAATAAAAAATAAAATAAAATGTTACAGATTCAGCTGAAGTCTCTCCTAACCTCCCATCCAAGTACTAACCAGGCCTGACCCTGCTTAGCTTACGACATCAGACAAGATGGGGTGCATTCAGGGTGGTATGGCTGTAGACAAAGTTCCTCCTAACCTATACCTCTCTTCCTTCCCTCTCACAAGTAACAGCACTCAAAGATTGGTGAATCCTATTCCCTGGAATGTTGTTGTACTTTGTTTTATATATGAGAGAGAGAGAGAGATCTATTGTATAGATTAAGTTAATTCATTTTAGCAGTGTCATGTTATCTCATCTCATTCATAAGCCCCATTTTATTTACTTATTCCTCTCTGATGGAAAGTTGTTTCCAGGTTTTGCACAAATTGTTTCACAGTCAACATCCTTGACATGTATCTCTGTGTACAAGAGTGAGAATTTCTATAGATTGGAGACCTAGAAGGGAAATCACAAGGTCCTGGAGATATGCACCTTCAACTTTATGAGATTTTGTCAAATTGTTCTTCAAAGTAGTTGAACATAACATAACATAACATAACATAACAGTTTATACTTCTCACATCTTTACCAGCACTTCATTTGCTCAGACTTTAACATTTAAACATATTTGTCACAGGTGAAATAGCATTTTATTTTATTTATTTTTTATTTTATTTTTTATGTTTTATTTTTTTAATTTTTATTTTTTTTAAATTTTTTTATTTTTTTTTATTTTTTATTTATTTTTTTTTAATTTCTTTTCAGTGTTCCAGAATTCATTGTTTATATACCACATCCAGTGCTTCATGCAATACATGCCCTCCATAGTACCCACCACCAGGCTCACACATCCTCCCACTCCCCGCACCTCCTAAAACCTCAGATTGTTTTTCAGAGTCCATAGTCTTTCATGGTTCATCTCCCCCTCCAGTTTTCCCCAACTCCCTTCTCCTCTCCATCTCCCCATGTCCTCTGTGTTATTTCTTATCCTCCACAAATAAGCAAAACTATATGATAATTGACTCTCTCTGCTTGACTTATGAAATAGCATTTTAAATTTATAATTTCTGATTACTAGTCAGGTTGAGCATCTTTTAATAAAATTAATAGTGAATTAGATTTCCTCTTATATGGATTGGCTTTTCATCTCCCTTACCATTGGGTTGCCTCCTTACTTTTTAGGAGTTTAAAAAAAAATCGGTGGTTATATTTTGTTTGCCTTTTAAGTGCACAGGTAATATCTTTCTCCAGTTTGTGGTTTGATTTTTAATTTTGTATATATTGTCTTTCGTTTATAGAACTTTAAAATTTAATATAGTCTTCTGTATCAGCCTTCTTCCATGAATTATTCTTTTTGTTTTCTGTTTAAGAAATCATTTCTTTCCTCAAGGTCATATGGGTATTCTAACATTCTTTTCTTCCAAAAGCTTAAAATTTTTGCTTTTAACATTTAATTTTAATCACTTTGGAATTTTGTATGTAATATGAAGAAAAGATTTTAACATAACAAGCACTAATTGTCCTAGCATCACTTATTGAATAGTTTATTGTTATCCCATTGAATCATGCCACCTCCATTATATATCATGTTCCCAGCTATATGGGTATCTGTTTCCAGAATTTCTTTTATGTTCCACTTGTCTGTTTGCCTATCTATGCCAATGCCACATTTTTTAAGTGCTCTAGCTTTATCATTTAAAGAGGCAAACTCCCCTCTTCTTATTTTTTTCAAAAATTATCTTGGCTATTTACAATCCCATTCCTTTTAATTTTAGGAATAACTTGTGGAGTTCTTGGGAGATTTTTCAGGTTTGTGTTAGAAATATTTGGAATTCATTAATTTGAAAAAATTATTGTCTTTAGTGGTATTGTTTTTATCCATGAATATGGTACATCTTTACACTATTTATCCCTTTGAAAACTATTTTCATTAACTTGTTACAATTTTCTCCACAGAGCTATTTCACATATGTTGTTAGATTTATTCCTAGTTACTTTATAGATTTACTGCTATTACAAATATATATTTTAAAGTTATATCTTCAAAATGGATGTTACTGGTATATATAGATGCCAGTGACATTCATGTATTGATCTTATTTTCAGCAACCTCTCTTGTTAGTCCTTATAGATTCTCTTCAGTAGTTTGTGTAATTATAATACTGTGAATAACAACATCTTTATTATTCATTTTCAGCCTTTTAATTTTTTTTCTGTGCTAATTAGAACATTCAGCATAATGTTGAATAGGTGTAGTAATAATGAGCAAATTTGTTTCCCCAAATCCTTTCACTAGATTCTACCACCTTCTATTTTTGTCCCTACTCCAAGATGAATTGTGTCTTTGGTTTTATCCCACTGACCAAAATGTAGATCTCCCAGTCTCTGCTGACCCAAACCTCCCTTACCAAGCACGCAGCACCTACTAACCTCATTCAACCAATTGCACTTAATAAAGGAGTCCATCACCCAGAGGAGTTTCATTTAGATACTCCACTATTCTCTCAAGTGCAATGTGTCTGAAATGATTCAAAACTTTTCCATATATCTGTGTTCTTTAAGGGCATCACCAACCACACAGACTCAACAATCAGAAACCTCTATTCTTCTCTCAATTCCCACATCTAATTACCATCAGTCTCATCAATTTCACATTCTAAATATCTGCCAAAGTATTTTCTCTTCTCCATTCTCAGCACCAATGACTGCGCTGAGCTATTTCTATCTTGACTGACTGATCTTTCCATCTTTCATCTCAACTCTTGCTTACCATTCTTCTCACTGCTGTCAAGTTTATTTTCCTAATATGCAAGTCTGATCATGCCTCACCCAGCTTTAAACCCTTCACTGCTTCCCCATTGTCTACTGTATGAAGTCTTAGTTCTTTAGCTGGTCATGCAAGGCCCTTTATTTACCCTGGCTCTCTAACATATTTTCCTACCACTCCCCACCTTGCCCTACAAAAAATGAAGTGCTGATAGTTCAGCTGTGCTATTCCCTTGTGCTATGATTTTTGCACATAGTCTCTTTGTTTGGATTGCTCTGGCAAAGTTGTTCACTTTCAAACCCAGCTCACATGTCACTTCTTTCAGGAACTATGGATAAAGAGCTCAACAATAAATATTGAGCACTACCTATATGCCAGGTGCTTTGCTATATGCCGGCATAGAAAATGAACAAGATGTGTTCCAAATGTTGCAGCATCAGTTAGCTACTTTCATTTTTTTTTTTTAAAGATTTTATTTATTTATTTGACAGAGAGAAATCACAAGTAGATGGAGAGGCAGGCAGAGAGAGAGAGGGAAGCAGGCTCCCTGCCCAGCAGAGAGCCCGATGCGGGACTCGATCCCAGGACCCTGAGATCATGACCTGAGCCAAAGGCAGCGGCTTAACCCACCAAGCCACCCAGGCGCCCCGCTACTTTCATTTTTTTTGTCTCACTTTAGGTTTAACTGCCTGGAGCAGTATTTTTACTTACATGTTTATTTTCTTTCTTTCATTCTTTTAAAAAAATATTTTTTAAAAAATATAAGAGAATATAAGTAGAGGGAGCAGTAGGAAGAGAGAGAAGGAGAAGTAGACTCCCTGCTTAGCAGGGAGCCCGATGTGGGGCTCTATCCCAGGACCCTGGGATCATAACCTGAGCTGAAGGCATATGCTTAACAAACTGAGCCATCCAGGTGCCCCTCTTTCTTTCATTCTTGATAAATACACAGTTAGATGTACAAATATCGCATTATGCTTAAGAAGAGATGCACCTGCATATATAGACCCAGTATTCAGTAACATTTATGGACAGTTTTAACTAGATTATAAATGATGAAATCATAAGTTCTGTACTTTGTGGTTAGACTCTGGGCCATGAACACAAAGAAACACAGTATGGCTAGGATAGTAATTAAGGGTGTGCTCTCTGAAGGCAGATTGCCTGAATTTGCATCTCAGCTTTGCTACTTACAAGCTGGGTGACCCTGAATAAGTAACTGGACCTTTGTGCCTCAAGTTCCTCAGCTGTAAAATGGGGACAAAAATAATCCCTGCCTCAGTGTTGTTGGGAGAATTATTGAAGTTAATACAATAGTACTGAGAATAGTGCCCTGTACAATATAATTGTTTAATAAATGGTATTTATTGTTACTTTGGGGAAACTTTTGTCTCAGTCACTATCAGTAGGTCAAGTGACTTTTACTTCTATATTGAGCAATTAAAGAACTTTTTGTTGTTCTGAGCCAAATGGATATTCTTATCAAATTTTTACTGAACCAATGGCACATGCTGGCAGAATAACTGGCCCAGGAAAGCTCACAGTAGTGGAATGGAATTTTACTTCATGGAGAGCTAAATGATCTATGTGGAAACAAAAAGTAGTAGCAGATAGAGTCAAATAGCTGCAAATTCAGGTGAAGGCATAGCTAGGTGAGACTGTATGGTGTAAGAATTGACAGCTGAAGGTCTGGAGTCAGATTGCCTCACTTAGATTCGTGACTCCACCACTTACTAGCTTTGTTCCCTTGGACAAGTCACTTCTTTGTACCTCAGCTACCACATTATTATTAATGGAATTGATAATAGCAGAAAAACAGTCCCTACTAAATGTATTTATTCTAGAAATGTAATGAGATAATGCATATAAGAACTTAGAACATTGCTTGGTACAGAATAAAAGTGGTGAAGAAAAAAGATGCATGCGGTAGGCAGAGAAATATATAATCTGTGTGTTCACTCCAAGAAAAGCAAGAGAGGTAGATGAGCAATGGAATGAGTGATCCTAAGAAAAAATAAGGACATTTAGTTCTACTGCACTTGGGATAACTTTTGTAAATGTTATATTTTGTTTCTATAGAAGCCTTCAATATGTTTCCAGTTATGTTGGGTTTAGACCTCCAGAACTTCCCAAAATATGTTCCATGAAGCATCTGCCCAAAGATATGTGTAAGAAAAATGCTATATGACTGATTTCCTTGGAAATTTCAAATGTAGAGGTGCCTGGGTAGCTCTGTTGGTTAAGCATCTAACTTTGGATCAGGTCATGATCTCTGGGTCCTGGGATCACATCCTGCACGGGGCTCCTTGCTCAGCGGGGAGCCTGCTTCTCCCTCTGCCCTTCCCCCCTGCTTGTGCTCCCTCTGCCTGCTTGTGCTCTCTCTCTCTGTCAAATAAATACATAACATCTTAAAAAAAAAAAACAAACTTCAAATGTATAGTAGCACTCTAAGTGGTTGAGAGATTCTGCAAAAATATTTCATTGGGTTTAATCCAGCATTTTTTGAATTTGATCACAGAGCTTTTTCTCTATATGGTATTTATTTACATGCCATGGAATAAAAATAGAAAAATGCTGGCTTCTGATGAGTATTAAAAATGACCTTTACATCAAAACAAGGGCTGAGGGGCATGGGAGGTAGGTTTTGGAAAGAGAGGACTCATACTTTTTAAGGCTGGGATTGAAAATCTGCCTAGAGCAATTTACAAATCCAGGGGCTATACAATTCCCTCAGGGTCACAAACACTCAGATACATACAGTGTTCCTGGGAACAATGTGCACAGTCTCTGGAGGGCATTGGGTGAACACCCCTCACATTATAACCTGCTTCAGCCGCTTTGCTGAGATCCCACTGTGGAAGGTGTAAAGGCCCCTGAACATGCTGTACCACCTGCCTTTGGCCATGTACTGTCTGATTTTACTTCCTACTCTTTTGAAGAGAAGAGGCTACAAGAAAAACATTAAAAGTGGAGAGGCCCGATTGGGGAACTAGAGGCCAGACTCAGGGGGAAGAGGGGAAATTGGGAGAAGGGACTGGGTTGACCTCCAATCAGTTTCCGGACAAGGATGTTCCTCTGGGCGGAAGTGAGATGGGGAACACCAGTAGCTCTAACAAAGAGAACCCTTCACAGCAGAGCAGGTTAGGAGATAATACTTAAGAGAAATAATATTGCCTTCCAAGGGCAGTGATGAGAATGGGAGCTTCCTGAGGGGCAGAAACCCTGTTTAATTCATCTTTATAATTCTTTTCTTGAGGAAAAAGGTGGTGGCTAGGAAGGAGAGCGCAATGAATAATCCCTAATAAGAGAGAGTTAGATAAAATAGCTTGCAATTTACATTGATCAGTGTTTAGATGACTTTCCAAGTAAATGTTGTTGGCTGGTTTCTGAAGGTAGGTGTATTTTGCCCCTTCCCATGGGTTGCTACCAAGAAAAGAGACACTGGATTATATCCTAGTTGGCCTGTTGTAAGGAGACCTAGAATCTCTGACTTGGGAGGGCTGACTCAGGGAGGGGCTGACGAGCCGTCTTCATGCAGGATGGAAATTAAGAACAAAGAATACATCAACACTAACAATGCCTAACTATGAGAGAGGAAAGCAGGACTTTTCTCTTATCTCCAATAATTCATATTTTTCTGACTTTTCTATAATAAGTACCTATGACTTTTATATTTGTGAAAAATTAAATCTATTTCTCTAGTTTATATGTACATCTTTAGTTTCTAGAAAACCCGAGCAGACATTATGGGCAAACCTCATATTGGAGTGTTTTTAGTGGGGAAAAAGTGTTCCAAACATTTATGAGGGTATGGAAATACAACGTAGGAAACACATCTCAGAAAGTTATATCCACGTAATTCTACAAAGAGGGAAAGAAGTTTGCTAGGGATAACATTTCCCAAGAACCCCTGGGGAAAAATGTTAACCCTGTCTATGTCTATAGGTGGGAGGGGTGCGGCGAAAGACGGGGTTCCAGAGGGACGAATTACACGGCAGCCCGGAGAGCCGGCCGTGGAAGGTAAGAAAGGTGGCCACGGTCCTCCGGGAAGGGGGGAAGCGGGGCGGAGCAGGAAAGGGCGGTGCGCGGGGCGGGAGGCGGAGCCGTCGGCGCGCCCAGGTAGGGATGAGCGGGGGCCGTACCTGCTCCAGGACTGCAGCCGGTCTTCCCACCGCCCCGCGCGGAGAGAGGGGAAAGCGGAGGGATTCCTTGGAGAAGTGGTTCGTCCTGGAGCGGCTGCTGTTGCAAAGAGACGCGGTGTCCCCCCGGAGCTCCTGAGCTGGCAGGGGCCAGAGAGCGGCCGGCATGGGCCCTGAGCTGCCTGCGCCTTGGCTCCTGCTCTTCACCTGGCTCCCAGCAGGTGAGCCTTGGGAAAAAGTGGGTCTCACCCTGGGCCCGGGGAGACTGGAAGCCATTGTTGCCAGGCCTTGCAGAACTGGTCACAGGCAGGCCAGTGGAGGCCTGGGCCGCGCTCTGGTAGCTCTTGGCACAGGCTCCAGGAGGTGCGGGAACTGGCTCGAGTTTCTGCCTGTGAGAACCTGTTGTTTTCCTCTTTCATTAGCCCGGCCCTTCTGAGACAGGTGCAACCAAGGAAGAAACCCAGAGCCTCTGGGCTTCCCTGCCGCAGTCTTTAGGCACTTCTTGGTCTTGAAAGCTGAGTTGATAAACGTGGAAGCACCACTCTTTTGATCCCTCATTACTTTGCCCTTTCATCTGATGCTTGCTTTTACGATTTCAATATGGTGACCAAAGTGCATTGATGTCCCTCCTGGGGGGTTATAATGTGTCCTCAGAATCATGGGATGTTCGAGATGATTCAGAATCTATTTTACAGGGCTGAACCATGTGTCTCTTTGCTCATGATGTTCAGTGTCATTTTTCTACTTTCTTTGTACCCACCTACTCTCCTAACTTTATCCCTTGCTCAGTTCTCTCCCCATCAGGTGCCCAACCATCCACCCTCTCCTCCCTTCTCTTAACCTTCCCACCCTGTCTGCTTTGGAAAGCGTGGTTTTTATGTCTCAGTATATCTCTTGGGAATGTGACAGGAGTGTATATCTGCAGGAGTAAAATCAGGTAGGAAAGGACAGCTGAGTGACTGCCTGTGCAGGACTTGAGCCCTTTTCAATTAGGATGTAGGTGTGACCTTACAAACAGACCGGTAGGAGTTCCCTTGGAAATAATGCCCTGCTGTATTTCATTTTACCATTCCCCACCCCCTCTTTAGGACTAACTGCCCTCTTACCTCTAAGTCTTCAGTGGGAAGTCTGCTCAGTTTGCTCACAGACTAATGTAAGTCTTGTATTTTTCTGAGGGAAAAGATGGGATATGAAGGTATGGGCAGAATTTCATTTTTACCAGCTTAGGTATACTTAGCTTATAGGACATGAAAACCACTCGGATGTAACTAAATCTCATTAAGACAAGATTCTACAATAGCTTAAGCTCAATGCTGAGAATAAAAAGGATGGAGAATTGCAAAAGGGTGAGAAAATCGGAAAATCAATATTCCTAAGATCTTCTGGCTCACACCAGTTTCTGCAGGATATGTGTCCTATCAGTTGTCTGAAGCTGACAAGGATAGATGCTGGACACATGATACACAAGGAAATGGACTAAACCTCACCTAAACGGGAGTGCCGAAATTCTACCAGAGCAGTTACCCGCTTAGACTGTGACAGCAAAATCCTAAACATCCCAGCTTCTTAGTCTTTTCTCCTTTGCCATATGTGTTTAGCTCAAATTCCACAGCAGCTAGGGATTCCTGAAGTTGCTTGAGCTGCCTTTTCAAGAAAATTGAGGTCTACTCCCACCTCTATCTCTTAGCACCCCATCCCCAAAATTAGGACTTTGTAGCCAGCAGTCATCAAGGTCAAAAGAATAAGAAAAGAAGCCTTACAGACAAAAATTTTATTAGGATATAAACCGCAATCCTTAAATCTTCAGCATAATGTTCTAAAAGCTTTTGATTTTTATGAAGAATATTGAACACTGAACATTTTTCAAATACAGTGATTATGACCAAAGGGTATATTCTTATAGTAAGCAGATTGCTAAATGAACAGGGACTTTTTTTTTTAGAAGAAGATTTTATTTATTTATTTGTCAGAGAGAGAGAGAGCACAAACAGGGACAGCAGTGTGCAGAGGGAGAAGCAGGCTCCTTGCTGAGCAGGGAGGCAGATGTGGGACTCCACCTAAGGATCCTGGGGTCATGACCTGAGCAGAAGGCAGACACCTAACTGACTGAGCCACCCAGGCATCCCTGGACAGGGACTTCAGAAAGTGGAATTCCAACTGTTCAGGAACCAGCCATGTAGTGTTAATACCAGGATGCTGAAGTGGTAAAACTATACAGACTGCCCTGTTTCCTGCCATTCTTTAACTGGAAACCTACCTGCATGACCCACTTTAGAACCAGAGAATGCCGAAGTCAAAAAAAGTCCTAAGTAAACACTTAAACTTACCTTTATATCATAGATGCAAAATTGACAGACTCCAGCACTTTGAGAGGAAATAACTATTTTAGCAGATATTTTCCCCGAATATGTGTAGGGCATGCTAAAAAAAAAAAAAAAACCAAAAAAACAAAACAAAACAAACAAACAAAAACCTGCATTCAGCTATTTAATGTGCATTTGGATTTTACATCCAGAATGTTTGTGTGACTCTGGTCAAGTTACTGAACTGCTGAAAGTCTGCAGTAAACAGGGATGATTATAGTACCTATCTCAAAGTTTTTGTGAGGGTTAAGTGAAATGAAGATTTTAAGGCACTTAAGATAGTGACTGAAACAAAATGAAGGCTTAATGAATGTTAGTCATGGTAATAATAATACTCGTGATTTAGACTCAAGGCGGATTTTTTTAGAGCTAACTTTAAAGAAACAATTGAAGTGTCCCCTCCTCGTCCTTCCCCTACAGCTAAGAAACTGCAGTTAATAGTCAAGTCAGACCGACTGTTGGGTTGGAATTCAGATTCTGCCTCTTACTAGCTGTGACTCTGGAGAAATTACTTCAGTTCCCTTCATCTAGAAAACAGGTAGAATTCCTGATGAGCCCCTCACACCTCCCGCCTCTCACCCCCATAAGGCCAACTTATGTTGGGTGGGTTAAGATCAGGCACAGTGTCTACAACATGATAATCACTCAGGAAATACTGGGTCCTGCCTCCCCCACCTCTATTTTTAGACCAAACTTCCTAAAATTCTCTAAGATCAAACTGAAAATCAAGTTTCTTCTCTCACTTCCAGTATCTGCCAAAGCAATGCTTCTCAAACTTGTTTTCTTTTTATAGTTCTTACCAAGAAAGACAGTTTATGTTGTGACATGTGCACATATATAAGATTTATAAAACAGAAACAAAACTACATGTACACACAAACCCATTACTATGCTGGATGAAAGAATAGCAAACTGACAAATAAAATAAAATGTTATTTTAATAACATTTAAATTAGTAGAAAATAGTCCCCAAATTAACATTCAATAGAAAAGTCCAGTAAGTTGATTTTCCCAAGATCTGCTGCAAATTGCATTATGAACTTTGGAAAACCCGAGAGTATGTTCACTTTGGTCCATTGCCCTGTTCTCTCCTGTTTCTAAAGAAGATTGAACCCAAGTTTCTGGTTGGAGTCCAAGTTTCTACAGTTGTAAAGTATGGGCCATTAGAGAAATTATGTCAGATTTGGGTACTGGCTACCTGGTCAGTGTGGCCAGAGGCCCTGACAAAGCTTCTCAGGTCAGGGAGTCTTGGGAAGTTTTGTGCTCTGAGCTGTGGACTGATCACTTGTCAGAGTTTTAGTTTGTTTGTTTTTGTACTTCTTCAAAGTTTTTTTTTTTTTTTCTTTAAAAAGAAACTTCTAGGGGCACCTGGGTGGCTCAGTGGGTTAAAGCCTCTGCCTTCAGCTCAGGTCATGATCCCAGGGTCCTGGGATTGAGCCCCGCATCGGGCTCTCTGCTCAGCAGGGAGCCTGCTTCTCCCTCTCTCTCTCTCTGCCTGCCTCTCTGCCTACTTGTGATCTTTCTCCCTCTGTCAAATAAATAAATAAAATCTTTAAAAAAAAAAAAAGAAAGAAAGAAACTTCTAGCCCACAAGTGATACTTGCTCCTTAAAACAAAACACTAAGATAATTCAAAGTAAGTACCTGCAGCGTTTTGCACTATTGGTCAATGGTTCTGGTTACCTCCATCCAGCCTCAAAGTTTATTCCTGGAATAAAAATTTACTTTTCCAGGGCACCTGGGTGGCTCAGTGGGTTAAAGCCTCTGCCTTCGGCTCAGGTCATGATCCCAGGGTCCTGGGATCGAGCCCCGCATCGGGCTCTCTGCTTAGTGGGGAGCCTGCCTCTCTCTGCCTGCCTGCCTCTCTGCCTACTTGTGATGTGTCAAATAAATAAATAAATAAATCTTTAAAAAAAATTTTACTTTTCTGCCCAAATTCTAAAAGGGTGTGTCTCACTGGGACTTCTGTGAATTTCTTTTTTTTAGGATTACAGAGAGGTGTTAACTTACAGATTCATGCAGCTCTCAACTTATGTTATCATTCTTCAGGAAATCAGCCCACTGACTCCTAAGGGACACATTCTTAGAAAGCATCTTGGCTAGTAATTTTCCCTCGATGGTGGGGGTAAAGTGTGGGATCACACTGAGGACTGAATGACACCTCAGTCCGCAGTATAGTGGGTAGGAAAGCGGAGCTTCTCAGGCTGAGGGGGGTGTGGGTGGTGGATGGGAGCTGCCCACATGGCTCCTTCCTTACCTCCATGGGGCCTCTGATGGACCTCCGCAGAGTTTTGGGCTCTGCTGAACCCAAGTACAAATCATGGCCAGTCCCTTTCTGTCTTCCTCTCTGGGCCAGTTTGGCAGATAAGGAAATATTCGTCCAGGAAGATCATAAGCCTTAGTTGACACAGTGCAGTTACTTTGAGAGCTGAGACCAGAACCCTGGCATCCTTGATTGTAGTCTATGGCTCTTTCCTCTGTTTCATACCATGGAGCAAGTTTGTTTTGTTTAATTGCATCCTGGTATGCAGAAATAGAAATAGATTGCCTCCTGGATGTCTAACTAAATGGCATTTATTAAACATCTTGCCCCAACAAAGATGCTATGGAAATGAGATGCTGCGTAATTAATGGACGTTCCGCCTGGGTTTCTTTCAGCCCGGTGCTGTATTACATTATGTCCCTAGGGGAGAAATAAAATGGTGTGTTTTAAGAAGTAGGAAGACTTAGATCATGTGTCATCTTTCTCTCATCTATTTTTTTTTTGTACTAAGATTTTTTTATTTATTTGAGAGACAGAGATAACTACAGGGATAGCAAGAGAGGGCAGTAACAGGGAGAAGAGGGGGAAGCAGGCTCCCTGTTGAGCGGGGACCCCGATGTGAGGCTCCATCCCAGGACCATGGGATCATGACCTGAACGGAAGGCAGATGCTCAACCGACTGAGCCACCCAGGTGCCCCTCATCTTTATTTCTATAGTTTTCAATCTTTAAATCTTAGGGTAAGGTGGGGTCAGAGGAAAGCAGTTTTGACACTTTCCTCATTTCCCAAACGCTATTAATCACCATGTGTTGTTTCTTAATCCCAGGATCTGCCGCCTCTTTTCTACTCCAGGTGATAAACCTAACACTAGCCTATTTTAAGGATCTTGAGCATCTCCTTGCCTTCAGGCCTGCTACTGTCTCTGTCTCATTCTAGCCAGCCTCGCCCCAGATGATAGGTTACCTACCTGGGTTCCCTTGTCCCACCTTCACTCTAATCCTCCAAGCACCTCTACTGATCTCCATAGCTTATAAGAGTGGGTTAAACCTCTTTGTTTAGATTTCAAGGCTCATTCATTCTGGCCAAAGGGCAGGCTTCTCCCCAGTGATGTGGGCGCGCTCTGGTACTCCATCTCCCTTACAACACAGTTTATTATTTTTTTTTTTGTCTGGCCATGCTACCAATGGCTAACTTTATTATTTTCTGTACTTTTAGGGCACTTAAAATTTGTCCCAGGCAGTTTAACCTGTTTTGTATGAATTCATTTGTTTTTCCGGTCAGCAAATGTTTAATGCATACCACGTACAAGGCATGCTGGCCAACACTAGCTGTGTGGCCCAAGACCAGTTACTTAGACTCCTTGAGGATTTTTCTCATCTATGAGATGGTAATAAAATAAGGCTATCTTATGGGTGTTTTACAAGGGTTAAATGAGATGCTATGTAAGAAAGTACCAGATACCATGGCTAACAACGTAGCAAGTGCTCAGACTGTCTGTTTCCTTCCCAGGGTAACACCTCACATGCTTAGCACCACACTGAGCTCACACTATTGAGTAGCACACAGCAGACCTTTGTTCAACATGGAATACATAGACATAATTCCTCCCCTGCCCCAGGCCACTTCTCTTTTTCCCTTTCCTCCTCTCCTGATTCTCTGGATCCCTTCCTTCTGGTTCACTCTCACGGCCACTCCCTCCTCTGCTTGATTCCTTTCATATTTGCACTGTTATCTAAGGAAATGTAACAAGTACAGATGGCAAATATACTTGGGGAGATAGCTTGCTCAGACATAAACTCTGATAGGATTAAACCTGTATACTTTTTGTTAACCTGCTTAGTGGAGCATAGGAGCCTGCATCCGTGAAAAACACTCAAGAATGAGACCTTCTCTTAGGAGTTAGCACAAGGCCACCGCCCCTTGCCCGGGAAGACCGAGCTCCCCTGCTGCCTGCCTCCCCTCTCCTGGCAGGACCCTTCATATGTAAAGGAGGGGAAATGCCATTCAGTCCCATGAAAACAGTTCTTAGTTCAAAAAAAAAAAAGGCTCTGTACCTACATTTCTGTGTTGTATGGACAAAATATTTGAGAAACTGTAAAACATCCTGCCCAATCTGATATGACACAGGGAAGACAGACTGAATAAAGAAATATACAAAGATATGTATGTGTTTGGAACACAGAGCATTTCATTGTAAAGCATTTAACTCTGTTGTTCATGTGTTCTCCTTTGACAAGTTGTGGAACACATAGCATTTCATTGTAAAGCATTTAACTCTGTTGTTCGTGTGTTCTCCTTTGACAAGTTATTTTCCCACCCTTAAATGACAGGTTTCCCTTCCTCTTTCAGAGCAGACAAACTGAATGGGTTTGCCAGGGGACAAAGTGACACAGCTTTAAAAGTTTTTAATGCCAGTTTGCATTTGTATCATTTTAATTCTTTCAAAATCCTTTTTTTTTTTTTTTCCAAAATCCGTTTGCATGCTGTTCTCAATTGATGTCAGTGTCTAAGGTGGGCAAGATAAGTACTAATGATACAAATAATAGCTAATGTTTGTTCAGCAGCTATTATGTCCCAGGCTCTTTGCTAAATGCTGGACATGTATTACCTCATTTAATCCTTTCTACAATGCTGTCAGGGGAGTTTTGTGGGGTTTTTTCAGATTTATTTCTTTTTCTTTTATCTCTTTCCTATTTATTTATTTATAAATGCTTTGTTTAAATCAATATAATTAACATATACTGTATTACTAGTTTCAGGGGCTGAATTTAGTGTTTCATCAGTTGCATGTAAAACCCAGGTCTCATTACATCAAGTGCCCTCCTTAATGCCCATCACTCAGTTACCCCCACCCCTCCAGCAACCCTCAGTTTGTTCCTTATATTTAAGTGTCTCTTATGGTTTGCCTCCCTTTCTGTTTTCACCTTGTTTTATTTTTCCTTCCCTTCCCTTATGTTCATCTCTTTTGTTTCTTCAATTCCACATGTGAGTGAAATCATATGGTATTTGTCATTCTCTAATTGACTCATTTCATTTAGCATAATATCCTCTAGTTCCATCCACATCATTTCAAATGGAAGATTTTCATCTTTTGATGGTTGAGTAATATTCCACTATATATATAGGTATATATATATATATATATATATATATATATATATGGTGTATATATACCACATCTTCTTTATCCATTCATCTGTCAATGGACATCTGGACTCTTTCCACATTTTGGGTATTATGGACATTGCTGCTATAAACATTGAAAGATTTATTTGTTTATTTTAGAGAGAGAGAAAGAAAGAGCACACGCACTTGTGTATGTGAGTGGGAGAAGGGGCAGAGTGAGACAAGTAGACTCCCTGCTGAGTGGGGAGCCCAATGCAGGGCTGGATCCCAGGACCCTGAGATCATGACCTGAGCCAAAATCAAGAGTTAGATGCTTAACTGACTGAGCCACCCAGACACCCCTGTCAGGGAAATACTTTGCATGTAAAGAGGCAACGATAGTTTGGAAATAACTTGTCAGGTCTTTTAGCTGGTGGGGAAGTGGAGGCAGAATGTGAACTTGGGAAGTCAGTCTCTAGAATTAAAGTTTTGAAAAGAAAATGATAGAGCTATTTAGGAAATCGGATGGCAGTTAGCTGAGGGGAAGGAGATGCCACAATATGAAGGAAATTTAAGAATAGAAAGAGGGCACCTGGTTGGCTCAGTCAAGCATCCGACTCTTGATTTCGGTTCAGGTCATGATATCACAGTTGTGAGATCGAGCCCTGAGCTTATGATTCTCTCTTTCTTTTTCCCTCTGCTCTTCCCCCCACCTCAAGAAAGAACAGAAAGAAAATATAAGAATTTGAGAACAGTTTAAAGAGCACAGATCCAAAAAAGACATCTACCTTTCTGAATCTGTTTCTCTTTTCGGCTCAGATTCTGCTGTTCTTAGTCTCTTCTTGAAAATGTTACCTGCCTAGTAGTGTGCATGCCTAATGTGGTTAGTTTTACCGAGAAGTCCAAGGCTAAAGGACAAGGAGGATAGAGATTTTTTGCCTTTGAGATGGACTGTCCTCCTCCCAATCTGGAAAATCCTCCTGCTTTCTGAGTCTAGCACCAAACTTCCACTTTGAAAGTCAAGCTTGCCTGCGTGGGAGAGAGTAGGTTTACCCAAACCTGCAAAACCAAAACTCCAGCAAAACCAGATCCTGAAGCTGAGAGGGCTTGGCTTATTATAGTGTCTGAACCTTTGCCCATGTGTATCAGCAGGTCTGTTCCCACCCCTTGGGAGCTTGTGAGAATTAGGAACTATGTGCGTATGTCACCGGGCACACAGTAGGTGCTGAGATCCAGTGCAACAGCTGAGACAAAGGGAGGGAGGGTTGCCAGTTGCTCGGTACCTTTGTCCTGGGACTCTTCCCCATTCTTCTTGTGCAAGGCCAGGGGCAGAGGTCTGAGAGCTGAACTGGTTGCTGTGGGGCTGGCAGACCCCAGAAGAACATGTGAATAAGCTCAGTATGGCCCAAATCATGGGAACCTGATGTATGTCAAGGCTTGAAATTCACATAGGGATGAAATCAAAGAGAGGATGAAAAAACAGTACCCAGGTGGCAAAGCCTGTGCTGATGTTGGGAAAGGTGAGGGTGTCCCCGCAGGTATGTACTGGCCATAATAAAGGCATTCATGGAAGGGGAGCTGGGGGAGGGCTAGTGATGAAGGTGATCACCCTTGTCCCCATCCTCCTCCCTCAGAGTGTCAGATTCAGCGATCTTCAAAGCTGCCCCAGAGCAACTCCTTTCTCTGACTCCCCGCAAACTTGCTCTCCCTCCATATGTTCCACCTCTACACACATACTGTTGACAAGCGCCCTTTGAATACCTTGCTATTTATGTTGAATTACCATTCAGCAAGATAAAGAACATGTCGGTTGTTAGTCGCAGTATCAGAGTGACTGCTGCCAATTGTCGCCTGACCCTTCATTCCGGTTATTTGCAGGCCGATGAGTACCGAACATTTTCCTTTATTTAGAGAATAACCGGGCTGAGTGGAGAGACCACCCATTCCAGGGGTGGAACCTTGACTCTGACCTCCTTAGAAAATGAATGACCACAGACAAGCCACTCATCTTTTCCAGTCTCAGATTTGTGATGTGTGAAATGGCCCTGATTGTCTCCTTCCGGGGGTCAGATTTAGTGTGTAAAAGACAGTATTTGAAAGTACGGTGTGAACATAGGATTTCGTTTAGTGTTTTTATCTCTATTCTAATCTTTTTATTTACCGAGCAAAATAAACTTGTGTCAGCAATGCCGTCTTCGTCGTTTTCAAAAGCTTACCTTTAGTGACTTCTCATCCGTTAAAGCTGTGTTGGGTGAAAACTCCAAGGTTTATTTCAGGCCAGTTCTGGGAAAAAACCAAGGCGGATGGGGAGAGTGGAGAAGCAAAAATAATAAGGCAGATTACAAAACAACCCACGTTAGGCTTGAGATGCTAGTCACTGGCTCTTCCATTCTGAGTGGACTAATTTCCAGGACTCTTACAGCTCGTAGAGACAGCAGCTGTTTTCCCCCCAAACTACTGAAGGCTCATTTTCAAAATGATGATCTTTATAACTGGATGAGGAAGTCAACAGTTTTCCTTAAAAACCACCTTTGCCCTATTACTCTACAGAGAAGTCTTCAGTGATTACCCATTAACTAGAAATAGATGCTTCAGTGAGATTTAGACTCCCCACCCCCAGCCACTACCACCAGCCCTGCCTTATTTATCCCTCTGTTTCCCATAAAGCCAGGGGTTGGTTCCCTCCAGGCTCCCCAAGTTACTGCTCCTTCCTGATAAGGGCTTCTGCTCTCTCTTTTCTTCTGTCTTGAAACCATAAGTTTCTCTGCCTTCTTCCCATTTTTCATGTGTAATCTTAATCCTACCTGAGTGGCAGGGCCCAGCTTGTATTTCTTTCTTCTGTGAAATCTTCCCTCACCACAGGCCTCCCCTGTATTTCTGCAGACCCTCTCTCCAGCATGCCTGTTACAGGACTTCCTCATTTCAGCCCAGCCCCGGAGACAGTTTGCGTCATTCCTGGGGGTGAGGACCTGTCCTTTTCTTTCTCTGTGGATGTGAGAAAAGTGGGTGCACATGCGCATCCTAAGCACAGCTTACTATCCTACGAGGGCTGTGTCCGAAAGGTGAGGCAGGATCCAGAGCCGTGTGGCTCTGGCCTTTGAGCCAGGCCCACCCAGCTGCTTTTTAAGGGGTGAAGATAGGGAATAAATTTTTGTATTTGTCAGAATAGCTCAGTCAACATGAGGCTTTTCCACCTGAGGGCTCCCTTGGAGAGAACCCCCACTTGAACCCTTTTCTGTTTGGCCTTCATAATAAGAGAAAGGAGGGAAAGAGACTCAGACTCAGACGCTAACACTAATACCAGCGTATGGGCCAGGCACCATGCCAACTGCCAGAAGTGAATTATCTCATTGCATTCTTTCACAGACCTGATGAGGTTAGTACTATTTTAATCTGCAGTCATAGCTGGGGGAAAAAAACAAACTCAGAGTAAATAGCTTATACCATGTCCAAATAAATAGTGGAGTTTTATTTGAATCCAATTGTATCAGAATCCAAATCCTGTTTGTTTTTAATTTAGTCCACACTAGTGGTTCCCAAAGCTTGGTACCCAGAGCAGTTAATAACAGCATCTCCTGGAAACTTGTTAGAATTATAAGTTCTGGGGCCCTACCCAAGTGCTCCTGAATCAGAAACTCCTCCTGAAAGTGATCTGGGCTGTTACAAGTCCTCTTGGTGGCGCATGCTCAAGTTTGAGTACTGTTATTCTGCACTAAGCCTCCCATGAGGAGATCCCCTCTAACTTGGCCTAGAGACCATCTTGACATAGGAACATCCTAAGGTGTTATATGTGGACCTCCGACCGTGCCAAAGTCCACCTGACTTTCTGTGCCTCCAGGTTCCTGCCTCCAGGTTCCTCATCAAGGCAGACCTGGAGCTGTGTGTTTGTAGCCTTAGAGGCTGGGGAGAGGGAGTCTGAAAAAAGAGAAAAGAAAAAATCTTAATTACTTCAAGTCTTTCTTAGTAAAATTTGTCTCAGTCTGATCATTTGTATTTATTTTATGCTCATGTTGATCACCTGTACTACCAGTGTCTACCGTTAATGTATTCTTGGTCATTCGTTCCTTTATTTATTCAATAGATGTTTGTTGGGTGCCATGGAGGTGACAGGTACAGTGTGAGGTTGTGCTGTCACAGCAAGTCAGAGGCAGAACCAGCCGGCCTCCTCAGAGCCTGCAGTTAACTGGCCATCACCAAGGCATGTGCAACGTGCTGCCTGGAGGGGAGGAGGCACTTGGGAAAGCACAGGAGACCCTTCTCCCAGATTTGCAGTTAGGGAAGGTTTCTGGAGGAGGTGAGGGTGCTGCTGAAGACCTAAGGAATACATAGAATTAGCCTCGTGAAGGGAAGGAAGCAGTGGCTGGTGTTCTGGGAATGTGCTCCAGCCAAGAAGTCCACATGTGGGAAGACTTGGGGAAGACTGTGATCCTGGCATGGCAAGGAATGAAGCCAGTTCAGCGTGGCTGACACTGTGAGTGTAAAGTGGGCTTGGAAGGGAGATGAGGCAGCAGGAAACGCTGAAGGCAGGTACCTGACAGGCTTTGGAGGACTGTTGAACTTCCCTGGGGAAGTGGGGAAACATTTTAAAAGAAAGTAACATGAACAAATACGTACATGTACTGGTGAGCTCACCCTAGTACTATGTGACCTTCTTTTAATGTAGTTTCTTTCTTGTTGGATGTGTTGACACTACCAATGGATCAGAGATCTGTTGTCATTCATGCCCACTCTTCATCTTCCCCATCTACCCCAGGTGTCTGCGTGGTCTCTGCCTCCCTCCCACTCTGTCTGCCATCTCCCAGCTAGGCAGCCAGTGTGTTTGCTTATTCGCATTGCTTTTATTACCCCATGAACAGAAGTAGGTCACCTCCCAGAGACATAGAGTGCCTTCAGCATTGTCTCCTGCTCTTGGCTGCAGGGTGCCTGTCCTTGCTGGTGACGGTCCAGCACACAGAGCGCTATGTTACCCTGTTTGCCTCCATCGTCCTCAAGTGTGACTACACTACCTCTGCCCAGCTCCAGGATGTCGTGGTCACGTGGCGCTTCAAGTCCTTTTGCAAGGACCCCATCTTTGACTACTACTCTGCATGTGAGTCCCTCACATTTCTACCCATGTGCCTCTGTGAAGCATGGCCATTAGGGCATAGGAATTATTTAGGATGGCAAATCCTTGTGAGAGGGAGCCACAAAGGCCACTTAATGCAGTCCCCTCCTTTTATAGATAAATAAACAGCCCAGACAGGTGAAGTAACTTATTTGAGGTCACATACTATTTTATTTTAAGATTTATGCCCTACCTTGTTCTAAAAAGATATGGGCAGCTCAGACATTAAGTTTTTGGTTTTTTTTTAAGATTTTATTTATTTATTTGAGAGAGAGACGGTGAAAGAGAGCATGAACAAGGAGAAGATCAGAGAGAGAAGCAGACTCCCTGTGGAGCTGGGAGCCCGATGTGGGACTCGATCCCGGGACTCCAGGATCATGACCTGAGCCGAAGGCAGTCGTCCAACCAACTGAGCCACCCAGGCATCCCAGACATTAAGTTTTTAAAAGGCAGTGCCAACACACTGAGATGAGTACACAGTCTGCCTCCATTCCCCTTACCACCTGAGAATGTGGACAAGAAGCCTCCTTCATCCCCTGGGACCCTAAGGAGTGGCCCTCTGTGAACCTCCCTCCCCCTGCCACACTCACTTTTGTGGCCAGCCTTCCTCAGGCGGAGGAAACTCCCCTAGTGAGTGAGAGCATACTGCCTCTAGGGAACACATTCTCAGCGCTCCCCTCCCCCACCCCGCCCCACACTTAGCCAATCCTACCTCTCAGTAGTAGCCACCCCGCTCATGTCAGCTCTCCTCCCTGGAACCAAAGCTCTTTCTAGCTGTCTACCTCTGCCTCTCTCAAGGAACAAAGGAACCCAGATCATGACCATCAGCCCTGGATATTTAACCTTGTAGAAATTTTGAGAGTACAAGTAGACACTGTCTTTGTAGGAAGGAAGTGAGCTTCCTGAAGTGAGAAAAAAGGGGAGAGCCATCAGCTTTTCCTCTTTTAGCCCTAACTAATGTCTTAAAGTATGAATCTTGATACCTGAATGTTCTGCGAGTCACCCACAAGTCACCCACAGAATCTGGCAGTTGTCCCCAAAACATACATCTCTGAATCAAGGCATAATTTCTAGGGGTTTACTCTTCAAATAAAGTCGGAAGGGAGGAGAGACCAGGACAGCAGGCATTTGCCACCAGCAAATGTATTAAAAGGGCAGGTAGATGAACCCCATAGAAACAGAATCTGGGTGACCAAAAATGAAGCAAAGGTAGATGGAATAGGAGACAGGGGCATGGAGCCAGGATTTGGAAATGATGGCCTTTTAGAGGGTCTGGATCTTGCTTCTCAAAGGTTCATTTTATCACCTGAGAGTTCATAAGAAATGCAGACTCTCAGATCTCCACTCCGGACCCTCAGTACCAGAATCTTCATGTTTAGCAGGAGTAGACAAATGAGCTCAGGATAAAAATGAGAAGCTTTGCTGCTCTAGGGAACAGTAAGGGCTCCTTTCCTCCTGGGAATTCCCCATTACTGTGTGACTTGACTGTCCTCTTTCCTCAGCATACCAGGCAGCTTTATCCCTGGGCCAGGACCCATCCAATGACTGCAATGACAGCCAGCGTGAGGTGCGCATCGTGGCTCAGCGGCGGGGGCAGAATGAGCCCGTGCTGGGCGTGGATTACCGGCAGCGCAAGATCACCATTCAGAACCGTGAGTGCAGGGGAGGCGGCAGCATCTAGGGCTGCCTGGAGGTGCAGATACCGGGCCTGGCTGGCTGAGTCATTGTGGGGATTTCCCTCTTTTCTTTCTTTTCTTTTCTTTTCTTTCTTTCTTTCTTTCTTTCTTTTGTTTGCTTTGTTTCTTTGTTTGTTTGTTTGTTTGAGGAAAATGCCAGATATATAGAAGGCTGTTACTACCATCTGAAGTCAGTCCCCTGAAAAACTGGTCTCTGGATGATATATCCTACAGCTTTGGCTAAGAGTCTGGGAGTAGGTGGTTTCTTTTGCTTTTTCATGGCTGAGGTGTGGCTCAGGCTTGTTTGCTCCCTCCCATAAACTGCTCTCAGGGCCTGCATGAACGCCGGGCCCCCTGAGTTTCCCTCTGGCCACTCCTCTCGTACATGTCTAAGGGGCTTCCAAGCAGATGGCCGCCTGGAAACCGTCATGGCCCATTGATAGAGGAAAGAACATTAGCCTTAGAATCCAAAGACCTGGCCGCATCTCTGCCTGCTTCCACCTGCTAAGTTCATGGACCTGTAACAGACATTTTCTCTGGCCCCTGTTACCTCAACTGAAAGATGGACATACTGGTCTCTGTCTCTGTACACTGAAGTAAATATCAAATGTGATATCTAAGAGCTATGTGTAAAGCATATTTATTCTTTGTGCTTAGTACAGGGACTGGTAGTTAGAGCCCTCAGTCTGTAGTCAGACTGGGTGTGGGTCCCCATTCTGCACTAACAGGGTATGTGAACTTGGGCAAGTTCCTTCAATTCTTTTTAACCTCAGCTTCTACAAAATGGGACATGCTGTAGTACTATCCATCTCCTGGAGAGTTGTCAGGATTAAGTGAGATGATGTGCATAAAACACTTAGCAAATATTAACTGTGCAGTGAACTTTAGTTATGATCAAGGAGAATACTTTTGAATGGATGGGCTAGTGCCCCACATTCCTGTCTGGAAATCTAGGATTGCCAAATTGGGTTATTGGCAGAATTCAGAGCCTGTTTCAATGAGCTTCACAGGCAGTGTAAAATAAATATTTGCTGGTTAAAAGGGAAAAAAGAAGGGAGAACACATGAAGCAAGTCACTCAGGGTACCTGTAACAACAATGTGAAGAAATCAGTGAATGCTCTATGACCATTTAAATGAAGATCATTTAAAGGGAGCCAATTTAACATTTTCTTCCAAAATTATGTATAATACTTTGGCTGAATATTTAAGTCTGATTCTTTTACTTGCAATCCCTGATTTCCCCAAGCCAGCCCTTAAACTCTTGGCCTTATGTACATCTGTCCTTTCCTGGTCTCTAGGTTCTTTCTTAAAGATTCAGGATGGTTCTCTTTTTCCCAGAGCCTGCAGAATTAGCCCTCATCTGACTCCAAAACTTAAAGTCTCTTTAATTGGCAAGTCTCCTTTATAGTTTTTGAAGGATGAAAGTCCCCACAGGTGACAGTCCCCACTAATTTTTTTTCTAATTTTGAGTAATACTATCCACTATCTCTAATCTCAGTCACCTTTGGATCAAACTCTGCTTCTCCCTTATACCAGTGGGAAAGCAGTATTTCCCCTTGGTTTTTATTTCTGCCTCCATAGTTGTCATGATTTCCTGGAGCCCTTGTTTTCTGACACTTTATGCCTGTGTATACGTCATTTGAGATGACCATGTCAAGTCAGTTCTTGGATTATTTAAAATATTAACATATCTGAATGTCTCCATTATTGTGACATCCCTAGAAAAATCTTTATGTCTTTAATAAAAATTGGAGCAGATTTTTAATGCACAGTAACACTGAGAGAGAATTTCCTCTGAAGCATTTTTACCATTCTTCCAAGTCTGGAGTAAGCTTATTTCTGGGAAAGGTAGTTTGTCTGGAAAATCACGGGTAGGAAAAAAATCGTAGAGATTGACGTAGAAAGAGGAGGAAACAGAAGTTGAAGTAAGCTCCAGTGGTGCATGACCTTGCATTTTTGTTTCATTTCCTCAATCAATATTTTTTGATGAACAGATAATGAAGAATTACAGATGGGACTGCCAAGTAAGCAGGAGCAAGTCTATAATGCTAAGGGTTTTTTAAAAGGAATTCGAAGATGTCCCCTGGCACTTTACCATGGAGGCTGCCCTGATGCATGACTGGACTGTAAGCCCTTTTAGGATGGAAATGAGTCTTGTTCCTCTGCAGATCTGTCATAGAGCTGGACCCACACAAGGTCTTCAGTGATGATTTGTAGTGTTTACTAAACTTGAACATACCATTCATCTATCTTAATGAGGTAGCCCAACGCATGGTGCTCATGAAAACTGAAATTCCTTTGTTGAACATTGAGTCACATACCCTTAAAATATTGACATTTTATCCTTCCTTATTCAACTTCATCTCATAACCTGTCCCTCCAAGATCCAGAGGGATCTGTTCACAGCCGGTGAGGGACCCAGGCTGTGGAGTTCTCCACACACTTTGGAAAGGACATTAGAACTTCGTAGTTAAGAGCACCAGGGTTGCAGCAGAGATATGGATTGGAACCTACCTCTGCTACTCGTTAATTCTCTGTTCTTAGGCCAGTTTCTTAGCCTCCTGAAGTCTTGGTTTCCTCACCTGAAATGAAGCTAATAAGCATACTTACTGTGTCAGGATGGTATCGAGTTTGATTGTGAGTAAGCCAAAGCCCAAAGTATTAGTGACTTAAACAGTAGAGAGGTTTATTTCTTCTCATGTATAAATTTGGAAGTAGATAGTCCAAAATTATTGTGGTGGCTCTGTTCCATTAAGACCTCAGGGATAGGCCCAAGCTCCAGCTCCCCAAGAAAGTTTTTTTCTTCCTCATGGTCCAAAATTGCAGCCATCACATTTGCTTTCCAGATAACAGAGTAAAAGAAAAGAAGAGAAGGAAGAAAATGTTCCCAAACTGTTTTAGGAGAGTTCCTGGAAGCCATCATGTGACACTTCTGCTTGCATTCTGTCCACCACAATGGAGTTGCGTGTCCATGTCCACCTTTAAGAGAAGGTAGAAAATAGTAACTTTATCCTGGATGGCCACATCCATGAACAAAAGTTACATGACTGTGAGAGAAATTTATATCCCTGGAGGCAATATAATGTGTACCTCACCCACTCAGAGAGCTGTGGTGGAAATGAAATGAGGTGATGTCCAAAATCCATTCATGGTACCTGGTAGGGCTCACTGAATTGTCAGTTGTACCATCATTGTACTGTGTGGAGAAAGAGGAGGGTCTCAATAAAAGGACTTGAGGCCTACCCCTGCACCTCTGCACTACGAGGGGCCCTCTTAGAGTGTGGAAGGATGGTGCTGGGTCTTTAAAAGCTATAGTTCAGAAACCCAGGCCCTCTCCTTTAACCCCTGGCACTTTCTCCCTCCCTTCCTGCAGGAGCAGATCTGGTGATTAATGAAGTGATGTGGTGGGACCATGGAGTGTATTATTGTGCCATTGAGGCTCCCGGGGACACATCAGGAGACCCAGATAAGGAGGTGAAGCTCATTGTCCTGCGTAAGTGCTGCTGGAGCTTTCTCTTAGCCACCCCATCACTGTGACACTTTCACACGCAGAAAAAAGAACAGAAGCAAGCAAGCCCAGGTTATTGTTGGATTGCCAGCCTCCAAAGTTCCCTTACAGCAGCTAAACCTTTTTTTTTTTTTTTGGCCAGTATTTTGATTGAATGTAATCTGTAGGTCAAATCTGTATTTATTAGACCTCTAGAACATTAGACCTGGAAGCTCTCACCGGAATGTTTACTTAGCTTGCTGTTGGTGTCTCCCCTGCAGACTGGCTGACAGTGATCTTCATCATTCTGGGAGCCCTCCTTCTGCTCCTGCTAGTCGGGGTGTGCTGGTGCCAATGCTGTCCTCAGTATTGCTGCTGCTACATCCGCTGCCCCTGCTGCCCTGCCCGCTGCTGCTGCCCCGAGGAAGGTGAGAGGGTATGGTCGAGCCATGGGAGGGGTGATGCTGCAGACTGCTTTCTCAAATACATCAGCCTCACACACCAGGCCAACACCTTGGGTCCTTCCAGGTTCTCCTCCATGCCCTTCTCCCATCACAGGTGCAGAGATCTTTGACCTCAGCCCAGAAAATGATGCTCCAGGAAGTTGTAGATCCAAAGGGGAAGATTTCTGCCGGTCTCCATCCCAGCCTGTCTAAGGTCTCCTTCCAGTTGTTCTGCCTACTGATGGCATTTCCTCAGTGGCCCTGATAAACCTGTGCTTCAGTATTTGCTCCTAGTACTCACCTTGCTTTGAAAGGGAGTGGCTGGAGTGGGTGGTTTGAATGTAGTAGGGAGAGAGGAGGCCACCCCTTAGAGATGGCTTGAAGAGAACAGATAGAGGAGAGAAGTACTAAAGCAGTGGTTCTTAAACTTAAGAATCACCTAGGGCTTGGTAAAACTTTGTTCCTGGCTCTACCTCCAGAGTTTCTCATTTAACTGGTTTTGGATAGGCCTGAGAATTTGTATTCTCAAAAAGTTCTCAAGTGATGTGATGCTGCTGATCTGTGGGCCACACTTTGAGAACCTGTTTTTAGATGAAGGAAGGAGGTTTAAAGGAAGGAGAGACAGAGCAGAAGATCTTGCTTTTAATGTGCTCTTTCTTTTGGTTGGCTGAAATTTGACATTTTAGAACAGAATTATGTCATGTCCTAAAAAATGTGGCTGTGGAATGCCAATCTTTTTTGTAAAAAATTATTCTATAAAATTCTTTTCTTAGTAAATAGATGGCATGGGTTCAACAGCTTTAAATGGAGGGAGTTTTGTGTCCTTAAAACCTTTTTCCCTAATGTAATTTTTCTACAATTACACTGTAGAAAACTTGAGAATTTCAGGAAAATGTAAAGACTAATCTGAGCACTAAGAGATAATCACTTTTATCTCTCTTATCAGTCTGGTTCATTTGAACAGGAATTTTTTAAAAGAAAAGATAAGGAATTGCTTCTTAAGAAAGAAACAAAACTTAATCCACAATGTCAAGAAGGTCAGTGGCCTGCGTCTGGTTTTAGGCCTGTGTTCCAGGCTGTCTTACAGGAAAAGAGACTTATTGGATGTCTGCCATGTATTGGCCCTTCGCATATATTTCCCTAGATGAATCCTCGCAACCCTAGAAGGCTATATCATCTCTACTGAATAGATGAGGGGACTGAAGGTCAGAGTGGTCCCAGCTAAATGGTAGCAGTGGCAGTATGGTGTTGAATCCAGGTTCACCTGACTTATGAGTGCCTGAATCTCACACAGTAGAGGCTGCCACAGCCTCTACATGGAGACCACAATTGGCTTGGCAGTGATACCAATGGCTTCCTTAAAGAGAGGGAAAATAGCAGAGAACTCAATATTGGGCTGTGGAACTCCTTACCTTTCAGGAGCCTGTGAGAGAGATGCTGTGGAGAAGTCACTGTCACTGGAGTTGTAATACATAAAAAGAGATGAGAAAATCACTCCCAAGATGACTTCTTAGAATCCCTAGGTCTGTGGGGCACTAAAAACAGGCAGGACTGGGGACAAGGCCAACACAAATGATAAATGTATCCACTGTTTCAGTAAGCTGATAAACAGGTTCTGGTGGGAAAGTGGTTTCTTCTAAGTTTTTAGAGTTCATTTAGAAGAACTGATAACAAAGAAATGCAAGCCACAAGTAAAGATCGCTGGACTTGAGCAAATGAGGTCGCTTTCAGAGTGAGTCATTACGGCAGACTGTCCTGAGAATTTTGATGACAAGAGGACAGTACATGGAGGAGGCAGAAGTTGTTAAGGAGAGGTCTTGGATGAGGAAAGAGGTGTGTATGATTGTTGGTTGGACTAAGATAACCCCAAGCATATTTGTAGGCAAAGAACCAAGGCCAGTAGGAAATGACTAAACTGAAGCTTTATGAAGTGAGACAATCACTGAGCAGGTGGAACAGGTGGGAGTGACATCAGACATATGGAGAAAGGACTACATTTAGAAAGGAAAGATAGGGCAGTCTGACCTCTGGAGAGAGAGAGAGAGAGAGAGTCATTAAAATGTGAGGGATGATCCAAGTATAAGGGAAGCTGAGGGATCTCATACCAGCCTGTCTCGATTTCAGCAACTCAGAATTCTAGAGGCAGAAGGGAGCTTGAGAATGGCACTGGTGCTTCTTAACCTTCTCTGACCACAGCCCACCTCCCTAACCTGGTCCCACTTTCCAATGAGTTAATAGAGAACCAGCGAGGAGAAAAATGAGAATGACAACAAATTTTAGTAACCCTTGGTAATTCACTTAGTGCTGGTAAATGACCCACAGTAGATCTTAAAGATGAAAGTTATTGAAACTGAATCCTAGATCAGTTGCTGGCCATCCTTCCCACAGAACCTCTAGACATACCCTGTGGTAGGCCACAGGGCACTCTGGGAATCTCTGATCTGTGCCACCCACCTCCCCATCCCCCTCACAACTGAGGGAAGTAAGGCCTAGAGAGACTTCAGCACAATCACACACAGCTTGTTGGTGGCAGATCCTGGACTCTCAGTTCCATGCCCAGGGCTGGTTCCTCTTTCTCAAATAAGATGACGTCATCAACTGAGAGTTTATGGGGAGGGGAAGACATGAGAAGAGGGGAATGTTTAAACTGCTCTCACGGAGGGAAGTGGACTTGATAGATCTGTCAAAGGAAGCCATGTTGGGGAGTGCTGTTTGAGTGAGGTCAGTTGCCTGGCTGTGCTGTCAGCACTGGCAGCACGGGGCCGGAAGTGAAAGCTGAAATGGTAAGAGTTCAAGCACATGGGATTCTAGGAAGCTCCTAATGGTGTCGCTGAAATGACTAGCCAGTCAAGTTAGAGGGGGCTGGTAGTATGGGAAAAAGTGAAAGGACTGTGTGATCATGGGTTGAAAGAGGGTAAAGAGTGAGCTCTGTAAGAGTGAAGAGGGGCTGGGAAGGGCTAGGAAGTCCAGATGGAAAGCTTCAGACACCATGGGTGATGCTGGCTGCAGGGAAGGAGAGGTGCTGGTCTCTGGAGAAGGGGGATGTGCTGTGTCATTTCTCTCACAAAAGAGACGTCTTAAAGAATATGCCCTGGGTTTTCCTCAGAAATGAAGATAAATAGGCCTTTGGTGGTCTGGTCTCCAAATGTGTACTTTTACTTCCTGTGGGGTCTAAGGCAAAATAAGGGACCTGTTGTAACAATTTATTATGACAGTGAGAGCCACTGTCTCTTGGTTGTCTGTCATCTGTTTAGGCACGTCACGTGTTTTGCTTCATTTAACATCTGCAACTTTATGAAATAGGTGTTTCTGTCCTTAGCTCACAGAGGAGGAGCCTGGGACCAGAGACTCTGGAAATTTACTCAAAACCACACAGCTGGTACATGCTGGGATTCATGCTAAAGTCCATCTGACCCTCAAAGCTTGTATTTAAGGAAACTTAACCCTGAGGACCACAGTTCTCAAAAGGATGTTAAGAACTCTCAATACTCAACTCTAGTTGGGCTTCCTGCAGTAGCATTAAGGAGCTTTTTAACAACTTGCACTTGCTTTGCACTAGACTGAAGGAGAGTATCTGGGAGTGGGATCTAGGAATCTGTATTTTTAACTAATGCCTTAGCATGATCAAGGCAGACTTTACTCCACTGAGGTTCATAGATAACTAATTAGGAGTCTTTTGAGGCTTAGCTACTTTCTCCATGTCTCTTCTTTTATTGCCTGATTCCCCATTAAGGTGAACAGCAGAAAATCCTGACATCCCCATGGGACAAGAGGGCCAGGGAGAAGCTCAGAGACTATGTTTTCCACTCAAAAGTTCTATTACAACAGGGAAAGGTGGGGCCCTGGGAAAAAGGGTGTGGCAGCTAAGAAGAGAGTAGGTGGGTTAATCTTTGGAGTATGGAAAATTTTACAGGAAAGCTTATGGAAGATCTGTAAGGGTCTTTATGGAGTTGTCTGTCTGTGCAGAGGATCCTGTTAGTTAAAAAGCGTCATTCAGGGAACAACGTGTAAGCCCAACTTTCTCTTTGTGAACTGTGGAATTGGGGGAGTAGGAGAAGGAAGTGGCCAGGATTCAGTTAGAGGGGTAAGGAGTAGGTAGGGTTGTTCCCAACAGAGTCAGATGCCCTAGGCCTTAGAGGCAGAAACTAGTCTGGAGTGGGTTTTGAAGTGTGCAGCTGATTTGGAGAGAAATAAAGCAAGGAGGTACCACTGTGGAAAGTGTGTTTTGTTTCATCACAGAAATAAAGGAGAGTCTGGGGATTCAGTGATTTGGCAGAAAGAGGACAGGCTTGGGCATCGGAGAGGCACCTCTATCACCAACTATGGGACCTTGAATTGGGAAGTCAACCTCTGTGCATCCAGCTTCTTCATCTAATTCCCACACAAGACATTGCTCTGAGGATTAGTTAGCTTATGTAAAATGACTGGCACATGTGTAGTAAGCCAGGCATTATGTGTGCAGAGGGTGGCCCAGGAAGGGAGCTGGGGGAGGCACTGGTTAACAAGAGGGAGAGGAAAGTGCTATGCACATGGAATGTCTGGAGTGCTGCCACCTGAAGGTGTGGCCGCTGGGGGAGCTGCTCCAAGTCTGCATCTGCTTTTCTCCAGCCAAGGCTGTGATGTACTGTCCCGGGTGCAGCTCTGGACATTTTTGAGGGCTCAGCAGCAACCACGTCTTGTGCTGGAAGTGTGTTTCACACTGGAGCCACGGGGTCCAGATGGCCACTCAGCTGTTGGCCTCAGAAAATCCCTGACCCTGTGCAGCAGGGTCCAGAATGCCTGTCTTCTGCCCCTCTTACTGTGCCAAGAGGAAGCCCCAGGCAGAGCCCTCCTGCTTTAGAGGTGGCCATGAGGCTTGAGGAACGCAAGAAGAGGTGAAAGTGTCAAGCCGGGGGCCCGAGGCAGGCACTTCCTGCCCTGAAACACACAAGTACATTTCCTGCATGCATGGGTAGACAGAGACCTTGGGAGACAGTTACCTCAGAACAGAAATTCATGAACAAAACCAACTTAATGCTTTTGTTTTTAATTTGCACTCACGGGGTAGAGTGGAGGGAACTGTGTGCTTCACACTAGCTGCACCTGGGGTACTGGAGTGACAGGTCTATGGGTTCCTTGTACTGCTTTTTTATATGATTTTTTTTGCCCTGAGATGCTCCCTTCTTTACCTTCACTGCATCCCTTAGAGGTATCTCCCACTTAGGGAAAACCCAACACTTTCCGAGATAAGGAGAAGAGTAGAAAGGATCCACTGGTATCTACTTCAGCTTTTTGCATCTCTTGCCTCCCTCCCACTAGTTCTTCCCTGCAAGGTCTAGAACACCAGCTAGAAGGTTCTTCAGAGTCCTTCCCTTTACCAGTAATTCTGCCCATTGACCTCAACACCTTCATCCTTTTTTGGTTTTTTGTTCTTTTTCCACCTTGAGCAGGCAGACCTGAGGTTCCCTGGCAGCCCTGGCCTCACAGCCCCCTCAAAGTCCTTTGTGTCTGCATCTTCTGTATTTGGTCTGTGGCTGAAGGCCTTGTTGGCCCAGGACCTGGGATTTCACATCTTGCTCATATCCATGTATCTACCTACATCTTAGGGGAACCTGGGAATGGCAGGACGATACAATGTTTTCAAGACTGGGAAGTCAGATATTATATGTATACTTTCCTGGAGTACATTTCCAGCCCCTTGCCAGATAACCAATGGGTTACTGCTCCTTTAACTCTGACTCCTATACAAGATAGGTTAAAAACTGGCCTCTTAGCAAGGCTGCTGGGTAGAAAGAAGTGAAGTGGGAGGTGTGGGACTTGTCCTGGCTGAGGGTCTGCATTTCTCCTTTTTCCCCTGCAGCCCTGGCCCGCCACCGCTACCTGAAGCAGGCTCAGGCCCTAGGCCCTCAGATGATGGAAAAACCCCTATACTGGGGGGCGGACAGGAGCTCCCAGGTTTCATCTTATCCAATGAACCCGCTGCTGCAGCGAGGTAAACCTTGCCCGAGATTTGGGATGGAAGGGGGCAGAGGGCAAGGGTAGGCACTGGGTCTACATTGGGACCCTCATGACCAATATGGCGGGTGTCTGGGATTGAGGATGGGGTCGGGATAGATGCAAGCCGATTAATGTGGCATTCTGGTGCCCTGGTTTTGAGGAGTATGTTTTGGGCCAGCTGTTCTGCATGTTCTTATCCTTGTTTCTATTCAGATTTGTCCCTGCGATCCAGCCTCCCACCGATGCCAATGACCCAGACCACCGCTCACACTCCCATTGCAAATGGTGTCTTAGAGTATTTGGAGAAAGAGCTGCGGAACCTCAACCCAGCCCAGCCTCTGCCCCATGACCTCAAAGCCATATCTGGCCAAGCCTGCAGCATGCTATCCTCTCTGGGCTCTGAGGTTGTGGAGCGCAGAATCATCCACCTGCCCCCACTGATCAGAGACCTGCCGTCCTCAAGGAGGACCAGCAACTCCTCCCACCAGCAATGGCTTACCCCAATTCCCCCTGGACCCTGGGATCCAAGGGAGGGGAGAAGGCAGCCCCACTATTCTGACTTCCACCAGGAGCTTCAGGACCAGGAGCCTAAGCGCTGGGCATTGGAGGCACGGGAGCTGAACCGACTTCGGAGGGGAAGACACCACCGCTCTGGGGTGCACGGGTCCCCTTTGCCCTGGTCAGACAGGGACAGCCTCAGCGACGGCCCCTCATCAAGGGAGGCCCATTGGCGGCCTGACCACCCACCTCTCCGGAGCCGGTACCCAGACGGACCCCACAGGCCCAGACCCCGGGAGAATGCACAGAGGCACCGGAGGCGCAGACACCGTAGCTACTCCCCTCCCTTGCCTTCTGGCCTCAGTTCCTGGAGCTCTGAGGAGGATGAGCAGGAGAGGCACCCCCAGAGCTGGGGAACCCACCGCCACCACAGCTCACACTCCTCTAACTGGCCTGAGGAGAAGCCACCCAGCTACCGCTCACTGGATGTTATGCCAGGCAAGAATGGCAGGAAAAAAGGGAGTGTGGAGAGGCGCTCGGTGAGCCTGGGGCATCTTGCTGCGGGTGGGGCATGGGCAGAGCAGGGCTTGGCCACAGCTGACACAGGCCACCCCGCCTGCCCCTGATGAGGGTACCGGTACCTCGTCCTTGAGCTTGCCCTGTAGGCGTGGTGAGACCTCTTGTCCGAGCTAGAAGGGACCTGTGCCATCCAGAGGGCAGAGGAGGGCTCCATGCTTGATGCTTAAAAAGGGCCTTCTCATCCTCAGACCAGCCCTCCTCACAGTCTCGTGAGGCAGGGTTCCCCCATTTCACAGATGAAGAAACAAGGCCCAGAATAATTCAGCGCCCCTGAGTAGTGGAGCTAAGACTTAAATGCAGGTTTCGTGGCTAAGACTTTACTTCCTGTCATAGCTGCCTGTCTTTACTTAGCAACCCTATTTCCATACCCCAAATTAGACCATGCAGCCTGACAGAGGACGTTTGTGCCACTTCAGGGGATAGCAAGTCAGTGTGCAAGGCCTTGTATTCGAGGATGAGGTCCTGTGAGACCCCCTGGAAAGAATCCTTAAACTGATTAAACAAACAAGCAAATAAAACACAACTTATATCCCAAATACGAGTCAAAACTTTAGGGTTCTGGAATAGGTAAGGTGCCAGTGAGTACCAGTCATAGCTTACTAACCTAAAAGGGGTGCAAAGAGGGATCATAGGCATTTTAGGCCTTCATTTTTTTTTAAAGATGTGACCTAAAACATTTATTTTATAATTGATTTACTAAAACGATGTGTTCCCTTATGTCACTTTGCAAAATTATGCTTCCATGGCTCAAAAATATTCATGAACTGCCTTCAGAGTCAACTTAAATGAAAACCTATTTCTCTATCTAACCAAAATCCTTTTCAACTTTGCTTCCTTTGAGATAAATGGATATATAGTAGGTTCTGAGGGAAGTTCTCAGAGTAGAGAATATTACAGGAAGAATTTTAGTTTCCCACACACTTCCAAGGATGTCTGGAAATGCAAGTTTTAAACCAATCCCAGGCATGGAGTGTGCAAAGAAACAGGCACCTTATGGGAGCTATAGTGCTAGCCTTTCTAGATAAGAGCCATGGTGAAAGAGTAATTCATGAGGAAAGTAGCAAAGTTCTGTAGGTAGTTCTAAAATAATGACAGTTCTCATAGATGTCCCAGGAAAGAGGCAAAGGCCAGTAACAATGAAATTTAGCAGTATCCTTACTAAGTGGTACCTAACTATGGCCATTGATGCCATATTCCATTTAACCCTCACAGCATCCTGTGAGGTTTATACTCTTGTCTTCATTTTTATAGTGGATACAATTCTTTCTTCCATGTTATCAATAAGAAAATTACATCCTGGAAGAACACCTGGAACCAGTTAAAGCCAGGATAACCGCTGCTACTTTAGTCAGAGAGTGACTAGACTGTCTCTTATCTTCATTTTAACAGAAAAAAAATGTAATTTGAAAGGCAGTTTTTGGCCCTAAATCCAAACCCTATCTTTGAAGTTTTTCTTAACTTTCTTCTCTTTAAGTGAAATTATGTGGTTTCTTATAAGTGAGAGTAGGGTGAAAGGAACACGTGCTATGTTCCAGATATTGGGGTAAGCCTTTTCCAAAACTTATTTATTTAATCTTTGCAACAATGTGTGAGGCTCAGTGATATTGGATATCATGCTCGATGTCACACAGCGAATAGGCAGTGAAGCCAGAATGTGAACATGGGTGGCCTGCTGACTCTCAAGCCTGTACCTTTTCAGTAACTTTATGCAGCCTCATTTGAAAGAAACAAGAATCATTTCGGGCAGTGGTGTTTTCCTGTTATATTTCTTCCTGGTAACTTTATTTCTTCTTCATTTTCTAAAAGTCTCACAGCGTCCTTTATCATTAAGATGTACACACCACTAATTCTACCACAAGCAAACCAAATTTTCTATTGTAAAGTTGCTCACAAGATGCAAAGATTTTGCTCAGGATCATTTTGAAGGCTTTCATTGTTATGGATTTCTCTGAGCTTGTCTCCCAAAGAGTTATCACTTTATCACATTGAACTGTTTACTCATATTCTGAATGAGTACAGGCCCAGGGCTATGGCTGGCTTTAGAAGATTGGTTTGAAGAGCACAGTGTTTTGTTTATAGTCTGAATTTTGAATGCCTTCAGTGAAGCAAAAGCCTCCAGGGCCAAAGTCTTACTCTTTGCTGCTCTCCTTGGTGGGGCTGGATGCTTCCCATACACTTTTCTCCTCCCCCTCCCCCCATACACTTTTCTAACCTCTGAAGCCTTCAGGAGCTTGCTGCTAACTTCAGAACTTATAATACAATTGGGCCACTAGATGGCAATCTTTGATTATGTATAATGAAGCTTGCGGTTGCTCCTTGAGTTAATAAATGTATCACTATTTTTTTAAATCAGTTTTTCAGCAGTTACAGATTCACCATAACTTTTAACAAAATGCTTATTAAAAATACTTTATTAAATATCCAGGGAAGTATGCATTAATCAAAAAACCTCTTGGCTTACATGGAACCTTCTCTCTGAAAGATAATGTTTAGCAAGTAGATACTGAGGAACAAGGGCTTCCATCCAAAAAGGTAAGAGAACTATTCTCTGCACAGTGCCCATGAGAAAATGGGAGCCATGTCAAGGAATCTCCCATTTGACTACAGAATCAGGATTCCAGCAGAGATCTGACCTCAGGTCTGGTGTTTTTTTCACTTCATCAAAAGCTACATCCTCAGAAATACAGGAAACTGTAATGTCAAGTTTTAAACTCCTGTGGTTTCAGACTGGGTTGCTCCTGTGTTCCTGGCCTCCTTCAAATGGATTATCTTTCTTTCTAATCTTGCCCTACAAAAAAGGGCTTCCCAAGGCATTTCTGGGTTGAGAGTAAAGTTGCCCTATACTCTCCTCTTCTAATAAAAAAGAAAACTCCTGCATTCCTTCTTCTCCAAGTTAAAATCAAACTTTCAATAGAGAATCCAAGATTTTTCTTTTTCGTTTTTCTTGACTTGATTTAATAAAAAAATTTTTTTACTCAGTATACTTAATCCTCTACTTTTAATACAATGCCTATTCCTTGATCATGTCTAGGTTTCTCTTCAGCAAGCCCTGCACAAGTTTCTTTTGTCCCATTTCATTGCTTTTCTTTGTATCAGAGAATATTCATCCCATTGCATTTTGATTAGAAGCCACGCTCCCTAAAACTCATTTTCCTGATAAAATGGAAATAATTTTTTTATAGTTACATGAATGTATATACATATACAATGCATTTAACGATAGGTTTTGGGACAGATACCTTGTTTTGCCATTTCAAATAGGATAAGAAAGGTCACATTCATGGACTATAGCTATAGATATTCAAAACTTAGGAATGATCCCCAATAATACATAGTTAGAGAAACATGAGAAACATAGAAACATAGACATTGTCCTTGCCCTGATAGAACAAGTTGAAAAAGCCAAAGGATCAAGCTGAAGAAAAGTCACTGAGTTTGGTCAGAAAGAGATAACTTGAGAGAAATACTAAGGTATAAAGCTCAAATTTTTAGAAAAGGGCCAAAAAGGAATGGTTCAAGAGAATATGAATAGGAAAAGAAGAACTGGGCCATGTCTTCATGAACAAATGGTAGGGAGATGGGCTAACGAATGGACAGGGTCCTTTTTTCAGTCTAAGGGAGATCTGAAGGTGTTAAAGTCATCAGGAGGCAAAGTGAATGAGACTGTAAGAAATTTTTAAACATTAAAGGTATTTGAGGAACGCTCCAGGAAGTTATGAAAGAAGAGAAACCTAAGCCTGGGAAAGAGACTGGCTTCATGAGGAGTCAAGAAGTATTTTTTAGGTTCAGTTATGTTATCCCACAACTCACCTAGGATTTGCACCAGGATCAAGTGAACCTTGTATGTTGTATGCACAGACAATAGATTCCCCAGCTGACTGGATTCTTTTGTGTTCTATTCCCCAGGAGAGAGACAGCTCCCATAGTGGAAGGAGTGTGGTCATTTAGTCACCTGGCACAGCGCTACATCTTTGGCTACTCCTCAGCTCTCACATGTCATCAACATCACCCAGATTTCCAGCTGACTTGGGAGGGACACTGAAAGTCTCTATCTTGCAGATTCTGAGAACAAAATAGAAAAATATTAAAAACAAGAGTTTGAGGAATTAATGACTGTAGTGTTAGCCTTGGCTCACACTCTGCACATTTAGAGTATCTGACTTGTAATGGACTCTAACTGGTTTGTGATCTTTCAGGAAATTAGTAGTCCAAGTCTTCAACTAGGTTACAGAGCTCAGAACTATGGCCATTCTCAAAGTGAGAACTCAGGAATCTTTAAGAAGAAATCAAACATGTTTCAGGTACAGGAAATTTATTGAATATGGAAATTTCCACGGGAACTTTTCTCTATCTCTATAACATACCTCCATTTTAGGAGTCCACCTTGCTACACCCCATGCCCAGTCCTGAGTGTTCCTGAGGGTCAAGTCAGAGATGGAACAGGAAATACTCTCATGGCTTATTTAGGCAAGTGTGGAAGATCACTAAGAAGCAGTTATACACCAAACTTATCTCTATCCCTTATTTTCTCCTCCCCCTCCTCCTTTTTTTTTTTTTTTTTTTTTTATCTAATTTATATATCCTTACATATTATGTATCCACTTAAATCACTATACATTCTTCTTGGGAACAACATAATATACAAGTAAATTAGAAAGAAAATATACTGACCTAAGGATTCTGTCCCAAATTAACACTTACTTTGGTACACTTGACTGAACTGAGTTTTCTTCCCTACTAAAGCTCAGAGAAGAGCCAGCTTGGCTCTTCTTGGATAGTTTGGAGTCAACTTGGACTTGGATAGTTTGGAGTCGCCTTTCTCCTGGCACCGCTCAGCCTTGCAGAGTTGAGATTTCCAAGCAGATGCATCGAGGTAGGTCTGGCCATTGAGAGAGCCCCAGGAGGAGAGGACTATGCCCTCTCTATAGTAAGCTCTACTACTCCCTCCCATTTTCCCCAATCCCTTTGCTGGTTTCATGAATCCATCTGTGCTTGATGTAGAGATGCTCCTTGAGAAGATTGGAAGGAGATGGTCTGAAAGGAGGGGTATGTGTGTGTGTGTGCGTGCGCGCGCATGCTCCTCAACAGTATCTTTATGTATATGGCCTTATTCTCAATTTAGATTCTATTGTGTTGACACATTTGTTTTTTCCCCCCAGCCTCATTAATTATATCCAGAGAAAAATAGATTAAATGCGTGCATCAGGCAAAGATTACTTTCAGATTTTTTATGTCTATAATGTAACTGGGTCTAAAATAGCAAAACAGAAAAAAAATAAAAAATTTTAACAGATAAGACATAAAATTCAGTAGGCGAGGGTCTTCTGGTCTGGACAAGATGGTATAGACTTTTTCCTTGCTCCTTCCCACTAAGCATAAACCCTGGAAATGGCACGAGAAACAGGCAAAGGAGAACTCTAAAGGATGCTAAGAAGGCGGCAAGGTGGTTTGGGAACTCAGGGTGTGAGGCATAACACAGAGGCAGGGTATCTTGAACCCCCAACCAAAAAAGAGACACCCAGAGCTGGCATTTCCAACTTCCCACCTAGCAAAAGAAGGTAATAGCTCATTCCTTCCCACTGGATTTAGTGGGAGTCGCTCTGACAACCTCGGGCAATGGGGACCATCTAGGAACCCTGCCAAAAATAAGTGACCAGGGGAAGTACGCTCCTTCCCTGTTAGGCCAGAGACTCTTCCATGGAGAAGTACTATGGTGAGTAGGAAGAACCAGTAAGAGGCTCAGATAAAGTGAGTAACCCAGCTGAGAAAGAAAGCTCTTTGTTCCCATGGGCCAGAGACTTTCTTCCACTGCCCAGAGATAGTAGTGCTGACTACAAAACCAGGAAAGGACCTGTCACAGCTAACAGCCTGAGCCTGGAAGCCACTTTGTTTCCATGAAACTGATACTCTCCTCCCTGGCCCAGATTAACTAGGGTAGCAGGGGAACACCAAGAGAAAGATTTCTACATACTCCTCACCAAGAGATATCTAGCAACCTAGCCAGGGGAAATTCTGTCTGTCACCTCAGACAGCACTGACAGAGACCAGAGTGATCCTTAGCAGCACCATGTACATCAAATAGACCAACATAACATCACAAATGTTCTAAATCATTAAACTGCCATTGGAATCATGGCCTGCAAAAGTAGGTGACAACTTGTATGTTGAACCTAATAGGTTCAACATAAAATAAATAAAATAAAATAAAAAATAAATAAAATAAAATATTAAAATAGGACCCAGAGTATCCTAACATAATAGACAAAACGACCAGGATACAAACCAAGAACCAAGAAAATCACAACTTGAATGAAAAACAAAATCACCTGATGCCAACCTGATTTGAATCAGATGTTGGAATCATCTGATAAGAATTTGAAGGCAGATATTATAAAAATGCTACAACGATCAATTACAATTCTCTTAAGAAATAGAAAATCTCAAAAAAGAAATAATAATTATGCAAAAAAGAAAAGGGAATTATAAAACTGAAAAATACAAAGCTCAGAATTTAAAAACTCACAAGATGAGCTCAACAGAAGAGTGGAAATGGGAGGCTACAATCAGTGAACATGAGGACAGAACAACAGAATTCACTCAATTTGAACATAGAAAAGAAACTGGAAAAAATGAACAGGGTCTTAGGGACCCATAAGACTACAACAGAGTATCTAATATCATTGGAGTCCCAGGAAATAGAAGAGAAAAGTAGGGATGAATGAGTATTTGAAGAAATAATGGCTGGGAACTTCCAGTATTTGATGAAAGACACCAACTTAGAGATTGAATGAACCTAAAAGCTAAATGAACCCAAATAGGATAAACCCTAAGGATCCATGACAAGATACATCATAATTAAACCTTTTTTTTTTTTTAAGATTTTATTTATTTATTTGACAGAGAGAGATCACAAGTAGGCAGAGAGGCAGGCAGACAGAGAGAGGAGGAAGCAGGCTCCCTGCTGAGCAGAGAGCCCAATGCGGGACTCGATCCCAGGACTCTGAGATCATGACCCAAGCCGAAGGCAGCAGCCCAACCTACTGAGCCACCCAGGCGCCCCCATAATTAAACTTTTAAAAAAGGACAAAAACTCTTGAAAATAGCCAGAGAGAAACAAGGCTTTTGCTGTAGGAAACACCAATTTAAGTGGATTTGTTATGTAAAACCATGAAGAAGGAAAGGGCAGAATGTGTTTTGTTTTGTTTTTTAATTTTATTTTATTTTATTTTGGGGGGGATCGTAAGTCAACATTTTAATTTTTTTATTTTTTTTAAATTAAATTTATTTATTTTCAGCATAACAGTATTCATTATTTTTTCATCACACCCAGTGCTGAAAGAAAAGAACTGTTAACCACAGTTCTCTATCTGGAAAAGCTATTTTTCAGGAATGAAGGGAAAATAAAGACATTCATAGATGAGTGAAAATTAAGATTCTGTGACTAGCAGACCTACTGTGAAAAGACTGAAGTTCTCCAAGCAGAAAGGAAATGATAAAAGAAGGAAATCAAGAAGAAACAATAGAAAGAACAGAAATATGAGTCCATACAATAGTACATTTCCTTATGAGTTTTATAAACAGATTGAAATAAAAATTATAATACTAATACTCAAAACAATGATATTTAAAGGTGGGAAAGGTAAAGAGGCCTAAATGGAAGTGAAGTTTCTATACTTCATCTGAAGTGGTAAATGTTGATACCGGGACATCGTTATAATTAGCACCCACAGCAACCACCATAAACATTACACAGAGAGAAAAACTCAAAAATATTACTCAGCCATCAGAAAGGATGAATACCTACCATTTATATCAATATGATGGAACTGGAGGGGATTATGCTAAGTGAAATAAGTCAAGCAAAGACAATTATCATATGGTTTCAGTCATATGAGGAACAGAAGGACTAGCTTGGAGGACCATAGGGGAAGGGAAGGAAAACTGAATGGGAAGAAATGAGAGGGAGACAAACCATGGGACAAACCAGGAAACAAACTAAGGGTTATAGAAGAGAAACAAATGTAAAAGAATTGAAATCATACAAAATGTGTGCTCTGACTATAATGGAACCAAACTGGAAATCTGTAACAAAGACAACAGGAAACTCTTGAAACACTTGGAAACTAAGCAAACACACTTCTAAATTATGGACAAAAAGGAAGTCTCAAAGAGAATTTTAAAAGTACATAGAACTAAATAAAAATGAAAACACAACATATCAAAATGTGTAGTATCTAGCTAAATCAGTACTCAGAGGGAAATTTATAACACTAAATGTTTACATTTAAAATGGGGAAAGATGTCAATTTCTGTAATCTAAGTTCTTAATTCAATAAACTAGAGAAAGGAGTAAAACAAACCCAAAGTAAACAAAGGTATGAACTAATATAAGAACAGAAAATAAAACTGCAAATAGAAAACATTACCAAATAACTCAAGAAACAAGAAGCTTGTTCTTCAAAAATATCAATAAAATTGATAAACCTCCATTAAGACTGACAAAAACAAAATACTTACTATCAATAATCAAGATGAAATAGGAAATATCATTCCAGATACTGCAGCCGTATAAAGTAAATACAAAAGTATAAAATAAATAATAAACATAAATAATTATCATATAGTTATTAAGCAATAATTATAAATAAATAATGAGAGTACTACCTATAACTTTATGCTCATAAGTATGGTGGCTTAGAAGAAATGAAATAATTCTCTGAGAACCACAAACAGCCAAAATTCAACTAAGATGTAATTAATTATCTCCAAAGTTCTATTGCCATTAAGGAAATTGAATTTTTTTGGCTTTAAGATTTTTTTATATTCAATTTGTTCTACTTTCACATCATGTCCGGTTTACTGATATAGGTAAGTGACAACTGTAGAAGCCTGGATATCTCTCAACACAAATGAAGGAATAATGTTTGTTTTCAAAACATTATATGCTCCGATGGAGGAACCTGGGTTAATGTAAAAATTTTTTAATGCTCATATGCTTCAAATTTGTGCATATGAGATAAGAGTGTCCACATCAAACTACCTCTGTAACAGGGCGTAAGATGGCTATATCTCCCATGGGATGACTTGATGTCCATATCTCCCCATGGAATAACCTGATGCCCATATTTTCCCATGGAAAATATGCCCATGAAGCAAACCAATTTTTTTTGTTTGTTTTGTTTTTGTTTTTTTTTTCTCAATTTATTTATTTTCAGAAAAACATTATTCATTATTTTTTCACCACACCCAGTGCTCCATGCAAGCCGTGCCCTCTATAATACCTACCACCTGGTACCCCAACCTCCCACCCCCCCGCCACTTCAAACCCCTCAGATTGTTTTTCAGAGTCCATAGTGTCTCATGGTTCATCTCCCCTTCCAATTTACCCAAATTCCCTACTCCTCTCTAACGCCCCTTGTCCTCCATGCTATTTGTTATGCTCCACAAATAAGTGAAACCATATGATAATTGACTCTCTCTGCTTGACTTATTTCACTCAGCATAATCTCTTCCAGTCCCGTCCATGTTGCTACAAAAGTTGGGTATTCATCCTTTCTGATGGAGCCATAATACTCCATAGTGTATATGGACCACATCTTCCTTATCCATTCATCCGTTGAAGGGCATCTTGGTTCTTTCCATAGTTTGGCGACTATGGCCATTGCTGCTATAAACATTGGGGTACAGATGGCCCTTCTTTTCACGACATCTGTATCTTTCGGGTAAATACCCAGGAGTGCAATTACAGGGTCATAGGGAAGCTCTATTTTTAATTTCTTGAGGAATCTCCACACAGTTCTCCAAAGAGGCTGCACCAACTTGCATTCCCACCAACAGTGTAAGAGGGTTCCCCTTTCTCCACATCCTCTCCAACACATGTTGTTTCCTGTTTTGTTAATTTTGGCCATTCTAACTGGTGTAAGGTGATATCTCAATGTGGTTTTAATTTGAATCTCCCTGAGGGCTAATGATGATGAGCATTTTTTCATGTGTCTGATAGCCATTTGTATGTCTTGATTGGAGAAGTGTCTGTTCATATCTTCTGCCCATTTTTTGATGTGTTTGCCTGTTTCATGTGTGTTGAGTTTGAGGAGTTCATTATAGATCCTGGATATCAACCTTTTGTCTGTACTGTCATTTGCAAATATCTTCTCCCATTCCGTGGGTTGCCTCTTTGTTTTTTTGACTGTTTCCTTTGCTGTGCAGAAGCTTTTGATTTTGATGAAGTCCCACAAGTTTATTTTCGTTTTTGTTTCCTTTGCCTTTGGAGATGTATCTTGAAAGAAGTTGCTGTGGCTGATATATCAAAGAGATTACTGCCTATGTTCTCCTCTAGGATTCTGATGGATTCCTGTCTCACGTTAAGGTCTAGCAAACCGATTTTGAACTGCCCAGCAGTTACAACTTTCTGTTCTAGATAATTCAGATTCTCATCAAAGTCTCTTCTTACAATCTGAGTATCACGGGCCAAAGTCTTGAGATAGTCGTAGGTGGTTTTGGTCCAAAGTTTCCAGCACAGAGAATGTTGAATCTTTCCTGGCACCGGCAGTTTTTTTAGCTGGCAAACTAATACGGGGTATGCGGGTCTCTTTTTACCAACACCAACATCCTGTCACTGGGCTCCACTCAGTCACCACAAGTGCTGCCACCTCAGGAAACTGGATTTTTAATTAAAAGCTCTCTGAAATGAAATCTCCAAAACAAGTCAGTCTTACTAGAGAAGTCTAGCACAACTTTAGAAGTATAATTAACACTAACTTTATACAATTTCTTCCAGAAGAGGAGGACATACTCCCTGCTCATTTAAGGAAGACAGCACAAAGTCATTGCAAGTCATTACAAAAAAAGAGAAAACTATGAACAAACATCCTTCCTGAACTTAGATGTAAAAATCCTTAACAGAATATTACCAAATATTTAAATATACAAAAATAATTATACACCATGAACAAGTGGGAGTTTGTCCCTATACATAAGCCTGTTCCCAGCATAGTAAAAACAATCTTGAAAGATGAAATTGGAGGACTGACTTATTCTTTCCAATTTTAAAAATGTACTATAAAGCTATAATAGTTAAGAGAGTGCGGTACTGACATAGTATAGACATATTGATCAGTGGAACAGAATTAAGAGTCCAGAAATAAATCTTTACATTTATGGTAAATTGATTTTTTACAAAGCTTTTTAGGCAATTCTGTGAGGGAAGGATTGTCTTTTCTACAAATGATGCTAGGTCATTTAGATAGCCACATGTAAAAAGATGGATTTAGAACCCTCATACACATGTAAATAATTAATTCAAAATGGATAACAGTCTAAATGTAAGAGTTAAAACTGTAAAACATTTAGAGAAAAAGAGAGAAGAAAACCTTTATGTCCTTGGATTAAGTGAAGAGTTCTTAGTATGACACTAATAGCATAATCCTTAAAAGAAAATAATTACAAGTTGGACTTCATCAAAATTTGTTTTGTACTTAAAAAGACACCATTAAGGAAATAGAAATACAAACCACAAACTTAGAGAATATATTCACAAATCCTTGATAAAAATACTTCTAACCATAATTTATAAAGAAATCTTACAGCTAAATAAGACAAATGACAAAATTTTTAAAAATAGACAACGTTTGAATAGAGATTTCACAAAGGAAAACATAAAAATGGTTAATGAGCACATGAAAAGACGTTCTAAATAATATTACTATCATTACTATCATAATAATACTATCACTACAAATTAAAACCACAGTGAGACACCACTTCATACCCACTAGAATGACAATAAGGAAAGAGACAGACAATAGTAAGTGGTAGCATAAATGTAGAAAATGGAAACCTTCATAGTTGCTGATGGAAATGTGAAATGATGGGGCTGCTTTGAAAGACTTTTGGCAATTAAAAATGCATATTAGACATAAATTTACCACATAACCCAGAAATTCCACTCCATTATTACCCAAGAGAATTTATCTACATAAAAATATATATAAATGTTCATAGAAGCCTTATTTATAATAACAAAAAAAAGTAGAAAAAAATCCAGATTTCCATCAACTGGTGAACAGATGAACAAAATGTGATATAGCTATACAATGGAATTCTATTCAGTAATAAAGAAAAACAAAACACTGATGAATACTACAACATGGATGAACTTCAAAAATGTTAAGTGAAAGAAGTCAGATACAAAAGACCACATATTATATGATTCCTATTTATATGAAATGCCAAAAAAGGCAAATCTGTACAGACAGTAAGTAAGTTAGTGGTTGCCTAGGACTGGGCTTGGAACAGGAATTGACTGCAAATGGACAGGAGGTTTCTTTCTGGGGTGACAGAAATGTTCTAAAATTGGATTGTGGTGATGGTTGCACAATTTTGTAAACTTACTAAAAATCATAAAATTGTATGCTTATAATGTGTGAATTCTATGATATATACTATATCTTAATAAAAATCTTAACTATAGTAGGTCAAACATCATTACAAAATGTGTTTTCTGATATACAATGAGTGATAGAAATCCTTATAAAATGTGTTCATATGAATGATAATTTTAATTTAAAAAAATTTTTTTCGGGACGCCTGGGTGGCTCAGTTGGTTGGGCAGCTGCCTTCGGCTCAGGTCATGATCCCAGCATCCTGGGATCGAGTCCCACATCGGGCTCCTTGCTCGGCAGGGAGCCTGCTTCTCCCTCTGCCTCTGTCTGCCTGTGCTCGTGCTCTCTCTCCCTCTCTCTCTGACAAATAAATAAATAAAATCTTTAAAGAAAAAAAAAAAAATTTTTTTTCTAACAGAAAAAGGGAAATTGAAACAAAACTGGAAGAATTGTTAAACTTCAAATATTTCATTTGAAAAGATTTTATTTTTGAAAAGAGCCCTCCTGGATTTTGAAAAAAGACAAAGGAAAATGTCGAGCAGTTGGAAATCATTGTGCTTTAAAATCCCAGGTTTTTTTTTTTTCCAATTTATTTATTTTCAGAAAAACAGTATTCATTATTTTTTCACCACACCCAGTGCTCAATGCAAGCCGTGCCCTCTATAATACCCACCACCTGGTACCCCAACCTCCCACCCCCCCGCCACTTCAAACCCAGGTTTTGAAAGTCCTATCAGATTATGAAAAAAGACAAAGGAAAATGTTGAGTAGTTGGGAGTCATTGTGCTTTAAAACCCCAGGTTTCAAATGCTAGCTACTATCACATTCCCTGTAATCTCTGCTCACCTCTTGATTTAGTTTTGTTGTCAAAGTAAACAAAGTTCCCACTTATATTTATTTTTAAAAACCTAAAGAAGATATAATTTTTATTCAAAGTTATTTTTCAACTCCTACAGAAAGGATACAAAGAAAAAGGCATCTTAAAAATCAAAACCAGTTCTGGTCTCAATTCTGTTGAGTAAAATGTTATGCTTCTTGGGGGTAATTTCATGGAAGGCAAAGTTCATTTTAAGTTCAGCTATATCAAGATATGAAATAGACATAAGAGACTCTTAATCACAGGAAACAAACCAAGGGTTGCTGAGGGGGAAGGATAGGGTGACTGGGTTATGGACATTGGGGAGGGTATGTGCTATGGTGAGTGCTGTGAATTGTGCAAGACTGATGAATCACAGACCTGTAAGCCTGAAGCAAATAATATATTATATGTTAATAAAAAAAAAGAGATATAAACGAGCCAGTCCTTCCCTCCTCACCATCTCTACCTACTGCTCGAGCTCTCCTTCTAATAAATAAATAAAATCTTTTAAAAAAAGAACCTCAAATTTACATATTTTATTTCTTATAGATGAAATACATTAGTTTGTTTAGATAAATGTATATTTTATCATTTTAACATTTATTTTACAATCATAATTCTCTTAATTAGTATTGGTTTTTTATTTAATGCAGGTTCTCCATTCCCAAGTTATTTTTATTCATCTTTTCTTAACAGGACTTCATCATCGCATAGCTTTTGCAAGAGATTCTCATAAAGGCAATTTTACTTGAGTTTGTTCATGTTTATAAAAGCTGTCAGGCCCCTACAATTTCAACCACATCTTGATATAATGTTTTCTTTAGAATACTGTAGCAGTTGCCCCATTATCATTTGGTATTGAATTCTGATGTGGAAAAGACTGAAGATAGTCTGTGGGAAAATTTTTTCTCTTCTCTGTAGATCAGTGGCTCTTAATATATGGTCCCAGGTCAGTAGCATCAACATGATATGGGTATTTGTTAAAATGCAAATTACCAAACCCCATTTTATGGCTACTGAATAAGGAACTTTGGTATAGAGTCCAGAAATGTTTTAAAAAACCATCCAGCTGTTTCTCATGCCTACTAATGTTTGAGAACGATTTCTTTTTTTCTGCCTAGATACTTGAAGATATCTTACCTTGAAATCAATGACCTACTCCACTAATCCAGGATATTTTAGAATTGAGAGTTCTCTGCAAATTTTCCTGAATTCCTTTCAGTGTGCACTCTGACTGATCAAGGATACAAAGCAAACAAATTAATCACTTGGCTGCTATGACCAAATGACTATATACATCTCAGGTTAGTTTTTTTTTTTTTCAATTTATTTATTTTCAGAAAAACAGTATTCATTATTTTTTCACCACACCCAGTGCTCCATGCAAGCCATGCCCTCTATAATACCCACCACCTTGTACCCCAACCTCCCACCCCCCGCCACTTCAAACCCCTCAGATTGTTTTTCAGAGTCCATAGTCTCTCAGGTTAGTTTTAATTTATGCCTATTGTCCCAGTGTATTTATGACTAGGGCCTCCTTTCATTTTCAAGACTGTCCTAGTTTGGATGATAGATTATATGGTCATCCTCTTTATGACCAGTGAACCCAGTGGCTTGCAACGTATCTATGATCAAATGCGTTATGATCTCTGGGGAAGCTCTGAGAAGAGATTCAGCATAAAGGCCCATAGTTTTGGAGTAAAAAGCTCTTGGCTTGCTACGGTGGAGACTGAATCCATTTGACTATGGATCACTGTTGCCTCACATGAATTGAGTGTTTTATCTACCAACCCATAGAATCAGCCATTTCCAGCAATACTTCTTTATCATGTGGTATATTTGGGACTGGGCTTGAGAAATTGTAAATTGGATGAGCTGGTAGCTCTTAATCCTGGTGTGTCTATTCCCATTACACTGCTATCCTGCTCTCATTCTTGACTTTAGCCACATGCAATGCTCTTGATGGCCACAAAAAAATCTGAGTCTATTTTGCAGAGGGTTTTGCATGACAGTTGGTGATGACTTCTGCAATGCAGCAGAAGTCAATGCAGTCCCACCAAGTTTGTGACCCTGCAAAAAAAGAAAGTTAATTCCATCCAGTGGGCAGAACCCTAAACATGACATCTCATTGCTCATTTAGTCCACAGGAAATCTGGCCTAAGGAGAAGCGCTATAGTAATACATGACTAGAAAGCTAATGATTTGGCAGCACAGTCAGGGACATGAAAGGAACAATATGAGAATTGAGGGTGCCTGGGTGGCTCAGTTGGTTAAGTGTCTGCCTTCTGCTCATGTCATGATCCCAGGGTCCTCCTGGACTTTTCAAGGCATCTGCTTCTCCCTCTGACCCTCCCCCAATGTGTTCTCTCAACCTCTCACTCAATCTCTCTCAAATAAATAAATAAAATCTTTAGAGAGTTGATACCAAGTTGGTCTGGAGAAAAAGGTATGCAAAGGGATCTCTCAGAATGAATTCAGAGGATTAGAATGTTTGTGTCCTATATAAATGCCCACCAAAGGGCCTTTACTCCATAGATTTTCTTTGCCTAGGTAAACATGATGAACTCCCTATTTCAGCACTAGGGACCCTATGATCAATTATTTAATTCCAAATATTCCTGTGAATCGAACTATTATGATTGTCCCACCAGCACTTCTGTCTACTAAAGTAACCAGCCCAAGTTGTTCTTCTGGTAATTTGGTGCTTCTTACTAGTCTCTGCCACCCTGAAATATCATATTCCTTATTGAAATCATAGAACCCATTTCAATATCAGTATTTGCCACCTTTGTCTCTGACCTACAGAAGCCAGCCACTATGGTGCTTTTCAGATATCTTGGTACTCCTTTCATTAATGCATTTCTCAATGTTATTGTGACTGGCATGTCCTTAGGGCTGGGATGGCTGAGTTGGTAGTACATGAGAGATCCACTCTAACATACTTATCTCCCTAAATCTTTTTTTTTTCTTTTAAAGATTCATTCATTTACCTCAGAGAGGGAGACAGAGAGAGAGAGAGAGAGAGAACATGTGAGTGAGAAGGGGAGAAGGGGCCAATGAAGGAGAGAATCTCCAGCAGACTCCTCACTGCCAGGGAGTCTGAGGCTGAGCTCCATCCCATGACTCTGAGACCATGACCTAAGCTGAAACCAACTGACAGAGGCACCCAGGAACCCCACTCTCTAAATCTTTTTATTCCTTCTTCTATAGAGGATTTCTGGCATTTCAACTGAGCATAAGCCAGGAATGAATCCAATTTTCTGCCTACCAAAAACAAAAAGAGAAAATAAAACTAATATTACACTTTATTTTAACTAACTGGAAGTAAAATAAAAACTTGGAAAAAGAAATTAAATTTATGGTAAAAGTAAAACAGAAAAACTTATCAAAAACAGACCAACTACTTTGAGGCTAAAGAGGATAATAATTAAAAAAGGAAGTTGGATTCATAAAAATATTGTTATTAAACATCTGTTATAATAAACAAGAAATGATATAATAATAAGAAAAAGCTGACCCAACAACACTGAAAATGCATGGTTGGAAAATTATAATTAGTACCCATATAACTGTCCTTAGAAAAGCATAATCCAGCTGAAACATTGTAGTCCCTATGAAAAATGTACACTAAAGAAGACTCAACAGAATTTCTACAATTTATACATGTTCTTGTTTTCCAGAACTATGCTTACCACATTTAATTTGGTTTCCAAAGATCTACTAGTATGAAGAAAGGGGGGTTTGGGTTAGTAGATAAAATACTGTAATTATCAGAAAGATGTATTTCTTCTGTGTATTAATAAAATGTCATTTATTTCCTACCACCTGGACTGAAAAATTTACTATGGTCTTATCAAACCTGGATAGCTGAGAGGCCAGGCCCTATACCAGATTGCACCATAAATACCAATTCTTGTGGTCCTAGTGAATAGTACAATTATGTTGTTTATGAAGAAACCTGAAATACCATTTCTGTTATTCTGCAATTTTACCCCTGAATCAATCCCTAAAAATGTGGAGTCATTGGTTCTAAATGGCAAGTAAAGGGATTCCCATATAACTCTACATAATCCCAGAAACTAATTCAGTTACACATTTGTGCTTTTAATGGCCATTTAGAGATGCTAGGCCTTCTTCAGGAATACTACACAATGTTTACAGAGTTTAGTAACTGATGGGAAGATATAGAGTCTCAGGGGACTTGCTCTTTAATGTACTGGAATATCCAGTCCTAAAACTGCCTCTATCATGAGAGAAAAGTGGAGGATCTCTGCTCAGATAGGATGCTACTTCCCTTCCCTAACAAGTAGGAGAAAAAAATGCCTTAGGATGGGTGAAAACCAAGACCAAATCCCAGAAATGGGGTCTGGGAAGAGTCCAGGGAGCCATTAGAGCTTTGTCTTCTTGGTCTCCAGGTTGATCATGTTCCTTTGGGTATAGGGAATATGCTTATCTGCTGGCTCCTGTAAATCCTCTGGCTTTATAGGAACATAATTGTAGCCCATGATGGAGAAGATCAGGCAGACCACCAGCAGGAGACAGGAAAACAAAATGAATTCAGCCCACTGCAGGAAGAAATAAATATAAGAGAAGAATATGAAGAAACTTTAAACGGATCTTCATAGGATGAGGACTATGGAACAAACTGACTCAGGGTCACCAATGTAGACAGAGGTTTGTTAAAAGAAGAATGGATTCACTGGCCTCTCCTCATATGGTCTATGGCAGCCATTATTGCCACTCTTACATGTCCATTCTCCTGGCAAAGTCTGTTTATATCTTAACCATCTTACACGCAGCACTGAGTGAAGAATGTGGGAGGCAAAGGGATGGAGGAAAGGAACTTGGAGGGAAAATCTTGGGTAAACACAAACTCCTGCTTCATCAGATCCATACCTGTACCAGGCCACTGAACTGTGCCACAACAAGCACGATGATATTCCCAACTGCGACTGTCAACAACCAGGCTGCCTGGAGTACAGATTTCATACTAGTGGGAGCCTAAAGAGGACACAGGTTTGTGAGTAAACAAACTCCCCAAAACCACCCTATGACTCAAGCATCTATCCAGAAAACTTTTCCCACTAAAGTTTCTAAATTTGAACTCCTCCTCCTCCAACTTTAGCTATCATGTTGATTTAAGGGGTGATAATAATGTGAACAGTAATAAGAAGATGGAGCTCTTAATTGAATACTTCAATTCATTATTTCATATAATCTTCATTATACCCTAAGAGATAAATTCTATCAGTATTCTTACTTTACACATAAAGAAAAATAGCATTAGAGGGATAATTAACTTGCTCAAGCTTTACACGATAATTTGTACAATCAAAATTTGAACATAGGCAATTTGAATCCGCAGCCCTTATTCTTTTTTTTTAGATTTTTTAAAAATTTTATTTATTTTTTTAAAATTTCTTTTCAGCGTAACAGTATTCATTGTTTTTGCACCACACCCAGTGCTCCATGCAATACGTGCCCTCCCCAATACCCATCACCTGGTTCCCCCAACCTCCCACCCCCCGCCCCTTCAAAACCCTCAGATTGTTTTTCAGAGTCCATAGTCTCTCATGGTTCACCTCCCCTTCCAATTTCCCTCAACTCCCTTCTCCTCTCCATCTCCCCTTGTCCTCCTTGCTATTTGTTATGCTCCACAAATAAGTGAAACCATATGGTAATTGATAATTGACTCTCTCCGCAGCCCTTATTCTTTTTTTTTTTTTCTTCAATTTTTTTTCCCAATTTATTTATTTTCAGAAAAACAGTATTCATTATTTTTTCACCACACCCAGTGCTCCATGCAAGCTGTGCCCTCTATAATACCCACCACCTGGTACCCCAACCTCCCACCCCCCCCGCCACTTCAAACCCCTCAGACTGTTTTTCAGAGTCCATAGTCTCTCATGGTTCACCTCCCCTTCCAATCGCAGCCCTTATTCTTAAAGTACCCTTTCCTAGATCCCAAACAGCATCAGTTACTATGCTGCACTGCTATGATCCTGGAAGTCAAGATGACTCCCTCTTCAGGGTCATATATAAGAAATCTAAGGCCAAAAAAATATAGAGGTCTTGGCCAGGATCACATACTTTTTAAAGCAGTATTATGATTAAAATTCATCCTTCTCCAAGCAATATATCTGCCTCCACTTTTCACTTGCAAAAACCTACCTGAGAATAGGAAAACTCAAGTCCTGTGACAGAGAACATGACCTCCCCAGCTGTAACCAGGGCATACTGTGGTAGCTGCCATGCAATGGAGAGTTTGGTGGTAGGCATGTCTTCCATCTTCCAGGCCTGAGGATCCTGACTGGTACGCTTAGTGAGGAAAAGAAGAAAGGGGTTCATCAGCAGTCTCAAGTAAATATTTCTGATCTACAGCATTCTATGATCTTATACCCATCCCCTCTTTGTACTTTCATCCTTTAAGAGACTCAGCAAATCCTATAAATTTCAGTTTTTTGAAATTCCTTTTGGTAACACTGCGCTCACTTACCTGGGTTTAGTCAGTCAAATACCATTATTGACAGAGTCCCTAAATGGCAGAATATTTTGATATTGTTGTTTGGATTTCCACCTTTTGACCTATAGGTACTCTGATCCTGGCCTACATTTTAAATATAAAATGGCATCTGAATTATACAAACACAATGAATTTTCAGAAAGCACATTCTTTTTTTTTTTTTGAAGATTTCTTTTCTTTTATTTATTTGACCTAAAGAAACACAGTGAGAGAGGGAGTACAAGCAGGAGTGGGAGAGGGAGAAGCAGGCTACCTGCTGAGCAGGGAGCCCAATGTGGGGCTGGATTCCAGGATCTGAGCTGAAGGCAGATGCTTCACAACTGAGCTACCCAGGCACCCCCAGAAAGCTTTTTCTTAAGAAAAGTTTAATTCCTTGTCCAGTTTTCTATGTTAAGTACAAAGTGTTTTTAACATTTTCCATTATTTTATTAAAATTACTTTTATCAAAATGAATTATTTTCTTGGTAAACATTACATTAAAGATTTTGTTGATCAATTTTGAGAAATCTGTATCAAATACTGTCTGCTATTTTAAATTCTATTTACTGGCCATCATTTCTGAACTCAAATCTTACACATTTAAATTATGTCAAAAAGGCAGTTTTTCTGTAGAATTTTAGTCAAAAAGAACTCTTTCAGGGTCAATATTTTTGTTACTAATCTTACCAAATATACATGACTATTTAATCTTTATTTCTTTGTCTAGAAGTACTTTTACTATGCAGGTTTCTAGTTATGGTTAGTTTTATTTTATATAGGTTATGTCTACTAATATTTATTATGAACTGGATAAAAATTCTAAAATTGTATGTATTTCTTAAAGTGAAACCATATTAGGTAGTGGGTGTAATATCTAAAATATAATCTGATTAAAACGGCAGTTAAAACATCAAGATCAAAAGTCTTGAAATCAAAAGTCTATAGTATCCAAATGTCCTTGATTCTCTGTGTCATAGGGCCATCGGGTTCAAAATAGTTGATTTATCAGTTGATATTATGAACAATACGCAGGCATATGTTTGCATTTTCTTAGGCTAAGGGAAGACCATGACCTGAGCTTCTAAATCAAGATCACATACTCAAATAGCCATAGGCATATAATTAAGTAAATGAAGCAGGCCGAGTGGGAATGATGGGAGCTGTGGTGAAGTGGATAGCACAGGCCCTATCTAAAGTGTAAAGTCAGTACAGCCCCAGCCAACTCACATGGTAATACTTGTTATTAAATCTTCTGAATTTGTTTTTAAGAAATGTTAAGAATCTAGGTTCTTAGGTGATATCTCCTGAATTCTAAGTATTGTCAATTACTAATGATTATCATTACTTTTGTCAGTAGTGTGCAGGTCGAACAAAACAGGACTATGGAAAAAACTGGGCCCCCGGGCTCCAAGTTATGATCTCTACTCCAAATGATTATTAGATCCAGGCATTCAGAAACAATATATAAGACTTCAATCTTGAGTAGCACACAAAAGACAGAACAAATGATTAATGGTATTACACCAGAAATTCAAGTGTTATGAGTTGCATTGTGTCCCCTTAAAACTCATATGTTGAGACAAGATGGTGGGGAAGTAGGAGGAGGCGTCCTTTCAATCTGTACCCTAAAGTGAGCTGATTAGCTTCCAAAGAACTCTGATCACCCAAGAAATCAGCCTGAGATCAGAATTATACACGTCTGGATCTCTACCGGAGCAGAAGACGCCAGTGAGCAGGTAAAGTGGAGTGGGAAAGTTGGACTGATATCGGAAGATAAACAAAAGGGGGAGGGAGCCACCAGAGGCAACCCATTGGAAAGTAATATCCCAATACGAGAGTGCCCTGCATCTGGGGACCAGCATTAACTCGGGAGTCTGGTAGAAAGCACTCAAAAAGAGCAAAGGATCACCGGGGGGAAATTGTGGGAATCAGGGTGCTAGGGACAGGGGCTTAAGTCCCCAGACCTAGGACAGCCACCCCTGGCACAGAGCCAGAGAGAGTGTGGCGAAGAAACCAGGTCTTGGTCCCTGAGCCACCAGCGCAGTGGGGCCCCGCTCCCATGAGGGGCTGGGAGCCTCACCAGTCAACGACAGCACAGCCTTTCTGCAGTCGCCATGTGAGTGCCCTGCCCTGCCATCAGAGTCCAAGTCGTGCCCCACGCCCTCCCCTGAGAGAGGTGTGCACAGGTGCCAGCCCGGTGCTCTCAGACCCGGAAAGACCAGGCACTCCCAGCCCAGGCCAGCAGGAAAATCTCAGTGTGCGATCACTGCTTGGAACCTCTCTGGCAGTCTGGAGGTGCCCAGACAGCCGCCTCTGCCGTGGTTTTGGGTACAAGCAAAAAATCCTGAGTCCTGCTCTGCCAGCGGCCAAGGGGGGATTTATTTGGGCTCTGCAGCCAAACTGAGGCTTCTCTCTGAGAGGGAGGTCAGGGTGCAGTTTGCTTTCCTCTAAACCTACAAAAACCATCAAAAGCCATCAAGGCCAGAGAGAAAAACAAAAGTGAACAAACATAAAAACCTCCAGAGAACAAAAGCCTGAAAAAACCGGTTTCCTCAGAGCCCACCCCCTTGAGGGGGGTGGGAGGACTTAACTAAGAGAACATCATTGACTGAAAACCCACGTGGCAGGCCCCTCCCCCAGAAAACCAACCAGGAAAGGGGGAAAAAAAAAAAAAGACCACAAGAGAGCAACCACCACTACTTCATAGGACAACTTTTATTTTTAATTCGTTCCCACTATTCTGGCTCATTTTTTTCTATATAGATAATTTTTTAAACCTATTTATATCACAGTGAGATGTCCAGTACATCAAATTCCATAATAACCTTCTAACCTGAACTTTTTGATACATACACCTGTGTTTTCCTTTTGCATTTCTATTTTTTTAATTTCTTTTTTTTTAATTTTAGTTTAGTTTAGTCTAGTTTATTCCTTTTTTAATTTTTACTTTCTAATATTCATATAGAGTTAAACTTTAAGGTAATCTCCTTTCCCCAATCAATGCTACCCCTATAGGTAAACCAGTTTTAATCCCTCTTTATCTTAGGAAAGTTGAGTCCTTTAACAAACATATCAAGATACATCCAGGAAGAATCAAAACAACCTTCCTCACCCACACTGAGAATTTATAACCACTCTCCCATCTTTTTCTTCCACCAGCATTTCTGTGTTTTTGTGTTTGTCCTGATAGTATATAAATCTTGCACTTGGGGTTCTTTTTGACGAGGTTCTTCCTTTATTTGCTTATATATATATATTTTTTTTTCTCTCTTGTCATATACTTTTATCAGTCTTTTTGTTTGTCTGTTTTTGTTTATCTACTTCATAAATCTTACCTTGGGGCCCATTAGGGCTGAACCTTCTCTTTTATCTTCCCTTTCTTTCCTGTCTCTCTCTCTCTCTCTTTTTTCTTTTCCTTTTCTTTTTTCTCTCATTTGGGTGGGGAATCCTGATTGCTCAGAAGTGTTCCAGGGTGCACCTTGACTGCACCATGGTCGATACATCCAATGACATCCGTTTAGCCATCTCTCACCAAAATGATTAGGAGGAGGAATGCCCAACAGAAGGAAATACAGAGGAAAGCCCACTTTCTACAACAGAGCTAATGGCTATCAACATTGACAATATGTCGGAAAGAGAATTCAGGTTAACAATTATCCAGGCAATAGCTAGGCTGGAGAAAGCCATGGATGACCAAACGGAATTGATTAGGGCCGAACTGAAATTGACCAGAGATCATGTTTTCAATGTTAGGGAAGAGCTGAAAGCTACCAGGGATGAGCTTCACAATGATCTCAATGAGTTCCAATCTAATCTAAACTCTCTCAAAGCTAGGGTAACTGAGACAGAAGATAGAATTAGTGATCTGGAGGACAAACAGATAGAGAAAGGATTAGGAGGAAGCCTGGAACAAACAGCTTGGAAACCACGAAAACAGAATCAGGGAAATAAATGATGCCATGAAACTTTCCAACATCAGAATTATTGGAATCTCTGAAGGGGAGGAGAAGGAAAGAAATCTAGAAGATGTAGTGGAACAAGTTCTTCATGAAAATTTTCCCAATCTCGTAAATGGAACCAGCATTCATGTACTAGAGGCTGAATGGTCCCCACCCAAGATTATACATTCCAAAAAAACCTCAAGGCACCTGATAGTCAAACTGAGGAATCATAACTGTAGGTATAATCCCTTGAAAGCCACTAGGACAAAGAGGCTCCTTACTTACAGAGGAAAGCCCATCAGAATAATGTCAGACCTGTCCACAGAGACCTGGCAAGCCAGAAAGGGCTGGCAAGATATATTCAGGGCACTAAATGAGAAGAACATGCAGCCAAGAATACTTTATCCAGCAAGACTGACATTCAAAATGGATGGAGAGATAAAGAGTTTTCAAGACCGGCAAGGCTTAAAAGACTATGCAACCACCAAGCTGACACTGCAGGAAATATTAAGGGGGGTTCTATAAAAGAGGAAAAATCCTAAGAATAGCATTGAACAGAAATATAGAGACAATCTACAGAAAGAAAGAGTTCAAAGGTAACATGATGTCAATAAAAACGTATCTATCAATAATCACTCTCGGGCCTAAATGTGCCCATAAAATGGCACAGGGTTGCAGATTGGATAAAACGACAGGACCTATCCATATGTTGTCTACAAGAAACCCATTTTGAACCTAAAGATACACCCAGATTGAAAGTGAAGGGATGGAGAAGCATCTTTCATGCCAATGCGCCTCAAAAGAAGGCCAGGGTAGTGATTCTCATATCAGATAAATTAGATTTTAAACTAAAGACTGTAGTCAGAGATACAGAAGGACACTACGTAATTCTTAAAGAGACTATCCACCAAGATGATCTAACAATTGTAAATATCTATGTCCCTAATATGGGAGCAGCCAATTACATAAGAAAACTGTTAATCAAGATAAAGAGTCATATTGATATGAATACACCAATCGTAGGAGATCTTAACACGCCTCTCTCAGAAATAGACAGATCATCGAAGCAGAAAATCAATAAAGAAACAAGAGCATTGAATGACACATTGGACCAGATAGGCCTCACAAATATATACAGAACATTCCACCCTAAAACAACAGAATACTCATTCTTCTCAAGTGCACATGGAACCTTGTCAAGAATAGACCACATACTGGGTCATAAATCAGGACTCAACCGATACCAAAAGACTGAGATTATTCCCTGCACATTCTCAGATCACAATGCTTTGAAACTGGAGCTCAATTACAAGGAAAAGTTCAGAAGGAACTCAAACACCTGGAAGCTAAAGACCACCTTGATTAAGAATGCTTGGATCAACCAGTAGATCAAAGAAGAACTGAAGAATTCATGGAAACCAATGAGAATGAAGACATTTCGGTCCAAAACCTATGGGATACAGCAAAGGCAGTCCTAAGGAGGAAATACATGGCCATCCAAGCCTCCCTCAAAAAAATTGAAAAATCCAGAATACACCAGCTGTCTCTACATCTTAAAGAACTGGAGAATCAACAACAAATCAAACCAACTCCATACATAAGAAGGGAAATAATCAAGATTAGAGCTGAGATCAATGAGGTAGAAACCAGAGATACAGTAGAATGTATCAATGAAACTAGAAGCTGTTTTTTTGAAAGAATCGATAAGATGGATAAACCATTGGCCACACTAATCCAAAAGAAAAGAGAGAAAGCCCAAATTCATAGAATTATGAATGAAAAGGGAGAGATCAAAACTAACACCAAGGAAGTAGAAACAATCATCAGAAGTTATTATCAATAGTTATATGCCAATAAGCTAAGCAACCAAATGAAATGGATACATTCCTGGAAAACTATAAACTCCCAAAATTGAACCAGGAAGAAACTGACAACCTGAATAGACCAATAACTGGTAACGAGATTGAAGCAGTGATCAAAAACCTCCCAAAAAACAGGCGTCCAGGACCTGATGGATTCCCTGGGGAATTCTACCAAACTTTCAAAGAAGAAATAACACCTATTCTCCTGAAGCTGTTCAAAAAATTGAAGCAGAAGGAAAATTTCCAGACTCTTTCTATGAAGCCAGCATTACCTTGATCCCCAAACCAGGCAAAGACACTACCAAAAAGGAGAATTTCAGACCAATATCCCTGATGAATATGGATGCTAAGATTCTCAACAAGATCCTAGCAAACAGGATCCAACAGCACATTAAAAAGATTATCCACCATGACCAGGTGGGATTCATTCCTGGGCTACAAGGATGGTTCAACATTCGCAAATCAATCAATGTGAAAGAACAAATCAATAAGAGAATAGAGAAGAACCACATGGTCCCTCAACTGAAGCAGAAAAAGCATTTGACAAAATCCAGCATCCATTCCTGATTAAAATGCTTCAAAGTATAGGGATAGAGGGAACATTCCTGAACTTCATAAAATCTGTCTATGAAAGACCCACAGCAAATATCATCCTCAATGGGAAAAAGCTTGCAGCCTTCCCGTTGAGATCAGGAACACGACAAGGATGCCCACTCTCACCACTCTTGTTCAACATATTAGAAGTCCTAGCAACAGCAATCAGACAACAAAGAGAAATAAAATGTATCCAAATTGGCAACGAAGAAGTCAAACTCTCTCTCTTCGCAGATGACATGATTCTTTATATGGAAAACCCAAAAGACTCCACCCCCAAACTACTAGAACTCATACAACAATTCAGCAACGTGGCAGGATACAAAGTCAATGTACAGAAATCAGTGGCTTTCTTATACACTAATAATGAAAATACAGAAAGGGAAATTAGAGAATCAATTCCATTTACTATAGCACCAAGAACCATAAGATACCTGGGAATAAACCTAACTAAAGAGGTAAAGGATCTGTACTTGAGGAACTACAGAACACTCATGAAAGAAATTGAAGAAGACACAAATAGATGGAAGACCATTCCATGCTCTTGGATCGGAAGAATAAACATTGTTAAAATGTCTATACTGCCTAGAGCAATCTATACTTTTAATGCCATTCCGATCAAAATTCCACCGGCATTCTTCAAAGAGCTGGAGCAAATAATCCTAAAATATGTATGGAATCAGAAGAGACCCCGAATCGCTAAGGAAATGTTGAAAAACAAAAATAAAGCTGGCGGCATCACGTTACCTGATTTCAAGCTTTATTACAAAGCTGTGATCACCAAGACAGCATGGTACTGGCATAAAAACAGACACATAGTCCAGTGGAACAGAGTAGAGAGCCCAGATATGGACCCTCAACTCTATGGTCAAATAATCTTCAACAAAACAGGAAAAAATATGCAGTGGAAAAAAGACAGTCTCTTCAATAAATGATGCTGGGAAAACTGGACAGCTATATGTAGAAGAATGAAACTCGACCATTCTCTTACACCGTACACAAAGATAAACTCGAAATGGATAAAAGACCTCAACGTGAGACAGGAATCCATCAGTACCCTAGAGAAGAACATAGGTGGTAACCTCTTCGATATCAGCCACAGCAACTTCTTTCAAGATATGTCTCCGAAGGCAAAGGAAACAAAAGCAAAGATGAACTTTTGGGACTTCATCAAGATCAAAAGCTTCTGCACAGCAAAGGAAACAGTCAACAAAACAAAAAGGCAACCCACGGAATGGGAGAAGATATTTGCAAATGACAGTACAGACAAAAGATTGATATCCAGGATCTATAAAGAACTCCTCAAACTCAACACACACAAAACAGACAATCATATAAAAAAAATGGGCAGAAGATAAGAACAGACACTTCTACAATGAAGACATACAAATGACTATCAGACACATGAAAAAATGGTCATCATCACTAGCCTTCAGGGAGATTCAAATTAAAACCACATTGAGATACCACCTTAAACCAGTTATAATGGCCAAAATTAACAAGACAGGAAACAACATGTGTTGGAGAGGATGTGGAGAAAGGGGAACCCTCCTACACTGTTGGTGGGAATGCAGGTTCGTGCAGCCACTTTGGAGAACAGTGTGGAGATTCCTTAAGAAATTAAAAATAGAGCTTCCCTATGACCTTCAATTGCACTACTGGGTATTTACCCCAAAGATACAGATGCAGTGAAAAGAAGGGCCATCTGTACCCCAATGTTTATAGCAGCAATGGCCACGGTCACCAAACTGGAAAGAACCAAGATGCCCTTCAACGGACGAATGGATAAGGAAGATGTGGTCCATATACACTATGGAGTATTATGGCTCCATCAGAAAGGATGAATACCCAACTTTTGTAGCAACATGGACAGGACTGGAAGAGATTATGCTGAGTGAAATAAGTCAAGCAGAGAGAGTCAATTATCATATGGTTTCACTTATTTGTGGAGCATAACAAATAGCATGGAGGACAAGGGGCATTAGAGAGGAGTAGGGAATTTGGGTAAATTGGAAGGGGAGGTGAACCATGAGAGACTATGGACTCTGAAAAACAGTCTGAGGGGTTTGAAGTGGTTGGGGGGTGGGAGGTTGGGGTACCAGGTGGTGGGTATTATAGAGGGCACGGCTTGCATGGAGCACTGGGTGTGGTGAAAAAATAATGAATACTGTTTTTCTGAAAATAAATAAATTGGAAAAAAAATAAATTAAAAAAAAGGAAAAAAAAAAGAAATTAAAAATAGAGCTTCCCTATGACCTTTTGCACTACTGGGTATTTACCCCAAAGATACAGATGCAGTGAAAAGAAGGGCCATCTGTACCCCAATGTTTATAGCAGCAATGGCCACGGTCACCAAACTGGAAAGAACCAAGATACCCTTCAACAGACGAATGGATAAGGAAGATGTGGTCCATATACACTATGGAGTATTATGCCTCCATCTTTTGTAGCAACATGGACGGGACTGGAAGAGATCATGCTGAGTGAAATAAGTCAAGCAGAGAGAGTCAATTATCATATGGTTTCACTTATTTGTGGAGCATAACAAATAGGATGGAGGACAAGGGAAGATGGAGAGGAGAAGGGAGTTGAGGGAAATTGGAAGGGGAGGTGAACCATGAGAGACTATGGACTCTGAAAAACAATCTGAGGGTTTTGAAGGGGCAGGGGGTGGGAGGTTGGGGGAACAAGGTAGTGGGTATTAGAGAGGGCACATATTGCATGGAGCACTGGATGTGGTGCAAAAACAATGAATACTGTTACACTGAAAAAAATAAATTAATTTAAAGAAAAAAGAAACTCATATGTTGAAGTCCTAACCCTAATTGAGTTCTAACTGAGAATGTGACCTTATTTGGATATAGAGTTGTTGCAGATATAATTAGTTGTATTAAATGGGGGCATAAGGGTGGGCTCTAACCCAATATAACCAGTATCTTGGTGAAAAAAGAAGAAAATTGGACTCAGACAAGCATATAAGAATTCCATATGAAGATGAACGCAGAGATTGGGGTGATTCTTCTACATATCAAGGAATACCAAATGTTACCAGAAAACCACTAGAAGTAAGGGAAAAGCATGGAAAATATTCTTCTTCACAGCCCTCAGAAGGACCAACACATTGGTCTTGGACTCCTTGCTTTCATGACTATAAAACAATAAACTCCTATATTTAAGCCACTCTACTTCTGGAACCTGGTTACAGCAGCCCTGGAAAACTATCACTAGGTTGTTTTATCATCTGGACATTAATTAAGGTAACATACCATATCAATAGGATAAAGGACAAAAACCACATAAGTCTCTCAATAGACATAGAACAAGCACTTAACAAAACTCAACCCCTTTTCATGGTAAAAAACAAACAAAAACCTCAACAAGCTAAGAATAGAAGGAAACTTAACCTACTGACTGACTATGGGCATTAAGGAGGGCATGTGATATAATGAGCACTGGGTGTTATATGCAATTGATGAATAATTGAACTCTACATCTGAAACTAATGATATACTACATGTTAATTAATTGAATTTAAATAAAGTAAGAAAAAAAATAAATGGTATCTATGAAAAACCCATAGCTAACATACATAATGATAAAAAACTGATTACTTTCCCCCCAGGAGAGTGTCTGTTCTCACTACTTCTAGTCAACATTATACTAGAGCTTCAAATCCTGGCAGTCAGTCAAGAAAAAGAGATAAAAGGCATCCATATTGAAAAGGAAGAAGTAAAGCTATCTCTATATAGATGACATAGTCTTGTATGTAAAAAGCCCTAAGGGATCCACTAGAAAAACTATTAAAACTAATAAATGAATTCAGTAAGGTTGCAGGATAAAAGATCAACATACAAAATCAATTGGTTTTTCTACACGCTTGCAGTGAACAATCTGAAATTGAAATTAGAAGAATAACTCCATTAACAACAGTATCGTGGGGCACCTGGGTGGCTCAGTTGGTTAAGTGTTCATCTCTCAATTTCGGCTCAGGTCATGATCTCAGGGTTGTGAGATCCAGCCCCAAGCACGGCTCTGCATTGGGCTGGGCATGGAGCCTGTTTAAGATTCTTTCTCTCTCTCTTTCTTTCCCTGCCCCTCCCAACTGTTCTCTCTCTCTCTCTAAAACCAAAACAACCAAAACCCCCAATAGCATCACAAAGAATAAATACTTAAAAATATCCTTATGCCCCTCCCACTGCTCTCTCTCTCTAAAACAAAAACAACCAAAAAATCCCAATAGCATCATAAAGAGTAAAATGCTTATGAACAAATTTAACAAAGTAAATGTAAAACCTATACTCTAGAAACTACACTGTTGAAAATGTTAGATGTTAAGGAAGATCTAAAAAAATGGAAAGAGATCTCATGTTCACTGATCAGAAGACTTAATATTGTTAAGATAGCAATATTCCTCAAAATCACCTACAGATTAAATGCAATCCCTATCCAAGTCCCAGCTAGCTTCTGATTCTAAACTGATCCAAAAATTTATATGGAAATCCCTGGGGGGCAGGCCAGAATAGCCAAACCAATCTTGAAAATGAAGTATAAAGTTGGATGACCTATACTTTCTGATTTTAAAATTTTCTACAAAGTCACAACAATCAAAACAGTGTGGTACTGGCACAAGTACAAACATATAGATCAATGGAATAGAACTGAGAATCTAGAAATAAACCCTTACATCTATGGTCAACTGATTTTTGACAAGAGTACCGAGGCCATTTAATGGGAGAAGAACAGACTTTTCAACAAATTGTGCTGGGACAACTGAATATTCACAAAGAACGAATAAAGTTAACCTCCTAATTCTTGCCACATGCAAAAATTAACTCAAAATGGATTAAAGATCTAAATATAAGAGCTAAAACTATAAAACTCTTAGAAGAAAACATAGGCAGGGGTGCCTCGACGGCTCAGTGGGTTGGGCCTCTGCCATCAGCTCAGATCATGATCTCAGGGTCCTGGGATCAAGCTCATTGGGCTCTCTGCTCAGCAGGGAGCCTGCTTCCTCCTCTCTCTCTGCCTGCTTCTCTGCCTACTTGTGATCTCTCTGTCAAATAAATGAATAAAATCTTTAAAAAAAAAAAAGAAGAAGAAAACATAGGCATAAATCCTCATGACTTTGGATTATGCAATGGTTTCTTTGATATGACTTCAAAAGCATAAAGTAACCAAAGAAAAAGAGTATACTGAACATCAGAAAAATTAAAAATTCTTGTGCTTCAATGGACAACGTCAAGAAAGTTAAAAAACATATTCAACAGGGAAATATTTTTAAATCATATATTTGATAACAGACATATCTAAAATATATAAAGAATGCTTACAACTCAATAATAAAGACCCCAATTAGAAATTTGACAAAGGATCTGAATAGACATTTCTCCAAAGCAGGTATGCAAATCTCCAATAAGCTCATGAAAAGATGCTCAACAACAGTAGCCATTAATAAAATACATATCAATACTACAATGAGCTACGATTTCATACCTATGATAGCCTACTAGGATGGCTATAAAAAAAAAAACCAGAAAAACAAGTATTGGTGAAGATGTGGAAAAATTGCAACCCTCATATACTATTGGTGAAAATGTAAAATGGAATTCATTTTGGAAAAGTTCCTAGTGGCTCCTCAAATGTTTAAACATAGAACTACTATGTGACCCAGCAATTCCACTCCCAGATATATACCCAAGAGATATGAAAATATATGGCCACACAAAAAGTTGTACATAATGTTCCTAACAACATTATTTATAATAGTGAAAAGGTAGGAAAAACCCAAATGTCCATTAACTGATGAATTGACAAATTAAAATGTGTTACATCTATACAGTGGAATATTATTTGGTAATAACAAGAAATGAAGCACTGATACATGTCTCAATATGAATAAACCCTGAAAAACATGCCAAATGAAAGAATCCAGACACAAAGGGCCACATATTATATCATTCTGTATTTCTATTAGATGCGTGCTACCAATGTTATCTCTTGTAACATCCCTTCGAGAGACCTTAGTAGGTTTTCTAAAGTCATGATAGAACCTATCACTTTACACTAGAAATAAGTATGTGATCACAGGATAAATGCAGATCCAGACATAGACATATAGATACAGTTATATGGAAGGAGAGAGTGGTGGTGGCCCTGAGCTACTTACATTAATAATAACAAACAGATAAGCTGCACCAGGGTCTAGTAGACCCATATTCAGTGAAAAGTTCTTATCTTCTGTTCTACAATGCACCGCAGGGTATCTGAAACAGGATAGTTTTAGTTAGAACAAACACCACAGCCTAGAAAAGCGCTCCCATCTCCAGGGGAAAGACTGATCTCATCTCTCAGGCTGAGTCAAGCAGAAAAGCCACCATTTCTTTTGAAGGCAAGTCTCTAGGAGTGAAATATTTCTGTGCCAGGTTTTTCAGCCACTGATCTGAGCTCTTCATTCCTACCAGGTATTTTTTTTTTTAACTTTGCACCTAAATAAAGAAAGCACAAACATCTCCTTTTGTGGATTTCACGGCCCAAGTTTTCTCACTGAATTCTTGTGAATTTTTCTCCTCCAAATCTTATGAATTAGTGGAATAGTGTAAAACAGTGAACCTGAGTATACTCAAAATTAGCTGAGATATACCCAATCCCCTCACCTATATGCAAAGAAATCATTAAAAAAACAGCTGTTGGTAAGAATAAAATGTTCACAAGGGTAATGCTCTTACTCTCCACTTTGTAGAGTTGTGTAAGCAGACACACCGTAGTCTTCACCAACAGTGAGGGAGATATCTGTACCCAGGGAGATGTTGACCTCTTTACGTAAAGTATTAACAAACCTAAGGGTAGAGACATTGTTACACATCAGACAAACCCTCACAAACAGGGACACCTGTTTACCACTATGTTCCCAGTGCCTAGATCAGTTTTTGGCAGACAAAAGGTCCATGTTATATATTATTATTATATATATTATTATATATTATTAGGTGGATAAATAAATGAACTCACAAGTAAGAAATAATCAATAGTCTTAGTTATCCTTAACTTTATCTTTCCTGAGGTATTAGTTTTCCATCTATCACACTCTTACACCATCTCTAGCTGGGATGGACACAATCATGATCACCTATGGCAGTCTGAGTTGCCTCATTAATCCAGTTTAGGCACATCCAATTTCTTTCCCTCTTATAATGGTGGAATTCATCAGTTGAGACTCCACTAAGAAAAATTAGTGGATATATGTGCACTAGAATATATATATATATATATATATATATATATATATATATATATGCATATGTGTATATATATACACATATTTTTTTCTGATATTTATGTAAAACTGATACTGTATCTTCTTATAAATGAAGTCTGATTTGACTATACAAAACTCGGACTCCCAGGCATTAGTAGGTTGAGTTTTCATTTTGGAATCTGCAGACAATCCTGAACCCTTCCAGAATGATCTTTTTAGTGTCCTGAACCTGGATTCCTAAACTGTTTCCTCAGTATGGGTTTTGGTATTTTGATAGCTTTTGTACTAATCTCTGACCCACCAGGTAAGAAGGGCAGTTTCCTCTAGAACGTCTATGGTGATTCCTGCACTGATCTAGAAATTTCCTTTTACCCCTTCTGGAGGTTCCTATGGTTCTCTCACCCAGGGAAGTCCTATCCTCACTATCATCTTACTTATTTTGAGTTGTTTACTTTTTATAAAACATATTCAAAAGGAAATTATTATGACTGTTCCACCCTTCAGCAAAGTTCAGACATTTCATTACAAGTTCTCCTCTAAAGTGCTAGTCTCAACAGCAGCCACCTAATCTTGATGGACATAGGCATGTGCATCTGTCTATTTCATGCCTGCCTGATTTCCTGCTGCAGAGAGCAGGTGACCTCTTGGATACTCCATTTCTGTAACTTTCATTGGTTGTCTGACATGACTTTTGGGCTTATCTGGATTCAAAAACAAGTCTTTTGACTCCAAAGGTATTACCTTTACTCCATCCATGGTGCCTCTACAGGCTTATAATAAAACTATACTTTTCTTTAAAAATACAGTAACAATAAGAGATATTCAACTACCAACCATGAAGAGAGGATTATTTGCTCACTCCTGAATTTTTTCCCAGTGATCACAGAGATGAAAGTACTTAATTATTTTCCTGAGAGCAAAATAAGTGGATAAAATTCAACAGAAAGGGATGTATGCACCAGAGTACAGGGGGCACATACAGATACAGGGTCATTTTTTTAATACCGTATGGGAAAGCAAGCTTATCTGCCTCTTATTGTTCTAGAAGATGCCTTTGAGACCAATGCCCTTGATATTATAGGAGAGAGAATCCATGTACAAGACAAGTAAAATGTGAGGCTGCTTTATCTGAAGCCCCACAGATCAGAAGAGATCAAGAATCAACACAGAGGGGCTTTGGGTCTCCTTGACAACCAAACCTTACAGCTGTCATCCCATTGGTTGTTTTGTTTTCTTCAACCTTCACCTATAATAGAGGAAAGTAAAAATCAGTTACAGCTGACAACAAGAAACTGATAATGAGAAAATCTAATCATAAGACTTATCTTAGGTAAGACTTATCTTTGATGAGCTGGTTAAAATACACTCCGATAACAACTGGAACCTAAGCTACTCCTCAACTTACCATCATGCTGGAAATGTTTTTTCCATCTTCTAGAATGATCAGACTGTACCAGTTCTTCTCCTCCATAGAATGCTTAGTGTAGACAGACAGATTGTGATATTTTAGGTAGAAGTGGAAATCCTGGCTTTTTGTCTTCAGGTGAAGCTGGGCATAGTGTGGCATCTTCTGTAGAATGAAGAAACTGTCACATTCACTTTCTACCCTATCATAGGCATCAATATCTCATAACATCCCAGGGTGGGTGAGCTCATCAAATACTTTCAACTTTGCCCTTTAACCTAGTAATTCTATCTTTGGGAATATGCCATATGAGAGTAATTAGAGACATGCATAAGAATTTACGAGTAAGGATGTTCTTTGTTGAATTATGTACATTATTATTTTTTTAAAAGATTTTATTTATTTATTTGACAGAGAGAGATCACAAGTAGGCAGAGAGGCAAGCAGAGAGAGAGAGAGGAGGAAGCAGGCTCCCTGCCGAGCAGAGAGCCCAATGCGGGACTCTATCCTAGGACCCAAAGATCATGACCTGAGCTAAAGACAGAGGCTTAACCCACTGAGCCACCCAGGCACCCCAGAATTATGTATATTAATAATAAAAACTCAAACGCCTATAAGGAAATACTTCAATAAACTATGATATATCTATAAAATGGAATATCATGTGTCCATTAAAATCATATTCTCAAATTATCTAAGGATATTAATGTTAATAAAAAAATCAAAGTTCAGTACTATAGAGTTTGACTACCTTTTAGAAATTAGTTTATTTGTGTATACCAATATGCTGATTGATCATCTCTGGGTGATGCAACTATAGGTGGTTTTTATGTCTTTCTATATACCCTCCAGTTTTCAATAATAGATGTATATTAATTTCATTATTAAAAAGTAATATTTTAAAATAAATATTTCAGAGGCACCTGGGTGGTGCAATCGGTTAAGCAGCTGATTCTTGCTTTCAGCTCAGGTTGTGACCTCAGGGTTGTGAGATTGAGCCCCACATCAGGGTCTGCACTTGGCATGGAGTCTGCTTGAGATTCTCTCTCTCTCTTCCTCTGCCCCTCCCACTCATGCTCTTGCTCTCTAAAATAAATAAATAAATCTTTAAAAACTATAAATATTTCACAACATGTACAGTAGTAATGGTGAAAATAAGCGAGCCAAATCCTTCCAGAGGATGTGATGTTAGGAGGCAGTTTGAAATAACAGTACAAATTACAACCTACTGAGACCTTACAATGTCCCTGACACTATGCTAAGTGCTTCACAGATAATACTTATCCTTACAACAGCTCATGGCATAAAAATTATTGCCATTTTATAGGTACTGAAACTGAGGTTTAGAGATAAAATAACTTGTTCAGGGTCTTATAGCTAGGGAATGGTAGAACCAGGAATTAGACTGGGGATAGTTTGCCTCTACAAGTGCATGCTTCTAACTACATTAGAAGTCACCTTGTTGCATAATCTGAATGTGTTTCTAATTTATTCAAGTCCGTATCTTACCTGAAAGGATTTAATGGACTCTTCCAACACAGTATTGTTTTCATCTCCCAGTACTGTCACCTTCACCTCATCATCCGCCAGATTCAAGGCTTGCAGGAAAATCTTTTGGGAACCGGGCTGCGGTGGGGTCATTCTCTTAGGACAGAGAACACAGGTCAGAATTACCAACAACCCTTGGAGGCAGTTCTCAGTCCTACCTCCGATGTCCTAGTCCGTCCAGTCAGGAGGATGCAGTTTTCTCCCTCTGGAGGGCATTTGGCTTAGAGAACTCTGAAGGCAGTCTGGAGGGGAGAAACACCAGCTCAGTGCAGCGAGCACTGATGCTACATGACAGACTCCATGCTTTTTGACTCAGTTGTGACCTCATATGTCATTCCCCAATAATGACTATTTGATCTGCCAACTATTCAAAAGCCTGTCTTTCCAAACAGACAAGAAGAAAGCTTGCATATTAGTGTTTGGGCATTCCTTGACAGTATACTTTGGATCACTCAGGTGGGAGGTGGTCCTTGTTTTGCATTGCTCTTCTACCCATATCTACTCATTTACCACAGATAGTTATGATGCATCTTGTCTAAAAACAGGTTCTGTGCTAGGTCCCAGGCAATCAGGACTGAACAAGTCAGAAGAGTCACTCAGTTTGACTCCTCATGGAGCTTAAGATTTATTGAACTCACATCAATTTTTATCTCCACAGCTGCTGCAACTGCAAATGCCAGGCTTGCTAGGATCATACCAACAGCCATTTTCCTAAGCGATCTGCAGAAGGAAGGGATAGACAATTACATGGAAACTTTAGACTCAAAAGGCTAAAATTGAAACCCTCTAAGCCTACCATTAAAGACCTTTCCTGATTTGGTCTCAGCTACTTCTCCCCTTCACACAGCTTTCTTCCTCTACTCATCACACTGAATAGTTTTCTATTCAACCCATTTCCTCACCTCAACTTTTGTTTATGATGATCTTTCTATCCATTATGTCATCATACCAAAAAATAGTAGTAACACATCCAAATTTATTGGACATTTACCATATGCCAAGCACGATACATTATTATCCCATTTTCTTTTCCTCCACAAGTCTTTCTTGACTCTAGCAGTAAGAAAGACTCTCTTTTTTCTCCATAACTCCCTGGCACTTTGCTTCCCTTCTTAATGAACTTAACATATTTCACATTGGGTAATAATTATCCTTGCATGTGTTCTACCTCCCTTACTAAACAGGGAACTCTTTCAGCATTCATTTGTGCTGTTATATTTGCATGGCATTCGTGCTAAACTCAGTAATATCTGCTCAACTAATGAGTAAATGACAAAAGGCCATTTGAATATTATAATGTCATCATCAAAAAGAAATTGCTATTAAATCAGGAATAGAGGAGACTTGAAATCCTCCTCTGTCAAATTTACAAAAAATAACACTTCTTTTTAAGTTTTTATTTATATTCCAGTTAGTTAACATAGTGTAATATTAGTTTCAGGTGTATACTGAATCACATTATAGTGATTCAACAGTTCCATACGACATCTGGTGCTTCTATTTAGAATGGGAGAAAAGCAGTAATTAGGGACAACCTATTTCTGCTCTTACCAGGTCCCAGCTTTGTTTCATATGGACAATAAAAGATTTAAAGGGATTAATTATCATCACAGGATTTAGACTTCTTAGAAGAGGCAACATTCAAGAACAAAGCAACAAGTTGCTTTAGGAGCCTATTCTCACACAATTTTGACTTTCTGTGAAGCTTCAACATCATGCAGTTAAGTGTGCAGGAATGGCTTGGACTCTCTATTAATGAAAATTAACTAGATCTAATTCCCAACCGCCAGTACCAATAGGCATTTAGTTTAACTTAGGTACACAGAAACAGAAAAATGATATGCCAAAACAAATCATACTAAGTATAAAGTACTGACATTGAATCTTTTTTTAAGCTGAGCAAATATTAAGTCAGTCTGAGCAATAAAGGCATCATGAACACTTACGAGAAATTAATTCCACATTTGGAAACCAGACGATAAATGACAAGGTCAAACAATGGGATGAAGATAAGAACCAGGAGGGGATTTAGTACCTGTAATACCATGGTAAAAAGAATAGTTACAAAGTGTTCTTCTGTCTTGAGTGTAAGTATGTGTTCTCATTTGCTTGTGTGCACTCTCCCTAACATCCAAACATACTTTCGTCATACTAAGTACAGAATGATTCCACATCTCTCAGTCCCGTAAGACCAAGGACTCTGATTTCTCCTGCATAGCACCTCAGCTTCTGAACATCATAAAGAATCAGTTCCACTCTGAAACTGTTTTTCTGTCAATCAGTTAGGATTTCTTCCCTATCATTTTCACTTATTTTCTCCTGTTCCACAGCTGAAGGGAAAATGTCATGGAGAAAAGAAGAGAAGGAAGTCTTGGGGATTAAACAAGGGTTAAAAAAAGAAATGGGAGTCACCGGTAAACTGAGATTCTGACTTTGTTACTCACACAACAATGCCTTATACTTTCTTGGACAATATTTCCAAGGTACTACCTTAACAGGGAAAAATATCCAATGCTTATACATCTCCTGTGAGCTCAAAATTCACCCTCCTTGGAGCTGGGCAGGAGCTGCTTACTTAAAAGAGGATGTGAAAGAGAAGTGTGAGGCTTAAGGAGAGTATTTTCATCCTTATCCTTTTCCCTCCTCAGCATATAAGGAAACAAATGTCCAGTTACATTTGGTAATCCCATTACTTCAGATAGAAGTATGGATGAGGAAAGCCATAAATCCCTATGAGTATACAGAAATCTCTTACCTGCATCTGGTCTGGCTGAAGCACAAAAAAACCCTGAAACATTGTAACAAATTACATTTATACAGTGGCAAAAGACAAGAAAAGCTTAGATCAAAAATACTGTTAATTGGGGCGCCTGGGTGGCTCAGTGGGTTAAGCCACTGCCTTCGGCTCAGGTCATGATCCCAGGGTCCTGGGATCAAGTCCCGCATCGGGCTCTCTGCTGAGTGGAGAGCCTGCTTTCCTCTCTCTCTCTCTCTCTCTCTCTGCCTGCCTCTCTGCCTACTTGTGATCTCTGTCAAATAAATAAATAAATAAATAAATCTTTGAAAAAAAAAATACTGTTAATTATCTGCGATGAGGGTGCAGCCTGCTTGAGATTCTCTTTCTCCTTTTCCCTCTGCGCCCCCCCCCACTTGTGTTCTCTCTCTTAAAACAGAAAAAATTTTAATTAGCAGGTGAGACACAAAAGATAAAATCTACCAGGTCATTGGTTCAGGGCCACATGGTGCTGTTAAGGGTATTTGGTGAAACAGACAGAGAATGGTTTCAGGCTATGTTTACTGAAGGCAGGTAGGCCTAAGGGAGAATATTCTTTTTCTTGAGAGAATAGGTCAGTATGTGTTTGTTAATTTCAGTCACTGCAGTTGTAGGAGGTAATGTGTAGCATAAGACATCATGGTTAGGGTGAAAACTTCCACTTACACATAGTGTTTCCAGAGTTGTTCTAGAGGGGTCAATAACAGAACAACCACAGTGAATCCTGGGCAATAAGAGAAGGGAGGGGCACCTGGGTAGCTCAGTGGGTCAAAGCCTCTGCCTTCGGTTCAGGTCATGGTCCCAGGGTCCTGGGATCCAGCCCTGCATCGGGCTCTCTGCTCAGCAGGGAGACTGCTTCCTCCTCTCTCTCTGCCTGCCTCTCCTGCCTACTTGTGATCTCTGTCTGTCAGGTAAATAGATAAATTCTTTTAAAAAAGAGAGAGTTACTTTAAAAAAGTAACTTGAGTTTGACAGACTCCAAACAGACTGGTTAATGAAATCCTAGCATCATTCTTTCCTGCCTCCTTTACCACGGGGATGGTAGAAAAACATTATAATAATTAAGTAGAACAATTGAGAGCACAGATGAAACTTTGAGTTGGCCAAAGAATGGAAAATAGAAATAGAAAAACAGAAAATAACGTTTACAACTTTCTTATTCCTTATCTATGTACAAAATACTGCACTTCCAAGTCCTCCACATGATCTCAGCCCAGATGCCGGGCTACATGTGCAGCAGCACCAGTCAAACCTGAGCCTGCTGTGCCCCAGGAAGGCTGAGACGGGAGCAAACCACCTCTATCCCACAACTGGATCACTTCATTGACTATCTTCTCAGTACCTGTACACACTGAAACCTTTCCATCCTTATATTCCTGATATCTAAAAATAATATTCTGGGTTTTTTTTTTTAAGATTTTTCTTATTTGTCAGAGAGAGAGAGAGAGAGCAAGCACAAGCACAAGCAGGCAGAGTGGCAGGCAGAGGTGGAGAGAGAAGCAGGCTCCCTGCTGAGCAAGGAGCCTGATGCGGGACTAGATCCCTAGACTCTGGGATCATGACCTGAGCGAAGGCAGCGGCTTAACCAACTGAGCTACCCAGGCACTCCCCTGGGTAATAAAAAATTCTGTTTTTTATTTCTAGAGTAGCTTTTTAAATTTTTGCATACTCAGTACCTTCATGTTAAAGACAACTCTCTTCTGATCTTAAGTCTGTTTTCAGGCAAAAAACCCAAAGAAATCATTTTCCTTAAAAAAGGAAATTTATGTATTATGAAGAAAAGAATAGATTTCTCTGGAAAATCTTTTCTCACCAAATTCCCATTCATCCTGGTGGCTTGCAAGGTCCATCGTGAGCCCTAGGGCAGACAGAAGTGATTATGAGAAATCTCTTTCTTGTGGGAGGAAAGGGACTGGAAGAAGGGGTAGCTTTCAAAAGAACTATTCTTACCTGCTGATCCAAAAGAGCCCAGAACATGGGCAATGGGATATAAAGGAATAGTACCCTGGTCAGTGCCTTCACATCCATAATGAGCTGCTTCTGCAAGAAAGGGGAAGAAGGAACAGGCTGAATTGCTAATTTTGGTTGTCTTGCTTACAGTAAAAATGTGCCAGAACGGTAAGAGGAGAGGCCAAATGCAGCAAGAGGGAATCAGTCTGGACTTAGGAAGATCTCCATGGAAGCATACTTCCTCAGTTCCAACTTACAGGGTATTTCTCAGCTGCCCAGTCCAGCCAGTGTTGTCGCTTTGGAATGTCCCCAGAACGGTTGTTGAAACGGTTGGAAATAGCAAACTAGGGCAGAGCATAGATATCACATGAGAGACAAAAAGAAACCATTCCAATTCATTATCCCTTTCTCAGACATACATACTTTAAGTGACTTACTTCCACCCTTTGCTTTCATCAGACATTGAATTTCAGAATATTTCCAATATAATTTTATCTATCCCTACATCCTGTTGGCAACATATATAATGTATACACATTTCAGATGATTTTTGCCAATTTAAAAAATGGTAACATCATCATTATTATTATTACTATTATTATTATTATTTTACTTAATGGTTGAGTAGAGGTACAGAGGAAAATGGATTAATCTCAGCTTGCCAAAAGGTACAGAGGTAAAACAGCAGTCATTGGGGAAAATAAATACCTGTGTTTAAAGGCCTTTAAGCTCAGCATATAATTTTTTTTCCATTGATTGAAAAAGGCAGGTAAACAAGTCAGACTTACCCAGATACATTTGGCAACTTGAGTTACTATGTTTCCTTCAGGAGGTGGTTTTCTGTATATTTTGCTTCCCATTGAAAACACAACTGCAGTTGATACACAAACAAGGTTCTTAGCTTCTCATTCAGCACATTCAGTATGTCAATGCTAAGGACAGACTGCTGATGTGTAGGAGTGTCTGGCAAATCTTTTTTTTTTTTTTTTTTTTTTTGACAGAGAGAGGTCACAAGTAGGCAGAGAGGCAGGCAGAGAGAGAGGAGGAAGCAGGTTCCCTGCTGAGCAGAGAGCCCGATGCGGGACTCGATCCCAGGACCCTGAGATCATGACCCGAGCCGAAGGCAGCGGCTCAACCCACTGAGCCACCCAGGCGCCCCAGGCAAATCTTTTAAAGGGAGGGGTCTGACTTAAACTTCCCAGCTTTCAGAATTATATAAATTATGGGACCCAAGAGAAGAATAAAGTTGTCAGTTGTTAAGACAAGGAATCTGTTGAGACTTCCCTGTATCACAGAAAGGGAAGTCATCTCTGGATTCTCTCTTCCTTCGCCATCTCTACATCTGATATTTTACCAAGTTTTCATTTAGACTCTTTCTTCAGTGTATTTCCCATCTGCCCTTCTTTTACTTTACTATTGCTACAATTCTTGTTTAAGGCCTCACAACCTCTGCCTTGGATTATTAAAATGTCTAGCAAGTACTTTCTCAATCCCTAGTATCTTCCTCCTCTTATCTGATGCCAAATTAAAACCTTCTTACCAGGACCTACCTAACAAGCCCAAACTCCTGGCAGGAAAGGCCTTCCCAAATGCATATTATCCTGATGATGATTATTATTATCATTAACCATCTTTAAAGGTTTATTATTATATGTAAAGTGTTAAGTCTTTTATATATATTAACTGATTTCATCTGAAAAAATATGTACTACTGTCTGCATTTTATTGAGGAAATTAAAGATAAAAGAAATTAAGCAATTTGTGCAGATCACATAGCTAGAAAATGCCAGAAATTGCATTTTTGACCTGAGTCTGTTTGACTCAGAAATCTACCCATTTAACCACCATAAAACATCTCATTCACTCATTCTTGCACCAAACACTGTGCTAGACACTATTGAGACTGACAATATAAGAAAGATGTGGCCCCGTGGAGCTCACCTAAAGCTACTCCTTCCCATTTTATGTTTCATTATTTTCCACTAGGTCTCTACATTCTAACCACTGATCATCATTCCTACAAAAAATTCTATTCTGTACCATTATTGTACTTGAGCTCATTCTCTTTTCCTTACCCCATATTCTTTAATGACATCCCAACAACTAATTATAAGTAGATTTTATTTTCATATATTTCTTTCTATTTTCTAAATTACCAGCATTAGTTGATATTATTTTTATAATTATAGAATAGTAAATATTATTTTTTCAAATTTATTAACTAACATCAGCAGGAAGACTATCTTAGTATGATCCCAGATGTACGTCCCTCCTTAATGGATTTCCCAACTCCAGCAAGATGTCCCTCGAGTAGATCTTCTACCAAAGATGTCTTGTCAGTGACAAGTAAGACCTTCCAGTATCTTTGCACATCAGAATGCCTGAATCCTCTTACTTTTCCTTACCTTAACTTTCTAAATTCTCTATTCCACTCATATTCACATCACCACGTTTTCTTTATTCATCCTCTCAGTGTCTCCAAAACTTCTCCAAATAGCACCTTTTACCTACCACAGTCTTCTTATTGCTGACAGAAAAGAAATTGTTTAAAGAAAGGATGCCAATCTTGGGAGACAAGTGGGCAGATAAAGAGGTATCTAGACAAGAGGAAGATTTTGGAGAGGAAATATGTTGGCCCTAAAACTAAGAATGACCTGGAAATCTCAATAGTGGAAGGGATAGTGGAAGTGGTAAAAGGAAGGCCAGGTGATGAACTGGATAAGACCACCCTTAAATGTCAAGGCCACTCAACTAAAGAAGAGGAATGGGAACCTTAGGTTTCCCTACTAGTTCTTCCTTGCTGTAGAGGATATTGCTCCCTACTTCACAAAGAAAACAGAAGCTGTCAAATGGAAATTGTCTCAACTTCCTGACACCAAATCTATTAAATCCTGTATCCACACCTATCCTCTCCTCCCTCCAGTTAGCTGAAGGCAATGTTCTCCCTCTGCACAAAGGTAATTCTGCCATTTGTGCTTTTATACTGATTATACTGTCTCTTCCTTGCATCTTCAACCTCTTTCTCTACTGGAGTCTTCCCAGTAATATTCAAACATGTCTGCCATCCTCTCTTGACTCCATGTCACATTCAGCTATACATACCATTTTCCCTTTCTCACCTCTTAGTCACTTCCTATTCTACTCTAATCAGTCTTGAATCTTCACCAATCTACCGTAACTGACATTCTCCGAATCAATGACCTTCTTATTGCTCTATTCAATGGGCATTTTTCTCCCTGATCTTACTTTCTGACTCAGTAACATTTGTTACTCTGAACAATTCCCTTAGAACGACCAATTTGGCCATTCCTTCTTTGTCTCGTTTGTGGGCTTTTCCCCTTTGCCTATCTTTTCTTTTTAGTAGGCTCAATGCTCAGCGTGGAGCCCAACATGGGGCCTGACCTCATGACCCTGAGATAAAGACCTGAGCTGAGATCAAGGGTTGGATGCTTAACTGACTAAGCCACCCAGGCACCCCCTTCTTTACATATCTTTTTAATGCTGGTATTCCTCAGGGTTCTATTCTAGCCCTCTTTTTACTTTCATTATATTTTAGTTATTTCATCTATTTTCATGGCTTAATTGCTTTCCATATACTAATAGCTCCAGATCTTTATCTACAGCCCAAACATTTATTCTGAGCTTGAAGCCTGTATTTCCAAATAACTGTCTGATAACTCCAATTAGATGTTTTAAAGACATCTAATATGTAACATGTCCAAAACTAAATTCATTAGGACGATGAGCCCACTATTTACCTAGTTGTTCAAGTCAGAATGCTACATTCAATGTTGACTTATTTTCTCAATCACATCACTTATCCAATCATATCAAGTTTTTTCAACTCTAAGGGCTGGGACTAGTCTGAGCTGAGTGAGGCACTCATCCTGAGCACAAAATTTTAAAGAATGCTAAAAATTCGGTAATCAGGATAAATAATACCCTTGCCTCACCCTTAACCCATCCTTTCTCTACATTAGAGAGATACCAATGAAAAATAAAAATCTAACAATCAGCCCTCTGTTCAGAATCCTTTTGTAGCTCCCTACTCCAGCTAAAGTTCTAATTCGTTTATGACTTAAAAGTCCCTTCATTATCTGATTTCTGTCATTTTCTGCTTTTTATCTTTCTCATTTATACCTGGGGCAACCCGAATTCCTTTAAGGCCTTCAGATATGTCATAATTATTGTCTCACCTCCTTGATTTACATATATCCGTCATCTTTGATTAATTGCTGCTAATACTTTAGATCTCACCTCAGATACCACTTCTCTCTCTCTCTCTCTCTCTCTCTCTTTAAAAGATTTACTTATTTATTTGACAGAGAGATAGAGAGAGAGCACAAGTAGGCAGAGTGGCAGGCAGAGGAAGAGGGAGAAGCAGTCTTCCCACTGAGCAGGGAACCTAAGCTGGGCTCCATTCTAGGACCCCAGGATCATGACCCAAGCTGAAGGCAGCCACTTAACTGACTGAGCCACCCAGGCGCACCTAGGCAAAACTTTTCTGATCTTCACTGTTTTAGTCAGACATCTCCTCTATGTACTCCCATAGCTTTCTCTGTACTTCCCCAGTTGTGACATTGATCATACGATATTGTAAATTCCTTTTTACTATGTCTCTTTTTTCCTGCTGGACTATGTAAGTTTTTTTACTATGTGGCTCTCTAATTCACCAATGTGACCCAATAGCTAGCACAGGATTTGACACATGAAATGTTCATTAAATAAATGTGTGTTTATCAATGAATGAAAAACATAGATAAATAAGTTAAATTATTGTGAAATGCCAGAGTATTATTATTTATTGGTACCCAGAAAACTGAAGCAACTAATAATGACATCTAACACTTATTTAACATTTCATAATTTACATAAGTACAAAATTTCATAATTTACATAAGTACAAAACCAGAACAATATTTGGAAAAGTGTTCAGCTTCAATGGAAGGAGACATGGAATGTATTAACACAGCTCTCCTGGAATAACACATAAACTAACTTGGAATTGGAATTAGAATCTGACTGTTACTATTAACCACCTTCTGATAGAAAATAGTCAGGACTGAGCATTGAATCTCTGGTTTCTTTCTTCCTCTATTGAGTTCTTTATGTATTTGAACTGGATACGTTCCAGGGGGCTGTCACCCAAAGTTTCAGAGAGAGAACAGGTTTCCAGGTCAATGATTAAGAACAATCACGTCCAAGTTTCCCCTTAAACTATGAAAACTAAACAACACACACATCCTCTCTCCTCTTCCATTACTGTGTTGTCACTGGTAAACAGAACATACTTGATCTAAGCTGCATTGGTTTCCACTTACTTATCCAACTCCCCTTATTCTCTTTGATTGAGAGAAAACTCCTTGGGAGCACTGAAGAGCAGGGCAACAAAACAGCTAAACCTAGATGCTACTTTAGAAGAATTAAAAATGTCTTCCAATTACCAGATAAATAACTGTCAAATGAAGTAAGCTAGTTTGAGAGAAAGGATTAATTATCTTCCTTGCTTCCTTACATATTTTAGTGTAGAGCAGTGGATCTCAGCCTTGACTACACATTAGAATCACTTAGATATTTTAAAAAAATTATAGATACCTAGGCCCCATCCTGCAGAGATACTGACTTAATTGCTTCCATATGGAGCCGAGGGATCAGTCTAGGAAAGGTCTTAGACTTACCTTTTTTTAAAGGTATAACGTTGAGTATGTTTTTCTTTGCTTGTTTCTTTTTTCTCTTTTCTTTCCCACTCTTTTCCTTCCCCTTCCTTCTTTCCTTCCTTTGGTTTCTGATTTCATTCAGTTAATTTATCTCCAATGTCTAGAGAAAATTCCTACAATAACACTTACCTAATAGGGTTATGGTGAGGATTGAAATAATGGCTTAGATGATGTTTTTAATGTAACAGGCATCAGTGGTTATTAATCTCCCCTGTCCCAGTACACTTACCAAGAGCTATCACCATAAGTAATCCTGGAACTCCAAAAGCCAATGCATAGCAGTCTTCCCCAAAACACTGCACATCTCCTAAAAACAAAATCAAAAACAACCACCAAAAAACCACTAACCCTGAATCTTGGGTCTTTAATGTTTGATATTCTATTCTGCAAGCTCAGGTTTGTAAAATCATAGATAGAGCCATCTTCTTTCCTTCCAACACCTAGTTCATAATCCTTCTTTTGGGCCAGACAAATCAAGATATTAAAAAATTGTCTCGGTTTTTAAGTCCTTGTAAAAGGAAAGGATGGTCATCAGGAAGCCTTGAAAAGGTTTTTGACTGGACAAAGGAAACCCTTAGACAAGGGCCCTCAGAAAAGATACTAACCTCTCAGCATGGGTGTGATAAATGTAGAAATCAGGCTTCCTGCATTGATGGAGAGGTAGAAGACAGAGAAGTATCTAGTCCGTTCCTCTGCCTGAAAACAAAACGAAACAAAACAAAACACAGGACAAATCATCAGTGCAATGTACCTCCTAGCTCCGGATCCACCCTATGTTCAGACTAAGCTGGAGGTACATACAAAGAAATAGATTCAGACATCGCCTCCATGATATCTGAAAATAATATTAGATATTTTAACAAATAACCCAAACATTTACCCATCTTTCAAACCCCAGTACCAACATCTTGAACATTCTTATATCCCTACTAGGCAAAATGGTCATCTTACACACTAAGTCGCTTATGCCCTATACGTGTTTATTCTAATATTAATTTCTTTGCATTAAATATCTATTTCTTTCCAGCAGGCTAAGAGTTCCTTTAGAGCAGAAATCATATCTTACTCATTTCTGAAATCCCTACTACCCAGCACAGCACCTGACATATATTATACTCCACATGTTTATTGACTGAATTAATTAAGTGAATGACTGACTGAGTTAAATAGTAAACATTGTAGAATGTGTAGTAGAAATAGCACTAGAACACAGAACAGTGGATTAAACTGTGGATTAAGTAAGATTACGTGGATTAAGTAAGGTAGCTCACTTATGGGAATTCTACCAGAAAGTAGAAAAGGAAACCTTGGGTTTAAAAGTGGTTGGTGGAAACTTGGAGTGGGGTTTGTCTTATTATTGAGATATCTTTGTGGAGCAGTTACCAAATGAAGCAACTTTAAGATAAAGCTGCTAATGCTTTATTCATTTGTCTCATTCTGGCACCACAGGTCTTTTCCTGACACAACAGCATAATCTGTCCTTCCTTATTTACTATTCACAGGGTCTTTGCTTCCTCCTCTTGTCCCCTTTTCAACCTATTCCACTCACCTATTTGTACAGTTCATTGTGCATAGAATCCCAAAGGCTGCCAAAGGTTGGTATTTCTCCAAAGTCAGCAAGCAATTATGATCTATGGTACCCCAGACAGATAAAGAATATAAAATAATAACTCAGATGGCCTGAAGGGTAGGAGAAACACAAGAAGCAGGGCACAGAGAAAGAACAGAGAGAGAAAAACCAGGAACATGAGAAATAGCTACAGATGAGGAAATAATACATGAAGACAGGCAAAAAAGAAAACTGAGAGCAAAGGAGAGGAAGCCAGAAATGTCGCCTACTCAAGAACAGACTCTTTTCCTTGCTTACTTGTCACAGCTTCCTCATATGGGCCCATTTTTAGCTTATTCGTACTGCTCCCCACCCCCAATTAATAGGGGGAGAGTATGTATGAAAGAGGGAATGATATCCAGACAAGTTCATCTATAAAATCTCATTCTGTTTTATTCTGAATGATCATTTTCCCCTTTCACAGAATCTCAGCCAGAGATGCTTAAATCATCTCTACACTGCTCATCACCCCTCATTCTCGAAGCACCTACCAAGTTTCTTTTGAAACACCTCAAGTGAGGATAAGCTCACTACTTCAAACTCTATTTGAAGTTTTTCCTTCCATTGAACAAAAAACTTCTTTTAGCTTTCACCTACTAGTTCTGGTTTAATTACTGACAGCTTTACAATATCTAGATAGCTATAATATTCTCTTTAATTTGTATCTTATACAGGCTGAATTCTCCAATTCCTTCAACCTTTCTTTATAAGATGTGTTTTAGTCCATTCACCACCTTTGTTACTTTCCTTTGCATGTTTCTCTTTATAAATGACCAGTACCCAGCACTGAACAGAACTCCAGACCTGTGGATTACGTTAATCTTAGCAAATAGCTACCTTCCAGGTACATTTTTAATGTCTTCTCTACATTCTTGAAATTACAGAAATAACAGGATTCTTACATGCTTTTCTTCAAACTGGTCTCCACCAAAAGCTGCCACACAGGGTTTAATACCTCCTGTCCCCAAAGCTATGAGACTCAGGCCAACCAATGATAGGACTCTGTAATGGAGAGGGAAGGATACTAACCATACTGATGCTAAACACAACTGCAGAAATGAGATATAGATATCAGGAGAAAAAAATGTGCATAATGTCAAAGACCCCCCTTCATATTTCTTCACATTTCTGTGGGCACTTTCCATCTTCCTTCACTCCTCAAAGAAACCCAGGGACACTTAACAATCCTTATGACTGTTGAGCCTCTGCCAGAAAGTATACATTGCATGGGAAAGTTTTGTACCTGATAGTCCATTTACCTTTTGTGTGTAATAGGGAGAAGCAGATAATGAAGGACCAAAGTTAAATCACTGCTTCTCAATCATGTCTTAATTTAAGGGATAAACCAATAGAAGAACCTTACAACCACCTATCACACATACCCTTACTAACTAGAAAGCAAAATGGCAAAATTCATTATAATTAATAGAAAAATTGTCATTCATTTTTGACGGGCACTGACAAGGAGGCATCTAATATTTATTAAAATTGAAAATTCTTAACTCATTGGATAAATACTGTGTAGCCCCATTATAAACATGAATATATATGATCTATATCTTGAACAACTGTAATCCTCTCTATTTACCAAATTAACTATCAGAATGTACCAAATGCCTCTGGCAAAATAAACATCAATAACTTAAGAGGGACAGAGCAACTGGAATATATGGAGCCACACATAAATGGAAATAATCCAACTTTGAATAGGACTTTTACAATGTGTTACAGGGAAATATTATGTACCTTTTTAAATGCTAGCAAAGTACAGATGCATGGGTTGGTGAATAGGTGAGAAAATATGAGGGACATGAGGTTTTAATAATTGTCTTCAAGCATACGATGAGTTTTTATGAAAAGGATACTAGTCAGGCATTCTGTAAGTCTCCAAGTGTTTCAAAAAAGCAAATGAGGACAGATAAAATAGGAAAGAGTTCAACTGGTGATAAAACACTTTTTTTTTTCAACCACTTTGGTAATAAAACAACAGGTTAGAAAATAAAGGGACGTCTCTGGTAAGGAAATAGAAAATCACCTGTAATGAATGTGTGAGACATTTACCTGTCTAAAAGAAGGACAGTGGTTCAGTTTATTTCATGATTCTACTCACGTGTGTACCATTTGTCCCCCTATTATTGGTAAGGCACCCAAGGACTTGACCACATGACCAAGCACATACACCAAGGAGAGATAGATGATTGTCCTGTTGAGAGAGTTAAATCAGTCAGTCTATAAACAGTTAAGAAATGGGCAGAAGACATGAGTAGACACTTTTCCAAAGAAGACATCCAGACATATGAAAAGATGGTCAACATCACTTATCATTAGGGAAATACAAATCAAAACCACAATGATATACCACCTCACACCTGTCAGAATGGCTAAAATTATCAACACAAGCAACAACAAGTGCTGGTGAGGATGTGGGAACCCTCTTACACTGTTAGTGGGAATGAAAACTGGTGCAGTTACTCTGGAGAACAGTATGGAGGTTCCTAAAAAAGTTAAAAATAGAATGATCCTATGATCCAGCAATTGCACCACTAGGTATTTACTCAAAGGATAAAAAAAAATACAGATTCAAAGGGGTTAGCAATATCAACAATAGCCAAACTATGGAGAGAACCCAAATGTCCATCAGCTGATGTACAGAAAAAGAAGATGTGGTATGTGTTATATAATAGAATATTACTCAACCATCAAAAAGAATGAAATCTTGTAATTTGCAGTGAGTTGGATGGGGGTGAGAGTGTATTATGCTAAGCGAAATAAATCAAAGAGAGACAAATACCATATGATTTCACTCCTGTGTGGAATTTAAGAAACAAAACAGATGAACATATGGGAGGGGGGTAAAAGGAGAGAGGGAAAAAAACCACAAGAGACTCAAATGGATAAAGAAGATGTGGTATATATACACAATGGAATACTATGCAGCCATCAAAAGAAACGAAATCTTGCCATTTGCGACAACATGGATGGAACTAGAGCGTATCATGCTTAGCAAAATAAGTCAAGTGGAGAAAGACAATTATCATATGATCTCCCTGATATGAGGAAGTGGTGATGCAACATGGGGGCTTAAGTGGGTAGGAGAAGAATCCATGAAACAAGATGGGATAGGGAGGGAGACAAACCATAAGTGACTCTTGATCTCACGAAACAAACTGTGGGTTGCTGGGGGGAGGGGGGTTGGGAGAAGGGGGATAGGGTTATGGACATTGGGGAGGGTATGTGCTTTTGGGTAAATTGGAAGGGGAGGTGAACCATGAGAGACTATGGACTCTGAAAAACAATCTGAGGGGTTTGAAGTGGCGGGGGGTGGGAGGTTGGGGTACCAGGTGGTGGGTATTATAGAGGGCACGGCTTACATGGAGCACTGGGTGTGGTGAAAAAATAATGAATACTGTTTTTCTGAAAATAAATAAGTTGGAAAAAAAAAAGAAAACAAACTGAGGGTTGATGGAGGGATGTGGGTGGGAAATAGGTTAGAGGGGTCATGAGTATTGAAGAGGGTACTTGTGATGAGCACTGGATGTTGTATGTAATTGATGAATCACTGAATTCTACTCCTGAACCCAATACTACATTTTATGTCAACTAACTAAAATTTAAATAAAAATTTAAAAAAGAAGAATTGAGAAGCTTGAGTAACAGTCTCAGAGTTCATACTGTTCTCAGTGCTAGGATAAATGGTACAGGAGGAGGAAGGAGTGGAGCAGGAAAGAACTGCCTGAGAAATGTACATAGAAATAGTAATGGTGAATGAACTCTTTACCTTTGTGGTGTTAGAGGTAATGGACTTTCCCTTCAAGCTCCTTTCTTATATGTGACCTGTCCTTTCCCCTCACTCACCGTACATACAAACAGAGCATCCACAGGATGGATCTGCAGCAAGTGATTTTTTTTTTTTAAACTAGGAGAACCAGGACAACAGGATACTTTGACCCGTGGTGTTTTTACCAAAGAATGTCTTTGGCTCTAGAAATCAATAGGAGTCAAGAAAAACTCCAGGTAAACAGGAAAAAAGGGACGGCTAACACAAAGAACTTTCTTTAAACCCAATCACTGGCATATACAGAAAGATAAAGGGCTCTCAGTTTCAGCTTGGCCACTTGAACACTTGGGTTAATTGTAATCCCCACCACAGTTACCTCAGGTTCAAGTTACCAAGGGTAACAAGGACTCAGGGACTATGAATAGACTGCCCAGTGATAAAGATCATGCAGTTGGTAGGGACTTCTTGTTGTGTTATTTTTTCCAAGAAATCTGAATGACAATAGGAAGTGGAACAGTGAGGAATTCCAGAAAGAAGGTATGTAGAGATTTACACACTGAAATATGGCACACCATGCAATATATTACTTATATGCGTTACTATACCAGCATTCTCTTTGTACATAAGTAGAATGTTAGTACTAGAAGGAACCTTGGAAATTATAGAGTTTACATCTGTGATTTTAAAGCGTTATATGCTGGAATATAAAGAATGAAATGAAGGTATCAGAAAGAGGCTAGAGATGCCAGCAATCTCAGGTTGTGGATTTCTCATTCTAAATGCCTAATCTCTCTAGGGTGGCTTTCCAGGGAAGGGACCTTAGGGGGTTCATAACGGCAAGTAAGGTATAAGAGATTGGGTTACTAATCCATAGCATTAATTGCCCACGGCAATTAACATCAGAGGGAGGGGGCAGGCTTTCTCAAAAGGCCTTGTAGCCTCTTCTAGAGGAAGTTTTCTTTGTTGGAATAAAAAGAATAGGTAGAAAGGGAATAAAAAGGGACTGAAAAGACCCACTATTATGAACCCAAAAGAGATGATCTCTGCTGGATAGTTAAAGAGAAAAAACAAAAGGAGTGTGAGCTGATGTAATATAATAGAGTCTGTGCAGGGAGATCAGAGCAATATCAGACTGTTTGGACTAAATGAATGAAAAAAGTATAAATGGTTTAGAAAGAAAATAAGCAACCTTTTAGGCAGAAGGCTCAGGGAATTAGTCTAGGATATGAAGACTATACGAGAGGAAGCTCATGGCAGGAAACTTTAACAAAAAGAGAAAGAAGTCAAAATAGATTTGGGCATTCTGCATTTGGAAAGGGGTCACTGAAATCCTAGCCATAGGAAACAGAACTTTTCTGGAGAGACTTGACCAATCTTCCATCTATAAATGAGGAAGGTAAAATTCAGAGAGGTCAAAGAACATTCCTAAAGTGACATTCTTGGAGTGCCTGAATGTCCAGGTCGGTTGAATGTCTGACTCTTGATTTTGGCTCAGGTCATGATATTGGAGTTGAGGGATTGATCCCTTTGACAGGTCCATGCTGAATGTGGAATCTGCTTAGGGATTCTCTCTCTCTTCTCCTTCTGCCTCTCCTTGCTCTCATGCTCACTTTTGCTCTCTCTTTCTCTTTCTTAAAAAGGAAAAAAAATAAGTGACATTCTAATCAATATTAGGGTTAGGTCTAGAATTTCTATGTCTTACTTAGAGCCCAGTGTTTCTTTAGTTTTACTATATACAGGTTAATGTGGAAAAGAGGAAGAAGTTTTAGGTTTTATTTCACCACCAAAGCCATTATTAATTAGAGCTTAGGAACTGAGAAGGAATATGTGTAGTGACGGCAGAGAAAGAGACCTAGCATGAAGAAGTTCAGCTCTGATGAGACAAAAAAGATAGGAGACAGAAAGGACATGATCTAGACCTACTCAGAGAAAGAGTAAGGAGAAGTGTAGAGATGATATCCAAAAGCATATTTGGCAGTAAACAAATTTAAGAGAGTGATTGTAAGCCTGAACTGATAGGCATGGGTCACAGGGCATAAAAACCACACTAGGGACTATGACTAAAAATGTTTGGCTCTCTGTAAAAGCAACTTGACATAAAAAAATAGTGTTCTAACATGCAGTTAAGCCTCTCAGTAGATGTTTATAGACATCATGCAAAGCCATATCTGTGCTTTAAATTTAGAGGAAGTAATTTTAAAAATAGCCCAGTGAGGGGTATTAAAGAGGGCATGTATTGCATGGAGCACTGGGTGTTAGAAACAAACAATGAATCATGGAACAGTAATTCAAATCTAATGATGTACTGTATGGTGACTAACATAACATAATAAAAAATAAATGAAAGTACTATGTCATGTTTGAGAGTCTTTTATTCTGTCAGTATTTATTTATTGAATAAAGACCATGGTTTATACTTTTTATTTTGCATATAGTGTCAACCTCCTATCTGGAGGGACTTGGTGACCAATACTACATAAGCAGCAAACATAAATCTTAAACATCTTCCTACCATCCTTCTCTTAAGTCAAGAAACTGTGTTTACTACCATGCTATGGTTGCAGCTATCTATTAAATGCTGATTAAACACTTTATGATTCCCTAGAACACCACATCCACAAATTATCCTGAAAAAATATTCCATGGTCAAATAAGTTTGGGAATCACTACATACCATAACCTTTTCTTGGAGACTGTACAGTATTTATTACCATGTTAAAGGCTATAAGAAGTCTTGCAGTAAAAAAACCCCAAAAAAACAAAAAACAAAAAAAACTTTTTAACTTAGTTTAACCTAGCATTTTCCAAACTTATTGGACCATGAGAACTTTATCTTTCTTTATTACACTCATTGTATCCTATCAACCAATTTCCAAAAAATGCACTTTGAGAAATATTAATTAAAACAAATCCATAGATGATAAGACTATGGAAAATAACTTGGTGATGGATAGCCAAGATCCATCTCTAACCTATGAGGATAATGTTATAGGAGACAACAAAAACATTATCCCATGAATGTCTCTTATTGCTATTTTCAGAGGCTTAAAAGATGCAGAACTGAATAGACCATTAGTCTAACTCATGAAAATATTTATTATATTCTTAAGAAGGAAACCACAGAGATAAGGGAAAAGAAACAGTAAAACAGTTGAGAAGAGGGACTCATAAGAATATACTAAAGATGATTCAGCCAGAGAAGAGATGGACAGTATATGAAATAACTACATTGAGGTCTCTAAAATTATAAATTTTCAGCTGGGTAGCAATCTTTATTGTCCCTAAGATCAGAACAAGAATTGGTCTTAAACTACAGAATGGAAGATTAAAATTAGATTGAGGGAAAATAAAATAAAAAAATTCCTGACTAGAAAGAAGGTAAACAATTAGAAAAACTGACAATGAAGAGAAATAGTCTTTCTGTGTTGTCAGTCTTAGAGAGATGCTTATTTGTCATGAATGACCTAACTATCTTCTTGACTTATAACCAAGAGGCTATAAGTGACAAAATCTCAGCACAATTAGGCTGTGACGTGGTGATGTGATCTCCCATTTTCCTTACTTGAATTTTCCCAGCCATGAGTCAGCAATGGCTGCTCCCAGGATGGGAGTGAAATAACAGAGGCTGCTGAAGGCATGGTATATAGATGTGGAGGTGTCCTCGCTCCAGTGCAGGAAATACAGGAAATACAGGGTCAGCACAGCTGAGGTTGAAAAGGGAAAACAAAACAAGATAAATGCATTAAAGTGATTTATGGAGAAGTACATTTTATCTCTGGTCTCTGAAGGTGATCTCGACCTTCAACTCTCTTATTGGTGAAGTGACTGAGGGGTGACTGCCAGGTAGTAGAAGCAAGAGCCATGGCAACTGTGGGTGTGGGGCTATGCTTAGTGTACAATTGCAATATCACTCCCTTCAGTCCATGCACTTACATAGCAGCATTTAAGCCATTTGCAAAGATCATATGGTGCTTCCAATGTCCCTACCTTCTCCCTCCCAACAATGTAGTTCATAGACCTGAGAAACAGATATGAAAATGGAAGTTGCCATACTTTTATTCTTACAGACTGTGTTCTGGTTTCTTGGCTTGTATGAGTTGCTAGGTGAAATCCCATGAGGTATTTATTGGCAGTGTTGGCTAAAGGGAAAGACCAATTTGGATAAAGGCAGAAAGTGTGGAAAAGAGAAATAAGGGCATAAAGAAGACCAGGTTGCTCCAAATATGAGGATGAGTGGAGAAAAAGAAAGATCTTGGGACACAAAATTACCTTTCATGCCATAATAGGAAAAGCGCTCACAGAATTCATTCACCACAATGAAGGCAATGCTCAGTGGATAGTTGGAGCCACAGATTTTCTATGAAACAAAAAGACAATGGTTCAAGCATGAACTTCCCCCCTCCACCATTTAAATCAGTAGATTGTTCTATAACAGAAAAATATGTTTATTTTAAATCACTGTGATAGGTAAAGTGAAGCAATGGCTCCTACTCTTCATGAAACAGCTATTATCACAGTGAAAGAGCTGCAGTGCTGATAGTAGTTATTTGGAATATTACTTCACTTCTCATTCATTTAACATGAAAGTACTCAGACATTCCTTGATCTCAGGCACCAGGACCTCCTTATCTTCCTACAACTCTTTACTGAAAAGCCTGGGGTTCTGAGCAGGAGAATAATCATACTTATTTCTAAGAAGAAAACAAAGAATTAGACTGCGGAGCACTTGACGCCCAAGCAGTTACATTTAGAGGTCAATAACTTCCTTAGCTGCACTGTTCAAACTAACCTCTTTTGTCCCCACCTGCCATATTCATCAAGCCAGGAGGAATCTTGACAATATGATGGCTTCCCATTCAGAGCCTGCAGGAGCCAGGCTCAGAGCCCAACCTAAAGGAATCTGATTGATCACCTTAAACTTGGGCAGAGAGTTCTTAAATCTTCTAACATTAAATGTTCATTCTTCCTGTGAAAGACATTCTATAACACTTTCTTGTTAATCCTATTAGACATTAAAAGAACTATGCTATTACATGTACCATATCAGTCAGTATAAAGGGAATGCCATGTTTATTTCAAATCCCTACCTATTTTGATAGCCCAACTAACATGAGAGGGGATGGAGATAACTGTACTTGGGACAGTCAAATCTCATCGTGAAATTTTTATCACCTCTTATTTCATAAGAAATACATGCATCTTTTTAAACAGACTTAAATTGTTTAGGACCAAAAGATTATAATTAACTAAATAAATAAAGTCATAAGTTAATGATTTTATTTTTTACTCATATGGATAGATATGAAGAACCCTCCTAAATATTAATATATGTTAATATATTAACTTACTTGAAAGACACAATAAACTAGCTTCTTACCTTCCCAGCTCACATCTTGAGAATTATGCAACCTGGAGTTTAGTTAATACACTTTACCAGCTATGTACTATTGGTTTTGGCTGTGTTAATCTACTGACCCTGGGCATGCCACTGTACCTGTCTTTATGTTCAATACTCTTATTCCAAAGAAATGAGAAAACTACCACCTCTTGGCCCATAGGGAGAACTCCATAAATATTGGCTATTATTCCTATACCCTCTCCACTTTTAAGATTTTGATATAAAGATTTAATGAGATGATAGATTTGGAAGCGTTTAACAAGTATGTAATACAAACATCATTATTCTTTGATTCTCTGTCCTGTCTTCCAATGTAAACTGGCACACATCATAAAAGAGATTGGATCTATTCCAAAACTTTCCTTGGTGTCTGGCATAAGATTCTGAATACAGGGGGGAGCTAAGGGCTGAGTTTTTATATTGGTTTAGAAAGAACAATCACACACAGTTCTCCAGGCAAGAATGCTTGCCAAGTTTCCCTGGATATTCAAATTGCTTCTTTTTTCACCCCAGAGAAACTCAGAATATGCAATGAGATACAGCAAAGTCCTGGAACCCAACTGAAGAACTCCTAACTACCTCTTCCTGCTGCTTCTTCTCCTAAGTAAAGGAAACTTCTGTTTAAATTTGGTTTTCAGGTTAATTCTAAGTCCAAGTGAGAATAGTTTTTAATACCCTAATACAGCTCAGCCTGACAGTCCAGAGGCCAAGTAGAACCAAAAGAGCAATTCTGTTCCTGTCAGAAGGAGACTGGAATTTGGGGACTCACCGGAGTTGGTTTCTTTGGAAGGCTGAGAAGTCGAGGTGGTACCTCTTCAGTGGAGACAGGTGAAAAAAGAGTTTCCTTGGACTCATTTTTCTGGAAAGGATTCATAGCTGGTTTCTTACTCTCACTCTCCTCAAGCATTTGGCTTCGGTAGGCAGTTGGGACAGCTGCCAGCCTACTGTAAAAACGGGCACTGGGAGTGGACTAGCTTTAACCCTCTGTGTCAGCTTTTAGCAGCTGCCTGACCCAAAGCAAAGCACAAAGCTATAGGAAAAGAAAGGGTTAGGTCTCAGAGACTAGTCAGAATAATGATTAAGTAAAAGGTTAAGCATGAGGAAGTAAGAGTAACATATCACAAGATGGAGCAAGACACTGTTGGAGAATTACAGAAGAGTACAAAATAGCTGAGAATACAACGCCTCAAGTATAGATTTAAAAACTGATTTCAGGAAAAAATCCTGATTTCAGAGTCACAGGAGCTGCCATTTATTGAACATCTATTATGGCCAACAAAAATGTATATATAGTGCATACATATTTATATATATATATATATACATATATATATATATATCTCATATCTACCTATCTACATTCTAATTCTTAGCACAATCCCCATTTTATAGGAACTAATATCTTAAGAGGTTGAGCAATTTGTCTAAAGTTATGTGGCCAGCAAGTGGCAAGTCTGGAATTTTAACTGCGGATTGATGGGAGATTTGTATCTGTAATGCCTATGGTCATTATTCAGGAATGGAGGGTATGCAGACGGGAATGTAGGAATATAGAAGAATTGAAATGCATCGAAGAGGGAAAGTCATCACAAAATTGAATGTGCAAAGATAGAATAGATGTTGATTTTGGTTTTCAACATAATAAAGTTCAAATAGAAATAGTCTATAAACAGTTAAAGAGGTGGAGCTAAAGAAAATGAGAAAAAAGGTTTGAAGATGTACATTTGAGAATCATTCTTATTTGCTAAATTCATTCCTTGTGTTTTCATCACTTCAAGATGAATTCATAATTTAATTGATAAATAAAATTCAATTTGAGCAAAAATTATAAACTACTTTCTTTTTTAGAAAAATATTTTATTTATTGAGAGAGACAGACAGAGAGAGAGAGAGAGAGAGAGAGAGAGTATGCATGCACATGAGTGGGGCGTGGAGGGGCCAAGGGAGAGGAAATCTCAAGATTTCCTGCTGAGCACGGAGCCCTATGCAGGGCTCTATCCCATAACCCTGAGATCATGACCTGAGCCAAAATCAAGAGTTGAATGCTTAACTGGTGGAGCCACCCATGAACTAGTTACTTTCTAGATACTATCACAAACATAATTTTCATTAATACTTAGTCGATGAACTCCCAAATTACTCTAGAATATAATATTTAGCCTTTATCAGAGGAGGAATAAAAATGGGTATTATGATGATAGATACATTTAATACAGTAAGTTGATAGAAAAGAAGAACAAGAGTATGATGCCTTTCCGGTTGTCAGTGAAAAGAAAAATGAAAACAAATGCCAGAGAGCTATAAGAAAAATGAGGGTTAAACCAACAAGAAGATCATAAAACAGGAGAATTATTTTATTTGAGAATATGCGAGAGAACCTATAAATTTATGCCTTGAAAAATTCTTAAACTACTTAACTTGTTGATGAATAAGACCAGAACAAACTTTACCTCAGACTTTGACCTTGTCTTCTCACTCCTCATCGCCCCTCTCTTCTGCCAACCTTTAACCAAAGAACAGTCCAGCTTCATTTTTGACTGTGGCATTAATGATTAAGCTGTAGTTATTCTTTCCAAAGGTATTATTCCTTCTGACTTAGTGTGGTTATAACTTTAAATGCAAAACAAATAAATAGTCATGATTTACTAATCAAATTAACCTCAAGATGCCTTGAAGATCTAATTATATCAATGGTTCCCCCTGCTCTGGCCTATACTTCTAGAATACCATTTGACCTGGCAGAGCACCTGTAGATACAGTGCACCTGTAGAGGCATTGCACCAATTCCTTTGCACTCAAAGGTACCCCTAATACCAAACTTTAGAGTATTGGCATTGGTTCATTTGTACTCTTTTAGATGAAATTCTTGTTTTGATTATGGCAGTATAATGCTAGCATTCATAGAATCAAATAATATCAGAGATGGAGGGAATCTTAATCTTGTCCTATGTAAACTAAACTTCCCTGATGGTGAGAGTGATATAGGGTAATTCACTCACATATATATATATATATATATATATATGTATATATATATATAAATTCATATATATGTTTTTATGTATTCCAGAACAATTCATATATATATATATATATACACATACACATATATGTATGAATGTAGGCATATGTACACACACATGTGTACATACACATATACACACACAGATTTGCAGGACTTTTTCTTGAAAATAACTTATTCAATAGATTTAAGTAGGGATCCAAGAACCTCTGTTTTTAAGAAGCTCCTCTAGTGATTCTTATGACAGGAATTTAGGGAGCACTGGTTTGAAATCCCTCTGCTAGTCTAGCTTACAAAATACTACAGGAGAGCTCAAAGTTCAGAAGGGGCAGAGCAAAAACTAGAACTCTAACCTGACATGGCCTATTCTAGAGATCTATCATACACCAAGATGTCTCTTACATGCTATCATTTTTGCTAAGTTGAAATCAGATAGAAGAATAAAAGGGAAGAAATCAAAGAGAAAAGCAACTCCTGGACAGAAATGAGCACAAACTCTTCAGAGACAAAAGGGGTAATAAAAGTGGAAGAATCTAAAATATCAGTAATAAGAGTAAGAAATATTTATGGCCTCAGTGAGTGTATCAGCAGATTGATACTTTACACTCATATTCAGAAAGGAGACTAAGGCTCTAAAATGATAGATACTAATATAGTCAGAGGAAGAGAAATAAGAAATTAAAAGAAAACATGTTTAATAAGGTATATGAATATAGAATAAGCACACAAGGGGCACCTGGGTAGCTCAGTCAGTTAAGCATCTGCCTTTGGCTCAGGTCATGATCCCAGAGTCCTGGAATCAAGCCCTGTATCGCGCTCCCTGCTCAGTGGGGAGTCTATTTCTCCTTCTCCCACTGCCCCTCCACCCGCTTGTGCTCTCTCTCTCAAATAAATATATACAATCTTAAAAAAAAAAAAGGAATCAGCATGCAAAAATAAGTTGTACTTAAATATGACCAAAAACAAAAAGAAAACGGAATTTTAAAAGTGATACCGGCTATAATTGCATAAAAATACCTAGGAATAAGTCTAATAAAAAATAGCCAAGACTTCAACATTAAAACTATAAAATATTATTGAAAGTAATTAAAGATCTAAATAAATGAAGAGACATACCATGCTCATGATTTAGAAATTTTGTATTATAAAGTTGTAAATCTTCTAAATCAACCTGTTGTTTTAATACAAACTCCTAGTAGGTTTTGTGAGTGTAGAAAATGATAAGATGATTTTTAAAATTCATATGGGGATGCATAAGCCAAGAATAGCAAAGGCAATCTTGAAGAACAATAGTGAATGACTACTCAGTATAAGACTTATTATAAAATATTGTAATTAGGGGCGCCTGGGTGGCTCAGTGGGTTAAGCCTCTGCCTTCGGCTCAGGTCATGATCTCAGGATCCTGGGATGGAGTCCCACATTGGGCTCTCTGCTCAGCAGGGAGCCTGCTTCCTCCTCTCTCTCTCTCTCTACCTACCTCTCTGCCTACTTGTGATCTCTGTCAAATAAATAAATAAAATCTTTAAAAAAATTATTGTAGTTATAACAGAGTGGAATCAACACAATAGGCAACAAATGGAACAAAAAAGACTTTAGAAAAAAAAAAAAAGACTTTAGAGACATACACACTGCCGAGGTATCATTAATGGCAAAGTTGACTCGGTAGTGCAGTGGGGGAAATAATGGTGCTTTCAATAAATAAACACCATCTGTATATCCACATGGAAAAAATAATTTTGGCCCTTATCTTATACCATATGTAAAAAATAATTCTATATAGATTGTGATCTGTTTTTTAAAGCAAATTTTTTTAAAAAATATTTTATTTATTTATTTGACAGATAGATCACAAGTAGGCAGAGAGGCAGGCAGAGAGAGGAAGGGAAGCAGGCTCCCTGCTGAGCAGAGAACCCGATGCGGGGCTCGATCCCAGAACCCTGGGACCATGACCTGAGCCGAAAGCAGAGGCTTTAACCCACTGAGCCACCCAGGTGCCCCAAGCAAATTTTTTTTTTTTAAGATTTTAGTTACTTATTTGACAGACAGAGGTCACAAGTAGGCAGAGAGGCAGGCAGAGAGAGAGAGAGAGGAGGAAGCAGGCTCCCTGCTGAGCAGAGAGCCCGATGTAGGACTTGATCCCAGGATCCTGAGATTGTGACCTGAGCCAAAGGCAGAGGCTTTAAGCCACTGAGCCACCCAGGCACCCCTGTAATCTGTTTTTTTAAAAATAAAGCTTTTAGAGAAAAACATCTTTATGTTCCCTGTACAGACATATTCTAAGATTTTTCAAATAAGACATAAAATATGATTACCATAAAAGAAAAACAATTGATATTTTGGACTACATTGGATATTGGATTTTGGATTATAAAATTATTATAAATTTATAATAATACAAAATTAAGAACTTTTGTTCACCAAAATACATGTTAAGAGTGAAAAGACAACTTACAGAATGGGAGAAAATATTCATATATCTGTCAAAGGCTTTGTGTCCAGACTACATAAATAACTCCAAAAAATCAGTACCAAAAAGATGCATGTCCAGGTTGTTTAGTTTCCTATTATAAATGACACTATCATAATAACTTTGTATATAAGTCAAATATATCTGATGGATAAATACCTAGAAGTGAGATTGCTAAGACAAAGTATGTCTTTATAATTTGTAGAACTGCTTATTTATTTCCTTTGCTCATTTTCTTAGTGAGTTGTTTCTTCCCTTCTTGTAAGTTTATAAAATCTATATTATTATTATTATTATTTTGGTATTTAAAGAGATTTCCAAAGGAATCCTGTTTTATTCAATTTGGGAGAAATAAGAATAAAAAATTCAATGATACACAGGATTTGATGTCCTACCAAAAAAAATATAATGAACAAAAAGAATTGGCTAACATTTCAAATTGCAAATTTGGGTGGTAAGGAGAATATAATATCAATGGAAAAAATAGCATATTTAATATAATGTAAAACCGGTCGAACATTCTCTTGTTACACCTGTAGGACAATAGGTCTTATGGTCATTCCCTAGCTTTATATCAAACACTTGCTTTTAGATACATGTTTCAATGGCCAGAAAAGTTCTATCAACTTCACTTAAGTTCCTGTGTTCTAGGGCCACCAATATTCCCAGATTTTCCTTAAAGTTTATCTATTATATTTGCACAGCAAAGAAAACCATCAATGAAATTAAAAAGCAACCTTGTGAGTGGGGAAGATATTAGCAAATGATATGTCCAACAAGGAATTAATATCCAAAATACATAAAGAACTCATACAACTCAACAACAAAATCTAATAATACAATTTTAAAAAATGGGTAGAAAATATGAATATTTTGGGGCATCTGGGTGGCTCAGTCAGTTAAAGCTTCTGCCTTCGGCTCAGGTCATGATCTCAGGGTCCTGGTATCGAGCCCCACATCAGGACCTCTGCTCAGCAGGGAGTATGCTTCCTCCTCTCTCTAAAATCTATATTATTGATATTAACGCTGTCATTGTCTGCATTGCAAATATTGTTTTCTATTGACCTTGTATTTGGACTATTAAAATTAAATATAACTTAATATACACAAATCTTAAGTGTAAAACTCCATTTTTTTTGTATTTGTGTAACATATAACCATCACCCAGATAAGATTTTTAAAAAATGTATTTCTAGTACCTCTGTGCTGAAAGTTCTTCAGAGAATAATACTTGCTGCTTCCCTCTGTCTCCTAAACTGTCCTCCCCCAAGGTAATCACTTTTCTGACTTCTATCACCACAGATTTGTTTTGTTTTGAATTTCATATAAATGGAACAATACTATTTATATTCCTTGTGTTTGATTTTTTTTGCTCAACACCATGTCTGTAAGACTCAATCATTTTGTTGTCTGTAACAAGATTTCTTTTTCCCGTTGTTCAGTAGCATTCACTATTCTAATATGACACAATTTATTTCCCCATTCTTTTGCTGATGGACATTTGGGTTGTTTCCAGTTTTAGGGTTTTTTATTGTCAACTTGGTTTAAGCTAGGAACTGTTTCTAAGAATCATCTTCTCTGGTTGGGTCTAGGCCAGAAAAACTTGAGTGAGATTTAAAAGTGGAAGTGAAGCAGTATGTATTACTTGGAGCAGTCAAAGACTGGGCAGAGGTAATGGTTAAACACCTTGAACCACAAAGGCTTTGTCTTTTGCTGATGGAACTGTGTGTGTAGGGGAGTGAGTTCAGAGTTCAGGCTATTTCCAAGTCTTCCCAGATTTTACTTTTTATCAGGCCCTTTCTCCCTGCACACAAGCACATAGCTCCAGGGTTAGTTAGTTAGGAATGTATGAATAACTTGAGGGCATCTCTGATCCCTGCTGTGCATATGCACAGCCTTAGTTAAAATGTCATCTCCCCAGTAAGGATGGCAACCTCGGGCTGTTAGGGCTAAGCTCTTGCCTCTTCTCCACTGGCCAGCATCTGAGAGGTCACTTCCATGTAAAATGTTGCAGGGCATGAATGTCACCTACTCTTACAAATTGAGTGAGACTCCTTCATGAAGGTAGGGTAGGAGAGCTATCAACCTTTCTAGAACACACTTTTTATGATATTTTTTCCATTCTTGAGTTCTTAATTTTGACTCATCTCTTACTAAACTGGAAATTACTGAAGTAATTATTACAGGCATGGTATGTGAAAGATATAATTCCTTAATTCTGACATGTCTAAGAATGTCTTCTTACCAAACTATGGATGACTGTTAACGTATACACTATAGGTCACACTCATATCCTTGTGCAAATGCAGCTTTCCTAACTTTAGTGCTTTAGTGCAGTGTTATGCAATGATTCAAACCCATTGATTTTTGTTCCTTTGTAGCCAACTTACTTTTCCCACTTGCAAGCATATATCATTTTCATTTTCATCAAACCATTCAGAACAGGCAAAATAAAATGATATTGTGCTTATGTCAACTAACCTTATTATAGTAATCATTTCATAATAATTATGTGGATCAAATTATCACACTGTACATCTTAAATTTATACAGTGTCATATGTCAATTACATTTCAATAAAGTTGGGGAAAAAGATAATTGCTTGGCATCATGCCAGGATCATCAGATGATTCTGGCAGAGAACCTCATGTCTGGTAATCTGTCTCATCCATAGCTCCCTGCATTTCAGTGTCTGAAAAAACATCAAATGAGGAGGTACAGAGGCATGGAAAATATTATTTCATTCCTCTCTAAACCACTTATATTTATCCTTAAAGGGTATAGAGAATGATACTCTAGGTATTCAGACCATAAAAAAGAACATGTCTTTAAGAACATGTTTCATTTATGGGGGAAATAATAAGGGGGAGAAAGGAGGAGGTGTTTTGACTGCAAAAGGTATAGTTTGAGAATATAATGTTATGTAGCTGGCATTATCAACTCAGACCACCATGTACTCATTCCTGGTACAGTAATCACTAATCAAAGAAATCTCAGCATAATAAGTTTCAGTAAAAAACATTATAATTTGTATTACTATGTTAAAATGATAAGCATGTTTTATTAGCTACATTAAATATTTGAGCTTGTTTTAGTTAAGTAATAAATGACATAGCTGTGGTTCTCAGATAATGATTGATGAATAAAATAGATATAAAAATGAAGTTAAAAATAGATTAGCTGAGGGTAGGCCAAAGAGAGGAAGGGAGAGAGAAGAAAGTAAGAGAGAGTAAAACCAAAATTTAAAGATTAAAAAAAACACACAGAAATTCCTATGGTAAAAGGCAATTATGACAAAATTTTTTATTGAACTTCAACTGCCGAAACTTGAAAACAGCCAAAATTCTTTCAGCAGGTTAGAGAATAAGTAAACTTTGGTACATCCAGACAATGTAATGCTATTCAGTGACAAAATGGAATGAGCTATGAAGCCATGTAAAGACATGGAGGAAGCTTAAATGCATATTTAAGTAAAAGAATTCAGTCTGAAAAGGCAGCATACAGTATGATTCTAACTATATGACATGCTATAAAAGGCAAAACCAAGGAGACAGTAAAAGATCAGTGGCTGCCAGTGGTTGGGGTGGGGAAGGAGGAATAAATGGAAGAGACAGAGCAAAGGATTTTCAGGGCTGTGAAACTATTCTGTATGATATTACAGAGGTGGATACACATCACTATATATATGTCAAAACCCACAAATTGTATAATACAAAGAGTGAACTCTAATGCAAATATGGACTTTAGGTGATGACGTGTCAACGTAAGATTCATCAGTTGTAAAAATGTACCACTCTGGTGCAGATGTTTATAGTGGGTGAGGTTGTGAGAGGAGGGGAATAGGGAGTATATGAGAATTTTCTGTAATTTCTGCTCAATTTTGCTATGAACCAAAAACTGCTTTAGAAAATGCAGTTTATTAAAAAGAAAAAGAGAACTTAAAAAAGGAAAAAAGAACTTGCTGCTGGTCAGTGGCTCTCAACTTTAATCTAATATTTATCATTTTCTCCATATTCAAAAATATTGTAGATATAAATATTAATTATCTACTTAACACAATCAATTGCTTATTTTTTCTCAAAAGCAAAATATTAAAATGGCAAAAATATTATAAGATATACAAGAACAGTTTTTTCATTAAAATGATTATCTAGCTTTACTTTTACCCTAAATTATAGCTTAATTTTGTCAAGAATTAAAGTATTCTCAACCAAAATTTAAGGACTATCAGATATAAAAGGCTCAGAGATATAATTAAAACCATGTGCATTTATTATAAATCAATTGCTTTGACATTTCACAATTGTGAGACATCAGTATTTTAAAACAGAGTATTAAACTTGTACTCTAGAACATTTGATCTGCCACTTGTTAACTAACAACCTGTGGGCAAGTTACCTAATGTCTGTTTTCTCATCTGTACAGCCTAATAAACAGAAAGCACATGAAAATGCTAGTACTTAAAAAAGGTCAAAAATATAACATCAGCCAAATTAAATTTCTTTTATCATAAAATGTTAAGATACATTTTCTTCAGTATTAGGAATCTTTATTCTTAATATAAAATAAATATCACATCTTACAAATTTTATATTTATAGCTGAATGTTTCTTCAATCATCACTGTCACTTCCTGATTCACTCAGCTGCAAATCATTTCCTAAAATAAAAAAGAAAATCAAAACTGTAGTATAAGTATTTTATATTTTCATATTCAATGTATTTACTTCTGAATAACATAAATATCATGCAAAATATAACACCATGGGTGAACCATTTAGCCACCATTTTGTCACTAATAACTAGATTGCTTATCCTATAATTTAGTCATATCATTAGTGATTCCAAAAATTAATACTGCTTGTAAAGAAAACATATACCATCAATCTTTAGCATAGTTTTATCACCTGGCATCTTTTTTAGTTTTCTTTCACACACCAACACCACCTTCCCTTGTTATTCCCACTGATTTAATTACATCAGGTAATGAGAAAAAATTTAGTTTAGATGATCAGCCTAAATCATTTTGAAGAGTATAAAAATGTTATACAATTTTGTACTTAAAATTCAGTCAAAATATTAAATAGTATATGTTATGAGTAACTCATCATTGGTTCTGTTTATTTATTTATTTATTAAATTTATTTTCAGCATAACAGTATTCATTGTTTTTGCACCACACCCAGTGCTCCATGCAATCTGTGCCCTCTCCAATACCCACCACCTGGTTCCCCCAACCTCCCATCTCCCGCCCCTTCAAAACCTTCAGATTATTTTTCAAAGTCCATAGTCTCTCATGGTTCACCTCCCCTTCCAATTTCCCTCAACTCCCTTCTCCTCTCTAACTGGTCCATATACACTATGGAGTATTATGCCTCCATCAAAAAGGAAGAATACCCAACTTTTGTAGCAACATGACGGGACTGGAAGAGATTATGCTGAGTGAAATAAGTCAAGCAGAGAGAGTCAATTATCATATGTTTCACTTATTTGTGGAGCATCATTGGTTCTGTTTATAATTCAATGATGTGCTTATAGCAATGGAACTTAATTCCAGTGGGGAGAGAGAGAGTAAACAAAGAAATATATAATATGATGCCAAGTAAGGATAAATACTATGAAAAATGAAGATAGGTATGAGAAGAGTGGTGAGAAGTGCTATGTTAGACAGGATAGTTGATAAGGCCTCCTTGAAGGGTGGCATTTGAATAGAGATCCAACCGTAGAGAGAAAGTCCTATTAATGTGGATGGAGGGCAGATACTTTCCAGGCTCAGGGAACAGCACATACAAATGCCCTAAGGCAGAAGCATGCTTGCTGTATTTTCTGACAGCAAGAAGGCCCTGCAGCCAGAGTGGAATGAATGAGGAAGAGATGATAGGAAATGAGGTCAGAAAGATATCCAGATATCCAGAAGACTGGTTTATAGGTTATGATAAAAACTTTGGATTTTGTTTGAAATGTAATGGGAATTCATCAGAAAATTTTAAGTAAGCAACTGACTTGAAATGTTGTTCAACAAATAGCATGGAGGACAAGGGGAGTTAGGAGAAGGGAGTTGGGGGAAATTGGAAGGGGAGGTGAACCATGAGAGACTATGGACTCTGAAAAACAATCTGAGGGTTTTGAAGGGGTGGGGGGTGGGAGGTTGGCGGAACCAGGTGGTGGGTATTAGAGAGGGCACGGATTGCATGGAGCACTAGGTGTGGTGCAAAAGCAATGAATACTGTTATGCTGAAAATAAATAAAATAAATTTTTTTTTAAAAAAAGAACATCTTATTAAAAAAAAAGAAAGAAAGGTTGTTTAACAGTGAATATGGGGGCGCCTGGGTGGCTCAGTCATTAAGCGTCTGTCTTTGGCTCAGTTCATGATCCCTGGGTCCTGGGATCCAGCCTCACATCAGGGTCCGAGCTCCATGGGAAGCCTATTCTCCCTCTCCTACTCCCCCTGCTTGTGTTCCTTCTCTTGCTGTCTCTCACTGTCAAATAAATAAAATATTAAAAAAAAAACAGTGAGCACACTATAATGGTATATATATACTATAATAAACTATAATCGTATTGCAGCTTCTCACATAAATAATACAGGCTTTGACTCAGGTGGAGGTGGTGCTAAGCAGTTAGGTTTATAGTATAAAGACAGAACTTACAGGACTATCAAAAGTACTGGATATAGGCATGAGAGAAAAATAAAAGTGAAGAAAGACCCCAAGTGTTTCTGATCTAAACAACTAGATGGTGGTATCATTTACTGAGATAAGAAATGCCAGGGGAACAAGAGTTGTGAGAAAAATCAAGAAAAAACAAGTTTGATTTTCAACATGACACATTTGAGATACACTGTAAATATTCAAATAAATATGTTGTAGGCAATTGGATATACAAGCCTGGAACTCTAGGTAGAGGTTACTCCTGGAAATAAAGATTTGGGAGTCACTAACTGCAGGGGTTTCTTTGAACACATGGAACTGGATAATACCATTTGAATAGTAAATTAAAATGGTAAAAACATTCTCATATTTTTAAACTACTCCAAAATCAACAAAAAGCTGGCATAAATTGAAGCTCATACCCAATTTAAGAGGAGTAGTTTCTAGGCCATAAATAAGCTGTTGTAAGAGAGCTCAGTCCACTGCATGAACTCCAGAAATATTACATTATTCAAAAAAGAAATTTGTTAAAGCTTCTTTTGTGTATCTGGTTCCCAAGACCATTTTATACTTTTCAAAGATTAAGTTTCCATTTATTACACAACTATTCTATGGCATAACAATGTTCAACTTGATACAATGTCATAATAAGTTTCTTAGGTCAAACCCAAATGTTCCAAGTTCCACTTCTGTTAATAGACTTTGTGTTGTACAGGTCATATGCATATATTACCATGCTGTTGAAATGTCTGGTTGATTTTGAAGGTATCAGATTAGCCTGTGAACACGACATGCTGGTAAAGGAAACACATTTCCAATCGAAATGGTAATTGTGACTTGGAAAAAAGAGTTTACCCATAGAAAATGCACACAGACTCCTAAGCCAATGGTTTTCAATGAGAAAAATACTGTTCCATTAGAGATGTTACAGAAATTTATATGAAGTGTTGCTTGTCCAGATGATTTGCAGATTGCTAGTGGCATTTCGTGGGAGGGAATTTAGGAATGGCAAATGTCTTACAATGAATGCACCAGTCTTGCACAATAATGAAGTCTGTTACATTCTGCAGAACTTTTGAAAGTCCAGTATTATATTCATGTACGTGGAAGACTTGTTTGTAATCATAAGGTGGAACCTAATTTCAGTTTTATAAACTAAAGAATTCTTTTACACAGATTTAAAATTCGCTGAAATTTACAAGGATGGAACTATCATGTAAACTGAAAGAATACTTTGTTTTTTCCAGAACTTTTACAAAGATTTTCTTTATTAAATTGTTTTGGAAAACACATTAGTGATATCAATGCTTTTCTAATCCCTATTTCAACAAATTAAATAGAAAAATTGTTGACATTACAAATGGTATGTTGTCTTGCTTTTCTTAATTCTAAATTGATTCATTAAAGATTTCAAGCTATACTACAAAGCTGTAGTAATCAAAACGGTATGGTACTGGCACAAAAATAGACATATAGATCAACTGGACAGAACAGATGGCCCAGAAATAAAACCACATTTATATGGTCAATTAATCTATAACAAAAGAGGCAAGAATGTATAATAAATGGTGCTGAGAAAATTGGGAAAATATATGCAAGAGAATGAAACTGGACCACTGTCTAACATCATACACAAAAATAAACTCAAAATGGATTAAGACCTAAATGTGAGACTTAAAACCATACAAATCCTAGGAAAGAGCATAGGCAGTAACTTCACTGACATCAGCTATTGTGACATTTTTCTAGATACGTCTCCTAAAGCAAGAGAAACAAAAACAAAACTAAACTATTGGGACTACATCAAAATAAAAAGCTTTTGCCCAGTTTGTACCCATCAACAAAACAAAAAAACAACCTACTGAATGGGGGAGGATACTTGCAAATGATATATTCAATAAGGACTAAACATCTAAAATATATAAAGAATTTTTATGACTCATTACCAAAAACCAAACCATTACATTAAAAAATGGGCAGAGCCAGTAGAAGCAGGAGCTGCTTACACCAAATCCTGCTTCCCTCTACGTGCCAAGTGCATATTTACTGGGGCAGGACTGACTCTGAGCTGGCAGAGTGGGCCTCTCCCCCAGAAGACCAGCACAGGCAGCACTCTGCATGCACAAGTCTACTGAGTATACAGGGCTTCAAAGCATCATCTTTAGTTCTGATGGGAATAGGACTAGGCTGTAATTTTTTTTTCTCCCCCCGCCCCCGCGCCACCTTTGGAATCAGGCTTATAGCTTTTGTCTGTTAGTTTGTCTTTTTATTTCCTTTTCTCTTTTTCTGGATCAGGCTCCCTTTTTTATGTTTCTTGTTCTTTTTCTCCCCCCTTTCTTTTTCTTTGGAATCAGGCTGATAGTCTTCTGTTTGTCTCTTTGGGGTTTTTTGTTGTCATTGCTGCTTTTCCTTTTCTCTCTCTCTCTCTCTCTTTGTTTTTGAATCAGGATTTATTTTTAATTTTTTTCCCCTTTTTTTTCCAGGCTTATTTTAACAAAGCACACCCAGTTAAAGGTCTAAAGACTACCTACTGCAAGCAAGGAGGAACCCTGCAGAGGACTGATCTGTGGGAAAGAGCAGCCAAAATGCAACAGCAGAGTGCACACAACATACACTAGAAACACTTCCTGAAGCGCCAGTCCTTGGACAGTGTATGGCTCTTTCTTAATATAGCATTACTCTCAGGTACAGGAAACATAACAAGCTTTCATAACTCACAAAAGACAGAAACTGAGCCAAAATAACAAGACAGAGAAATTTTCCCCAAAAGAAAGGTCAGGAAGATACTACAACCAGGGACTTGCTCAAAGTAGATATAAGCAATATATCTAAACAAGAATTTAAATCAACAGGTTTTTTTTCCAATTTATTTATTTTCAGAAAAACATTATTCATTACATACAGCAATTCAGCAACGTGGCAGGATACAAAGTCAATGTGCAGAAATCAGTGGCTTTCTTATACACTAACAATGAAAATACAGAAAGGGAAATTAGAGAATCGATTCCATTTACTATAGCACCAAGAACTATAAGATACCTGGGAATAAACCTAACTAAAGAGGTAAAGGATCTGTACTTGAGGAACTACAGAACACTCATGAAAGAAATTGAAGAAGACACAAATAGATGGAAGACCATTCCATGCTCTTGGATCGGAAGAATAAACATTGTTAAAATGTCTATACTGTTTAGAGCAATCTATACTTTTAATGCCATTCCGATCAAAATTCCACCGGCATTCTTCAAAGAGCTGGAGCAAATAATCCTAAAATTTGTATGGAATCAGAAGAGACCCCGAATCGCTAAAGAAATGTTGAAAAACAAAAATAAAGCTGGCGGCATCACGTTACCTGATTTCAAGCTTTATTACAAAGCTGTGATCACCAAGACAGCATGGTACTGGCATAAAAACAGACACATAGACCAGTGGAACAGAGTAGAGAGCCCAGATATGGACCCTCAACTCTATGGTCAATTAATCTTCGACAAAACAGGAAAAAATATACAGTGGAAAAAAGACAGTCTCTTCAGTAAATGTTGCTGGGAAAACTGGACAGCTATATGTAGAAGAATGAAACTCGACCATTCTCTTACACCGTACACAAAGATCAACTCAAAATGGATAAAAGACCTCAACGTGAGACAGGAATCCATCAGAATCTTAGAGGAGAACATAGGCAGAAATCTCTTTGATATCAGCCACAGCAACTTCTTTCAAGATACATCTCCAAAGGCAAAGGAAACAAAAGCGAAAATAAACTTCTGGGGCTTCATCAAAATCAAAAGCTTCTGCACAGCAAAGGAAACAGTCAAAAAAACAAAGAGGCAACCCACGGAATGGGAGAAGATATTTGCAAATGACAGTACAGACAAAAGGTTGATATCCAGGATCTATAATGAACTCCTCAAACTCAACCCACATGAAACAGACAAACACATCAAAAAATGGGCAGAAGATATGAACAGACACTTCTCCAATCAAGAAATACAAATGGCTATCAGACACATGAAAAAATGCTCATCATCATTAGCCCTCAGGGAGATTCAAATTAAAACCACATTGAGATATCACCTTACACCAGTTAGAATGGCCAAAATTAATAAATCAACAGTTTTAAGATTACCAGCTGGACTTGAAAAAAGCATAGAAGACACCAAAGAGACCCTTGCTGCACAGATAAAAGGACCTAAGACTAGTCGGGCTGAAATTAAAAATGCTATAACTGAGATACAAAACAGGCTAAATATAATCACAGTGAAGATGGCAGAAACAGGAATGAATAGGTGATACAGAAGATAAAATTAAAGAAAATAATGAAGCTGGAAAAAGGAGGAAAATAAAACTATTAGATTATGAAGGAAGACTTAGGGAACTCAGTGATTCCATAAATTGAAAAAATATCGAGTCCCTGAAAAAGAAGAGTGGGAAAAGGGGGCAGAAGTTTATTTGAACAAATTACAGCTGAGCACTTAACTAATCTAGGGGAAGGAAACAGGCATTCTAGTCTAAGTGGCACAGAGAACTTCCCTCAAAAATCAACAAAAACAGGTCAACACCAAGACATATTATAGTGAAACTTGCAAAATACAAAGATAAAGAGAGAATTCTGAAAAGAGCTCAGGAGAGAAAGTCCTTAGCCTATAAGGGTAGACACATAAGGTTAGCAGCAGACTTGTCCACAGACACCCGGCAGGCTACAAAGGATGGCATGATATATTCAACTTACTAAATGGTAAAAATATGAGGCTGGAAATACTTTGTCTAGCAAGACTGTCATTCAGAATAGAAGGAGAGATAAAGAGTTTCTAAAACAAGCAAAAAATAAAGGAGTTTGTGAAAACTAAACCAGCTCTGCAAGAAATTAAAGGGGACTCTTTGAACAGGAAAGTGACACAGAAAGCAATAAACACTAGAAAGAAACAGAAACAACCTATGGGAACAGCAACTTTACAGGTAATACAATGGTATTAAATTCATCTTTCAATAGTTATTCTGAATGTAAATGGACTAAATGCTCCAATCAAAAGATACAGGGAAGCAGAATTGATTTAAAAAAAAAAAGTCCCATTGATAATGCTCCTTACAAGAGATTCATTTTAGACCCAAAGACACCTCTAGACTGAAAGTGAGGGGATGGAGAACCATTTATCATGCTAAAGGACATCAAAAGAAAGCAGGAGTAGCCATACTTATTTCAGACAAACTAGATTTTAAACCAAAGACTGTAGTAAGAGATGAAAAAGGACACTATATCATAATAAAGGGGTCTAGCCAACAAGAAGCTCTAATAGTTGTAAATATTTATGCCCCTAACTTGGAAGCAGCCAAAAATATAAACCAATTAAAACAAACTTAAAGAAAATCATTGATAATAACACAATAATGGTACAGGACTTTAACTTCCCACTCACAGCAATGGACAGATCATGTAAGCTGGGCTTTGAATGACACACTGGACCAGATGGACTTAAGTTATATTCAGAGCTTCTCATTCTAAAGCAGCAGAATATACATTCAAGTATACATGGTATATTCTCCAGAATAGATTACATAGTGGGTCACAAATCAGGCCTCAAGTAGTACAAAAAGATTAAGATCATACCATTCAAATTTTCAGACCATAATTCCACGAAATTTGAAGTTAACCACAAGAAAAAATTTGGAAAGTACACAAATACATGGAGGTTAAAGAACACCCTACTAAAAAATGAATGGGTTAACCAGGAAATTAAAGAAGAATTGAAAAAAATACATGGAAGCAAATGAAAATGAAAAGACAAGAGTATAAAATCTTTGGGATGAAGCAAAGGCAGTCATAAAAGGGAAGTACATAACAATACAGGCCTTCCTCAAGAACCTAATCTTACACCTAAAGGAGTTAGAAAAAGAACAGCAAATAAAGCTTAATCCAGCAGGAGAAGGGAAATAATGAAGATCAGAGCAGAAATAAATGATATAGAAACCAAAAATATAGGAGAGGTCAATGAGACTAGGATCTGGTTCTTTGAAAGAATTAACAAAATTGATATCCCCCTAGCCAGACTTATCAAAAAGAGAAAGGACCCAAATAAATAAAATCACTAATGAAGGCAAAGAGATCACAACCAACACTGAAGAAATACAAAAAACTATAATGAGAATATTATGAGCAATTATATGCCAACAAATTAGGCAATCTGGAAAAAATGGATAAATTCCTAGAAACATATAAACTACCAAAACTGAAGCAGGAAGAAATAGAAAATTTGAACAGACCCATAACCAGCTAAGAAATTGAATCAGTAATCAAAATCTCCCAACAAATAAGAGTCCAGGGCCAGACAGCTTCCCAGGGGATTTCTGCCAAACATTTGAAGAATCAATACTTATTCTTAAACTATTCCAAAAAATAGAAATGGAAACAAAACTTCCAAACTCATTCTTTTTTTTTTTAAAGATTTTATTTATTTATTTGACAGAGAGAGATCACAAGTAGGCAGAGAGGCAGGCAGAGAGAGAGAGGAGGAAGCAGGCTCCCTGCTGAGCAGAGAGCCCGATGCGGGACTCGATCCCAGGACCCTGAGATCACGACCCGAGCCGAAGGCAGCGGCTTAACCCACTGAGCCACCCAGGCGCCCCTCCAAACTCATTCTATGAGGCCAACATTATCTTGATTCCAAAACCAAACAAAGACCCCACTACAAAGAAGAATTACAGACCAATATCTCTGATAAACATGGATGTAAAAATTCTCAAGTTACTAGCTAATCAAATCCAATAGCACATTAAAAGAACTATTCACCATGACCAAGTGGGATTTATTCCTGGGCTGCAGGGTGGTTCAATATCTGTAAATGAATCATCATGATACACTACATTAATAAAAGAAAGCATAAGAACCATATGATCCTCTCAAATAGATACAGAAACAGCATTTGACAAAATACATCATCCTCTCTTGATTAAAAACCCTGAAGAAGGGATGCCTGGGTGGCTTAGTCGGTTAAGCATTTACCTTCAGCTCAGATCATGATCCCAGGGTCCTGGGATTGAGTCCCACAACAGGCCTCTTGCTCAGCAAGGAGGTACTGCTTCTCCCTCTGCCTGACTCTCCCCCTGCTTGTGCTATATCACTCTCTCTTTCTGGCAAGTAAATAAATACAATCTTTTAAAAAAAACCCTGAAGATGGGGCGCCTGGGTGGCTCAGTGGGTTAAAGCCTCTGCCTTCGGCTCAGGTCATGATCCCAGGGTCCTGGGATCGAGCCCCACATTGGGCTCTCTGCTCAGCGGGGAGCCTGTTTCCCCCTCTTTTTCTCTGCCTGCCTCTCTGCCTACTTATGATCTCTGTCAAATAACTAAATAAAATCTTTAAAAATAAATAAAAAATAAAAAAAATAAAAAAAATCCTGAAGAAAGTAGGGATAGAAGGAACACACCTCAACATTGTAAAGGCCATATATGAAAGAGCCACAGCTATTATTGTGCTCAGTGAAGAAAAACCGAGAGCTTTTCCCCTAAGGTCAGGACTTTTCCCCTAAGTCCTACCCTCAGCAGTCAGAAAACAAAAAGAAAAAAAAGGCATCTGAATCAGCAAGGAAGAATTCAAACTTTCATTCTTCATAGACTACATGACACTCTATGTAGAAAACCCAAAAGACTCCACCAAAAATTGCTAGAACTGATACAGGAATTCAGCAAAGTCACAGGGTGTAGAATCAACACACAGAAGCCTAGTGCATTTCTATACACCAATAATGGAGCAGCAGAAACAGAAATCAAAGACTCAATCCCATTTACAATTGCACCAAAAACCATAAGATACCTAGGAATAAACCTAACCTAGGAGGTAAAAGATCTGTACTCTGAAAACTACAGAACACCTACAAAAGAAACTGAGGAAGACACAAAGAAGTGTAAAAACATTCCACACGCATGGATTGGAAGAACAAATATTGTTAAAATATCTCTACTTCCCAAAACAATCTACATATTCAATACAATCCCTATCAAAATAACACGAGCATTTTTCTTCACAGAACTAGAACAGACAATTCTAAAATTTGTATGGAACCCAAAAAGATCCTGAATAGCTAAAGTAAGTTGAAAAACAATAGCTTGTTTCCCTCTCTCCTTTTTTAATTTTCCCCCTTCCTGTATGTTTATCTGTTTTCTTTCTTAAATTCCACATATGACTGAGATCATACAGTATTTGTCTTTAAACAAGCCACAAGTGACTCTTAATGACAGAGAACAAACAGGGTTGATGAAGAGAGGTGGGTGGGGGATGGGCTAGATGGGTGACAGGTATTAAAGAGGGCACTTGATGTGATGAGCACAGAGTGTTGCATGTAAGTGATGAATCACTGATTCTACTCCTGAGATCAATATTATACTGTATGTTAACTAACAAAATTTAAATTTAAAAAAAAAGGAAGAAAAAGAAGAGCAAAGTGGGAGACATCACATTTCTGACTTGAAACTGTATTACAAAGCTGTAATCATCAAAACAGTATGGCACTGGGTGTGGTGCAAAAACAATGAATACTGTTACGCTAAAAAAAAAAAAGAAAAGAAAAGAAAAAAAAAAAAAACCAGTATGGCACTGGCACAAAAACAGACACATAGATCAATGGAACAGAGCAGAGAATCCAAAAATGGACCCACAACTATACGGTCAATGAATCTTTGACAAAGCAGGAAAGAATATGCAATGGAAAAAAAGACATTCTCTTCAAATAGTGTTGGGAAAATTGGACAGTCACACACAGAAGAATGAAACTGGACCACTTTCTTAAACCATACACAAAAATAAATCCTAAAGGGATTAAAGACCTAAATGTGAGACAGGAATCCATCAAAATCCTAGAGAAGAACATAGGCAGCAACCTCTTTCATCCCAGCTGCAACAACTTCTTACTAGACACATGTCTGGAGGCAAGGGAAACAAAATAAAAAATGAACTACTGGGACTTCATTAAGATAAAAAAACTTCTGCACAGCAAAGGGAACAATCAACAAAACTGAAAGACAGTGTATGGAATGGGAGAAGATATTTGCAAATGACATATGGTATAAAGAACTTACAAAACTGAATATTACAAAAATAAAAAAAAATCAGTTAAGAAATGGGCAGAAGACATGAACAGATATTTCTCCAAAGAAGATATACAAATGGCTAAAAAAAACTGATGAAAAAACACTCAACACTCATCAGGGAAATACAGATTAAAAACACAATGAGATACAACCTCACACCTGTCAGAAGGCTAAAGTTAACAACACAAGAAACAACAGATGTGGAGAAAAGAGAACCCTCTTACATTGTTGGTGGGAGTACAAACTGATGCAGCCACTCTGGAAAACAGTATGGAGGTTCTTCAAAAAGTCAAAAATACAACCCAGCAATTGCACTAGTAGGTATTTACCCAAAGGATACAAAAATAGTGATTTGAAGAGGCACATGAACCCCAATGTGTACAGCATAACTATCCACATAGCCAAAATATGGAAAGAGCCCCAATGTCCAGACACAGAATATTGCATATGATGAGTGGATGAAGATGTGGTATACATACACAATAGAATATTACCCACCAAAAAGAATAAAATCTTGCCATTTGCAATGAGTTGGATGGAGCTAGAGAATATTATGCTAAGCAAAATAAGTCAGTCAGAAAAAGACAAATACCATATGGTTTAATTCATATGTGGAATTTAAGAAACAAAACAGATGAACATAGGGGAAGAGAAGGAAAAATAAAGTAAGATAAAGACAGGGATGCAAACCATAAGAGACCTTTATATATAGACAACAAACTGAAGTTTGCTGTAGGGAAAGTGGGTTGGGGAATGGAGTAAGTGGGTGATGGGCATTAAGTAGGTCACTTGATGTAATGAGCACTGGGTGTCATATGCAACTGATGAATCACTAAATTATACCCTTGAAGCTAATACTACACTATATGTGAACTGACTTGAATTTAAATAAAATCTTGAAAGAAAAAAAATAATAAATGGGTAGAAGATCCAAACAGACATTTTTCCAAATAAGTCATACAGATGGTCAAAAGACACATGAAAAGATGCTCAAAATCACTCATCATCAGGGAAATGCAAATCAAAACCAAAATGAGATATTACCTTACACCTGTCAGAATGGCTAAAATCAGAAAGACAATAAATAACAAGTGTTGGTGGGGATGAGAAGGAAAAGTAACCTTTATACACTGTTGGTAGGAATGTAAATTGGAGCATCGAGTGGAAAACAGTATGTAGGTTCCTCAAAAAAATTAAAAATAGAAATATTATATGATCCAATAATTCCATCCCTGGGTATTCACTCAAAGAAAATGTAAACCCTATTTCAAAGAGATATACATACCCCTATGTTTATCATAGCATTATTTACAATAGCCCAGATATGGAAGCAACCTGAGACTCAGAAGGATAAAATAATATGTGTTATGCATCTACAATGAAATATTATACAGTCATAAAAAAGGACGAGATCATTCCATTTGTGATGACACGGATGAACCTAGAAGGTATTATGCTAAGTGAAAGAAGACTGAGAAAGACAATAACCATACAATTTCACTTATATGTGGAATGTAAAAAAAATGAACAAAAAGCAGAATCAGACCTATTAATCCAGAGAACTGATGGTTGTCAGAGAGAAGGAGAAACAAGGACAGGCAAAATGGGTGCAGGTAAGTGGGAGATACAGGCTTGCAGTTGAGGAATGAACAAGTCACAGGAATAAATTAGGTACAGCATAAAGAATATAGCCAATGATATTATAATTGCATAGTGACAGACAGTAGCTAAACTTGAGGTGAACACAGCATATTGCATAAACTTGCGTAATCACTATGTTGAAATGTAACATTTTTGTGTCAACTACACTCGAATAAAACAATTTTTAATAAACAAATTTATTATTTAAAGTACATAAACATATGGCTGCTTTATTGTGCTCTGGTATAACCATGCTTGAATATTTACAAGGTGGAATGCATATTACTTTACTATAAGTTATTTTAATTTTGTCTTAATATTATATTATTTTCAAAGATGTATGTACCTAGGTGATACTAAGTTATGAAATTCACTTCAAGATAGTTAAAGGGGACTTTAAAATATCTTTTATAAAAGATGGTATTGGGTCTGATAAGGTTAAAAAATGAGATCATTATTGTAACAGTAAGAGGATTTATTTCCCTTTTTAGGAATATTTAATTTGGATAAAATATATCAGAAAAAGAAATTCACCACTTTTTAAGAGAAATCCCTAATGGTTACTACTAGTATAACAAATCACTACTGGCTTTTGCATATAATTCTTGCATCTACAATTATTTTATTATTCCTATAGTTTGTTGATTCTCCTGAATTTTTTTTGTAGACAATTATATTTTCTTTCTTGTTTTCAATTCTTATATCTTATCTCTTGTTTTATTGCTTTTGTTAGAACATTCAGTACAATGTATGAATGAATAGAATAGAATGTATTAGTGAATAGAAATCATGGTATCAGTCTTCGTTGTCTTCTTCCTAACTTGGGAATTCATGTAGAATCTAAATTACCATGTCAGCAATAGTTTTGTTTTTTGTAATTAACTTTTATGAAGTTAAAAAAAATTTTCCTATATTAGGCCTTTGGTAAAAGTTTTAAAACTAATAAATACTAAGTTTTGTTAAAATCAGATTTGCTAAAATGATCATATGACTTCATTCCTATAATCTCTTAATGTGGTGAATTATATTGCTAACAATTCAGATATTGAACATTTCTTACATTTCTGTGATAACCCTTATTTGGTCATGACTTAGCTATCTTGTTTGAAGTGCATGGGTTATTCAATTTTCTAATGTCTTCTTTAGCAATTTTGTAACTGTGTTCTTTTTTTTTAAGATTTTATTAATTTATTTGAAGTGGGGGGGCACATGAACAAGGGTGAGGGAAAGGCAGAAGAAAAGGGAGGGGGAGAAGCCGACTCCGTGCTAAGCAAGGAGCCCGACACAGGGCTCGATCCCAGGACTCTGGCATCATGACCTGAGCCAAAGGCAGCCACTTAACTGACTGAGACACCTACGTGCCACTCAATTTTTTTTTAAAGAACATTTTTGAGACTATAAATTTCCCTGTAAATATCATTTTGGTTGCATCCTCAAATTACTGAGGTGTTATTTTTGATATTACTTACTTGTGAATATTTTATAATTTCCTTATAGTTTCCTTTAAACGTGTAAATTATTAGGCATGTGCTTTGAAGATTGCAAGCATGTATTTTAAAATAATTTTTGTTGTTTATGTTTGCATTGTATTATAATCCTATAATATGATCAATAAAATGTGAATTCTTTGAAATAATTTTATTTCCTTTTTTCTCAATAGGAAGAAATTTCTAAAATGTTTTATATATGCCTTAAAAGAATGTCTGCTTCACACTTTGGATTGTAGAATTCTATATTTACTATTAGAATAGGTATGTTAATTGTGTAGTTCAAGGCTTTTATACCCTTATTAAATTTTGTCTACTTGGTTATGGATGGATTAAATATTCCATTATGACAGAGACTTGTAAATAACTCCTTCATCTATCAATTTTTATCTCATATATATATATTTATACACACACACATATAGCTACACATTTTAATATATATGCACATAAATGGTGAAGATATATAATTATAGGCATATAAATTTGTAATTATATATCCTCCTGGTGAATGGGAACTTTTGTCATTATTTGGCCATTCAAGAAATCAGACTCTCCAATTTTACCTCTTAAGGTAGGAAGATTAGCACTAACGACATTAGTAACTAGAAGTTCAAAAGACCTTTCCTGGTCCCTATTTAATTCATAGTTTCACTTTCTCTGCCACGCAGACTTGGCTCCTTCCTTCTTTAGTTCTGTTATTTGGCTAGAGCTAGAGTCAAGATATTGCTCTGAAGTTCTACAAAAGGGAGGATTTGACCTTATCAGGAAGGTGTCCTTGATAAAGTATGCCTTGAATTGTAATTTAAAGGAGAAAAAGCTAACTACATGAAAGGAAGGAAGTGTTTCTTCCTGAATGAATAGCAGTGTATAAGGGCTCTGAGGTGGGTGAAAGTGTTTGAGTACCATGGTAAAAATTAGGTAAACATTGCTAGAACAGAAAGAGCAAGACCATTATAGTAAGATGTTTTGTCTCTGTCATAAAAAAAATTACACATGACCCTTGAACAATGTGAGGGGGATTTTGGGGAGCAGACCTTCTATGGTAAAAGATTTGTCTAAAACTTTGACCCCACAAAAACTTAACTACTAATAACCTACTGTTGACGAGAGGCCTTACTGATAAGAGAAACAGTCAGTTAACACATATTTTACATGTTATATGTATTACATATACATGTTCTTAATAACATTACGAAAATAGTAAGGAAAAGAAAATACATTTGTAGTACTAAAAAAAGTCTATTGAAAAAAAAATCCATGTATAAGTGGATATGTACCATTTAAACATGTATTGCTTGAGGGCCAACTGTACTAGCTATTGAAAAGTTTAAAGCAGGAGGGGTGAAAAATTATATTTTAATTATGAAAAGATCAAAATGGCAGCAATGTACATAGTGGAGCAAAAAAGGGCTTGACTAGATAAGGGGTAAACCAGTTAGAAAGTCACTGCAGAGTTAAAAGCAAGGAATAACAGCAAGTGGAGCTAGAGTGATAGTGGAGATGCAGAGACGTAGATGAATTTGAGAAAATAGTAAGGAGGTAAAATAAACAGGACTTGATGAAGGACTGACTACACTATAAAAAGGGAGTGGAAGTAAATCCTTGCATATAATTAGGCTTCTGGATTATATTATTAGATGCATCCTGCCTTTCACTAAGAGGAAACACAGTAAGCTAATGATTATGAGCTGGTTTTGGATAAGGTGAATTTGGGCTGCCCTTACTAAAAGATGGTGTTGGACCTACCTGTTTCCAGAGCTCAGAGTCTGGGTCAGAGATGCAAATTTACAGGTACTAATTACATCAGAAATATGGAGGAGATTATCTAGGGAAAGAATGTAGAGTAAAAAGAAAAAAAGACCTAGAATTAAGGCTTGAGAACTCCAGCTTCTAATGCCTAAATAAAAGATTCTAAATTGGCAAAGGAGAAAGAGAAATGTATCTAGAGAGACGGGTGAAAAACCAATAAGACATTACGTCACAGAATGAAAAGAAGAGGAATGACTCAACAAAAAGTTAAGGGTTAATCATAGTATCAAATGAATAAAACAAGAGTTTTTTTCTCTTAACCCAAATTTTAGATCATAATCACTATGGTTCCACTGTGAATTCTTACTTTTTCAATTACTCATGTTTATATATACTTACTTAAAGTATTCATCAGAAGGCCACTATTGTCATGAAGTCTATTCTGGCCAGCATCCATATCAGAAATCCTGCCATGTGCAATGGCAGACATGGCAGGATGTCCTGAGATATAATTCCCTGGCTCAGAAGGAGAGGATGTACACTGTTCATCATCTGAGTCACTGGAACTATCCTCACTACTTGAAGATGATGAATTTTTGGAATCTGATGAGCTATCACAACTACTCATTTGGTCCATTAGACTAGCTTCTGCCTTCAGTTCTGAAAATAAAACAGAAATTAATATATAGGTTAAATAAATAATATTAAACATAAATATTAAATAAGTAACATAAAATTTGAGTGTGTTAGCTTCTAAGAAACCGTTGATGAGGAATAGATGAGATTAAAAAACATTTACAGCATTTTAAGCATTTTATTTAAAAAGCTCCTCTACCATTAAAAGCACAGGCATTTCACTCAGCAAAAGAAATCAAGCAGACAGAGTCAACTGTCATATGTTCTAACTCACTTGAGGAATATAAGGAATAACACAGAGGATACTGGGAGATGGAGAGGAGAAGTGAGTTGGGGGAAATAGGAGGGGGAGACAATCCATGAGAGACTATGGACTCTGAGAAACAAACTGAGGGTTTTGGAGGGGAAAAGGGTGGGGGGGGTAAGCCTGGTTGTGGTTATTACGGAGGGCACGTATTACATGGAGCACTGGGTGTGATGCATAAACAATGAATTTTAGAACACTGAAAAAAAATTAAATTAAAAAAAAGACAATGCCAAATCTAAATGCTACACTTATACCATTATACTTAATTATTTGTAATTTAAGTAAAGAATGTGAAAAATTAAAACTGTAAAAATTAAAATCTATTTTGGCAGAAACTACCCTCCAAATCCTCTTACTCTCCCAATGTATATAAGGGAACAGTACATACAGATGGATTTCTTTTTTTTTCCCTAGCTGTTCTGACCTATAGTTGACAAAACTGTATATTCAAAGTGTATGACGGGCTCCCCAGCCCCAGTGTAAAAAGCAGTTTGGCCTGAGAAAACACTTTGCCTTGAACCAAGAATCTGGACATTCAGTGTGAGCAGTTGGGTGATGCTGAGTGGAGAGAGCTCCTGCCTCTGATCCAACAGTTCAAGGTGGTCAGGCTGGATGACAGGGGTCTCACAAAGCTGTGTTGCAAGGATGTCAGTTGTGCTCTCTGGGCCAATCCCTCCCTGACTGAGCTTAGGCTGTGCACCAAAAGAGCTGGGTGATGCTGGTATGCACCTCGTGTTCCAGGGTCTGTAGAGCCCCACCTGCAAGATGCAGAATTGCTGCCTGATGGAGGCTGCCTGTGGGGTCCTGTCCTGTGTGCAGCACTTGGTGCCCATCCTTCACAAACTGCACTTCACTGATAATTTGTTGGTGGATGCAGGCCTGCAGCTGTTCCACAAAGGTCTCTTGGACTCCCAGTGTTGCTGTGAGATCCTTCAGCTAGAGTACTGCAGCCTGATAGCTGCTAGTTTTGAGCCCCTAGCTGTGGTGTTCAAAGGCCAAGCAGCATTCCAAGGAGTTCATGGTGAGCAACGATGACATCTGCGAGGCTGTCGTCTGAGCACTATACAATGGCCCGGTGGACTCTACCTGCCACAAGTTTGAGATGCTTGAGATGGAGAACTGTGGCCTCATATGGGCCAATGGGAAGAACCTGTGTGGTATTGTGACCTCCAAGGACTCACTGCAGGCGCTGGACCTGGGTGACAAGCTGGGTGACCTGGGCATTGCTGAGCTATGCCCCAGAATGCTACACCACAGATCCTGACTCAGGGCCCTGTGGCTCTGGGACTGAGCTCACCACCAGGGGTTGTAGAGACCTGTGCCATGTCCTTAGGGCCAAGGATAGCGTGAAGAGTTGAGCATGGTGGGCAAAGTCCTGCAGCTTACAGAAGCCTGCTGCCACCACTTCAGCAGGACTTTGACCCAAAACAGTTCTGGTGATGCTGCCAATGAGCAATAAGCTGGGGGATTCTGGAGTTCAGGAACTCTGCAATGGTCTGGGCCATTTCAGCACCACACTGTGAGTGCCCTGGCTCAGGGAATGCAACACGATAGACAGTGGCTGTCAAAGCCTGGCCTTGCTCCTGCTGGCCATCTACAGCCTGCACAAGCAGCACTTCAGGCAATAATGACATGCTCTGGAATAATACGACATCTACTGGATGGAGACAGTAGCCTCCAGCCCCAGCTTCTGAAACCTGCTCTTCTGACAAGGCCCTACCTGGGACCCTACAGGGGGCTGGCTGCTCCCAGGGGTTTTTACTCTGGTGTCCTAGCTTTGACTGAAGAAAAACACTAAAATCAACTGATTTCTGTGAGAAAATTTTAGACATAATTATTAAAACACTTTTTTTGGGCAAGAGGAAAAAAACCAAATGTACAACTTAATGCTTTGATGTACAATATTCATCACCTCATAGTTTCCATTTGTGTGTGTGTGTATGTATGTGAGAGAGAGAAAGAGAGTGTGTGTGTGATGGGAACTCGTAAGATCTGCTCTCTTAGAAAATTTAGACACCATACTACTGGCATAAAAATAGACACATAGATCAATAGAACAGAATAGAAAACCCAGAAATGAACTCACAACTTTGACAACGCAGGAGTGAATATCCAGTGGGAAAAAGTCTCTTCAACAAATAGCGGTGGGGAAATTGGGCAGCAACATGCAAAAGGATGAAACTGGACCACTCTCTTACACCATACACAAAAATAAATGTAAAATGAACCATGAGAGACTATGGACTCTGAAAATCAATCTGAGGGGTTTGAAGTGGCGGGGGAGTGGGAGGTTGGGGTACCAGGTGGTGGGTATTATAGAGGGCACGGCTTGCATGGAGCACTGGGTGTGGTGAAAAAATAATGAATACTGTTTTTCTGAAAATAAATAAATTGGAAAAAAAATGTAAAATGGATTAAAGACCTAACTGTGAGACATGAAACCATTAAAATCCAAGAGGAAAACACAGGTAGTAACCTCTTTGACATCAGCCACAGTAACTGCTTACTAGATATGTCTCATGAGGCAAGGAAACAAAAGCAAAATTAAACTATTAGGACTTCATCAAAATAAAGAGCTTCCGTACAGCAAAGAGAACAACAAAACTAAAAGGCAACCTTCAGAATGGGAGAAGATATTTGCAAATGGCATATCTGACAAGGGGTAGGTATAAAAAATATATAAAAAAACTTATCAAACTTGACACAAAAACCCACAAATAATCTGATTAAATAATGGGCAGAAGACATGAATAGACATTTTTCCAATGAAGACAGATGGCTAATAGTCACATATTATGGAAACAGCCCAAATGTCCATGGGCTGATGAATAAATAAAGAATATGTGAGATTTGTATATATATACATTATATATATAAACTTTATATATATATATATTTTATATATACACACATAAATACCTCCAATGGAATATTACTCAGCCATAAAAAAGAATGAAATCTTGTCATTTGTAACAACATAGATAGAGCTAGAGAGTATTATGCTAAGCGAAATAAGTCAGTCAGAGAGACAAATACCACAGGATTTCACTCATGTGGAATTTAAGAAACGAACAAATGAACATAGGGGGAAAAAAGAGAGGCAAACCAAGAAACATACACTTAACTGTACAAAACAAACTGAGGGTTGCTGGATGGGACACTGCAGGAGATGGGGTAAATAGGTGATGGGGATTAAGGAATGCACATGTTGTGATGAACAATGGGTGTTGTAGGTGAGTGTTGAATCACTAAATTGTATATCTGAAACTAATATCACACTGTTAACTAACTAGAATTTAAATAAAATCTTTAAATAATTTAGAGGTGGTGGGTATTAAGGAGGGCACATATTGTATAGAGCACTGGGTGTTATATACAAACAATGAATAATGAAACACTACATCAAAAACTAATGATGTATGTGGAGAATGGGGAACCCTCCTACACTGCTGGTGGGAATGCAAGCTGGTGCAATCACTCTGGAAAACAGCATTGAGGTTCCTCAAAAAGATGAAAATAGAGTGACCCTATGACCCAGCAATCGCACTACTGGATATTAACTCTAAAGATACAAATGTAGTGATCTGAAGGGGCACGTGCACCAAATGTTTATAGCGGCAATGTCCACAATAGCCAAACTATGGAAAGAACCTAGATGTCCATCAACAGGTGAATGGATAAAGAAGAGATGGTATATATATATATATATACAATGGAATACTATGCAGCCATCAAAAGAAATGAAATCTTGCCTTTTGCGACCACGTGGATGGAACTAGAGTGTATTATGCTTAGCGCAATAAGCCAATTAGAGAAAAACAGCTATCATATGATCTCCCTGATATGAGGAAGTTGAGAGGCAATATGGGGGGTTGGGGGTAGGAAAAGAATAAATGAAACAAGATGGGCTTGGGAGGGAGACAAACCATAAGAGACTCTTAATCTCACAAAACAAACTGAGGGTTGTGGGGGGAGAGGGGCAGGGAGATGGTTATGGACATTGGGGAGGGTATGTGCTATGGTGAGTGCTGTGAAGTGTGTAAACCTGGCGATTCAGACTAGTACCCTGGCGCTAATATTACATTATATGTTAATAAAAAAATCAAAAGAAAAAAACAGATTTCTAAACAGGGGGAAAAAACTAATGATGTATTGTATGGTAACTAACATAACACAATAAAAAAAATTTAGACACCATAGTGTATATTAGATCCCCAGAACTTATTCATCTTATAACTCAAAGTTTTTACCCTTTGACCAATATCTCTTTTCCCTACCCCTACAGTCCCTGGCAACCACTCTCCTACATGGTTATCTATGAGTGTAACTTTTTTAGATTGCTTCCACATGTGATCAAATAATATTTACCTTTCTCTGTGTAGGTTATTTCACTTATTTCTCTTTCCGATAGTTTGTTAGTATATGGAAATGTAACTGGTTTTTGTATATTGATTTTGTATCCTGCAACTTTACTGAATTCACTTATTCTAACAGTTTTTTGGTGGAGTCTTTAGGGTTTTTTAGGCATAAGCTCATGTCATCTGTAGAAACAAATTTATTTCCTCTTTCCAATTTAGATCGATTTCTTTCTTTTTCTTGCCCAATTGCTCTGGCTAGGATTTTAGTACTATGCAGTGTCTTTTCTTTTCTTTTCTTTTTTTTTTTTTGCCTTTTGATTTCTTTTTTTTTTATTATGTTATGTTAGTCATCATACAGTACATCATTAGTTTTTGACGTAGTGTTTCATGGTTCACTGTTTACATATAACACCCAGTGCTCTATGCAATACATGCCCTCCTTAATATGCATCACTGGACTCAACCTATCACCCACCCCAGAACCCTGAGTTTGATTCCCAGAGTCCATAGTCTCTCATGGTTTGTCTCCCCCTGTGATTTTCCCCACTCACTGCAAGTTGGGACAGCCACTTTGGAAAACAATGTGGAGGTTCCTTATAAAGTTAAAAATAGAGCTACCTTATGACCAAGCAATTGTACACTGGGTATTTACCCCAAAGATTAAAAAAAAGGGGGGCCATATATACCCCAATGTTCATAGCAGCAATGTCCACAATAGCCAAACTGTGGAAGGAGCCAAGATACCTTTCCCTAGATGAATGAATAAAGATGAGAGTGTCTTGTCTTATTCCTGATCTTAGAAGAAAACTTTCAGCTTTTCGCTGTTGAGTATGATACCTGCGGGCTTCTCATATATGGCCTTTATTGTGTAGATCTATATTTATTCTTTATCTAATTCATTGATAGTTTTTAAGGTGAAAGTGTTGAATTTTGTCAGGTGCTTTTTCTGCATCTACTGAGATATGATTTTCAGAGAAAATCATTCTGTTAACATGATATATCACATCTATTGATTTGCATATGTTGCAATATCCTTGCATCCCCAGCATAAATCCCATTTGATGATGGTGTATGAACCATTTAACATGCTATTGAACCTGGTTTGCTAGTATTTTGTTGAGGACTTTTCCACCTACGTTCATCTGGGATATTGGTCTATAATTTTTTTAGTGTCCTCTGGCTTTTGGTATCAGAGTAATACTGGCTTTGTAAGATTAATTTGAAAGTTTTTCCTCCTCTTCATTTTGCTGGAATAGCTTGAGAAGATCTGGCATTAATTCTTCTTTAAACATTTGGTAGATTTCACCAGTAAAGCCATCTATATGGACATGGGCTTTTCTTTGCTAGGAGATTTTTGATTACTGATTTAATCTCCTTACTTATTATTGGTCTGTTCAGATTTTCTCTTTCTTCATGATTCAGTCTTGGTAGGTTGTCTCTTTCTAGGAATTTATCCATTTCTTCTAGGTTATACAACTTGTTGGCATATAATCTTTCAGTCTCTTGTGAATGTATTTCTGTAGTATCAGTTATAATGTCTCTCATTTCTCTTTTTTTCTTCATTAGTTAAAAGCTGGTTAATCTTTTTAAAAAACCAAATCAGCTTCATTCATCTTTTCTATTGTTTTTGTAGTCTATTTCTCTTATTTCAATTCTGAATAATCTTTGTTATTTCCTTCCTTACACTGAATTTTGGTTAGCTTGCTCTTTTTCTAGTCCCTTGAGGTTATAAAGTTAGGTTATTTGAGATCTTAATTTTTTCTTAATGTAGGCATTTATTCCTATAAATTTCTTTCTTGAAGAGCTTTTGCTGTATCCTATAAATTCTGGTATATTGCCCTTCCATTTCATATATTTCAAGATTTTTAAAAATTTAATTTTTTCAGTGTTCTAAGATTCATTGTTTATGCACCACATTCAGTGGTCTGTGCAATACGTGCCCTCCATAATACCCACAACCAGGCTCACTCATCCACCCACACCCCTCCCCTCCAAAACCTTCAGTTTGTTTCTTAAAGTCTCTTATGGTTTGTCTCCCCCTCCGATTTCCCCTAATTCGCTTTTCCTTTAAAATTTCCCTTCCGATTTCTTCTTCGACCCATTGGTTGTTCAGGTGCATGTTGTTTAATTTCCACAAAATTGTGAATTCCCCATTTTCTTCCATTGTTGATACTAATTTCAAACCATTGTGGTTGGAAAAGATACTTAATATGATTTCAGTCTCCTTAAACTCATTAAGACTTGCTTTGTGACCTAACATATATTGTATCATGGAGAATGTTCAGCATATATTTGAGAGGAATGTGTATTCTGCTGCTATTGGATAGCATGTTTTATACAAATATGTTAGGTCTATCTGGTCTAAAGTCTAGTTCAAATCCAATATTTTCTTATTGATTTTCTTGATGTCTTGATGATATATCTATTGTTGAATGATATGTTGATGATATATCTATTGTTGAAAGTGAGGGTATTGAAGTCCCCTACTATTTTTGCATTGCTAGCTCTATTTCTTCCCAGATCTATAAATGTGTAATATTATTAGGGTGCTCCAATATTGGATGCATGGATGCATATACATTTTCAACCGTTATATCCTCTTGATGAAATGATCCCTTTATCATTATCTAATGACCTTCTTTGTCTCTTGTGTTTCCATGACTGAAATCTTAATAACTTCTTACAAGGGGCATTATACACATTTAGATTTTACCTCTTTCAATATCATCCATGGGAGATGCTGGGGACATTTTGTCTTCAGATGGAGAATGTTTCACAAGATTGGGAGTCCTAGATGAATATCGCATTTGTTGCTGCTGTTGTTCTATACGATACTGAATTTTACTACTCCCTTCAACTCTGGAATTAAGAATATCAAAGCTCAATACAAGGATGATAGAAATTTAACAACTGCAACTTACAAAGTTACTAGAATTAACCACTTATTCTTTTCCCTAAATATCCTTAAAATGACATTCAAAAATTAAAACATTAGTTTAGTTCATTATTTAACAACTATCTATTGGGCCCTGCTGTATGCATGATATATACACAGATCCAGTGGGGGATACAAATGTAAATAAAAAAACAAGATTACTACTCAAAATTGAAAAAATAAGATGTATACAAATTACAAAGATAAACAGAAATTATACATAAGTGTATAACAAATACAACATATCCCCTAAATTCTAAAATTATCATTTCTGTTAAAATTGATTCACTTTCACATTTTTCATTCCCAACTTTAAGACATGTTACTAAAGGAGATTCATACACTTTCTTTTGAATATTTTTAAGAGAAAAGTATATAATACAGTTATGCTTGACTTCTGTATCTTCCATTTCCAGTCACCAAATCCTATCAGTTATACCATCACAGAGTATTTAGAAACTCGCTATTCTCTTCATTCCTACTTTCAAAAATCATGGTTTATGTATTTTTCTGTTTACCACATTGTTTCATTCTACCCAACTTGTTTCGTGGATTAATGTTTCAAAAAAATGTAAGCAAGTCAATCTCCTTATACCGGGGCACAGAAACAAATGTCTGCTCTATTCAAACAGGTCTTATTCACTGGCTCCAAATAAGTCAGATAGATATATTCCTGCCTTCAAGCTTTGCCTACAACTTCATGTTCTCTCTGATCAATTAAATATTTTCTACTAATAAAAATTACTGGGGCAGGGAGGGGATAATAAAAATAGAGCTTTCTAGGGTCCTTCTTTGATCTGAAGTTGGATTTGGGAACTCATATTTAATAAGCGCCCATATTAATTCTTATCATAAAGTATGTTTGGGGGGGGGAAGTCCCAAATCTTTTTTCTTTTTTTAAAAAGTTTTTATTTAAATTCTTGTTAGTTAACATACAGTATAATATTAGTTACAGGTGTAGAATTTAGTGATTCACCACTTATACACAACATCCAGTGCTTATCACAAGTGCCCTCCTTAATTCCCACCACCCATTTAATCCTTCCTTCCACCCACCTCCTGTGTGGTAACCATCAGTTTGTTCTCTATGGTTAAGGGTATGTTTCTTGGTTGTCCCTCTCTCTTTTTTTCATCTATGATTGTTTTGTTTCTTAAATTTCACATATGAATGAAATCATATGTTATTTGTCTCTCTCTGACTATTTCACTTAGCATAACACTCTCCAGCTCCATCCAGGTCGCTGCAAATGGCAAGATTTCATTCTTTTTTATGGCTGGGTAATATTCCATTGTGTATATACATATACCACATCTTCTTTATCTATTCATCAACTGGTGGACATTTGGACTGTTTTCATATTTTGGCTATTTGTTGATAATGCTGCTATAAACATCAGGGTGCATGTATCCCTTCGAATTCTTAACCTCTCAAGACCTCAGTAAGGACTCCCTAAATGCTCTAATAAATGATAACTTCTCCATTCCCTTAAGTCCTAGAACAATTTTTGTCTATGCTATTTTTATGGCTTTTAGTGTAGGTCCCTTATATTGCATGATAATGCACCACATGTTTACAAACAAGAATATGAGATGGCTATATTCTTACTGACTTTTTAAATAGAATTATCTGTTAATCCAGTTAAAATGCAGACATTTTGAGGTTAGTATTTGTATAAGAAATTGTTCTTTTCCTAGTGCCTTACATGTTCTAGGTGCTTAATAAATTTTTACTAGTGAAGATGAAATTATTTTGCAAAGTGTATAATGGCTCTTTTAAGTCCAATTCTATGAAAACACTTATAATAAAATAAATGTAGACCTCCATATACAGAAAACATTCAGAAACAAAAAAGCTTTTATATGTCATAGAAGAAGGGGTAAAAGTCTTTGGCTAAGGATCTCTACCAAATTTAAACTTGGAAAAAGATTAAAACATTTCTGTATCATGCAGAAATAATCCTTGCATAATAATGTACTTGGTCCAATCATTTCTTTCATTGACATTTCCTTAGCAATTTATTTGTTGATAAAGTAATTTATTTCATTAACCACATACCTTGTTTTTTTTACAGTGATGTTACTGCTGAGTTTTTCTAGTCGACATTCTCCAGTGTCATGGTTAATAATTAAAATGCATTCTTTTAAGTAAGGTTTCTTTGAACCTTTGAAAACAGTTACTGGTGGAGTTGAACCCTGTTTAAAAAGTTAATTATCATTACTTGAAATTTATCATAGAAATTCAGTTGGGAGAGCCTTTTAAATCTTCTGTGTTTCTCAATCTATGTTATACCTCAAGTCATCTAACTTTCTAAGTCCATTAGTTGGACAACAGGGATTCATAGTAAAAAAGACAGAGATGAAACAAAGCTGAGGTCTCAAACCTGCTATCACCAAGGAAAGGAAATAGAGGAAGTACTTGCCCTAAGTCATTAAAGATTTGTTTCATTGGTCTACAACAGGCAATTGAGATTCAATTTTAATGCAACCATACTTTTTACAGATAAAGGAACAGAAGCCCTGAATCGTATTTCCTATCCATTCTCTTCTTCCTGTATAAGCTTAGTTTTTCAAATGTTATATTTTCTTAAAATGGCGCTTACCTATGCAGATTACCTGTTAGGCTAAACCTCACTATTAATTTTAGCATCATTAAGATTGGGACAACTGGATACACTTCATGATGCAATATAAAAGTAAACAGTATCGGGGGGGGGACAAGATGGCGGGGTACTAGGAAGAGGCGTCTTTTCAGCTGGTACCCCAAAGTGAGCTGATTACCTACCAAAGAACTCCGATCACCCATGAAATCAGCCTGAGATCAGAATTATACACGTCTGGATCTCTACAGGGGCAGAAGACACCAGTGAGCAGGTAAAGCGGAATGGGAACAGCAGACTGATATCGGAAGATAAACAAAAGGGGGAGGGAGCCACCAGAGGCGACCAGTGGGAAAGTAATACCCCAATACGAGCGAGAGTGCCCTGCGTCTGGGGACCGGCATTAACTTGGAGACTGGTTGAAAGCACTCCAAAAGAGCAAAGGATCTCGGGGGGAAATTGTGGGAATCGGGGCAGCTAGGGACAGGGGCTTAAGTCCCCGGTCCCAGACGGCCTCCCCGGCGCGGAGGCAGAGAGAGTGCGGCGGAGAAACCAGCTCCTGGTCCCTAAGCTGCCAGCGCGCCCCAGAGCGCGTGGGTTCCGGCTCCTGTGAGGGGATGGGAGCTGCGCCGGTCTGCAGAACGCGCGCTAGCCCTACCACAAAGCTTGAGATGTGCGCGCACGTCCCTCCAGCTCTCCTGGGTTTCTAAGGCCCGGGGGCGCTTCTTGACCTGCGCCATTGTTTCAAAGTCTAAGCCGCGCGCGCACGAAACTCTTCCCCGGACAGAGGCGTGCAAAAGCCCAGCCTGCGGCTTACGGACCAGCGCCCCGTTCTCAGTGCCCCAGACGCGCGCCCGACCCACAGCCGCCTCTGAAAAGAGGTGCGCGCAAGCTGGGCACTACCAGCCCGGGCTGGCGGCAAAATCTCAGTGTGTGATCGCTGCTTGGAACCTCTCTGGCGGTCAGGAGCTCCCAGACAGCCGCCACTGCCTTGGCTTTGGGGACGAGCAAAAGATCCTGCGCCCCCAGGGTCTGCACCTTGGAACCTGCGATGCCAGCGGCCAAGGGGGAATTTATTCAGCTTCTGCACCCAGACTGAGGCTTCTCTCTGAAACAGATCAGGGTGCGGTTTGATTTCTTCTAATACTACAAAAACCATCAAAGGCGGTCAAGGTGAGAGAGAAAAAAGTGAACATGCAAAAAAACCGCCAGAGAACAAAAGCCTGAAAAAAACCAGTTTCCCCAGAGCCCACCCCCTTGAGAGGGGCGGGGGGACGCAACTCAGGAAACATCATTGACTGACAACCCACGTGGCAGGCCCCTCCCCCAGAAAACAAAGAAAGAAAGAAAAAAAAAAAAGGACTACAAGAGAACCACCACTACTTCATAGGAAAGCTTCATGCGTTTCCACTATTCCGGTTCATATTTTTTTATTTTTTTTATTTTTTTATTTTTTTACACATAGGTAATTTTTTTAACCTATTTACCATCACAGCGAGCTGTACAGTACATCAAATTCCATAATACTTTTCTAACCTGAACATTTTGATACATACACCTATGTTTTTCTTTTGCATTTTTATTTTTTGAATTCCTTTTAAAAAAAAAATTTTAGTTTAGTTTAGTCTAGTATATTCCTTTTTATTTTTATCCTCTAATATTCATATAGAGTTAACTTCAAAGTAATCCCATTTTCCCAATTATTACTACCCCTATAGGTAAACCAATTTTTAATCCCCTTTATCTTAGGAAAGTTGAGTCCTTTAACAAAGACATCAAGATACATCCAGGAAGAATCAAAACAACCTTCCTCGCACACACTGAGAATTTATAAGAACTCTCCCATCTCCTTCCACCAGTGTTTCTGTGTTTTTTGAGTTTGTCCTGATAGCATATAAATTTTACACTTGTGGTTCTTTTTGACGAGGTTCTTTCTTTATTTGCATATATATATTTTTTTCTTTTTTTCTCTTGCCATATAATTGTATCAGTCTTTTTATCTCTTTGTTTGTCTACTTCATAAATCTTACCTTGGGGCCCATCTGGGCTGAACCTTCTCTTTCATCTTCCCTTTCTTTCCTGTCTCTCTCTCTCTCTCTCTTTTTTCTTTTTTGTTTTTCTTTTTCTTCTTTTCCTCTTTTTCTTTTCTTTTGTCTCTCGTTTGGGTGGGGAATCCTGATTGCTCAGAAGTGTTCCAGGGTGCACCTTGACTGCACCAGAGTTGATACATCCAGCTACATCTGTTCAGTCTTCTCCCACCAAAATGACTAGGAGGAGGAATGCCCAACAGAAGAAAAATACAGAGGATGGACCTTCTGCAACAGAGCTAACGGCTATCAACATAGACAATATATCGGAAAGAGAATTCAGGCTAACAATTATCCAGGCAATAGCTAGGTTGGAGAAAGCCATGGATGACCAAACAGAATTGATTAGGGCCGAACTGAAAGCGACCAGACAGGATGTTCACAATGTTAGGGCGGAGCTTAAAGCTACCAGGGAGGAGGTCCACAATGCTCTCAATGAGTTCCAATCTAATCTAAACTCTCAAAGCTAGGGTAACTGAGACAGAAGATAGAATTAGTGATCTGGAAGACAAACGGATAGAGAGAAAGGATCAGGAGGAAGCCTGGAACAAAAAGCTTAGATCCCACGAAAGCAGAATCAGGGAAATAAATGATGCCATGAAGCGTTCCAACGTCAGAATTATTGGAATCCCTGAAGGGGAGGAGAAAGAAAGAAGTCTAGAAGATATCGTGGAACAAGTCCTTCATGAAAACTTTCCGAATCTCGCGAATGAAACCAGCGTTCATGTACTAGAGGCTGAACGGTCTCCACCCAAGATTATACATTCCAAAAAAACACCACGACACCTGATAGTCAAATTGAGGAATTATAATTGTAGGTATAATCTCTTGAAAGGCACCAGGGCAAAGAGGCTCCTTACTTACAGAGGGAAGCACATCAGAATAACGTCAGACCTGTCCACAGAGACCTAGCAAGCCAGAAGACGCTGGCAAGATATATTCAGGGCACTAAATGAGAAGAACATGCAGCCAAGAATACTTTATCCAGCAAGACTGACATTCAAAATGGATGGAGAGATAAAGAGTTTCCAAGACCGGCAAGGCTTAAAAGACTATGCAACCACCAAGCCGATACTGCAGGAAATGTTAAGGGGGGTTCTATAAAAGAGGAAAAATCCTAAGAATAGCATTGAACAGAAATATAGAGACAGTTTACGGAAAGAAAAACTTCAAAGGTAACTCGATGTCAATAAAAACGTATCTATCAATAATCACTCTCAATGTGAATGGCCTAAATGCACCCATAAAACGGCACAGGGTTGCAGATTGGATAAAACGACAGGACCCATACATATGCTGCCTACAAGAGACCCATTTTGAACCTAAAGATACACGCAGACTGAAAGTGAAGGGGTGGAGGAGCATCTTTCATGCCAATGGGCCTCAAAAGAAGGCTGGGGTAGCGATTCTCATATCAGATAAATTAGACTTCAAACTAAAGACGGTAGTCAGAGATACAGAAGGACACTACATAATCCTTAAAGGGACTATCCACCAAGATGATCTAACAATTGTAAATATCTATGCTCCCAATATGGGAGCAGCCAATTACTTAAGAAAACTGTTAATCAAGATAAAGAGTCATATTGATATGAATACACTAATCGTAGGAGATCTTAACACGCCTCTCTCAGAATTAGACAGATCATCGAAGCAGAAAATCAATAAAGAAACAAGAGCATTGAATGACACATTGGACCAGATGGACCTCATAGATATATACAGAACATTCCACCCTAAAACAATAGAATACTCATTCTTCTCAAGTGCACATGGAACCTTCTCCAGAATAGACCACATACTGGGTCACAAATCAGGACTCAACCGATACCAAAAGACTGAGATTATTCCCTGCATATTCTCAGATCACAATGCTTTGAAACTGGAGCTCAATCACAAGGAAAAGTTCAGAAGGAACTCAAACACCTGGAAGCTAAAGACCACCTTGCTTAAGAATGCTTGGATCAACCAGGAGATCAAAGAAGAACTGAAACAATTCATGGAAACCAATGAGAATGAAGACACTTCGGTCCAAAACAAACCTATGGGATACAGCAAAGGTGGTCCTAAGGGGAAAATATATAGCCATCCAAGCCTCGCTCAAAAGAATTGAAAAATCCAGAACACACCAGCTGTCTCTACACCTTAAAGAACTGGAGGATCAACAACAAATCAAACCAACTCCACACATAAGAAGGGAAATCATCAAGATTAAGAGCTGAGATCAATGAGGGAGAAACCAGAGATACAGTAGAACGTATCAATGAAACTAGAAGCTGGTTTTTTGAAAGAATCAATAAGATCGATAAGCCACTGGCTACACTAATCCAAAAGAAAAGAGAGAAAGCCCAAATTCATAAAATTATGAAATGAAAAGAGAGAGATCACAACTCACACCAAGGAAGTAGAAACAATCATCAGAAGTTATTACGAACAGTTATATGCCATAAGCTTAGTAACCTAGATGAAATGGATGCATTCCTGGAAAAATATAAACTCCCAAAATTGAACCAGGAAGAAATCGACAACCTGAATAGACCGATATCTAATAACGAGATTGAAGCAGTGATCAAAAACCTCCCAAAAAACAAGAGCCCAGGACCTGACGGATTCCCTGGGGAATTCTACCAAACCTTCCAAGAAGAAATAACACCTATTCTCCTGAAGCTGTTTCAAAAAATTGAAGCAGAAGGAAAACTTCCAGACTCATTCTATGAAGCCAGCATTACCCTGATCCCCAAACCAGGCAAGGACCCTACCAAAAAGGAGAATTTCAGACCAATATCACTGATGAATATAGATGCTAAGATTCTCAACAAGATACTAGCCAACAGGATCCAACAGCACATTAAAAAGATTATTCACCATGATCAGGTGGGATTCATCCCTGGGCTACAAGGATGGTTCAACATTCGCAAATCAATCAATGTGATACAACAAATTAATATGAGAAGAGAGAAGAACCACATGGTCCTCTCAATTGATGCAGAAAAAGCTTTTGACAAAATCCAGCATCCGTTCCTGATTAAAACGCTTCAAAGTATAGGGATAGAGGGAACATTCCTGAACCTCATCAAATTTATCTATGAAAGACCCACAGCAAATATCATCCTCAATGGGAATAAGCTTGCAGCCTTCCCATTGAGATCAGGAACAAGACAAGGATGTCCACTTTCACCACTCTTGTTCAACATAGTACTAGAAGTCCTAGCAACAGCAATCAGACAACAGAGAGAAATAAAAGGTATCCAAATTGGTAATGAAGAAGTCAAACTCTCTCTCTTCGCAGATGACATGATTCTTTATATGGAAAACCCAAAAGACTCCACCCCCAAACTACTAGAACTCATACAGCAATTCAGCAACGTGGCAGGATACAAAGTCAATGTGCAGAAATCAGTGGCTTTCTTATACACTAACAATGAAAATACAGAAAGGGAAATTAGAGAATCGATTCCATTTACTATAGCACCAAGAACTATAAGATACCTGGGAATAAACCTAACTAAAGAGGTAAAGGATCTGTACTTGAGGAACTACAGAACACTCATGAAAGAAATTGAAGAAGACACAAATAGATGGAAGACCATTCCATGCTCTTGGATCGGAAGAATAAACATTGTTAAAATGTCTATACTGTTTAGAGCAATCTATACTTTTAATGCCATTCCGATCAAAATTCCACCGGCATTCTTCAAAGAGCTGGAGCAAATAATCCTAAAATTTGTATGGAATCAGAAGAGACCCCGAATCGCTAAAGAAATGTTGAAAAACAAAAATAAAGCTGGCGGCATCACGTTACCTGATTTCAAGCTTTATTACAAAGCTGTGATCACCAAGACAGCATGGTACTGGCATAAAAACAGACACATAGACCAGTGGAACAGAGTAGAGAGCCCAGATATGGACCCTCAACTCTATGGTCAATTAATCTTCGACAAAACAGGAAAAAATATACAGTGGAAAAAAGACAGTCTCTTCAGTAAATGTTGCTGGGAAAACTGGACAGCTATATGTAGAAGAATGAAACTCGACCATTCTCTTACACCGTACACAAAGATCAACTCAAAATGGATAAAAGACCTCAACGTGAGACAGGAATCCATCAGAATCTTAGAGGAGAACATAGGCAGAAATCTCTTTGATATCAGCCACAGCAACTTCTTTCAAGATACGTCTCCAAAGGCAAAGGAAACAAAAGCGAAAATAAACTTCTGGGACTTCATCAAAATCAAAAGCTTCTGCACATCAAAGGAAACAGTCAAAAAAACAAAGAGGCAACCCACGGAATGGGAGAAGATATTTGCAAATGACAGTACGGACAAAAGGTTGATATCCAGGATCTATAATGAACTCCTCAAACTCAACCCACATGAAACAGACAAACACATCAAAAAATGGGCAGAAGATATGAACAGACACTTCTCCAATCAAGACATACAAATGGCTATCAGACACATGAAAAAATGCTCATCATCATTAGCCCTCAGGGAGATTCAAATTAAAACCACATTGAGATATCACCTTACACCAGTTAGAATGGCCAAAATTAACAAAACGGGAAACAACATGTGTTGGAGAGGATGTGGAGAAAGGGGAACCCTCTTACACTGTTGGTGGGAATGCAAGTTGGTGCAGTCTCTTTGGAGAACAGTGTGGAGATTCCTCAAGAAATTAAAAATAGAGCTTCCCTATGACTCTGCAATTGCACTCCTGGGTATTTACCCCAAAGACACAGATGTCGTGAAAAGAAGGGCCATCTGTGCCCCAATGTTTATAGCAGCAATGGCCACAGTCGCCAAATATGGAAAGAACCAAGATGCCCTTCAACGGATGAATGGATAAGGAAGATGTGGTCCATATACCACATTATGGAGTATTATGCCTCCATCAGAAAGGATGAATACCCAACTTTTGTAGCAACATGGACGGGACTGGAAGAGATTATGCTGAGTGAAATCAGTCAAGCAGAGAGAGTCAACTATCATATGGTTTCACTTATTTGTGGAGCATAACAAATAGCATGGAGGACAAGGGGTGTTAGAGAGGAGTAGGGAATTTGGGTAAATTGGAAGGGGAGGTGAACCATGAGAGACTATGGACTCTGAAAAACAATCTGAGGGGTTTGAAGTGGCGGGGGGGTGGGAGGTTGGGGTACCAGGTGGTGGGTATTATAGAGGGCACGGCTTGCATGGAGCACTGGGTGTGGTGAAAAAATAATGAATACTGGGGAGGAGTCAAGATGGCGGAGAAGTAGCAGGCTGAGACTACCTCAGCTAGCAGGAGATCAGCTAGAGAGCTTATCTAAAGATTGCAAACACCTGCAAATCCATCGGCAGATCTAGGAGAAGAACAGCAATTCTAGAAACAGAAAAACAACCACTTTCTGAAAGGTAGGACTGGCGGAGAAGTGAATCCAAAGCGACGGGAAGATAGACCCCGGGGGGAGGGGCCGGCTCCCGGCAAGCGGTGGAGCAACGGAGCACAAAATCAGGACTTTTAAAAGTCTGTTCCGCTGAGGGACATCGCTCCGGAGGCTAAACCGGGGCGAAGCCCACACAAGGTCGGCGTGACCTCAGGTCCTGCGGGGTCACAGAAGGATCGGGGGTGTCCGAGTGTCGTAGAGCTTGCGGATATTGGAACGGGAAAGCCGGCTGCAGAGACAGAGCCGACAGTGAGCTTGCAGCTCGGAGTTGCCTTGAACCGGCCGCAAGCTCGGTGAGCTCGGAGCGCGGCCGGAGGTTGGGCAGACGCGAGTTACTGGGAGCTGTTCGCTGAGGGCGCACAGGGGAGCGGGGCCCCGGGCTCTCGGCTCCTCCGGGCCGGAGACCAGGAGGCCGCCATTTGTATTCCCGTCCTCCGGAACTCTACGGAAAGTGCTCAGGGAACAAAAGCTCCTGAAAGCAAAGCCGAGCAGATCACTCAGCCCGGCCCCTGGTAAGGGCGGTGTAATTCCGCCTGGGGCAAAGACACTTGAGAATCACTACACCAGGCCCCTCCCCCAGAAGATCAACAAGAAATCCAGGCAAGACCAAGTTCACCTACCAAGGAGTGCAGTATCAATACCAAGGAGAGAGCAGCAGAATTCCAGAGGAGGAGAAAACAAACCACGGAACCCATGGCTTTCTCCCTGTGATTTTTTAGTCTTGCAGTTAATTTAATTTTTTTCTTTTTCATTTTTTTTTCTCTTCTTCTGCTAAAATTTTTTATAACTTTTACCCTTTTCTTTTTTAACGTTTTTTAACTAGATTATCTAATATATATATATTTTTTTCTTTTTTATACTTTTCTTTATTCAATTTCTTTTTTTAATTCTTTATTTTTCTTATTTTTCTTTCTTTATTTTTGAACCTCTTTTTATCCCCAAATCAGAAGAGATCTTAATCTCTTCAATCTTTTTTTTTCTTTCTTTTTTAAATTCTTGATTGAATTTTTAATTCAATCTCTTTTTTAAATTCTTTTTTTCTTTTTTTTTCTTTCTTTCTTTTTGAACCTCTTTTTATCCCCAAATCAGAAGAGATCCCAATCAGAAGAGATTGGGAGATCCCAATCAGAAGAGATTGGGAGATCCCAATCAGAAGAGATTGGGAGATCCCAATCAAAGGAGATCCCAATCAGAGGAGATCCCTCACTCAATCGTGAGAGGGGAGAAATCCCCCCTCACGATTTGGGATCTCTTCTGATTTGGTTAAAGCATATTTTCCTGGGATTGTTGCCACCCTTTTAGTATTTTACTTGCTCCTTCATATACTCTTAGCTGGACAAAAAGACAAGGCGGAAAAACTCACAACAAAAAAAAGAACAAGAGGCAGTACCGAAGGCTAGGGACCTAATCAATACAGACATTGGTAATATGTCAGATCTAGAGTTCAAAATGACAATTCTCAAGGTTATAGCCGGGCTTGAAAAAGGCATGGAAGATATTAGAGAAACCCTCTCCAGAGATATAAAAGCCCTTTCTGGAGAAATAAAAGAACTAAAATCTAACCAAGTTGAAATCAAAAAAGCTATTAATGAAGTTCAATCAAAAATGGAGGCTCTCACTGCTAGGATAAATGAGGCAGAAGAAAGAATTACTGATACAGAAGACCAAATGACAGAGAATAAAGAAGCTGAGCAAAAGAGGGACAAACAGCTACTGGACCATGAGGGGAGAATTTGAGAGATAAGTGACACCATAAAACGAAACAACATTAGAATAATTGGGATTCCAGAAGAAGAAGAAAGAGAGAGGGGAGCAGAAGGTATACTGGAGAGAATTATTGGGGAGAATTTCCCCAATATGGCAAAGGGAACGAGCATCAAAATTCAGGAGGTTCAGAGAACGCCCCTCAAAATCAATAAGAATAGGCCCACACCCCGTCACCTAATAGTAAAATTTACAAGCCTTAGTGACAAAGAGAAAATCCTGAAAGCAGCCCGGGAAAAGAAGTCTGTAACATACAATGGTAAAAGTATTAGATTGGCAGCTGACTTATCCACAGAGACGTGGCAGGCCAGAAAGAGCTGGCATGACATTTTCAGAGCAATAAACGAGAAAAACATGCAGCCAAGAATACTATATCCAGCTAGGCTATCATTGAAAATAGAAGGAGAGATTAAAAGCTTCCAGGACAAACAAAAACTGAAAGAATTTGCAAACACCAAACCAGCTCTACAGGAAATACTGAAAGGGGTCCTCTAAGCAAAGAGAGAGCCTACAAGTGGTAGATCAGAAAGGAACAGAGACAATATACAGTAACAGTCACCTTACAGGCAATACAATGGCACTAAAATCATATCTCTCAATAGTTACCCTGAATGTTAATGGGCTAAATGCCCCAATCAAAAGACACAGGGTATCAGAATGGATAAAAAAACAAAACCCATCTATATGTTGCCTCCAAGAAACTCATTTTAAACCCGAAGACACCTCCAGACTTAAAGTGAGGGGGTGGAAAAGAATTTACCATGCTAATGGACATCAGAAAAAAGCAGGAGTGGCAATCCTTATAGCAGATCAATTAGATTTTAAGCCAAAGACTATAATAAGAGATGAGGAAGAACACTATATCATACTCAAAGGGTCTGTCCAACAAGAAGATCTAACAATTTTAAATATCTATGCCCCCATCGTGGGCGCAGCAAACTATATAAACCAATTAATAACAAAATCAAAGAAACACATCAACAATAATACAATAATAGTAGGGGACTTTAACACTCCCCTCACTGAAATGGACGGATCATCCAAGCAAAAGATCAACAGGGAAATAAAGGCCTTAAATGATACACTGGATGAGATGGACATCACAGATATATTCAGAACATTTCATCCCAAAGCAACAGAATACACATTCTTCTCTAGTGCACATGGAACATTCTCCAGAATAGATCACATCCTCGGTCCTAAATCAGGACTCAACCAGTATCAAAAGATTGGGATCATTCCCTGCATATTTTCAGACCACAATGCTCTGAAGCTAGAACTCAACCACAAGAGGAAGTTTGGAAAGAACACAAATACATGGAGACTAAACAGCATCCTTCTAAAGAATGAATGGGTCAACTGGGATATTAAAGAAGAACTGAAAAAAATCATGGAAACAAATGATAATGAAAATACAACGGTTCAAAATCTGTGGACACAACAAAGGCAGTCCTGAGAGGAAAATATATAGCGGTACAAGCTTTTCTCAAGAAACAAGAAAGGTCTCAGGTACACAACCTAACCCTACACCTAAAGGAGCTGGAGAAAGAACAAGAAAGAAACCCTAAGCCCAGCAGGAGAAGAGAAATCATTAAGATCAGAGCAGAAATCAATGAAATAGAAACCAAAAAAACAATAGAACAAATCAACCAAACTAGGAGCTGGTTCTTTGAAAGAATTAATAAAATTGATAAACCCTTGGCCAGACTTATCAAAAAGAAAAGAGAAAGGACCCAAATAAATAAAATCATGAATGAAAGAGGAGAGATCACAACTAACACCAAAGAAATACAAACTATTATAAGAACATACTATGAGCAAATCTACGCCAACAAATTTGACAATCTGGAAGATATGGATGCATTCCTAGAAACATATAAACTACCAAAATTGAACCAGGAAGAAATAGAAAGCCTGAACAGACCCATAACCAGTAAGGAGATTGAAACAGTCATTAAAAATCTCCAAACAAACAAAAGCCCAGGGCCAGATGGCTTCCCGGGGGAATTCTACCAAACATTTAAAGAAGAACTAATTCCTATTCTCCTGAAACTGTTCCAAAAAATAGAAATGGAAGGAAAACTCCCAAACTCATTTTATGAGGCCAGCATCACCTTGATCCCAAAACCAGACAAGGATCCCATCAAAAAAGAGAGCTATAGACCAATATCCTTGATTGATGAACACAGATGCAAAAATTCTCACCAAAATACTAGCCAATAGGATTCAACAGTACATTAAAAGGATTATTCACCACGACCAAGTGGGATTTATCCCAGGGCTGCAAGGTTGGTTCAACATCCGCAAATCAGTCAATGTGATACAACACATCAATAAAAGAAAGAACAAGAACCATATGATACTCTCAATAGAGGCTGAAAAAGCATTTGACAAAGTACAGCATCCCTTCCTGATCAAAACCCTTCAAAGTGTAGGGATAGAGGGCACATACCTCAATATCATCAAAGCCATCTATGAAAAACCCACCGCGAATATCATTCTCAATGGAGAAAAACTGAAAGCTTTTCCACTAAGGTCAGGAACACGGCAGGGATGTCCATTATCACCACTGCTATTCAACATAGTACTAGAAGTCCTAGCCTCAGCAATCAGACAACAAAAGGAAATTAAAGGCATCCAAATCGGCAAAGAAGAAGTCAAATTATCACTCTTCGCAGATGATATGATACTCTATGTGGAAAACCCAAAAGACTCCACTCCAAAACTGCTAGAACTTGTACAGGAATTCAGTAAAGTGTCAGGATATAAGATCAATGCACAGAAATCAGTTGCATTTCTCTACACCAACAACAAGACAGAAGAAAGAGAAATTAAGGAGTCAATCCCATTTACAATTGCACCCCAAACCATAAGATACCTAGGAATAAACCTAACCAAAGAGGCACAGAATCTATACTCAGAAAACTATAAAGTACTCATGAAAGAAATTGAGGAAGACACAAAGAAATGGAAAAATGTTCCATGCTCCTGGATTGGAAGAATAAATATTGTGAAAATGTCTATGCTGCCTAAAGCAATCTACACATTTAATGCAATTCCTATCAAAGTACCATCCATCTTTTTCAAAGAAATGGAACAAATAATTTTAAAATTTATATGGAACCAGAAAAGACCTCGAATAGCCAAAGGGATATTGAAAAACAAAGCCAAAGTTGGTGGCATCACAATTCCGGACTTCAAGCTTTATTACAAAGCTGTCATCATCAAGACAGCATGGTACTGGCACAAAAACAGACACATAGACCAATGGAACAGAATAGAGAGCCCAGAAATAGACCCTCAACTCTATGGTCAACTAATCTTCGACAAAGCAGGAAAGAATGTCCAATGGAAAAAAGACAGCCTCTTCAATAAATGGTGTTGGGAAAATTGGACAGCCACGTGCAGAAAAATGAAATTGGACCATTTCCTTACACCACACACAAAAATAGATTCAAAATGGATTAAGGACCTCAATGTGAGAAAGGAATCCATCAAAATCCTTGAGGAGAACACAGGCAGCAACCTCTTCGACCTCAGCCGCAGCAACATCTTCCTAGGAACATCGCCAAAGGCAAGGGAAGCAAAGGCAAAAATGAACTTTTGGGATTTCATCAAAATCAAAAGCTTTTGCACAGCAAAGGAAACAGTTAACAAAACTAAAAGACAACTGACAGAATGGGAGAAGATATTTGCAAACGACATATCAGATAAAGGACTAGTGACCAAAATCTATAAAGAACTTAACAAACTCAACACCCAAAGAACAAATAATCCAATCAAGAAATGGGCAGAGGACATGAACAGACGTTTCTGCAAAGAAGACATCCAGATGGCCAACAGACACATGAAAAAGTGCTCCATATCACTCGGCATCAGGGAAATACAAATCAAAACCACAATGAGATATCACCTCACACCAGTCAGAATGGCTAAAATCAACAAGTCAGGAAATGACAGATGCTGGCGAGGATGCGGAGAAAGGGGAACCCTCCTACACTGTTGGTGGGAATGCAAGCTGGTGCAACCGCTCTGGAAAACAGCATGGAGGTTCCTCAAAATGTTGAAAATAGAACTGCCCTATGACCCAGCAATTGCACTACTGGGAATTTACCCTAAAGATACAAACGTAGTGATCCAAAGGGGCACGTGCACCCGAATGTTTATAGCAGCAATGTCCACAATAGCCAAACTATGGAAAGAACCTAGATGTCCATCATCAGATGAATGGATCAAGAAGATGTGGTATATATACACAATGGAATACTATGCAGCCATCAAAAGAAACGAAATCTTGCCATTTGCGACAACATGGATGGAACTAGAGCGTATCATGCTTAGCGAAATAAGTCAAGCGGAGAAAGACAAATATCATATGATCTCCCTGATATGAGGAAGTGGTGATGCAACATGGGGGCTTAAGTGGGTAGGAGAAGAATCCATGAAACAAGATGGGATAGGGAGGGAGACAAACCATAAGTGACTCTTAATCTCACGAAACAAACTGTGGGTTGCTGGGGGGAGGGGGGTTGGGAGAAGGGGGGTAGGGTTATGGACATTGGGGAGGGTATGTGCTTTTGGGTAAATTGGAAGGGGAGATGAACCATGAGAGACTATGGACTCTGAAAAACAATCTGAGGGGTTTGAAGTGGCGGGGGGGTGGGAGGTTGGGGTACCAGGTGGTGGGTATTATAGAGGGCACAGCTTGCATGGAGCACTGGGTGTGGTGAAAAAATAATGAATACTGTTTTTCTGAAAATAAATAAATTGGAAAAAAAAAAAAAGAAATGGGCAGACGACATGAACAGACGTTTCTGCCAAGAAGACATCCAGATGGCCAACAGACACATGAGAAAGTGCTCCATATCACTCGGCATCAGGGAAATACAAATCAAAACCACAATGAGATATCACCTCACACCAGTCAGAATGGCTAAAATCAACAAGTCAGGAAATGACAGATGCTGGCGAGGATGCGGAGAAAGGGGAACCCTCCTACACTGTTGGTGGGAATGCAAGCTGGTGCAACCGCTCTGGAAAACAGCATGGAGGTTCCTCAAAATGTTGAAAATAGAACTGCCCTATGACCCAGCAATTGCACTACTGGGAATTTACCCTAAAGATACAAACGTAGTGATCCAAAGGCGCACGTGCACCCGAATGTTTATAGCAGCAATGTCCACAATAGCCAAACTATGGAAAGAACCTAGATGTCCATCAACAGATGAATGGATCAAGAAGATGTGGTATATATACACAATGGAATACTATGCAGCCATCAAAAGAAACGAAATCTTGCCATTTGCGACAACATGGATGGAACTAGAGCGTATCATGCTTAGCGAAATAAGTCAAGCGGAGAAAGACAACTATCATATGATCTCCCTGATATGAGGGAGTGGTGATGTAACATGGGGGCTTAAGTGGGTAGGAGAAGAATCCATGAAACAAGATGGGATAGGGAGGGAGACAAACCATAAGTGACTCTTAATCTCACGAAACAAACTGTGGGTTGCTGGGGCGAGGGGGGTTGGGAGAAGGGGTGAAGGTTATGGACATTGGGGAGGGTATGTGCTTTTGGGTAAATTGGAAGGGGAGATGAACCATGAGAGACTATGGACTCTGAAAAACAGTCTGAGGGGTTTGAAGTGGCGGGGGGGTGGGAGGTTGGGGTACCAGGTGGTGGGTATTATAGAGGGCACAGCTTGCATGGAGCACTGGGTGTGGTGAAAAAATAATGAATATTGTTTTTCTGAAAATAAATAAATTGGAAAAAAAATAATGAATACTGTTTTTCTGAAAATAAATAAATAAATAATAATTAAAAAAAAAAAGTAAACAGTATCACCTATAATGTATTCTTGCCTAAACACACACACACACACACACAATCTCTCATTAAACTTTTAGATATAACTATCAATTTACAGCAAATACAAGGAATAGTGGAAGAAATGAGTAGGATACCCCTAAACAGCAATTCAAGGACTCAAATTACAGTTAATAAGAGATTTGTGCAATGTTCTTCTTTATGATATTTGTATTCCTACTTAGGATAGATCTTAAAATTATAATACATTATTGCACGTTGAGTTACTGAACATTAAAGGACTGGATTATGATTTCTTTTCTTGCTCCTAGCACCTGAAGTACCAAGACCTTCACAAATACTAAATGGATATTGAATATGAACAATCTGAACATTTTGATCCTAAGTAACAAGTTAAATAAAGTTTTCATAGTCTCTATACCTGTCTTCCACACTTTGAACAAGTTTTTAAAAAGCAAAGCTTTTTTATTAAATTGAGAACCATTCCTATCTTAAACTTTAATTACTGCCTATTCCTTTATTCTATACCCCAAGAAAGGAGTATTAAAGTATTAAATTATCAAGAAACTCCCAAGCATATGAGCTGTCTTTGCCTCTAAATTAACTATTTTCAGCAAATGAAATTTAAATCAGCGGCAGCCTGAAAGATAAGGACTCAGCCACCACAGAACTGGGGGTGGGGGGCTTCAGGAAAAGGAAACAGCAAGTGCAAAAGATCTGAGGCCAGAAGGATGAAGGGAGAGCAAAGGGCTTGTGGGAAAGGAGATGAGCTTGGGCAGATGGATAAGTGTTAGATCCTGCAGGGTCTTGCTGGCTCTGGGGAGGGTTTGAGATTTTTTTTTTATTACTGTAAGTCATAAGAAGCATTTGCAGAAGAATGGCCATTCATTCATTCATTCATTTATAGCATGCAAGAGCACACACAAGCAGGGGAAGGGGCAAAGGGAGAAGAAGAAAGAGAATCCTAAGCAGGCTTCATGTCCAGCATGGAGCCCAGCGTGGGACTGGATCTCAGGACACTGAGATCATGACCTAAGCCAAAATCAAAAGTCTGATGCTCAACCAAATGAACCACCCAGGTGTCCTCAGAATTAACCTTTTAAAAAGACTTCCTTGTATAAATATATGTGAACATCTACAGAGTACTAGACACTGTTCCAAATGTTCTATATTTACAACATTAAACTCATCCACTCCTCAAAAACGAACCAACAAACAAAAAAATTACTGAATACATCCAATCATCTCCATATTTACTACTATTACCCAACTTCATAATGCAATCATCATCTCACCTCGGTTCCTATTCTCCTCCCTACTGTCCTTTCAGTTTTGTCCCCCATCTGCTGACAGGGAAATCTGATCATGCCTGACTATGAATACCAGGACAGGAAATTAATCAGTAATGAAAGGGAAAAGTACAATTGTACTCCCAAATAGGAGGAGGGAAAAAGAAAGAAGAGATGCTTAATGAAACTAATTTAAAAAACGAGGGGAAAACTAAAATAACTAATAAACATACCAAAGATGATAGATGTAAAAAATCAGGCACATCAGCTTTGAACTAAATGTGGATAGAATTCTTTTAATAAAAACAGGAAGTGTTGAACTTAGTTTAAAAATGAAACAGAAGAGGACACCTGGGTGGCTCAGTCTGTTGAGCACCTGACTCTTGGTTTTGGCTAAAGTCATGACCTCAGGTCATGATCTCAGGACTGTGAAATTGAGCCCCGCTTCATGCTCCATGCTTAGTGTGGAGTCTTCTTGGGATTCTCTCTCTCCTTCCCCTTCTACCCCTACCCCTACTCATGTGCTCTTTCTTTCTTTCTCAAAAATAAATTCATAAAAAAAGAAACAATATTATGTTAATAAGATATATTTAAAACAAAATGTCAGCTGAATTAAAAAAAAGACACTGAGATTCCATGAACATGCAAATCAAAAGAAAGGGTGCAATATTACTATTAGACAAGGTACTAAGATTAAAATCACAAAAACAGGATTAAAAAATATATACGGTAAAAGATACAATTCATTAAAAAACATAATTACAATAAGATGTTAAAATAGAACCAGTCCTAAAATAAGCTGAGGTCCCAAGAATGTGGTGGGCTAATTTCTCATTTGAGCTAAATACTCAGTGGACAGAATCAAACAGTTCATCCTGGAAGGGACATTGCCAAAGAGGGTGGCTTAGAGTGGGATAGTAGCACATCTGACATATAGAATTTCCACAAGTCAACATTTGGGGGCTAACGTCAAAAGCAGCCATTAGAGATGCATTTCCTGCATAACAGGAAGGGTAGTTTGGAAGTTTGAAGTGGACTATTTCAATGAGTCCCACAAAAGTACTCCTCAAGATAGAGACAACACTAAAGAATGTCACACTTGGACAGCACCAAAGACAAATCATTATAGTTAGGTCTTTTCCCCTCAAAATTTAACATTTTGAAATTTTATAATAGCCAAATATAGAGAATTATTTGTAAGGAAGAGAGATTTGTAAATGCCCAATATTAATCAGCTTAATAGTCTTCATTTTTATTAGGTTCTTCTACTTGGCATTAACAAAGGAAATCCAGAGGAATGAAAATAAGAAAATCTATCTTATGAAGGAATGGCCAGAAACTGAAGGTTCTCTTGAAAGTATAGTATAATGAAAGTTCCATTTTATAGGATGACTTCTAGCTTCTAGTCATTTTTACCCAAATGATGAAAGCAAGTTCATAGAGAAAATAGAGAATCTAAATGCCCCGACCAACATTCATTACATTTCCATAAACTTAAGAACTTTGAAGAAATGTTAAACCTCCTACTTGTTTAACGAAATTCTTAAGGGAAGAAAACCACAAAGTGTTTTTGAGAATGTAATTTCTACTCTTATTCACAATTGTTCTAGAACTGTATGGTCAGCAGAAAAAAATATTTGCTTTCTACAGGTGGTAATTTTAACTATTCTCTTTCATTTCAGCTGTCTAAAAGGGCTATAGAATAAACTTAAAATTCTTTCGCATTACACATTAAACACTTTTTTATTTGATTCCTAAATGCCTTTCCATATCCCACTATGTTCCTAGTGGACTCCTTCTGATCTAGCCAGAGTGGCTTATATGCAGTTCTTCAAACATAACAGACTTTTTTGTTGCCTTGTCTTAACCCATGTCTTTTTCTTTTCTCTGCCTAAAATGTCTTCCGTCTTTCCTTTACCTGGGTAGCTTCCACTCTTCTTCAAGACAGGAAACCCTGGCATCTCTTCTTCCTCTGCTGAGTTTTCTTCTGCACTTCTGTAATATTCTGTGTATACCTCTGTGACAGTCCTTACATTTCAATATTTTAATCAGTTATTTCCTGTCTTTCTCATTAAATGGTAATATTTTCCAGGACACTGACCATGTCTAGTTTTCTGCTGTTCCCAATAGCTACTTAGCACAGGAGTTGCCACACAGAAGCTATGTGCAAATATGGCCCTTCTGCCCTCCGTTTCTTTCTCATGCATACATACATGCACACAAATATTGAGACATATTCTTTTTGGATATATCTCTGGTGGACTGGTGAGGGGTATTACTTCTTCCCATATTATTTCTTTGCTCTTTTAGAAATTTACAGTGTGAAGGTTTGAAAACTTCCCTCTATATTTGTCATTCTCTAAAGAGATATCTCAATTGAGATCATAACCAAAAACATGGTGGATGGTAACTCTTGCTTAAAGAAGGATATGTGTGAATGAGAAAGTTTCATTAATAAATGTAAGAACCCCCATCTGCTTGTAAGAGCAAAGCAGTGCAAGGAATGGGGATGGAAGGATTGTTAATTGGAGGGAAAAAAATCTACATGGCAAAGTTAAAGTTTTTTTTTTCCCACAAACCAATCATCACTGATCAGTAACCCTATAACCTGAGACCAGGCTAGTGCTACCAGTTATCAACTTAAAGTTTTTCAATAACTTTTAGAATTAAGGGGATAGTTTAGGTTTTTCTTTAATAAACATCATAAAGCAAAATGGCCTTTGACTTACTGGTACAAAATTTCCAAACTATTTAGAGATGCCAGCTTTTCATAACAGAATAAGGCAAAAGTTTATTCATCCACATATCTCACACTGAATTGGTTGTTCATTTCCTTCAGTTTGTAAGGGAGCAAATGAGAAGTCTTTCCACAAATTTAATTAACCTTAGGAATTCTTTCAGAGGCAGCAACTGATACAGTCTGACATAACAGTGGGGTCTCAATAAATAGTGTTGGCTGATAAAAAATAAGAAGACTAGTGAAATAAGTCAAGCAGAGAGAGAGTCAATTATCATATGGTTTCACTTATTTGTGGAGCATAACAAATAGCATGGAGGACAAGGGGCGTTAGAGAGGAGAAGGAAATTTGGGTAAATTGGAAGGGGAGGTGAACCATGAGAGACTATGGATTCTGAAAAACAATCTGAGGGGTTTGAAGTGGCGGGGGGGGGTGGGAGGTTGGGGTACCAGGTGGTGGGTATTATAGAGGGCACGGCTTGCATGGAGCACTGGGTGTGGTGAAAAAATAATGAATACTGTTTTTCTGAAAATAAATAAATTGGAAAAAAAAAAGACAAAAAAAAATAAGAAGACTAGAAGACTAGAGGATGGAGAGCTTGCTCGCTCTACCTCCAATCACAACAAATCATCTCATAAATGCAAACAAGAATGTCGATGAATTAACACAAAATAATTTGTTAAAAAATTCAACAGAACAGAGAAAAAATCTCAGTCCAGTGCTTTCTCTGTAGGTTAAAATATAAAGTTACAGTCTTCGTGTTCTCTGAGAATAGCTCAAGTCAGTATAAAAGAAAAAAAGAAAGAAGTTGAATGCAAAGACATTTCTAACTCAAAAGCTGAGAAAACTGGAGCAACACTTAATTTGTCTATTTATGTAAATAGTATTTGGAAACATCTGGAAATTTTTTAAATGGACAAAACTTTGGCTAAAGCCTCCTTGACCTAGTGTCTTTTTTTCCTAACCCATTTCCCAAACTATTGCTAAAATCACTCTAAATGCAAAAATCTAATCATGTTACTACTCTCCTCAGAAACCTCTAATGGTATTCTAATACCTATGGAATAAAGTCTAAATTCTACATTAGAAGATGATACATTTTTCACCGTCTGATCCCAATTCATCTTTCCAGAGACTACTTCTATCAATCATTTTTCAAAATTCTTTTATTTATTTACTACATTAATTCATTTATTCCACAAACTTCTCTATTAGAGCCATTTACATACTGTTCTTCTGCCTAGAATAGTCTACTCCCTTTCTGCCTGATGAAATTCTACTTGTCCTTCAAGGCTCAGCTCAAACAGCATCTGCCTTGTGAAGCCTTTTAAGATTCTACCAGGCAGAGTATTTCAATCAACAGATGTACTAGCACAGAATTTTGTACATGCTCTAATATATACCATTAGACATCTGTGTGTCCTGCTATAACAGATTAGGACAAGAAGGCTGGGAACATGCTATTAGTCCTAGTTAAGAGTACAAAATCTGGTTCATAATACTAGTTTAATAAGTATATGTTTAGACCTCTAAGTGTTTCAGATCATTTGAAATGATAGTTCCTGAAACTTATTAAATAGATCAAAGTATTTTTAAAAAGTATTTTCAGATTGCTTTACCTAAAATGGCTTAAAAGAAGTTTTTCTTTTTTTTTTTTTGCTTTGGTATATTTGTTAATTACTTCAACTACCACTACATGAACTGTGCAATTATTTTCATTTGAATTTAGTAAAAATCCTGCAAAAAGATACTTTCAGTCTGAATATATACAAATACTCACTTCTATATTGGGCAGAGTTATTGTCACCTGTTCACCTTTGCCGACTTCAAGCTCACCTTCACAGGAAGTATCAATAGAAGCAGGTTTGAAGTCATCTAAAAATAGAGACAGATATGGATTTTTACAAAATGAAACAATAGCTGGGTACCTGGATATTAAAAATATGAACATGTTTCAGTGATAAGTCACTTTGCAACAGCCAGTAATTAAAATGGTTTTAGAAGAGTCTTCATATTACATATAAAATCGAATCTACTTTATTTCCATATGTATAATTCTGAGAAACAGCTAAACTCTAAAATAGTATTCCTCAAACCATGCTCCCTCTGAATCCTGTTTAAGTCAAGATAAACTAAACTAAGATGTTCTACTGCTAAAAAATACATAACGTCAGTGTTTTCACAATTTGGTTAAAAACTAGTACCAGTAGAATGTTTTCAATTTTCAGGCTTTTACTCCTGTAATTTTTCTTAAGCCATCTTGGGTGTCTGTTATCACTTGTCTTCTGTCCCAGCTGAATACATAATTAATGAATACATGGAAAACACATACTCAAGGGAAAACTTAAGGAAAAGCAATCATTGAGCTAACAGTTTGAGTTTTTCATGAATCCTACCATTAAAGGATATGTAAATTTAACCAAATCTTCAGAAGAACTTAAAATGGGTTTCCATTTTGAATTAGATCATAATTCAAATGTTATTAAAATATATTATTCAGAAGGAATTTAAGGTGCTCAGATATTTCATATACTGAACAAGTTTATAAAACTCTAAGATATGGGAGCAACTTAAAAATAATTCACATGAATTCATATAAATGACTGATAATTCTGATATAGGACTCTTTGGGTAACATATATTTTTTCCAGGTTAACTCTTTATTAAAGGATACATGCAAGCTAGAACATGAGTCATAAGCTTGACGAATTTTCACAAAGTGACACATATGTAATCAGCAACAAGATCAAGAAGCAGAACATTATCAATCCCTAAAAGGCCTACCCCAATTACCCTTACCTAAGAGACAGATCTTTATATTAACAGGGAAGCCAAAGACAAAAAGTTTAAATCCAAAGTACTGAACATTTATTAGAATTTAGGGAACTATAATAGGTAGATCTTGGGAAAAGAGAATATTCTAGTGTTTATCAAATTATCTTCTTTCAATAAACAAAAGCTGGTCCTGCTTCCCAATGGTAATTATAGTCACTAATATTTATGGAACCCTTACTTCCTGCCAGGCATCTTGCTTAACACTTCATATTTAATTATTATAACGACTCTAAGAAATGAAATCCATTCTTAACTTCCCTAAGCACATATGAATATAAACAATTCACACTAAATGTTCTTTATAATGTGGTTTATTCTTTATGCTGCCTTATTAAAAACTGAATACATGCAATATCTCTTAAAACCTTGATGCTTATTTCTAGATTTTAAGAAACAGATAAAAAAATAAAATAAGCAACATAGAAAATGTGAAAGAATTTGATTTACAGTGTATCCTTAAATAGTACCACTGAGGATAAAGACTGAAAATAAGTTTGGTAGTTAGTAGCAGTAAGGTAATGAGAAAGTTAAAAAATAATTTAGGTGTTAAGTTTTGGGTGCTTAAAAGAAGTTCTAGAGAAATAAGTGTTAGTGTCAATTGATTAAAAGGCAATAATATTTAAGAAAACAAATCAGAACTGAGCCTTTAGTATCATAGGAATAAAGAAAAAGTAGAAAGCAGAAGGCAGGAAAATACAAGAGAATAAACAAAGATACAAAAGTAAATATTAGTAACAGCTATTACTTATATATTATTTTAAAAATTTCCCTAATTACTTTTATCTCAAACATTCACAAAAATTCTTAAAATAGTGAATATCCCTCTTACAGAGAAGGCAGAGGATGGTGGGAGAAATTAAGTCCCTTGCCCAAGATCATAAAATTCATATTTGCTAAAGCTAGAATAAGGAACCATAAATTTAGTAGACTAAAAAGATAAGAGGTTAATCAACAACCTTTGATATCAGCCTTATTTTTTTTTAAGATTTTATTTACATACTAGAGAAAGAGGGAGAGAGAGCACGCACATGAGCGCACACACAGGAGGGGGGGCAGGTGCAGGGAGAGAGAGAAGGAAACTTCCCACTGAGTGAGGAGCCACACATGGGGCTCCATCCCAGGACCCCGGGATCATGACCTGACCCGAAGGCAGACACTTAACCAACTGAGCCACCCATGTGCCCCTGATTATTGATATCAACGTTTATGGAGAAAGAAGGTAAGCGCAATTTGAGCTAGTAAATATCATTTGAAACCTTAAAGTGAAAACTTCATTTTGTAAGGATGTATACAGAATAAATGAAGTAAATACCACTTAAATATTTTTTTTAAGATTTTTATTTATTTATTTGACAGACAGATCACAAGTAGGCAGAGAGGCAGGCAGAGAGAGAGGAGGAAGCAGGCTCCTCATTGAGCAGAGAGCCCGATGCAGGGCTCGATCCCAGGACCCTGGGATCATGACCAGAGCCGAAGGCAGAGGCTTTAACCCACTGAGCCACCCAGGTGCCCCTAAAATATTTTTGATGTAAGTAATTTATCATCATGGCCTATAGGGGTACCCAGTAAAAGCCTTTGTTTGTCTTAAAGTGTTCACAACCTTCTAATTTTAACTCTCCTTCAAGGTTCTGCTCACCAGTGTATGTATTCCTGTAAATGTTCCTCTATCTTCTTCATCCTCACATCTAATCACTATGTCTTTTTCCATAATATCTTTCAGAGCCATCTCCTTCTATTATTGCTGAGGGCAAACTAGTTTTTAATCAAGAAAAAGCTAAACTATTAAAGTACCTATAGCTTGCCCATCTGCTTTTCTGTTTTTGGTCTTAGAATGTGAATCTTGTGGTGGGTATTAAGGAGGGCATGTACTGGAACACTGAAAAAAATAAAATAAAATTACGATGTTTAAAAAAAAAAAAGAATGTGAGTCTTATTTCAAAGTCTCCTCTTCCCTAAAGTAGTCGCTGGGTGGAGCCCTTTCCTTACTCTCCAAAATATTCTTTTTGGGGGGGGGGCATCTACTTCTTAGCATTTACCATACCACTCATCAAAGCCTAACATAAATGACGTGGCATTATTTACCTCTTCCTGTACATGTCCTTTTGGACTGTAATTATTTTAAAGCATAATACCTCATACTTTTAATTCCTCCTGAAATATGGCTCCTAGCATAATGTCTTTAATATTTAAATATTTTAAAATATTTTAATATTTTAAAGCTCATATGTATAATATTTTAGAGCTCATATGAGCTCTTTATAATTGACTCTGGTTGATATATTTATCCTTCTCTGAACAACCTCCAAGCTTATTTTTTTTTAAAGATTTTATTTATTTATTTGACAGAGAGAAATCACGAGTAGGCAGAGAGGCAGGCAGAGAGAGAGAGGAGGAAGCAGGCTCCCTGCTGAGCAGAGAGCCGGATGTGGGACTCGATCCCAGGACCCTGAGATCCTGACCCGAGCCGAAGGCAGCGGCTTAACCCACTGAGCCACCCAGGTGCCCCCTCCAAGCTTATTTTAAGCATAAACTTATTTCAGCTAAATTATGTGCAAAAGGCTTGTTTTCTAATTGTTTCCTGAGGATCAGAGTCATCTGTACTTCAAGACTCTCATTTCTTTCGGGTAGATACTGCCATTTTAGTACTTTTCACTAGTACTTTTCTGTTCTCATAGAGGGCACCCAAACTTAATATTTGACAAAAAAGAATTCTCTGTGATATATAGGTAAAACAAAAATGACACCTTAGAGCAAAACCATGGTTCTCTGATCGCCCATATTTTTCTGACAGTGACACAAAGGACAATACTGGGAGATATGACTGCATTTAACTACAGCTAAATAATGCTTTAGAAAAGAGGCCAGAAAGGTAAGCCAAGGCAGTGAAGCAGACCACTGGGGAATCGTAATGAATAAACCCAATCTCAAGAAGACAATCAGCTGCTGCCAAGAGGAATACATGTTTGGTGTGGCCAGGTTATCTCTAATTTTTGAAAGAGAAGCTGGTAATCAGATTTCTGTATAAAATATCTTGATATTTACACATTTACAACAAATTTATGTTTAAACAACAACTGTGTGGGTGAAACAAAGAATCTCTACTGTCAAATTCAGCCAATAGGCTGTTAATCTATAACCTCTGTTATAGTGTTCAAATACTGATTCTTTTTCTTTATAATATATCACCACTTTTTTAAAGATTTTATTTACTTATTTGACAGAGAGAGAGGAAGACAGCAAGAGAGGGAACACAAGCAAGGGAAGTGGAAGATGGAGAAGTGGGACCCCCCTGCAGAGCCGGGAGCCTGATGTGGGGCTCCACGCTGATCCCAGGATCCTGGGATCATGACCTGAGCTGGAGGCAGACACTTAACAACTGAGCCACCCAGGTGCCCCAATATATCATCACTTTTGATCTTCACAACAACTCTTTGAAGATTCTCACCCACATTTTACCAATAGGGAACTCCTCTAAAGTAATGAAGCCAGTAAAAAATCAAGCCAGGAACTCAAGCCACCTACTCCATCCACTCATAAAATATAGCTTTTTTGACTTATATTCAGTTCTTAACTTTTGCATGTATTGGGGGGGTTGTTAGGAGGTGAGGAATAGTCATAAGTCCCTTTGGAAATCTGATGAAAATTATAGATCAGCTATAGATCTTCTCCACAGGAAAAAATATGCATGTGTGAACATACATATCAAGTACTGTGTAATTTCAAGAGATTCACAAGTCCTTGAAGTTTAAATGTCTATGGGACAACTACAAGAGACAGAAATGTATTCAAAATAGCTGTAGCTTTACTTAATGATAAGGATGAACTTATAAACAATAAATCAAAACTATTCTGAACCTATTTATATTTCTTTTTTTTTTAAGATTTTATTTGTTTATTTGACAGAGAGAGACACAGCAAGAGAGGGAGCACAAGCAGGGGGAGTGGAAGAGGGAGAAGCAGGCTTCCCTCTGAGCAGGGAGCCCAATGTGGGGCTCGATCCTATGACCCTGGGATCATGAACTGAGCCAAAGGCATCCATCCGCTTAACAATGGAGCCACCCAGGTGTCCCCCTATTTATATTTCTAATTATTTGCTGTTTGAATAAGTTTTACTTTTTATTACTTTCTATATTGAGATTGTCTTTTATTTACTTTAAACAAGTTTTTTTAAGTATACAACTTTTGAGTTTCAAGTGAACAAAGTATAGACCTAGAATTATAGAATTTGTTGAGTAATCTCATGTTTTCCATATGCTTCCAAATGCCAAATGTATTTTCAAAGCTGCTATAATTCCAGACTACACAGATTCTTTCTCTCAGTTCTCCTTAGTTTGGAAAACTCACCACTAATTTTACTATTTTTTAATTCTCTGTAGATTTCCTTCATCTATGTTATTTCTTCTTTTTTTTTTTATAAGATTTATCTATTTTAGAGAGAGAGCGTGAGAGGGTGCAGGAGGAGGGATAGGGGAAGGGGTGGAGGAGGAAGGAGTAGAGGGAGAGAAAAAATCTCTTGATTTCATGACGGGCTTGATTTCATGATTCTGAGATCATGACCTGAGCCAAAATCAAGAGCCTGAGGCGTCACCAACTGAGCCACCCAGGTGCCCCTATTATTTTCTTCTTTATAGTGCAATTACTTATATTATACATAGAGTAGAAAAACATTTTCTACTTTGAACTTAATGCTTTTTCAGTCAATGCTGATCACTTTTCTGACTATTTCAGCTGTAGTGTCACATAATGTCTATATCTCCATAAAAGAATTATGATTACTATCATAAATTTACTTCCTGGGATAAGAACTAATTCAACTAACTCCAAAACCCATACCCTTTCCAACATACAACACTGATCAGAGAACATTCATTGTAAATATTATTTTAATCCCATTTTCATTAGTGTACTTTCTAATGTTTGCTCACACCAAAACTTAATCACTTTTTGGGGAGTACTCCACTTGAAGCCTCAGACGATCTTCCTGCAGTCGCTGCCCGTCAGTTCATCATTTCGTGTCAGCAAAAAGTAGTGTCATTTATACACTTGGGAATTTCAATGTCTAGTTCCTTATCTAGATATAAATTGTAAAATTAGCATGAGCCCAAATTCAAAAGTTATTCTACTGTGTGCTGTTATTCAAACTCTTCCACCCAGTGTAGTATCTGTTGCTAAACATTTAGCTTATCATTTACAGACCATCCCATGTCTTCCCTACCACATGCCAGACTGTATTTTTGATAGGTTTTATTGCTAGGCCCTGGTAAATGCTTTTGTAAGTCTAAGTTAATTATATTCATCGGCATTCCTCATACACACACGGATATAACCCTTCAAGAATAATAGTGACTACTTTATTCTCTACCAAGCACCAACTACTGTGCTAGGTTGTTTATGCAATTTTATTTAATCCTTAAAAAATCTCTGAAATGTAGATATTATTGTTACCATTTTTGTACAAGAAAACTGAGGGTTTAGAGCGTGTTCCAAAATTTACATTACATACATAGGTGGTGGAGGCCAGAATTCATGTCCAGTTTTGTACAAATCCTCAGCACATTAGATAGGCATAATTACCCCTGTACATAAACATAGAATATTATTTTCTCCCAGATTATACTGACTCAATCTAGTGTTTGTTATAAATTAGGTCCACCTGAACGAAAGTAAGATTTCCTGTTTTATAGTTTCCGTCCCTTACTCTGAGTCTTTAAGAGTGAGGATCATATGGTCAATGAACCTGTCCTCAAGGATAATGATTGTTTTTGTTCAAATAAATCTAGAAAGATTCTGCCCGCTTCAACAAGAATAAAACTGAGGCTAAAACCTTTCTTATGTCTTCCACAGCACTAAGTATATTCAAACATACAGGTTTATTGTGATTGTTATTCCTATGGCTCTTTTGTCTATTTTTGTTGTTTTTTTTTTCATTTTTGTAGCTAGATCAACTGATTCTTGAGCTCTAAAGGCACAATTCCAGCATGCTGAAGCCCTTGCAAGGAGCTTTTCAAAGGCTATTTTATATTCTCTTCATTTAGGATTCATGTCCTTAAAAGAGAATATATACCCAAGTTATATGAAAATGTAACAATCAAACAAATGAATAAACTTTCATAATCTTAAACTTTATGATTTGAAAAATTATTAAAAAGGGCTACTGCAAATCTGAGAAAGAAGAGGAGAGAGGAGATACTATTTGCAACAAAGGGATGGAGAAACAAGGTAAAAGCTATATCATACTTTTGGAAAATGGGACTGAAAGAGAGAAACTGCATAGCCCGCACCAACTGTCTCACTGTGGTTAATGTTAGATGACAAATATGGCAAAGCAGAAAAAACAAAGGATGGGGTGCCTGGGTGGCTCAGTCAGTTAGGCAGTCAAGTCTTGATCTCAGGGTTGTAGGGGAAAAAAATGAAAACAAAATAAAAGGACCCTGTTGAAGATCGTCTGTTAACAATCATCTACCCTGTTTATTCTACCAACTGGATGTTAATTTAGCTTAACAAAACCCTTTTATAAAATGCAAATATATCCTTGGAGAGTTAAACCTATTGGTCTTTATACTTTTACCCTGAGTTACTATAATTAGATTGTCAATAATTTAACTATAAACTTTCAGAGTCTGTTGAGTTTTAAATTGGGTATTTTGATTTAAGCATGGAGCAGTTCAGATTAAAAACCATGAAGATCTCTGATAGTCTAAGCACTGACAAAGGTAGAATGGTGAGACACTCAGGAAGAACAAGGCAGGGAAAAGGAAGTGAAAAAATACCTACTTTACAATTTTGCCACATAAAAATAAGAGGTTATGATTCAAAGATCTTAGTTTCCTTTCTGCTCTATAATTCTGAGGGCTACTATGCAAAGAACGAAATGTTTTACATACCAAATCATAGTATGCTATATTTTCCTTCCTGGAATCTATACCATCCAACATTAAAATAAAAACTCCTTTTTCTAACTCAAGATAACAGAGGGTAATTTATCAAAACTAGTTCCAGAGGACAAAGGAAATCAAAAGGAGAAATCAAAGGGCAGTAAATAACTTTCTAAAAAAATGAGTAACACATCCTCAAGTATTTTGATAGTCAGTATTTGATCATTGTCTGAACGAAATTACGGGTCAAAAGAGATACAGATTACTGGAACGGTTCAGAATATCTACCCAGGAACACATGAAACAAGAACTCTAAACAGCCAGAGACAGAAAAAGTGAAGAAAAGAGGGAATATTTCCCTACCAGCCTCAAGGTATTCCTTTCCTCCGCATAATAATAGTTCGGTACTTTGCACCCTTCCATCTGTCACCTTACTATTTCCCTGTCCATAGCTGCATCATCTACCAGTCACGTCTGTCTCCACAGTCACCCCTGTAGGTCTCCTCCACAAAGTTTCCCTTTCTGCTTCTTGGTCTCACTCGAATCTCTCTGCCCAGGGTTTACCCACACCTGCTCAACTCCGGCTCCTTCCACGAAACCCTTGGGACTCCAGGCAGAGCAACGGATAGCGCTGGACACGCCATTCTCCAGCAGACTAAGGGGGTCTGTGGGAACACAACTCTAAGAGGTTTGTGCCTCCACACCCCCATATCCAGAGTTCCCTCTTACTCCCGGGGACCGTCCTCACTCACAGCGTACGGTGTGGAAGGCGCAGCGCGGCTGCTTCTCAAAAGTCTCGCCTAACTTGAGAACCCGCTCGCGACGGTCCATGTGCGAGAGTCCCGCTGCTCCATTCATCATTTTTCTCTGGCTGCGACTTTGCCTTGGCCACCTGCGCTGCCTCCCGTCTGCCACCTCATCCTGAAGCAGCTGCACTTGCCCTGGCCGGGACAGCCAGCAGACTCCGCCCCGCGCCTGACGAGCGCAGCCCCCTGGGCTCCTCTCGCGTGCTGACTGGCTGCCCGGAGGGGAGGCCCCGCCCCCTCGCTCTGAGGATCCTGGTCCCGCCTCCAGGCCCTTTCCCGCGTTGCGACGCACGCCGCCGTGACAAGGCCGCGCTTCTGAGGTGCTTGGTGGAAGCAGGGGCTCCTGGAGGAGAACGCGAAGAGAGGATGAGGTAACTCACCTCAGGTGGCGACTGGGGAAGAAGAGAATCTCGAGGTGCCGGGAAGCCAAGGCCACAGGGGTTCGGGGCCAAGCGTCCCGGCACATAGCCGCTCGTAGCGGGAGGATTTGCGCCCTTTCTGTGGAGATCTGTAGTAGAAACTGAGGCCCGGGGAGGAGCGAGAGCGGGGCACAAGGCCCGGTGTCTTGCCCAAGGCCTGGTACCGCCGAGGCTGGGTCCAGAATCCGGAGCGAAGGAGCTCGCGGCCTCGGAGTCTCGGACCTTGGACCTCACTGGAGGCGACGCCGTTACCTGGGCAATAGCCTTATGATCTTTTCCAGGGAAGTTCCTGGTGGTGTTGGGACAGGGGACCGGAAGGAAGGGGAGAAAAGATTCGGAGTTAGAAATTACAGATTTCGAATCAGTTGCAACCAGATTGCATTAGGTAGCCTTCTTTTATTTATTTCCTTCACAGTGATTCTTGGAGGCAGTAACAGGCACGGGCAGGAAGACGAAATTACCAAAAGATCAAGGCCCAAGTTCCTGCTGTGGCAAAGGGTAATAGCATTAATAATTGAAAAATAATTGTCTTTTTTTTTTTTTTCCTGTTTAAAGTTCACGAGTTTCATGGCAAAGATGAGGGAAGTGTTTTATTAGAGAAGAAGCATCCAACAAAAGTTTACAGATGGTTGTCGCAACCGGTGGTTGTTTTTCAGGGTAAGTATGTAATCAAACTCTACTCCCATGCTTTCTTAGCCAAATTCGTCTATTTATTGTTTTAGCCAAGGACATGCATATGTCTCCCTTACTGTATCTGCTTGTTTAAATTCTGCTTTTTAAATAAGTATTAAGATTGTTTAGTGTGGTAATTAAATGCTCAGGTTCTGGAGCCAGAATTTTTGTATTTCAACCCCAGCTTCCTACTTTACAGTGTGACTTCATGCAAACTAAAATATGCTCTTCATTAAAAAGGGGGGGGGGATAATAGTGCTTACTCCTTAGAGTTGTTGAGAGGATTAATTGAATTAATACATGAAAGGATTTAAAACAATTCACAGCACATAGTAAAATCTCTCCAAATGGTTGTCATTATTGATGTATAACTCCACTGTCTGGCAATATTTTAGAACCACTCTTGGTTTCTGCTTTCTTTTCTAAATCTTGAATTATTCTAAAAAGTAGGAATTGCTGTATTGTTTACAGATAAGAAAACTGGTTGAGAGAAACCCACTCCTCTGACTCTGTGGTTTGTTTTCTTATCATCTCTGTCATCTATTTGGCACTTAAAGTATTTTACATAATTAAGTATTTTATTTTACACTTGTGTATAAACATGCATGTATACTTTTTCTTTCCCAACCAGAACATGAACAATAGGGACTCTGTCCCATATAAAATTCTTATGACTGATGCATCTAACATAGTGCTCTACACACGTGTTTGGTGATAATAATGTTTCAGTGGTGTTGTATTATGTTAACTAGAGGGGAACAACAGTGTTTTAAGCCTATTTTACTTAAAAAAGACTTTCATTTAGAAATTTGAGGTTTACATATTGTAATAAAAAAGAAAGCAGAGAGTCAACAAATTGAGATACTATCTTACACCAGTTAGAATGGCAAAAATTTACAAGGCAGGAAGCAACAAATGTTGGAGAGAATATGGAGAAAGGGGAACCCTCTTAAACATTTGCTGGGAATGCAAGTTGGTAGAGCCACTTTGGAAAACAGTATGGAGGTTCCTCAAAAAGTTTAAAGTAGAGCTACTGTATGACGCAGCAATTGCACTACAGGATATTTACCCCAAAGATACAGTTTTGGTGAAAAGAAGGGGCATATGCACCCCCCAATGTTTGTAGCAGCAATGTCCTCAATAGCCAAACTGTGGAAGGAGCCGAGATGCCCTTCCACAGGCAAATGGCTAAAGAAGATGTCCATATATACAATGGAATATTATTCAGCCATCAGAAAGGATAAATACCCACCATTTGCATCGACATGGATGGAACTGGAGGGGATTATGCTAAGTGAAATAAGTAAGAGAAAGTCAATTATGTGGTTTCACTTACTTGTGGAGCATAAGGAATAGCATGGAGGAAATTAGGAGAAGGAAGGGAAAAATGAAGGGGCGTGGTGAAATTAGCAAGGGAAACAAACCATGAGAGACTATGGACTACTGGAAACTGAGGGTTTCAGAGGAAAGAGGAGTGGGGAAATGGGATAACCTGGTGATGGGTATTAAGCGGGGGCACATATTGCATGGAGCAGTGGGTGTTATATACAATCATGGAACACTACATCAAAAACTAATGATGTACTGTATGGTGACTAACACAACATAATTAAAAAAAAAAGTGAGTTTTGAAATGCCTGTAGAACATGGAGCACTGGGTGTTATATACAATGAATCATGAACGCTATGTCAAAAACTAATGATGTACTGTATGGTGACTAACATAACAGAATAAAAATTAAAAAAAAAGTAAGTTTTGAAATGCCCAAAGTTTGTACTTTTATTCCCTGCTTCAGCTTTTATTTATTAACTACCTACCAGGTATAGGTTAAGGCACTGGTCTAGCCCCTGGGTAAATGACAGTGAATCAAGAGATAAGAAGGCAGCAACCAAGGGTGATATGAGTTTTACTGTCATGAAACCTACTGGTATGAATTTTCACCAAACATGTATTAAAATGAACCAGGTTGTACCAGCCCTGAAATTAAAAAAAAAAAATTAGATTAATGAATTAAATAGAGTTCAAAGATGTACCCAAGTGACATTTCAGATTGCTTTGTTTATATCATTCATGACATATTACTTCAGAAATTTATGATAGCTGTATGCGTTTGTTCTTTTCTACAAATCTATAACCTCATCTAACTTAAAAAATATAGTTAGGTTTCTGTCATACACCATTCACGAATAAGTGTGTATTGAAAATATAAAGATATGTGAATGAAGATAGCACTAAAACTAACCATAAAAACACCAGAAAAAATCAAGAGACTGTATTTTAGATTTTAAGGTAGGGAGAACCTTTCTAAGAATGTCACCAAGGTAGATGTCATATAATAGAAGATTGTTACACTTGAGTATGTGGAAATTGTAAAATTGTGATAGAGACACTATATTTAATAAATGACAATGAGAAATTGTTTACAGCCAATATAAAAGGTAAAGTGTTCAGATCCATAACAAAAGCTGAAAGCTTCTACAGAAGAAACCAATATATAAATTGTTGAAGGATATGAATAGAAAATATATAAAAGAAGAAGCAGACAGGGAACATGAGATGTGCCTAATTTGTCTAATAATCAAAGCAATACAAATTAAAACAAGATGATGCCATTTTTCATCTAGCAGAAATGTAAAAGATAACAGTTTGTAATAAGGAAGGCTTAGTAAAATGAGCACCCTCATGTGTTGCTAGTGGAAATACAAATTGGAACACCCATTTGAACACCCATGTGGTTTAAATATATTTTGATGCACTCTTATAAAGGAAGCATAGCCTAATGCAGCCACTGGAAAGAGTGAGATAACTGTATCTACTCTCTTGGAAAGTTGTATGTCTACTATGCACCAGGAGTGACACCAGGAGCTGTGGTGGGCTTTCTTTGAAATATTTTCAGAAATTTTTTTTTAAGATTTTATCAAAATTTTTTTTGTGATTTATATTTTACTTAAAGCTTGTATTATATCCAAGTCTTGGGTATAAAGTGGTGCCAGTGGTGAAGAATAATAGCTAAAAGTGAGTGAGTTAGAAGTGTCATTTGGGAATACATTTTGTGTTTTTTACTGTTTTACATGGAAGGGAAGATAATTAACATTGTAGCTAAAACCATAGACTTTGAAGTCAGACTGATCTGGATTTGAATACCAACTCCATCATATGCTGGTGGAATTATGGTAAATTTCTTCTTGAAGCTTTATTTTTCATATCTGTAAAATGAGATGATTACAGGCTCTACCTCATACTCCTGTTGTGAAGATTTAATAAGATGATGTATATAAAAGTATTTAGCCCTGTACTTAATTCATGTAAGTAAATATAAGTAAAGATTGTACTTTTCATTAAATAATGATATCTTTGAGCTTTGAATGCCTTAAAATTTTTTTGTAAAGTTTTAATGAATTGGGATGCATTTTTTATTTAATTTTAAGATAATTTTATTTATTATGCTATTTGTAAACAAGCTTTTGTTATCTTGTAATTACATTTCGTTTCGGAGTTGTATATTGGGGATCCCCAAGACCAACCCTAGATTCAGTGATTCACTGGGAAGGCTCAGAGTTCTTAGGATATAGTCATATTTGTGGCTGTGATTTATCACAGTGAAAGGATACAAAGCAAAATTAACAAAGAGAAAAGGCAAAAGGAACAAAATCCTGTGGAAGGTGCAAACTTCCAAGAATCCTCTCCCAGTGTATTACATAGGACACATTTAATTCTTCCTATAATGAATTCTGACATTTTGAAGCGTTGTCTACCAGAGAACCTCAGTAGAGACTCAGTCACAAAGGTCTTTATTGAAAGATGGTCATGTGGGTATCCTCTACTCCCAACTACTAGAATTTCAAACTTCTGGAAGGAAAGCAGACATTCTGCATAAGCCACATTGTTTACACAAACACTTCAGGCACAGTGAGCCACTCTTAATAGGGAATGATGGAAACCCTTCCAAAATCCAAGTTCCTAGGCACCAACCAGGGGCCAATCTTGTTTCAGGCCTATGTTAGCTCTTTTCTGTACTTAGTGTTTCTTTTTGATAAAGTAATCTCTATTACAGGATTGCTGTGCAGATTAGAAAGAGTGAATATGGAGCGTCTAGCACTATTTATGACATCTAGTGCATGATAAATCATATGTGCTGTAGCTGTCACAGTAAATTATAGGAGTCTGTAGCTCTTTTAGATATATTTTAGTTAGAAAAACCAGAGTCCTCTATAAGAAAGAAATTGAAAAATGTACCCTTCACTTCCCAAAGAAAGCAAACTTAAAGTTTTATTTATATTGAAACTGTTTTTCAGACATTATTTAGGGAGCAAATGTTTTAGTGCTGTTTAACATTTATCTTTCTGATTCTGTTAAAATATAGGTGATATAAGAAATGAAGCCAACAGGTACAGACCCAAGGATCTTATCTCTAGCTGCCGAAGTTGCAAAAAGTCCTGAGCAGAATGTCCCTGTTATACTGTTGAAGTTAAAAGGTAAGAAAATCTTGGGGCCCCTGGGTGGTGCAGTCAGCTGAGCATCTGACTCTTTGTTTCAACTTGGGTCATGATCTCAGGGTTATGAAATCAAGCCCTGCATTTGGTTCTGCAGTCAGCCCAGAGTATACTTAAGACTCTTTTTCTGTCTCCCGCTGCTCCTCCCACCCCCCAAAATAAATAAATGTTAAAAAAAAAAAAATGTAAGAAAATCTTTTTGTGATTGGCTAACATTGTTTAAGTAATAGAATAATTCCATCATGGGTATAGTTTTGGCATTTGTTTCTAACTTGCTCAGAGAAATTTTAACTTTGTGATAAAGCAGTGATTTGTTTTCTTTTTAAAAGTGTTTTTAGTTGTTATTCAAACTATAAAAATACAAAAAGCTCTTGGATTTATTGAGCAAAAATAAGTATATTCTATTTGCTTTTGCCTTAGAAATAATAAACAACACACCTTTAGGAAGCTCAGAGTTGAAGAAAATCAAACAAGATATATATTGTTATGATCTCATTCAGTATTGCCTTTTGGTGCTCAGTCAAGATTGTTCTCGAATCCAGGGAGGTTGGACTACAATTTCTCAGCTTACACAGATATTAAGGTAAAGTGAAGTGATAAGTCCACTTGTTCCTGAGGGATGTAGTAGTAGATTCTTATTTATAACATTTGCTTCTTTTTACTCATCTGGTTAATAAGCACTGGCAACTTTCTTTGTGGTAAGTATGGTTGTACTTTTCCTTCATACCATACATTATTATTTTTAACTATATTTGTGAATATTTCACTGTCTAAAATTTTGCTGCATATGTCCTATGAAGATGATAATCGTGTCTTTTGCTTACCACTGAGTCTCAAGTACCTAACAGATTCTTTATTGATTAAAGAATATATGAAGAAATGAAGATACTAAGGCTCCGACTCTACACTGGAAAAACTTAGAATAGAGATGAGATGGCAGTTATGTGACATTATCATACAAGGTTGAATGAAAGAGGTGTGAAATGAAAGATAAAGCAAAATACTACAGGAGAACAGATGTAGAAACTAGTTGTTCCATGCTGTATTGACTTAGTTATCTCAATTGTGTATTTCATTAGGTAACCAAAATTCTGTGAATAAAATTCAGAAGCATCATGCTAGAAATTGAGAGAAAAGATCAAAATCATTTATTTTTTAAAAAGGCAAAAAAATAAACCAGTTGTTCTCAGTGCCTAAGCTACTTCCCAATTAAGTCGCTAAAAACATGCATTACTAACTGATCTTACCTTTCAAAACTGCTTTTCCTAATTTGTTACTACGTAAAGGCCAGATTCAAGGTGTATAGTTAGAAAAAACAATTAACAAATGTACATAATGTTCTTTTCTTATACTTTAATTTTCAAGATTATTTCCTTAAGTAAATAAAGACTTTGTTTTGATTAGATATTTTGGCTCATGAAAATATTAAGGCTCTCTGGGGTGGAATCCAAATATTAAGAAATCCCCGTGTTTGTGAATGTACAAAAAACAATTTTTATTTATTAATGTTCACAATCAAAATAGACACTCTTAAATAATTAACTTTAGCGACCAAAATAGAAAGAGAAACAGATCTATGTTAGCATTTGGCCATTACTTTAGGACTGGTGTACAAAAAAAAGCGCAAATTGAGCATTCATTCACCAGTTAAGTTTTTAGCATACTTACGGGTAGTCACTATTGTTTATCAGTGTCTTCACATTATGTTGAAAAGTGTCTGATAGCAATATTTACTAATTAGAGACCATTCTTGGGTTAGGGACTCTTGTTAATAGTAGTCTACACAAATAATTTTTATTATTGAGGGTTGAGTATACCCATCTTATATCCAGGGACTGACCTTTATGAGCAGTTTCAGGAGGATTCATTTCTCTAAATGACTTTCTCTCCTTTATTAACACAAATTTAGTCACAGATTTGTGCTCTTATTTCAGCCATTGCTGTGTGGGCTTGGAGCCAGGAGAAGATGCAGAGGAATTTTACAATGAATTACTCCCATCAGCTGCAGAAAATTTTCTGGTTTTGGGGAGACGATTGCAAACATGTTTCATCAATGCGGCTAAGGTATATGTGTTTATTTAGTGTTTTAATAGCCAAAACTCTTGAGAAGATGTTCCACATTGTTTTTCACATGTGCAGTACTTGGCTGAAAGTACAATTAGAGTAGTGGATTCAAACATTTTTAAAATTATAACAAAAAATAATCTCTAGGTATGAAATTTTAAAATGTTGGCTGAAGCATACTGTAAGACTTTGAAGGATTTGCCTTGCTTCTTAACTTTAAGCAGCACCTATAGATATTTATTTCCATAGCATCTTCCTAAAACATAACTTTTACTTTAATTAAGAGTGGAGGAAAGTCTTGTTCTGTGGCCCAGCACTTTCCTAATAGCTTCCGTGGCAAGAACATTAAAGGTGAACTTTTTCTATTTGATCTTTCAGATCTTCATTTTTTTTTTTTGAAAAAAAATTTTTTTACGATTTTAAAAATTTATTTGACTTAGAGAGAGAGAGAAAGGTCACAAGTAGGCAGAGAGAGAGGGGGAAGCAGGTTCCCTGCTATGCAGGGAGCCAAATGTGAGGCTCAGTCCCAGGACCCTGGGATCAAGACCTGAGCCGAAGGCAGAGGATTAACCCACTGAGCCACCCAGGTGCCCCTGATCTTTCAGATCTTCTGCAGTTGAAATATTTCAACCCAAACATAGGGCTTGTTTAATTCAACAAGCTTTTTTTGGGTGGATTATGCTGAATGCTATATGTACTATCTTTTTTTTTTTTTTTTTTAGCTGTCAGTTACTTAGAAGTAAGTTGCTTAATTTCCAAATATTTGAGAATTTTTTTAAAAGTTTTTATTTAAATTCCAGCTAGTTAGCATGCAGTGTAATATTAGTTTCAGGTTTACAATTTAGTGATTGTACACTTCATACAGCACTTGGTGCTCATCACAAGTGCATTTCATAATCCCCATCACCTATTTAGCCCATCTGCCCACCCACCTCCCCTCTGGTAACCATCAGTTTGTTCTCTATAGTTAAAGAGTCTGTTTCTTGGTTTTCCTCCTTTTTCCCCCTGTGCTCGTTTGTTCTATTTCTTAAATTCCACATTTGAATGAATTTTCTTGATGTTTTATTGTTACCAGTTTCAACCTTAATTCTTTGGTGGTCAGATAACATACTCTGTATCATTTCAATCCTTTGAAATTTTTTCTCACTTGTTTTATGGCCCTTTTATCTTGGTGAATGTTTCATTATAAGCTGTCTTTGCTTTGTACAGTGCCACCTTAATTGAAACTCATTCATATTAGAAACATGTAAAGATTTTGGTATGCTCAAGTTCATTTAACATGGTACCATGCAAAAAGCAAGGACTGCCTCTATACTTGAATGTGAACTCTGCGTTTGTTGTGTGGAATGTTCTGTGAATGTCAGCTCAATTTGATTATAGGACCTATAGGAATCACAAGTTTATAAGGCTGAAATTCTTTTATCTTGTAGTAGTTCTTGGCTATATATACATTTGGGCCTACTGCTATATTAAAGGTTGAGCAGATTCACAACTTTCATGAATTATGAAGAGAAATAACTAAGTCATCATGGGATATTAAATTCCAGTTGAGGTGCTTTAAGTAGATAAGGAATAGACACAGTCTTGTACTTCATGCCTAGGCTAGTAAAGTAGACCAGATCTTAAGATATTTCTTACAGAAAACCTGAGATGTGTCTTCCAACTAAAAAAAAAAAATTAAATTATGAGTGAAATTGAATGAGATAATATGGATAAGATAGTGGTTTCAGTATAAGAAACAAGGCAGAAGATCATAGGGGAAGAGAGGGAAAAATGAAACAAAGCGAAACCAGAGAGGGAGACAAACCATAAGAGACATTTAATCTCAGGAAACAAACTGAGGGTTGCTGGAATAGAGGGGGGGTGGGAAGGATGGGGTGACTGGGTGATGGACATTGGGGAGGGTATGTGTTGTGGTGAGCACTGTGTATTGTGTAAGACTGGTAAATCACAGAACTGTACCCTTGACACAGTACATTCTATGTTAATAATAAAAAAAAATAAAATATATACCACAAAGAAATTGGAAAAAAAAATATTGTAGGTAGGGAATTAAACTTAGTAGTAGAGTATAGGCTTTCTATGTAATAGCTCACAAATTCTTCCAGCATCTCCATTGGCATTTTGAGGGATGTTAGCATTAAATAAATTTTACACATTTCTAGATTTAATTAATTCAAGTTAATTAAAGTGGCACATGGGAATTTGTGTTACTACTCTACCATAACACACATTTTATAAATTAAGAAACTAAAGACTATAAAATCATGAATAGCTAAGATCTGGGAACCAGGTCCTCTGACTCCCCAGAGACAAGTTTCTCTTTTTTTTTTAAATAAAGCAATTACAGAAAAGTAAATTGGGTTTGTGTGTGTGTATTAAGGGTGAAGAAAAAGATGAATTACTACATTCATTCCAAATTGTGACTGATTCTCTCTTCTGGCTCTTGGGAGGCCATGTTCAACTCATCCACAATGGTAAGAGAAAGATTTTTAAGGTAACTGATAGTCATTGTAAAGTACCTGCTAACAACTTGATTTTTTTTCTCAAAATAAATACATCTATTAACTTTACAAATAACCACAGTTAAACAAAACTACATTGAAATAACTCCACATGCAAAAAAATAAAAGCCCATTTGGAAATTCCAGCTTTAAATAGCCAGCATTGACAATGTGAATATTAAAGAGAAAATTGCTTAAATATAATTTTCTTCTTAGCTTTTTCTATTTAGCAAATCCAAGATAAGAATTAATGATAATCTTTACAATTTAGGGAAATTTTTTTCAAAATTCTAAAGATTACACCTGTTTTTTAGGCTTACTGTGAGAGAAATCTGTACAGAGTAGATATGACTTAATTCGTAGTCTATTCTAAGAGTAAGCTTTTATATATTGAAATTTTTACTGACCTTGAAAGTTATTTTACAGGATATTTCTGCACTTACATTGAGAAATATAAATATACCTTAGTTGTTTTTTTTTTTAAGATTTTATTTATTTATTTGAGAGACAGTGTGCACAAGAGAGGGGGAAGGGGCAGAGGGAGAGGCAGAAGCAGACTCCCCACTAACTGGGGAGCCTGACCCTGGGCTTTATCCCAGGACCCTGAGATCATGACCTGAGTCCAATGCAGACTTTTAACCAACTGAGCCACCCAGGCACCCTATGCATTAGTTTTATAGCTTTTAGTTTATAGTTTTATAGTTCTCTGTGGATTCTTTTTTTTTTTTTTTTTTTTTTAAAGAATTTATTTATTTATTTGACAGAGATCACAAGTAGGCAGAGAGGCAGCAGAGAGAGGAGGGAATCAGGCTCCCTGCTGAGCAGAGAGCCTGACATGGGGCTCGACCCCAGGACCCTGAGATCATGACCTGAGCTGAAGGCAGAGGCTTTAACCCACTGAGCCACCCAGGCGCCCCAGTTCTCTGTGGATTCTTAAGAACACAGTCCTGGTCCTTGTGCCTCACTTCATTTCCCATCTTCTAAAGGCAACCTCTTCAATTAGTATAACTAATACTTTGGGTAGTTATATCCATTTTTTAAATTATGTTCGTCACTATACAGTACCTCATTAGTTTTTTGTTTTGTTTTGCTTTGTTTTTAAAGATTTTATTTATTTATTTGACAAAGAGATCACAAGTAGGTGGAGAGGCAGGCAGAGAGAGAGAGGGGGAAGCAGGCTCCCTGCTGAGCAGAGAGCCCAATGCGGGGCTCAATCCCAGGACCCTGAGATCATGACCCAAGCTGAAGGCAGAGGCTTAACCCACTGAGCCACCCAGGTGCCCCAACTCATTAGTTTTGGGGGGTTTTCTTAGAGGTTTTTGGGTTTTTTGGAGGTTTTTGTGTTGTTTTTTTGTTTGTTTTATTTTCAGCATAACAGTATTCATTATTTTTGCACCACACCCAGTGCTCCATGCAATTTGTGCCCTCTCTAATACCCACCACCTGGTACCTCATTAGTTTTTGATGTAGTGTTCCATGATTCATTATTTGAGTTCTATCCATTTGAAGATAATGCAGAAACCAAGTCCGATGATTCCCCAAAGAACAGTGTCTCTGTCTCTCTCTCTCAATACTTAGATACTTCCTTTTCTTTTAAAGCTTTACCTTTTAGTTTCCCCATTATGAAACAAATAAAGTTCCCAATTTAAACAACTTTTATCAAAAACATGAAGTACTTAGTTTTACTATAGTATAATGTAAAAGACCTAGTAAAAAGAGAGACAGCAAGAGAGAGAACACCTGAATACAACTTTTAAAATAAGCCATTTTTTTTTTTTTTTAAATAATAGCTGTAACAAAATGACAGTGTTCTTCAGGTCAGTCTATAGGTTTAAAATATCAGTAATGTATTAAAACCAAATGGTTGTGAAATTCATTTACAAAATTGGGGTCTCCAGTATTTCTCTCTAAAAAGAATCAACTTTTTGGAGAAAAGGCTGACTCTTATGTCTGGGGTAAAAAATATGCAAGGTAACCCTGAAGTATTTTTTTTGTGTGTGTTTGTGTGTTTTTTGTGTTTTTTCCCAATTTATTTATTTTCAGAAAAACAGTATTCATTATTTTTTCACCACACCCAGTGCTCCATGCAAGCTGTGCCCTCTATAATACCCACCACCTGGTACCCCAACCTCCCACCCCCCCGCCACTTCAAACCCCTCAGACTGTTTTTCAGAGTCCATAGTCTCTCATGGTTCACCTCCCCTTCCAATTTACCCAAATTCCCTACTCCTCTCTAATGCCCCTTGTCCTCCATGCTATTGGTTATGCTCCACAACTGAGTGAAACCATATGATAATTGACTCTCTCTGCTTGACTGATTTCACTCAGCATAATCTCTTCCAGTCCCGTCCATGTTGCTACAAAAGTTGGGTATTCATCCTTTCTGATGGAGGCATAATACTCCATAGTGTATATGGACCACATCTTCCTTATCCATTCATCCGTTGAAGGGCATCTTGGTTCTTTCCATAGTTTGGTGACTGTGGCCATTGCTGCTATAAACATTGGGGTACAGATGGCCCTTCTTTTCACGACATCTGTATCTTTGGGGTAAATACCCAGGAGTGCAATTGCAGGGTCGTAGGGAAGCTCTATTTTTAATTTCTTGAGGAATCTCCACACTGTTCTCCAAAGAGGCTGCACCAACTTGCATTCCCACCAACAGTGTAAGAGGGTTCCCCTTTCTCCACATCCTCTCCAACACATGTTGTTTCCTGTTTTGTTAATTTTGGCCATTCTAACTGGTGTAAGGTGATATCTCAATGTGATTTTAATTTGAATCTCCCTGAGGGCTAATGATGATGAGCATTTTTTCATGTGTCTGATAAAAAGGATGCAATCAGAGTTTATTAGGATTCTGTGAAAAGGACTGAGGAGCCAAAATAAGGAGGTTTCTATTAGCCAAAAATGGGAAATTTGAACAGTAATAGGATAATAACTGCTGAGGATTGAAACACATCAAATATAGTGAGTCTATTAAAATTATCATTAGAGAACCAATTCATTTCAAAAACTGGTAAATGAAGAATCCATTTATCTGGCCCTTTCTTATGTATCAATGAGGAGAAATTTCTCTTTATAGAAGTATTCCAGCTAATAGGTGAGGAAGGAAAGGTAGAATATGACCAGTGTACAACTATTAATGAATGAACAAATTTAGGAGTTAATCATCCATTGTCAAAATTTCAGAAGTACCTCCTAATGGCTCATCATAACCTCACATATGAAATGTAGATGTCAAAAATTCAAACCTGCATCATTTTGATCCCCCAGTTCCAATTACCAATTTATAGAAGGTCAGAGAAACATTAAATTACAACCCACAGATGTAATTAACAAAACTAGTTTGTGGGAAGCTTAAAGGACAATTGACATAGTTTTGTCACTAAATAAAACCTAAGGGGGAAAAAATGGTAGAGGGGGAATCCTTAGATTAAATTTGGAAGATAACCAGTTACAATGTATAATATGTGCAATGGGTGGATCTTATTTGGATCTTGATTCAGACAAACTTAAAAATTTGTATAATATTTGGAAATTGGAGCACTGACTGAATATTTGTGATAAAATTAAGGAATCATGATTATATAGGTTAGATAATGGTTATATTTTTAAATAATTCATATCTTTTGGGAATATATATTGAAATACTTGTGAATGAAATAAGTTGTTATCTTGGATTTGCTTCAGAATAAAATGGGAGGCTAGAAATGAATGGGCTAGGTGACATAAGATTGGCCATAAGTTGATCACTGATAAGATTGAATGACCGGTACATGCAGAGTCATGATATTATTCTCTCTTGTGTAGGCTTGAAGCTTTCATTATAAAAAGTTTAAATGGGCAAAAGTATCAGTTTTTTGGGGGAGACCAAATAGCTATTTGAAACTCAATGAAACAACTACACTTGAGAAACAAAATAAGGGCTCCAAGTATAAGTCTTATTGAGTTTTTATTTATATTATTATATAAATTATATTTGTATATATTATTTATAATAATATAAAGCAAACATTGTAAAAATAAAATGGAATGACTGTTTATTAAATTATTGTAGCATAACTTTTTTAATATAGAAAAAAGATATATATATACTACCTAGTACATGAGTTCAGTGAATTCAGAGTTAAAAAAAGTTACGAATAAAACATCTTTAAGTAGACAAAAATGAAATAATATACTTTTCCCAGTTATAGAAAAGAATGTTTTCACTAGTGAAGTAATAGAAAATAAGAAACCATAGAAATATTTAGTAGTAGTGGAATTGATTTTTTTGAAGTTGTTAAATGTTATAAAATTGATCTTTAGTAAAATATTAAATTTTGGACTCTGTAAATAGGAAAGTAATTAATATGTGAAAAATCAAATATGTTCTCTCAGGAGAGAAAAAGGAAAATAGTAAAGTTTCATGGAACTTGGATGGTATTTACAGGTATGCTTTGTCTGCATACCTGATCCTACTTTATTTTTTTTTTTTTAAAGATTTTATTTATTTATTTGTCAGAGAGAGAGAGCGAGAGTGAGCACAGGCAGACAGAGTGGCAGGAAGAGTCAGAGAGAGAAGCAGGCTCCCTGCAGAGCAAGGAGTCCAATGTGGGACTCGATCCCAGGACACTGGGACTGGGACACAATCCCAGGATGCTGGAATCACGACCTGAGCCAAAGGCAGCTGCTTAACCAACTGAGCCACCCAGGCGTCCCACCTGATCCTATTTTAATTAAAATTCTGATCAATTAATGGAGAAGGGAATAGAAACTGACATTTACAGGGAACCTACCCTGTTCTAGGGCATTCTGCAATAGTCTGTGAGAGAGCTGTTCTAGCTTTACAGATGAAGAAATACATGTTCTGAGAGGTTAAACAGCTTGAATAAGCATCCAGTGTCAGGTCTTCGTAACTGGCTGTTCAGATCCTAAAAATTATAAGCCAGTAAAAACAAGTGTTGTTTTGTAAGTAATAATTTCATTATTATTTAAGACAAAATATTAGCAAACATGGTACACTGTATAAAATAATTCAGTATTTTATGGATGTAAGCCACTGTTTACAGTCATATGTACCATTTCCATTCCTTCATATTTTCTCTTCTTCACAGGAAATTTCATTTTATTCACTGAAATTTAATGCTAGAAAGAGATTCAAATTTAGGATATGTTTTATTTTGTTTCTTATTCAATGGGAGACTACAGTAGAGTCTTAGCTTAGTATTTTTGGATGCTTTCTATTTATACCTTTCATAAAATGGAAAGACTTATTTATGGTTACTTAAACTGCCCATCTAAAAATCTTCTTTATTGTAAAGTATACAAAAGCAGGAATGTTAGCAGAAATGATCATGCTTTGATCTGGTTTTAAAAAGACAAATGAACCCCAATTGTATCAAAGAATCTTTTAATTTTAATTTTTTTTCTCTTTTAGTACTACAAAGTGATCATTTCTTGCACTTACTTCAAACTGACAATGTTCAAATAGGATCTACAGTCATGACTCTGCTCCAGAGCATACTACAGATCAACAGGTGATTTGGTTTTACAAAGTATTTATCAAAGTATTTATAATTTTTAACTTTTAGTCCAGAAGCATTACCAGTTTTATTCCAGTTTTGCTGAATTCATCAATTACATATGATTTGTAAAAGATACTTCAAGAACCCTGTTATTACCACTGTCTTTTAGAAAAGAATATAAAATACCATCAAAGCCTGGAAGTTTATTGTTGAATTGGTATCTCAGAGCTTAAGAAGATTTTAGACCAATCTCAGACTTAGAGAAGAAATATGGTAATATCTGAAGAAAAATATTAGGATCACAATAAAAAATGCTTAATCATATATTTATTTAGCAAATTGCAAACTTACTGTTACACCAGGTGCTTCAGAATGGCATAAAAGAACTAATGGGCAATGTTTTCCAGCTTAAAATGGAAAAAAGAGTATACACAGTTGTAATAATTGACTCTTCCAGTTCCATATGGATTTATTATGCATCTGTTATGTGCCAAGTGGTATGTCTCTCATTGGGTTCCCAAAGTTGATTAAGATATAAAACTTGCCTTCAAGTAGCTTACAGTGTAGTGGAAGAGACCAGCCCATGAACATAATTATATTATAACATACTAAGTTAAAAGTATGCACAAGTGTTAAAGGAGCTTCTATCCCAAGCTGAAGGGTGATGCTCCCAGAAGAAGGTAACACCTAAGGTGAAACTTCAAGGTTAAAAAATTAGCTAGAGAGGAAGAAGAGAAAGCAGTATTTCTGGGCAGAGGTAACAATATAAGCAAATGCACAGAGATCAGAAACAACATGCTGAGGATGAAAAGTGAGTACAATTCATCATTGCTGGTATTTAAAGTTTGGCATGTGGAGGTGGCTGCAAAGTTCTGCAGACTTAAGTCATGAAGTTTATATACTGTCTTAAGGAAATTAAATCTTATCCTATAGGTAATGGGATCATTAAAAGATTTTTAAAGTAGATAAAAATAAGTATATTATATTACTTACATTACTCAGGTTACTGTGTGGAGGAAGAATTTAAGGGGGACAAAACCTTAGACAAGGCAATTAGAGGAAGCTGCTACAGTAATCTAAGTGAAGCGATAAAATCTTGGCCTTTTGCACTGGTACCAAATAGATTTTAAAGGAAATGAATCTTAAAAAGTAATGAATTAAAATCATCAAGATTTCACTTCCACTTGTGACTGAGGTGGAATAATAAAAATGGATTTACCCTACTACCTAAGAAAACAAACAACAGGCAAATTACAAAATAATAGATTGTTTTTGTTTTTTTAGTATTTCATGTTTTTTTATTTTCCAAAAAATAAAACAGATAGTGGTTTTCAGATTTCTTTTAATTAGCAAAAAACAAGTACTAATGTAGGTATTTCATAGAAGTCAAGTGGTATAATGCAAACTTTTGAAAAGCACAGGATACCTGTATTCGAAAAAACAAAAAGTATCACATCATTACCCTCAGCTTCCACTTTAGGAAACTAAGAAGAGGGAATTAAATTCCCTCTTAAAACTCACCTGGCTGGCTCAGTTGGTGGAGTATGTGCGGCTCTTGACCTTAGGGTTGTGAGTTCAAGCCCCATATTGGAGTTAGAGATTACTTATAAAATAAAATATTAAAATAGAAGAAAGAAATTTATAAAGATCAAAACAGAAATCAGTAAAATAGTGAAAACAGTAGAGAAAATCAATGAACCCTTAAGCTGGTTCTTTGAGAAAGTCAGTGAAATTAAAAAATCTGTAACAGAAAATTGATCAGGGGTAAAAAGAAGAGAATATAACCTATCCATGTCAGGAATTAGGAGACAACACAATAAAGTCAATAGATATTAAAAAATATTAGAAGGAAATAATGTGAACAACTTTATGCTTGTTAAGGTAAGATGGACAAGTTCTTTGAAAGACTCAGACTACCAAATTTAAGAAGCAACAGAAGGAAAAAAAAGAAGCAGCAGCAGCAGCAGTAGGTCATCTGAATAGCCTATAACTATGAAGAAAATGAATTTGTAGCTAAATCACTTCCCACAAAGAAAACTTCATAATTAGACAGCTTTTTCACTGGTAAATTCTACTAAACAAATTCTTCCAGAAAAATTGAAGAGAAGGGAATACTTCCCAACTCATAATGAGGTCAGCATTACTTGATAACAAACCAAAGACATAATATATTAAAACCTAGCAGTATATTAAAAAGTTAATACATTTTAGCGCCTGGGTGGCTCAGTCAGTTAAGCGACTGACTTTGACTCAGGTAATGATTCCAGGGGCCTGGAACTGAGCCTCACAACAGACTCTCTGCTCAGCCAGGAGTCTGTTCTCCCTCTGCCCCCGCCCTCCGGTCATGCTTCCCCCCTCAAATAAGTAAATAAAATCTTTTTTTAAAAAAGTTAATGTATTTTGAATAAGTTGCCTTTATCCCAGGAATTCAGGACTGGTATAACATTCTGAAGTCAAGAAATGTAATTCATATTAATAAAACAAAAAGGGGAAAACATATTATATTAATAGATACAGAAAAGCATTTGAAAAATCCATTATCGATTCCTGATTTTTCAAAAAGAAAAACTTTCAGCATAGTGCTAGTAGAAGATAGAACTTTATTAGCCTGTTGAAAGGCATCTAGGAAAAACCTACTTAATGGTAAAGTGCTAAATGCTTTCCTTATATGACTATGGACAAGACAAGGATCTGCACTCCAATCACTTCTGTTCAACATCACATTGGAGTTTCTAGCCTGTACAGTCAAGAAGAAAAAGAAAAGTTGTAAAGACAGGAAGAAACAAAGCTCTCTGTATTTGGAGACGACATTGTCATCTCTGTAGAAAAACCAACAAAATGTGCAAGGAAACTAATTAAAACTAATAAGTGAGTATAGCAAGACTAGTAGGATATAAAATCCATATAAAAATATAAATTGAAGTTTTATGTCAGAAATTGAAATTTTAAGATAATTCAACTTAAAATAGCATAAAAATATGAAATATGTAGGGTTAAATCTGACAAAAGATGGCAAAGACCTGTTCACTTAAAACTATAAGATGCTGCTGAAAAGAATTAAAGAATATGTAAGTAAATGGAAAGATATACCATGTTGCTAGATGAGTGGTACATTATTAAGATCTCCGTTCTCTCTAAATTGATAAATATTTTAAATACAGTCCCACTCAAAATCTCATTTCTGTAGAACTTGACATACTGATTTCATATGAAAATCAAAGGGCCTAGAATATAAAATAGTCTAACTTTGAAAATGAAAAAAGTTGGAGAGTTAACACTACCCAATTTTAAGACTTTATAAAGCCAATATAATTAGGACAATGAGGGACGCCTGGGTGGCTCAGTCCGTTAAGCATCTGTCTTTGGCTCAGGTCATGATCCCAGGGTCCTGGGATCGAGTCCTGCATTGGTCTCCTTGCTCAGCAGGGAGTCTGTTTCTTCCTCTGCCTGTCTTTTCCCTTGCTTGTGTGCTCTCTCTCTGACAAATAAATAAATAAAATCTTTAATTAAGACAATGAGGTGTTGATGCAAAAATATGCAAATATATCTATAGAGCAGAATAGAAACCAGAAATAGACTTGCACATATATGAAGAACTGATTTTTAAGATGTGTAAAGGTCATTCAGTGGGACAAGGATAGTCTTTTTAAGAATGATGTAACAGTTGTCTATCAATATTTAAAGAAAAGAGGGGCCCCTGGGTGGCTCAGTGGGTTAAGCCTCTGCCTTCGGCTCAGGTCATGATCTTAGGGTTCTGGGATCAAGCCCCACATTTGGCTCTCTGTTCGGCAGGGAGCCTGCTTCCCCCTCTCTCTCTCTGCCTGCCTCTCTGCCTACTTGTGATTTCTGTCAAATAAATAAATAAAATCTTTTAAAAATATATTTAAAGAAAAGAATGTTGATCTATACTTATTAACAATAAAAAATTAATTCAAAATGGATAATAGACTTAAATGTAAAATATAAATTATAAAACTTATTGAAGAAAAATAGTAGAAAGCCATTATGACCTTGGATTGTATAAACTTTCTTACATTCTTAGATATGACACCAAAAGTAAAATCCATGAAAGAAGAAATTGATTAGTTAGACTAATCATCAAAATTTTTAAGCCTGTTCTTCAAAAGACACTTTAAGAAGTGAAAAAGACAAAACACAATGGCAGAAAATATTTGGAAAGCATATAGCTCAAGTGTTTTTATCTGGAATGTAAAAAAACTCAAAAATTTTTAAAAAGGCCTCATGTGAAAAAAAAGCAAAAGATTTGAACTTCATGAGCGGCAAATAAGCACACAGAAAGGGATGGCTGGGTGGATTTGTCAGTTAAGTGTCTTATCTTCAGCTCTGGTCATGATTCCAGGGTCCCGAGATCAAGTCCCACATCAGGCTTCTTGCTTGGCAGGAAGCCTACTTCTCCCTCTGCCTCTGTCTGCCGCTCCCCCTGCTCATGCTCTCTTTCTCTGACAAATAAATACATAAAATCTTAAAACACACACACACACACACACACACACACACAAAGATGTTCAGCAACACTAGTCATTAGGGTGATACCACCCTAATGTTGTTGTTGGGTTTTTTTGTTTTTTTTTTGTTTTTTTAAGATTTTATTTATTTATTTGAGAGAGAGAGAGAATGAGAGAGCATGAGAGGAGGGAGGTCAGCGGGAGAAGCGGACTCCCTGCCAAGCAGGGAGCCCAATGTGGGACTCCATCCCAGGACACCAGGATCAGGACCTGAGCCAAAGGCAATCACTCAGCCAACTGAGCCATCCAGGCACCCACCACTATATGCTTGTTAAACAGCTAAAATTTAATACATTGACCCAAGTGTTGACAAGAATATGGAGGAATCAAGCGCTGCTAGTGGGAGTGATAAAATTATACAATCATTTTGGAAAGTAGTTTGACATTTTCTTATAAGCATGTATCTACCATATTATCTATCTATTCCACTTCTAGGTATTTGCTCGAAAAAAATGAAAACATATGTCCATACAAAGACTTGTCTACAAATGTTAATAGCAGTTTTATCTATAATAGCCAATGACTAGAAACAACTCCAATGTCCATTACGGGTGAACGAACTATATGGTATATCCATACAATAGGCTACTACTCAGCAGGAAAAAAAAAGGAATGAACTATTCACTCATTCATGTTCATAACATGTGACAGTACAGGTGAATATCAAAATAATTGTGCTGAGTGAAAGAAGTCAGGCAAAAAAATACATACTGTATGATTCCATTTGTATAAAGTTCTAGAAAATGTGAACTAATTTATAGTGTCAGAAAGTAGATCAGTTGCTAAAAATTTTTATTCAGCTCAGCTATTTTTTTTTTAAGATTTATTTATTTATTTATTTGACAGAGAGAGATCACAAGTAGGCAGAGAGGCAGGCAGAGCGAGAGAGAGAAGGAAGCAGGCTCCCTGCTGAGCAGAGAGCCCGATGCGGGACTTGATCCCAGGACCCTGAGATCATGACCTGAGCCGAAGGCAGTGGCTTAACCCACTGAGCCACCCAGGCGCCCTCAGCTCAGCTATTAATGAAGGAACCAGTAAGATGTTTATATAGGTTCAAAGGAGAATTTGAGGAGGGGAGATTTATAGAGTGGTTTGTCAAAGGAATGTAGAAATGAATTTGCTAATAGCTAAAAAAAACAATAAATAGTAACCTTTACAGTTACTTTGTCTACTGGCTAAAATCTATGTGTATTATTGAGTGAGAATCTATTTGCATTGCTCTCAGAAAAGAATCATTGTTACTTGTTTTCTATAAGCCAACCTCTGCTTACATATTCCTTACTGGGGGAGGGGAGGGGAGTAAAAGACATGCAGTGATTTCTTTTGACTATTTCTAAGTTCCAGATAAGTTTTCATATCATTGGTAACACAAGGTGTTAGTTGTTAATATAATGAAGAAAATACCAAAGGAAAGGTAAATTCCTTCTATATTAAGTCCATGATAATTGAATATCTGTGGAATTTTTGTCTTCATACATCATTAAGCAATGGACCATGTACTGTTTTGTGATTTTCCTCTTATTGTTGAAGTTTTTGAATCATTATTTAACATTTTGTACATTTATCTTTCCTCTGCAATTTGACTGCAGATTTTTCATAGAATAGGGCATTTAGCTGCTTTGTATTCCGTTTTACCTAGCATAGTGCCTTAGACACAGTAGAAATTCAATAAATAGTAATTGGTTTAATGTGATGTATCCTTGGAACTAAGCTGTATCTTTAAAAAATGCATTATCTTCTTGCATGCTGGCACAGTTAGGCATCAAGTTGCTAGAATTTTTATGTTTAATTTTTTATGTTACCTCTGCATCCATCATTAATGGTGTATTCCTTCTTTTCATTTTGTCTGTTAGTGGTGACCTACTCCGAATAGAAGGAAAAACTCTGCATTCAATTTTAGATGAAGTCGTTTTTAAGCTTTTGTCAACTCCTAGCCCAGTCATAAGAAGTACTGCTACAAAGCTCTTATTGCTGATGACTGAATCCCATCAGGAAATTTTGATTTTACTGAGATTAAGTGCCTGCTACAAAGGTAGTGCATAAATTCTTTATTTCCTGTAGATTCTCAAAAAGAAATAATGGTTTCTAGAACCATTATTTCTGTTCTATGGAAAACAAAATTCCAATTTTTTTAAGGTTTTTATTTTAATTCCAGTTGTTAACAGGCAGTGTAATATTAATTTAAGGAACATGATTTAGTGGTCAAATAGTTATGGGGATTCTTCATCTCCAGAATCAAATGTGTATACTTACTAACACCAGACCACATTATGTGGAAATTTTTAAAGATTAGAACATTACATTATGATGCATTTAGGACCCAAACTACTACATGGGCCTTCAAAACATGCTTGAAGATTTGGAAGGCACTATTTATTTATTTATTTATTTATTTAAATTTAAAATTTAAAAAAAATTTTTTAAAGATTTTATTTATTTATTTGACAGAGATCACAAGTAGGCAAAGAGGCCAGGCAGAGAGAGAGGAGGAAGCAGGCTCCCCACTGAGCAGAGAGCCCAATGGCAGGGCTAGATCCCAGGACCCTGGGATCATGACCTGAGCCAAAGGCAGAGGTTTTAATCCGCTGAGCCACCCAGGCGCCCCTGGAAGGTCCTATTTAGTAACTTACCTTGTATCAGTCATTACTTTGAACATTATAATTATGTTATGTTATAGGAATAGAGAGGGAAAGAAAGTGGGAGTAATAGAATTATTTGATATTATGTCAGATACATATTTTTAAATTCCATAGTTAGATTTCATCTATAGAAATATGAATGTCCAACAGACTTCATTATAAAGGAATTTCACCTGAACAATTCTTCTCCCTTTCTTTTCTCAATAGAACGTACTCAATTTCTTCAAGATATTTTACAGAATATGAGAACTTGAGTTTTAAAGAGAGTATAAAGACATGGACAGATCCATATAGTGGCTTTCCCAATTACACACTCCAGGGGCATTTTACTTTATTTATATTGAATATATACATTATAATACATTATTCCAATGTGCTTATAAATAATACTTTATATCTTATACTACTACTGTGTTTTATTTGGTGATGAAAATGCGGTATTTGTAGCACTTCTCCTATAATAATTGCTTAGTACCTATTGATTTGCCCCAAATTACATATAATACTGTATTACTTTTATTTAGCAATAATTTTAAGAATGACTAATAATAACCTGTTTAAATGCTTCCACAGTGTAGGCATTTGCTCAGTATGTTATTATCTTTTAAAAAATGTTTCAGTTTAAGATATTATTTTCAAACAGGAAAAAAATTATCTCCACTCTTTGACTTAAAACAGTGATTCCAGGGGTGCCAGGGTGGCTCAGTCATTGAGCCTCTGCCTTTGGGTCAGGTCATGATCCCAGGGTCCTGGGGTCAAGCCCTGCCTCAGGCTCTCTACTCAGCGGGAAACCTGCTTCTACCTCTCCTGCTCCCCCTGCTTCTGTTCCCTCTCTCACTGTCTCTATCTCTCTGTCAAATGAATAAATAGAATCTTTAAAAAAAACACACAAATGGTTCCACTTATCTTTTTTTATTTAAAGATGCTGAATAGGTTTTTGCCTCAGATCCTACATGTGGCCACATAAAAACTCTTAGGGCGGAGAAATATCCTAAAAACCTCAATCTAGAAGACTTTGAGAAAAGGAAAAAGAAAAATCATGTGATTAATTTTGCTGTAATATTCATTTGTTTCTAAATCAGACTTTATAACCTGATGAGATAACAAATCATATTTTATTATTAACTATTATACCTTTGTTACTCCATTTCAGGACTCAGAAGTCTTCTAAATAAATATGAACCTGGGACAGAGTTCAGTCAAGAACTTGAACAGCTCATTGCCCTTTTAACCCCTACGGTTTATCAGGAAGTAGAAGAACAGGTAATAAATTATAAAAATAATTTGCATATATGCTAACATTTCAGTAAACATTTTAGTTTGAAAATACTGGAGACTGGTAGCCTCTTGAATCTTTTATTTGCTGTCTCTTCCCCTTTCTTTATTTATCTCCCCTCAACATTCAGACCAGTCATAGTTTGATCGGGGAAGGGGTTTTTATAGACCCAAGTTTTTAACCCTAGAGCCCTTTTTTCCATCCTATTCAGAGTTCTTCATCCCCTTGAATGCTTGAATAAGTGAGGCCCAGCATGAGAAGTCAAACAGAGGATGAAGCATTATAAGCAGAGCTATAAAATCCTGATAAAAGGAGTGGAAGGGATATTAAGGAGAATTCAGAGCTAATCAAACTATCTTTAACCCACTGAGCCACTCAGGCACCCCTAATCAAACTGTCTTGAATACATTTTAGATATTGTCTGAGAGCCTAATGTATCTCCTTTGGGAGATCAAGTTTAATATTCTTAGACGTTACCTGTCCTAGACCTATGAAATTGTTGCCTCTTGCCCAGTTTATTAGAGATAGAGATTAATACTTGTGCATTATTTTAAGTTGATATTTTAGGTTGTTGACTTCTAAAAACTAAAAAAGACTTTCATGGAGATGCCTCTAAATTAATTCTGGCCTTTAATTTCAGAAACTACATCAAGCAGCTTGCTTGATTCAAGCTTATTGGAAGGGTTTCCAAACTAGAAAGAGATTAAAGAAGCTTCCATCTGCTGTGATTACTTTGCAGAGGAGTTTCAGGTAAAAAGTTTTGGTGAAAGGAATCATGATCTCAGAGTATAGCTGTATCTTATTATAGTATTACAGAGTAAAAACTTAGGATGTTTCCCCCCCCCAATTTTCTAATATGTTTCTCTTAATCTTTTTTTAATTGAAGTATAGTTCACATACAATATTATGTGTTAGTTGTACAACAGTGATTCAACATTTATATACATTGTGAAATGACTATCACATCAGGATAAGTCTAGTTATCAACTGTCAGCACACAAATATATTACAGTATTTTTTACTATATCCCCTATGCTTTGCTTTACATCCTGTGACTTAACTTATTTCACAACTGGAAGTTTGTACTTCTTTTCACCTATTTTATCCACACCCCTACTCCTCTCCCCTCTAGCAACCATGAGCAGGAGGGGCAGAGGAAGAGAGATGTCAAGCAGATTCCATGTTGAGTGTGGAGCCTGACGCAGGGCTCAATCTCATAACTGTGAGATCACGACCTGAACCAAAACCAAGAGTCAGAAGCTTAACCAATTGCACCACCCACGTCCCCCTTTGTTTTGTTTTTTAGATTCTCCATGTAAAGGTAGAATCATATGGCATTTGGTTTTCTCTGATTTAATTTCACTTAGCATAATTCCCTCTAGGTCCATCCATGTTACCACAAATGGTAAGATCTCATTCTTTTTTTACGGCTGAGTAACATTCCATTTTATTTATATACTACATCTTCTTTATCCATCTATTGATGGACACTTAGGTTGCTTCCATATCTTGGCTATTATAAATAATGCTGGAGTGGAGATGGTGTGCATATATCTTTTTGAGTTAGTATTTTCATTTTCTTTGGATAAATATACATAAATGGATTTGCTGTATTGTAAGGTATTTCTATTTTTAATATTTTAGGAACTTCCACTCTGTTTTCCATAGTGGCTACACCAAATTACATTTTCACCGGCATTGCACTTGGGTTGCCTTTTTTTCACATCCTTGCCAAAGTTTTTTATTTCTTGTCTTTTTATATTAGCTGTTCTGACAGGTGTGAGGTGGTAACTCATTGTGGTTTTGATTTGCATTTCCCTTGATGATGAGTGATGTTGAACATTTTTTTCATCTGTCTGTTGGCCAGCTGTATATGCTCCTTGGAAAAATGTGTATTCAGGTTCTCTACCCATTTTTTAATTGAACTGTTTGTGGATCATCTTTGGTGTTGAGTTCTAAGAGTTCTTTATATATTTTGGATATTAACCTCTTATGGGAGATAGCATTTGCAGATATTTTTCCTATTCTGTAGCTTGCCTTTTTGTTTTGTGGATATTATATTACTGTGTATAAAAGCTTTTTAGTTTGACATACACCTGGTAGTTTATTTTTGCTTTTGTTGTCATGTCTGAGGAGACAGATCCAAAAAGTCTTGCTAAGACTGATATCTAAGTTTACTGCCAGTAAACTGCCAGTTTTGTTTTAGGAGTTTTGGGGTTTCATGTCCTACATTTAGGTCTTTAATCCATTTGGAGTTTATTTTTGTGTATAAAAAGTGGTCCAGTTTATTCATTTGCATGTCCAATTTTCCCAACGTCATTTGTTGAAGAGACTATCATTGTATATTCTTGCCTCCTTTGTCATAGATTATTGAACATATGTAGGTATATTTCTGGGCTTTATATTCTGTTCCACTGGTCTAAATATATTTGAGCCAGCACCATACTGTTTGGATTATTATAGTTTTGTAGTATAGTTTGAAATCTGGGAATGTGATACCTCCAGCTTTGTTCTTTCTCAAGATTGGTTTGGCTATTCAAAGTCTTATGTGGTTCCATACAAGTTTTAGAATTCATTTGTACTAGTTCTATTAAAAACGCCAATGTAGATTGAGACTACATTGAATCTGTAGGTTACTTTGAGACTACATTGAATCTGTAGGTTACTTTGATATTTTAACAATATTAAATCTTCAAATCCATGAGCACAGTATATCTTTTCACTTATTTGTGTCATCTTTGATTTCTTTCATCAGTGTCTCAAAGTTTTCAAAGTACAGGTCTTTCACTTCCTTGGTTAAGTATATTCCTGTATTTTATTCTCTTGGTTGATTGTAAATGGGATTGTTTTCTTAATTTCTCTTTCTGCTACTTCATTATTAGTATATAGAAATACCAACAGATTTCTATCAATTTTATATCCTCCAAATTTACTGAAATCATTTATTCTAATAGCTTTTTGGTAGAATCTTTAGGCTTTTCTAACTGGGTGTTATATGCAACTGATAAATTATTGAACATTACATCTGAAACTGATGATGTACTATATGTTGGCTAATTGAATTTAAATTTAAAAAACTTCAGGGTTTTCTATATATAGTATTATATTATGAGGAAACAGTGATAGTTTACTTCTTCCTTTCCATTTTAGATGCCTTTTATTTCTTTTTCTTATTTAATTGCTGTGACTAGGATTTCCAGAACCATGTTGAATAAACTGGCAAGAGTGGACATCCATGTTTTGTTCCTGATCATGGAGGAGAAACTCTCAGTTTTTCACCATTGAATATGATGTTAGCTATGGGTTTGTCAGATATACCCTGTATTATTTTGAGATATCTTCCACCTATACATACTTTATTGAGAGTTTTTACCATAAATGACTGTTGAATTTTGCCATTTGCTTTTATTTGTGAATATTGAACCATCCTTGCATCCCTGGAATAAATCCCACTTGATCATGGGATATGATTCTTTTAACGTATTGTTGAATTCAGTTTACTAGTATTCTCTTGAGGAATTTTGCATCTATTTTTATCAGGATTATTGGCCTGTATTTTCTTTTTTTTGTAGTGTTTTTGTTTTTGATACCAAAGTAATGCTGACCTTGTAGAATGAATTTGGAAGTATTCCTTTCTCTTAAATTTTTTAGAGTAGTTTGAGAAGAGTAGGTATTAACTCTTTAAATGTTTGGTAGAATTCATGTGGGAACCCACTGATCCTGGACTTTTGTTTGTCAGGGGCTTTTTGACTAACTCATTCAATATCATTATTAGTAATTGGTGTGTTAAGATTTTGTTTCTTCCTGACTCATTCTTGTAAAATTGCATATTTCATTTCTTCTAGGTTGTCCAATTTGTTGGCATATAATTTTTCATAGTAGTCTCTTATAATCCTATGTATTTCTGTGGTGTTAGTTTTAACCTCTCTTTCGTCTCTAATTTTGTTTATTTGGGCGTCTCTCTTTTTTTCCTTGATGAATTTGGCTAAAGGTTGATTAATTTTGCTTATATTTTCAGAGAAGCAGTTTTTACTTTCACTGATCTTTTCTATTTTTTTTACTCTTTTATTTATTTCAGCTCTTGTCTTTAGAATATTTTCTTCAATTAACTGTGGGCTTTGTTTTTCTTTTTCTAGTTCTTCTGGTATAAGATTACATGATTGTACATTTTTCTTATTTTTTGAGGTAGGCTTATATTGCTCTAAACTTTCTTCTTGGAACTGCTTTTGCTGCATCCCATAGATTTTGGAATGTTCTGTTTCCATTTTTATTTGTGTTAATTTTTAATTTACTCTTTGATTTCTTTGTTGACCAACTGGTTATTTTATAGCATGTTGTTTAGCCTCCATAGGTTTGTGTTTTTTCTGTTGTTTTTTTTTTCTTGTAATTGACTTCTAGTTTTTTAGCAGTGTAGTTGGAAAGATGTTTGATACGGTTTCAGTCTTAAATTTATTGAGATTTGTTTTGTGGTCTAACATGTGAGCTATTCTCAAGAATATTCCATGTGCAATTGAAAATAATATGTAGTTTGCTGTTTGGGGATGGAATGATCTGTATATAGGTTAAATCCTTCTGGTCTAATGTGTTGTTTAAGTTCACTTTTTCCTTATTGATTTTCTGTCTGGATGATCTATTCATTGGCATAAGTGGGTTATTAATGTCCCTGCTCTTGCATTACTGTCATTTACTCCCTTTACATTTGTTAGGGATATATATTTGCTTTATATATTTAGTTGCTTCTACATTGGGTGCTTATATGTATTTACAACTGTTACATCCTCTCGTATTGATTTCTTCATCATTATGTAATGCCCTTATTTGTCACATTATGGGCTTTCATATAAAGTTTATTTTGTTTGATATATGTATTGCTACTCTACCTTTCTTTTCACTTCATTTGCATGGAGTATCTTTTTTCCATCCCTTTATTTTCAGCTTGTGTGTGTCTTTAGGTCTGAAGTGAGTCTCATGGGCAGCATGTAGATGGGTGTTGGTTTTTTATCCATTCTTTTCTCTGTCTTTTTTTGAGCATTTAGGCCATTTACATTTCATGTATTTATGACAGGTAGGTACTTATTGCCATTTTGTCACTGTTTCCTAGTTGTTTTTGTAGTTCTATTTTTTCTTTTTTCTGTGATTTGATGACTTTCCTTACTGTTATGGTTGGCTGTCTTTTTATTTTTTGTGTACCTATTACAGATTTCGGGTTTGTGGTTACCATGAGGTTCCTATATAACACTCTAATTATGGTGGTCTATATTAAGTTAATGGTCAACTTGAGTTTGAATACATTCTAAAACACTCTCCATCACCATGGGGTTTTTTTTGTTTTTGATGTCATATTTTGTGTGCCCCATAACTAATTATTGTAGGTACAGTTCACTTTATTGCTTTTTATTTTTAAGATTATTTATTTATTTGACAGAGAGAGTGAGCGAGAGAGAAAGAACACAAGCAGGGGGAGTGGGATAGGGAGGAGCAGGCTTCCCATGGAGCGGGGAGCCTGATGTAGGGCTCGATCCCAGGACCCTGGGATCATGACCTGTGCCGAAGGCAGATGCTTAATGACTGAGCCACCCAGGTACCCCTGCTTTTGTCTTCTAACCTTCATACTAGCTTTATTTTTTTTTAAGATTTTATTTATTTATTTGACAGATTACAAGTAGACAGAGAGGCAGGCAGAGAGAGAGGAAGGGAAGTAGGCTCCCTGCTGAGCAGAGATCCCAATGCAGGGGTGGATCCCAGGACCCTGGGTTCATCACCTGAGCTGAAGGCAGAGGCTTTAACGCACTGAGCCACCCAGGCGCCCCCATACTAGCTTTATAAATGGTTCTTTCACTATTATATGTTTGCTTTTACCAGTGAGATTTTTTTCTTTCCTAAATTTCTCCTAGTTATGACCTTTAACTGCTTAAAGAAGTCCCTTTAATGTTTCTTATTAGTCTGCTTTTAGTGGTGATGAACTCTTTAACTTTTGTTTGTCTGATGTCTCCTATTCTGAATGGTAATCTTACTGGATACTCTTGGTTGTGTAGGTTTTTCCATTCAGAACTTTCAGTACATCATACAACTCCCTTCTTGTCTGCAAAGTTTCTGCTAAAAATCAGCCATATAGTTGTTCCTTTGTTACATAATTAGTTTATGTCTTGCTGCTTTTAAGATTCTCTCTTGGGGTGCCTGGGTGGCTTAATTCTTAAGCATCTGCCTTCGGCTCAGGTCATGATCCCAGGGTTCTGGGATCAAGCCATGCGTTGGGCTCCTTGCTCAGCAGGGAGCCTGCTTCTCCCTCTCCCTCTGCCTGCTGCTCCCCCTGCTTTTACTCTCTCTATAGCAAAAAAATAAAATCTTTAAAAAAAAAAAAAGATTCTCTCTTTTTAATTTTTGACTTTTTAATTATCATATGTCTTGATGCAGACTTCTTTGGGTTAATCTTGTTTAGAGTTTCTCTGCTTCCTGGGCATGGATGTCTGTTTCCTTCTTCAGGTTAGGGAAATTTTTAGCTATTATTTCTTTTTTCTTTTTTCTTTTTTTTTTTAGAGATTTTATTTATTTATTTGACAAACAGAGATTACAAGTAGGCAGAGAGGCAGGCAGAGAGAGAGGAAGGGAAGCAGGTTCCCTGCCGAGCAGAGAGCCTGACAAGGGGCTCCATCCCAGGACCCTGGGATCATGACCTGAGCCGAAGGCAGAGACTTTAACCCACTGAGCCACCCAGGCGTCCCTCAGCTACTATTTCTTCAAATAAGTTTTCTACCCCTTGCTCTGACCCTACTCCTTCTGAGACCCGTAATATGCAAATGTTAGTACACTTGATGTTGTCCCAGAAGTCCTTTAAATTATTCTAATTTTTTCAAGTTCTTCATTCATTCATTTTGCTATTAAGCTTGGGTAATTTCCACTACACAGTCTTCCAGATTGCTGATTGGTTCTTCTGCATTACCTAATCTGCCTTTGATTTCCTTCTAGTTTATTTTTCATTTCATTTATTGTATTCTTTAGCTCTAATTGGTTCTGTTTTTTTTTTTATATTTTCTTTGTCTTTGTAGAAGTTCTTACTGTGTTTATTCATTCTTATGCCAAGTTTAGTGAGCATTTTTATGACCATTACATTGGCTTCTTTATATGTTAGATTGTTCATCTCCATTTCATATGGTTCTTCTAAAGAGTTTTCTTGTTCTTTCATTTGGGCCATATTCCTCTGTATCCTCATTTGTCTGACTTACTGTATTTGCTTCTATGTATTAGGTCGATCAATTCCTGGTCTTGAAAGGGTAGCCTTATATAGACGGCACTCTAGAGGGCCCAGAAGCACAGTCCTCATCGGGTCACCAGAACCAGGTGTTGCAGGGGTATTCCCTGTATGGGTTTCATTCTCTCACCTTTTATGATTGGGCTACAACTCTTGCGGGCACACTGGTAGGTGAGGCTGTCTACAGCTCCCCCTGCCAGCCAATTTAGATGGGTGCTGATCCAGGCCAGTGCTTCTATTGAATGCAGTGAATGTCAGAAATGGAGCATACCAGTACTACCATTCCCAGAGAAAGTCCCTATAGATCCCTGGCCCTCCAGCACACAGCCTAAAATCAGTCAGTAAATTTCCTTTACATATGGCTGAGGCACTTTTTAAAATGCTGCTTTTGTGCTGGTTCTCAGAGCAATTAAGTTTGAGCCTGGGACCTTTTAAGAACAGAGTCTTGATTTCCTATAGCCTACCTACTGTCCCAGAATTAAGCCCCACTGATTTTCAAAGCTGGACATTATGGGCACTTCTTCAGGTGCATGTCCTAGGGCAGGGTTGTCTGATGTGGAGTTTGAACCTCTGTGTCTGAGGTATCTCTCCCCAGACGTTTAACAATTGAACCACCCAGGTGCTCTCCCCTCTTTTTTTTTTTTCCAGTTTTACTAATAACTTTACTTAAATAAGACATAGAAACTTCTGTACTGAGAAAATATAAAACAAAAGCCACACATTTCCTTGTGTAAAGCTATATTTGATGGTAACTAGAATAGATAGAACACAGTTTGTCATTTATTTATTTGAAGTGGACCAAAAATGAAATACTAAAGACATTGCCCTATTTTTTATATGACTGACCCATCCAGATTCTTAGAGCAATGAAAAGAATAAAACACACACATATACACACACATGCACACAAATAAATGACTTAACTCCTTGTCATTTAGGATGAAATAGAGCTATCTCAGAGGTGATTTTTTCATGCAGCCTTAAACTTAAAGCTAAATTTTCGTTCACTAAAGTGAAACTTGCATATTTCAGAAGTCAGTTTTTTAAGAGAACTAAAACTAGTCTTTTAATAACTGTAATAACTGCAGCTGCATTTTTCAGTTATAAAAATATTTTAAGGGGCTCCTGGGTGGCTCAGTGGGTTAAAGCCTCTGCCTTTGGCTCAGGTCACGATCCCAGAGTCCTTGGGATTGAGCCCCACGTCGGGATCTCTCCTCAGCAGGGAGCCTGCTTCCTCCTTTCTCTCTGCCTGCCTCTCTGCCTACTTGTGATCTCTGTCTGTCAAATAAATAAATAAAGCTTTAAAAAAATATTTTAGGGGCGCCTGGGTGGCTCAGTGGGTTGATGCCTCTGCCTTCAGCTCAGGTCATGATCCCAAGGTCCTGGGATCGAGCCCCGAGTCAGGCTCTCTGCTCTGTGGGGAGCCTGCTTCCCTCTCTCTCTGCCTGCCTCTCTGCCTACTTGTGATCTGTCAAATAAATAAATAAAATACTTTTTTAAAAAAATTTAATATAGTAAACTAAAATTTAGATTTAAGTCATTGATGAAAGTTTCCTTTAGAGAAGTTAGATTATTAATATGGGGCATGAGTTTTGTTGTTTTGTTTTGTTTTTTAAAACAAGCGTTTTTAAGATATATTTCAATTGCCTAATATATGCCAGAGGCAATGCTGGGTATTGGGAGAGTCAAACAGACTAAATTTTGTATCCTCCCTCACCAACTTTGGGCTGAATGACTGGAGACAAGATGCCTAACCTCTCTGTGCCTTAAATTTCCCATCTATTTAAGGGGGATAATCGTCTGTGTGCCTCCCAAGATTAAAATAATATAAATGGTTTTGGGTTTTTTTTTTTTTTAGCATATTACCTGGAACTTAGAAAAGATGACAGTGGGGAAAATGCATATGGCAAGTTTTTTGCCTTTGAGGGTTTACAAATCTAGTTAGACAAATAAATACGTTAAATAAATTGTACTTGTGAGAGGCAGTTATAATCCATTACAGCATTGCTCAAAGTTCACTGTGTATCCTACAATGTATTTATTTTAAAACATTTTTTAAAGGATTTCTTGGTCAAATAAATTTGGGAAATGATGAATACTTAGAGAGTCACAATGTATATTATTCTTTTAAAAAATCTGAGATGTTCTTTGTATAGCCCTGCCTTCTGTGGTGAAGGTAGAGTGTTTATTACTTAATGTATTCTACTTGCTTTCATTCTCAGCTATCTGTCATCTTTACATTTAAAGGTACCCCTGTACCATGGATTCAGACATTTAATGTTTAGTCAAATTTGCCAGTCTGCTTTGTCTTGTAATATTAAAATCTGTATTTAGAAGTATCCCAGGATTATAGATTTTTGTCCTCTTAGAAGTATATCTATGGAGTCTAATTAATGTTCCACTATTTTAAAATAGAAATTCCATTACTTTATGTAACAAAATCAGTCCAGTTATAAATATTTCCATTAAAATTATTTTCCATTAATTTTTTAAAATATTTTTATTTATTTATTTGATAGAGATCACAAGTAGGCAGAGAGAGAGGGGGAAAGCAGACTCCCTGCTGAGCAGAGACCCAGATGCAGGGCTCCATCCCACAACCCTGAGCCAAAGGCAGAGGCTTTAATCCACTGAGCCACCCAGGTGCCCCTTCCATTAAATTTTAGCTGTGAAGCCAAAATTATTTAAATATCACATTATAATTGGTTTGTTTTTTTCCAGTATTTTGAGTTTGAAGTTTTAGGGCAGATTGAAGTATAGATTTAACTTTGGGTTCTCTTTATTAATTCATTATTTTTTTTAATTTCAAGTTTGCTCAGGCTTTACCACCTTTTCTAGTTGAAATAGTTTATGCAAATTTTTCTTGTTTCCTTTATAACTTGGCTTTCTGCAAAGGTTATTTCTGTCTTTTTGTGGTCAGGTCGTTATCTCAGAGTAATTTTTCCCTCCCCTGTTTTTTTTTGGGGGGGTGCGGTGTGGGTAGTACCACTCATAATTATGGGCCCGGGTTCTTCAGAGCTTTTTAAATTCCAGCAAGAGGCACTCTTGTATAGTCACACCTTTACTAATGCACTTTCTTGGGGGTTTCTTTTTTTATTTTTTATGATGCTTAAGATGCCTTTTGAGCTGCCTTTTTTTTTTTAACCCAAAGTATGGTTACATTAGTTTCAGGTATACAGCATAATGATTCGATGATTTTATACTTATGCTATGCTCACCACAAATATAGCTACTGTACTGTCGCTATGTAATGCTATTACAATACTGTATTCCCTGTGCTACACCTTTCATTCCCCATTACTTGCTCATGATATAACTAGAAGTCTGTACTTCCCACTCCCTTTCACCCATTTTGCCCATCTTCTCACCACTCGGGGGTTTCTTTTTTACTGAATCATTTTTTTATGGTCAGAAACTTTATTTTCTGATATGTGCCAACCAAGGTCTAACAGCTATACCAATTACCTTTGGGAAACCTCACAACTACCTCCCTTTATCATAGGGCTGATATTTTGGTGTCTTAATTGTACTTGTTTCATTTTGTAGGGGCAGAAAAAAATTTTCCCTCTACCATATTTTAGGTTCACTCCCTGGAAATTAGACTGACAAAAAAAGGGGGAAAAACAATTAACAAAACACAAATGGTTTATTAATGTGTGCAGTGCACATGATGCAGAAGAAACCTCACACGATGAGTACCTCAAATGACTAGATAGAACTTGGGCTTTCATAGCATCTTAACAAAGAATAATACATTTGTAAAGAAGTGACAGATAAAAAGAAAAGGATTTTTGACTTCCAAAGTCAGGAAATTATGGAAAGTAAATATATTTGGGAAACTAATGAGATTTGTGAGTTATTTGTCTAGGTCCATCTTGGCACCAACTTTCCATCTTCTTCATGGCCTTGAGAAGGGAGATTTATGGCAGTCTTCATTTCTGAGACATTTCTGCTCTTGTCCAATAAGGACAGCTCTGGAAAGGCTCTTTCTGCATTTGGATACTCATTTGCCTCCAGCTCAAAATAATCTTTATGCCAGAGTGACATATTCTGTTACACTTCAGCTTCTCCTTGAAATTGAGCTTCTGAAGGGCAGGCTATGTTTCTTCTCTGTTTCCCTGAGTCACAGTACCAAGCAGGCAACAGTCACTCAGATAAGTGTTTGTTGAGTTAATGAATAGAGCCTGTCAACTCTTTTGGTAGTCAATTCATATGGTATTTCCCCAGTTCATACTTATTATTCTCCAACAAAGGAATTCCTAGAGACTTTCTGATGTCTTGGTAGTAGATAGTTTGGTCAACTCCCTCTTTGATGGTAAAGATTCACCTGATCACTCATTTCCTTTTCTGAAATGTTCACAGATGCTAGATGGTCAAATGCCTAGTCTTTCTTAGAAAGAGACCATTAAATGAATGCTCTTTTAATTTTGTAGTGATTAAAGAAACTCTTTAACTAGAACTACAGAATACTAACTACTAGTAACTAACTAAAATATTCCTAAATGGGGGGGAAACATTCTAATTCAAAATCACATTAATTCCTAATAAATGTTTTCAAACATGAAATTAAAGCATGTGACTCCAGAAACACACATATTTATAATTTATAGTCATTTCAATCTCTGAATCTCACTTTTCTACTGTATTTCTGTTTGCATTTTACTTCTGCCTGCATGCTCCATAGTCCTTTAATTTTTGCCATATTTTGTAGCCTGCATTTTTTCCCAGACCCAGTTTTCTGACAGATTGTGTCTTAGCAATACACTTTCAATGATTACTATGTTTCTTATATTAATTGTTAATTTAAAATAATGATAATGCAATGTTAGACATTATAATCTATAACCAATTAGGTAATTTAAAAGGAGATTTTGTTTTAGGGCAACTGTTCTGTTTTACCCTTTGTGGGTAGGTAAAGGTTAAAACATCCTAATCTATGTGCTCTATACAACCCAGAATTTTGCAGGGAAAGTTCTATAGGAGAGGCAGGTTTCCATCAGCCGCCTTTGAGAATATAAAGGCCCCTTACTTCATTTCCAACTCTTTGGAAGAAGAAGAGAAACTTAGAAACTATATGGCTAGCCCTATATCCTCTCTAGAACCTCTTCTCCTTTTGTCACACATGCACTTTGAGGTCTTCTCTACCTTTCTGTAATGGGATAAGAAAGATATTTTCTATAACTGTACCGTTTTGAAGTCTACCTATCTGCAAAGATATGGCCAAGTTCCTCATTTGTTGGCAATTTAATTCTGGGTAAAGGAATCTGAGAGCAAATGCTCTTGAGTGAGACACAAGCAAATTAAGTCTATAGAACTAAAATAAATAATGTATTCTTCTCTTTTCTTCTTATCCTTTTTGGTTTCTTTTTCTGTGGGTATCTGAAAGCATTTTGAGTATATTCACTATAGACTAATACTTGTGATCTCCTTACATAGTAATATAGGAAGTAGGAAGAAATGGCTAAGGAGAAATTTTTGTTGAATAAGAGTAGGTAATATACAAATGCCAGTTAAATAATTTTTGTGGCCACATGAAAATTTTCATAATTAGTTCTAATTATGAAATAATTAATAGCTATTAGTCCATAACTGAGAAATAGGTAGACATGATGAAGAAAGAAACTATTCATAATCATTCTATGCAACAAAAATCACTGTTGAAATTTTATTATTTTTGACCATTTATTTTTTTATGTACATGATACATATTTTAACACACTTTGGATATCTTCTATATCCTGATTTTATTGTCACTTTACATTAGATTTGGGTATTTTCCCAGTTTGCTAAATATTTTTTGAAATTTTTATTTTTTATGGTTCATAGAATCCTGTCCAGTGAATGAATCAATAATTCATTTATCCATTTCCCCATTGTGGGGCATACAGTTTGTTTTCAGCTTGTTACTGTTGTAACAAGTCTACATGTATATAATTACTAGTGAGGTTAAACATCTTTTCATATACTTCTTGAGTGGGTATGTCATTTATGAAAAAATTGTGTATAAGGTACTTAATGTTTCTATCACAGATCTAAACGAACCAAGATGTTACTAAAGATAAATAAGCAGAAAGAAGAAGAGCACCGCAGATTACAGTTGCAGCTTCAAAGACAGAGAGCCATGAGATTGTCCCGAGAATTACGGCTGCGTATGCTTGAAATAGTTCATCCAGGTGAGTGGCAATGTCAATTTTAAAAGTGTAAAAATGCTTAAAGTATTTTAATGAACCAGATTTCCCACTACCTGATGGTGGTTTTTTTTTTTTTTTTTTAATTTGGACCTTTTCCCTGTTTCTCCCTTCTCAGGTAAATGTTATTAAATCTCGAGTCAAAAAAAAAGTTATTATTTTTTTTTATTAAGGCCTATTAGTTGATGATGAGCAGTCTTTCCACTAGTTCTCTAATCTTTCAGATAAATTAGTGAAACAGAAATATATGCTTTCAGAAACATAAAGAATCCCTGTGATCTTAAGGAATTAGAATATTGCTACATTCTGGAATCAGATCTGTACTGATACCCCAGTATAAACCTTGTGACCTCTTGCTACTTTTGATACACTAAGCTGAAATTAATATTATAGTCTAGGAATCTGAATGGTTTGAAAATTTTTCTTTTTGTTCTTTCCCTTCCCCTCCTATCACCCATCCTCAGTGTTCTTACCTAACCTCTTATTTCTCTTTTTTTCCCTTAAATATAGATGTTTCCCAGGGTTCCATCTTGACCTCTCTCATGTTACTCTTCCTCTGGTATCCTATCCATAACTATAGCTTCACCTACCAACTGAGTGCTTAACACACTCAAATCTTGTTTGCATCTTCACCTTCCCAAGCTCTAAACCAGCACTTCCTTTTTTTTTTTTTTTTTAAGATTTTATTTATTTATTTGAGAGAGAGAAAGTACACATTAGCATACTAGTAGAAGGGAGGGGCAGAGGAAGAGGGAGAAGCCTGGTGAGCAGGGAGGCTGTCTCCCAAGACCCTGGGATCATGACCTCAGCCAAAGGCAGACACTTAACCAACTGAACCACCTAGGTGCCCCTAAACCAGCACTTTTTACAAAATGAAATGTTTTTTATCTGCACTGTCAAATATGGTTCCTACTGGCTAGTACTTGAAATGTGGCTAGTGCACACAAGCACATGAGTTTTTAATTTTAATTTATTTAAATTTAAGTAGCCATTTGTAGTTAGTGTTTACTATGTTGGAAAGCACAGCTCTGTAGCCAGCTCCCTATTGGATAGCTTTACTTAGATATCCACAGGCATCCCCCAATTCCTTACCCACCCACCCCCCATTTCCTCTCCCTTAATTTCCCATCTCAGGTAGTAGCACTAGCAATATACTCAGTTTCCCATCTGTGAGACATCCTAGAATTTTCTCTCTCACATTCAGTACCTCCCAGAAAGTAAAAAGAAAGTCACCTGTAGTCATCTGTAGACATAAGAGAAATTTGGAAGTACATAGTAGTTAACATACATGCATCTTATCTTTCCCTCTGGTGGTATGAATTCCTAACCATGTGCTTGTGATTCTTTTTTCTGAATACTCTTGCTATTGGATTTTTAACCCTTTCTCATTCCTTTCCCACAAAAATTTTATGAATCTTTTCTCCAAAGAACGTGCATAATCTGGGAAAGCTTTTGGAGTTTTTTGTTTCTGGTATCTTAGAAGCATTGTAAAATAATAAACTTGGGGAAATTAATGAACGGTATTTAAAGAAACAAATAAAAAGACCAAAAGATTATTGTTATTATCATTATCCTGATTCCAGAACTTGAAAAAGCATAGCAGTTGAGTATGTTGTAATAGTGTCTGTCATCTCTTTAGGTCAGGTGGAAAAATATAATCGGGAAATAGAAGAGAAATCAGCATTGATTATCCAGAAACACTGGAGAGGGTACAGGGAAAGGAAAAATTTTCGCCAACAGAGGCCATCTCTCACGGAGTATAAAGCAGCTGTCATACTTCAGAGAGCAGTGAGTCTAATGTAATAAAAAGATTACTGGATTAGAAGGCAAAAATATGGATTCAAACCTGACCTTGTATATACCTGCTGTAAAGTTGTGGTCTAATCACTTAGGTTTTCTGAGCCTTAGTTTCTTTCTCTGTAAAAGAACCTCCTTACCACCGGACTAACTGATTTAGATACTCAGTCCTGTACATCATTTATCATAGTACAGTGTTATTTGTTAATTTTTTTTTTCTTTCTTTCTTGGGCTGTGACTGCTTCAGGGATAAGGAACTAGTCTTACCTATTGCTATCAGCTCTCATCATGTGCTTGTTGTATGATTGGATGTTTACCCTACCTTTTTACTCAGTTATTATGTAAATGTCATGACCCAATTTATGGGAAAGTACTTTGTAAATTGCAAAGCCCGTACCTGGATCACTATAATTCTTGAATTATAGAGTGGTGTTCTTAATAATTTTTCTAGGATTTAGTGATATTTATTGCCTTGTAAAAGCTTAGCACACAGGGACGCCTGGGTGGCTCAGTTGGTTGAGCGACTGCCTTCGGCTCAGGTCATGATCCCAGTGTCCTGGGATCGAGTCCCACATCGTACTCCTTGCTTGGCAGGGAGCCTGCTTCTCCCTCTGCCTCTAGCCTGCCACTCTGTCTGCCTATGCTTGCGCTCTGTATCTCTCTCTTTCTCTAACAAATAAATAAAATCTTTAAAAAAAAAAAAAAAAAAAAAGCTTAGCACACAAGGCTACTAATTTCATTTAATGACCATCTGTTATTCACTTATACCTATTAACTTTCATATTAGGATTTCAGGTCCTATAGCATTTTAAGTCATTTATTGTTGAACTTTGGATTAATTTCAGTTTTTCACAATGATAGATTTTGAATAGTCTCTTTGTTAATTCTGTGATTAACATTTTACGAAGATTACGAAAAGCCATTCAAAATATAGGATAGAGTAAGTACTACAGAAATAGGAAGAGATTTGTCTGCTCCATTCTTCTTCCTTATGCTTTTTCTGGTGATGTCAGTCTATATGTGCAACAAACAGTCCTGTACCATCATCAAGCCACAGCTATACCTGCATTTTACCCTCAGCTAAACAGGGCCATCTAAGGATTAACCCATGGATACCAGTGTTGGACATACTTCTTTTAGAGGAACCCTTGGGTCCTTTCTAATACCTTTACCTCATGGCTACGTTTGTTTTTTTGTTGTTGTTGTTGTTTTTAAATTTTTTATTTCTTTTCAGCGTAACAGTATTCATTGTTTTTGTGCCACACCCAGTGCTCCATTCAATCCGTGCCCTCCCTAATACCCACCACCTGGTTCCCCCAACCTCCCACACCCCCCCTTCAAAACCCTCAGGTTGTTTTTCAGAGTTCATGGCTATGTTTCTTAGATTGGAATTACTACCTTGCCTATTTAGATATGCTCAAAATTTTATGAAAGGGTCCTCTACTCTCAAATGAGATACCCCTGTTTGTCCACCATTCCTTAAACAAGCACAGAGGTCATTGTAGGAGGATATTTTAAGGCCATGAAGATAAAGTTATTTTGGCTTTCACACTTTTCTTTGGCATAAGAGGAAAAAGATTAGTCACATCTGTCTCTTCTCTCTCCTACCCGAAAGGAAAATGGGTCTCCATTTTAAGTACCAAAAGGCATGGGTCAAGGCCATGTTTTTAGTCTTTGCAGCTCACTGCTAAAAATAATGGTGAAGTCAAAGCAAAGCTAGCCAAAAATAGAAAGGTAAGAAGAAGATTCCTTTCAAAGAGGGAAAAGAGAAAGAAAAATTAATGAAGTATAGAGAGGGAAGAAAAATGAAAATAGTAGAAAAAATTGGAATAAGGCAATCAGTGGTCAGTAAATGACACATTTTGCTACATTTGAAGCATCATTTTGTAAGACATACTATAGACCTGCATATAGACTGTGTCCAATACAGTACCCACTAACTGTATGTGACTACTTGAGTACTTGACGTGTAGCTAGTTGAAATTGAAATGTGCTACAAGTGTGAAATGCCCACCACATTTTGAAGACTTAATATGGGAGTATGGAATACTTTATTATTATTAATTTTTACATTGAATACATGTTGAATAATTTACATGTATTTACATATGTTGAGTTTTAATATATTTACCTAACCCAGTATATGCAAAATATTAATTTCACCTGTTTTTGCCTTTTTTATATGGCTACTAGGAAATTTAAAATTACACATGTGACTTCCATTATATTTCTTTTTTGCACTGCAGTTGATCTTGGTGAGAAAGAAAAAAGGAATAATTCATTAGTTTCACTGAAAGTAGTAGGAATATCATTTCACTGAACTTGCCCCTGAGAAGGAACTGGTTTTTACTATTTTTGACAGGAAACTGGAACTGGAACAAAGACGAAAACTGTTGTTTACCTTTCTCCTTCCCTTATTTTGTGCAAAAGCCGAGGCATTTTTTTCTCATGTAGCTAGAAATTGAAAAAAAAACCCTGTGTAAACTTGCTAATTTCAAATTATACATCCTTAGCATAGACAACTTGGAGTTCTCTTTAGTGGCATAGTGTTGAAATTAGATTTGAAGAATTGGCTGCATTTTCCCTTTTAATGCTTTAGGATATTCTTCTCTTGCTTTCTCATCTCTTGAGGTCGGAGGGAAGGTGATTGTTGCTGGTGTCCGGTCTCTAGGGCCAGAATGATGGCAATTCTTGCTACTTGATTATAACAGAAAAGTATTATTGCATTATTATACATATCCATCATAGACCACAAAAAACACTTAGTAAAACAAACCATTAACAGTTAAGAAAATAAAAAACGGGGAGAGGAATATAATTTTAGAGACTTCTGAAATGACAAAGAATGAAGAAAAGGCCCAGGTGGGCTTTTTTGATACAGCGACAAAGATTCCTCTGTTCTGGTACTTTAATTCTGAAGTTCCCAGCATAGCATGATAAGCCAAAGGTGGTGCTAAAAACAGGAGGTAGAGGAGAGAGAGAAAGAGAAGCAAGGAAGAAGAGTCAAGTAAAGGGAAGAATGCAAGGAAAGGAGAGGGTCTCTCAACAGGAAGATGCAAGCACAGTTGAAGTCTCTAGTAATATACTAAAATAGGGGTATTAGGGAAATTTTATAAACTGAGTGAGAAGACCTCCAGCCCTGTTATTCCGCCCCTCTGGCCCCATAGGTCCCAGTGTGCTGTCAGCTAGGCTTATCTCCTGCAAACTGTAGGTTGAGAGTATTTTCTTTGAGAAATCTGAGAAGAATGTTACAAGTACACTCACAATGGGGTACTTCAAAGAAACAATTCAGTTCAATAGTTCTGTGTTGAAGTATTGTAGAAAAACCTTACCTACCTGCCCAGGATTTCTAAATACCTTAGAGCTTACTTTTAAATATTAGCTCAAAGTATCATTGGATATCTGAGAAAAGCTGAGCCCAGAAAAAACAGAATAAAACTACTTGGTGGAAATAGAAACATTGCAGGGATGAGAAAACTTTTTACAAAATCTATTATTTCCTCGGAACTAAGAGAGGATAATGCATGAAACAAAACCAAGATGCTATATAAAAGGGAACAAATAGAATAAACATTGGCAGAAGAAAAAAATGAAAGACGTAATAAAAGAATGAGGGGGGAAAAGTTTGGGAAATCCAGAGAGCAGGGCAAAAAGAAAAGATAACCAGTCCAGTTATTTGAGACAAGGGACATTCAAACATTTGAGACAGGGACAGAAAAAAACCTGAGAGGAAATCAAATAATTCAGGATTTCCCAGAACTGAATGTTATGAGTTTTAGGTTAAAAGGACTGGCTAAATGTTTAATGTAAGGATAGAAGCACACCCACATTTTATTTTACATTACTATGAAATACACTGGTGACACATATACTTCTCAGTAGCAATACTGGAAGCTAAAATGTATTGGGGTAAGGCTGTTACATATTTGAGGGAAAATGATTTCCAACTAGAATTCTACATGCAGCCACACCATTGGTTTAAGGTAAGGGCAGTCTAAAGACATTTTCATGCATCACAAAGTCTTTAAAAAGAAAAAGTAACCCAAGAAAAAAGGACAGTGTGGAATATAGGAAAATGCAAAGGAAAGATGAAAAGTAGTCACCTAAATGCTGGTGAATAGGGATCTCAGGATGATACCTATGCATCACACATAAAGAAGAGTCAGTCCAGGGACACCTGGGTGGCTCAGTGGGTTAAAGCCTCTGCCTTCGGCTCAGGTCATGATCCCAGGGTGCTGGGATCGGGCCCCGCATCGGGCTCTCTGCTCAGCAGGGAGCCTGCTTCCTTCTCTCTCTCGCTCTGCCTGCCTCTCTGCCTACTTGTGAGCTCTGTCAAATAAATAAATAAAATCTTAAAAAAAAAAAAAAGAAGAGTCAGTCCAGATTTGAGCAGGCCAGAATGCTCCAGAAGATGTATGTCTAAGAAAATAAATTTGATAGAATGCCTGATGTATTTTAATGTATTAAGCATTAGGATAGTTTAGATACCTAATAAGTGATAAGTGCATAGAAAAGTAAGCACAGGAAAACAACAGTCTTAGAGAAAATAAAAAATGTGCAAGAAAGGAAATGTAAATCATATGCTATATCCTGTAAATCAAAATTGAATGGCCTGTATATAGTCATAATTATGACACACTGAACATTGATTTAACTAAATTTTTAATAATATTGGATGTTTGGGGATACAGAAAGTATGTGGGAGGGCATGTAGTGAAAGAGTCTTGTATAACTTTCTTCATATAAGAAAGTCAGTAGATAATACATATACCTGAAAAATGACAGAAAAGTAGATGGACAGAAACATCAAAAGAAAAACCTGAAAGAGTTAAAGTTGTTGTCTTTGAGGGAGGGGGCAGAGAACTCTGGGGTTTTTTTGGTAATACTTAAAAAACCGACACTTATTTTATTTAAAAAAAAAATTTTAAGATTTTACGTATTTATTTGACAGAGAGAGAGACAGCAAGAGAGGGAACATAAGCAGGGGGAGTGGGAGAGGGAGAAGCAGGCTTCCGCTGAACAGGGAGCCCGATGTGGGACTCAATCCCAGGACCTTGGAATCATGACCCGAGTCGAAGGCAGCCGCTCAACCGACTGAGCCACCCAGGGGCCCCAAAAAACTGACACTTTAAACAATAGAATTACATCTATGAATTTTTTTCTGGAAAGCGCTGTATAGTAAAATATTTTACACTTTGTGAGCCATGTAGTCCATTGAAACTCTTCAGCTCTGTGGTTGTAGCACAAAGGAAACTAGGCAATACATAAGTGTGAAACATTAATATGTTATTTGTAGACACTGAATTTTGAATTTCATATAATTTTCACATGTCACAGTATATTCATTTCCTTTTTGAACTTTTTAACCATATAAAAGTACAAAATTATTCTTAATACTCAAGCCATATAAAAATGGGCAGCAGGTTGAATTTGGTTGTGTACCATAATTTTCCAACCTCTTCCTTAAAGTGATGTGAAATAGGACTTTGATGAAAATAAAAATTATAAGGAAGGGAGAAGAGTGAAAAACAATTGGCAGAATAATTTCAAATTTTCTCCAAATCTTGCCTGTTTCAAGACTTCTTTTATTAGTTCTTTCTGAAAGACATGAGGAAGAACTATCAGAAACTACATTCATCAGTTTCCCATACTTTGCAACTGTATAATATCTTCTCATTTACTAAGCTTTTTCTTACATACTGTCCCTTGGATCCTCACATTTTTCTAATCTAAGTAGAATTGCGGTTTGTGTTTTCTCTAGACATAGGAATCCATCCCGTGGAGATCAAGTGACTCAATCAAAATCATACACAGTTTATAAGAGACGAATATTGAGACAAGAACTTATTTCCAGTTTTTTTCTCTTTATTGCTTACTATACTATGCCCCAAAGCATACAGTTTATAAGGAACTAGAATTGAGAGAAGAACTCACTTCCTATTTTTTTCCTCTTTTTTGCTTTCCATACAAACAATACATGAATATATACAATACATGAATATATCCTTGTAAAATATTAAAACACTACAAAAGAATATTATTAAAAAGTCATTGTCCTCCTTCACTCCTGTCACAGTCCCATCCTTCTCCCTATGTACACTCAGAGTTAACAACTGTTATAATGTTGTTGCTACCATATGTTGTAGAAGAAAATAGTTCTGTTAGCCAGGAATGAAAAATCACAAAACTTCTTTTTGCCCCAGACTCTTAAATTCCTAGAGAAGTGTCGTAAGAAAAAGAAGCTATTTGCTCCCTGGCAAGGACTTCAAGATCTCACTGATGCACGCAGAGTTGAACTGAAACAAAAAGTGGATGACTATCTCAGAAGACATCCGGTATGTAGGCTTCTGTGCCATGATATCAGTATTATATTTTTCCAGTGCATGATATTCATGTGTTTGTGTGTTTCTGTTGATATAAAGTAATACAGTGGCTTTACCATAGAGTTAAAAGATTTGGAATCTTTTATAATTTTATGGGCCATAGTATAGTCAGTAGGGAAGGAGAATGCTTCAAATTGGTTATTTCCTACAGTGTATCAGCAAGACATGGTCATTGCTTTTTTCCAATAGTATGTAAAACTACTGACTGTTTTGAAGCTTCCATAACAAGTATATATAGCTTCCAATCAGTATATATTCATTGTTAATGTGTATATACCCAAACACATGAAATATATATGTGGGAATTGACATCTGCTATTAATGAAACCATTAGTGAAACCCCAGTAGCTAATATAAAACATTTGACTATTTGCTTCTTATGATTTTATCACTGTAAAACTGCTAACACCTTTCTCCCAATAGAAATGTCGTATCTTTTACTTTCTATGATCACAGTACTACAGATCAGGTATTATTTGCTTCTCCCTTCTGAGTCCTTTTTTTTTTAAAGATTTATTCACCTGTGTAATAGAGTGCACGCAGGATATTGGGGTGTGGGCAGAAGGGGAGGGAGAGAAGCAGATTACTTGCTGAGTGCAGAGCCCTACATGGGCTTGATCTCACAACCCTGAGCTCATGACCTGAGCCAAAATCAAGAGTCAGATGCATAACCAACTGTACCACTCAGGCACTCCTCCTTTCTGAGTTTTTTATCTTATGCTCCTAAATGTCTTTGGAGATCATTTTCCTTTCTCTTTTAGCGTAACTCGCCACCCTGTCATTAATTTTAATAACCTGTATTTCTTCCAGTTATCTCCACTTTTCTTTTGATGCTTTTTCCACACTTCCACACCTCAATAATTTTATGGGTAAAGTTGGGAGTTTATACATTTCAGCCATTTAGAATTCTTACTGCCCTCATTTGAACTAACCGCTCATAAAAGTGCCATTTGGTACTTTTCACAACCATTTTCTTGTACTTCTACTGTTTGTCTCTGGGTTCTCTCTCTGCCTCCTCCCTGGCCCCGCCTCCCCACATACACACTTTCTCTCTGACTCTGTCTCCAAAATCTGAAGGTTCTGGGTGACTAATGTTGGAGTTTAAGAGTAATGTTAGGTAGTCCTATAAATCACTGTTTCATTCTTGCAGTGCTCCCAAAACTAGAGAGCTTTATGCAAACAAACAACCCCCCAAAACCCAGAAAAAAACCTTATATATAGCTGAACATGTGTCTCATAGATAAGCACTGGAACACAGAGCAGAATTGAACAAGGTCCAATTGAAGAGGCCTGAATAAGGCCTCCTATGTTTCCCTTCTGCTAATCTGAATTTAAGAACCCATAAACTAATGTAAGCCTGTGAAGAAAAAGATGACAAGCCTGCCCTTTTAAATCAGACCCTCTGTGGTTACCACATAGAGATAGACTAGAAAAAAGTTCTGACTTCTACTCTAGCCAAGATGGAGTAACGGACACTGAATTTTACTTCCTGCCTGAAACAGCTGGGGGAAAAAAAGATAAAATACATGAAACTATGGTTTTTAAGACCATGGAAATCAGACAATGAAAGTTAGTAATTCCTGAGAGGAAAGATGGAGTAAAAGGGGCTGGATTTAGGATTTCTGCCTGAAACAACTGGGAAACAAAAAAGATGAAATATATGAAACAACAACTTTTAAGACCATGGACATCAAACAAAAAAGGTTAGTAATTCTTGAGAGGGAACAAAGTGTTCCCTATGATGGCCCTCACTTATTGCCCTGAGAGAGTTTTCTAGGTCACAGCACAAGAAGGAGGGAAGAGGAGGAGACCTTTGGCATCCCTGTGCTAAGGATATAGAACTGAGAATCTGAGAACAAGGCACTAGATTTCATAGGACAGAGTACAGAGTGAAAAGATCTACAAAGAGCACTCCAGATATCTGCAGAATATTCCCCTTGAATATATTTCAGGAGTCTGATTAGCACATGTGTATAAGAAAACTATCTAAAACCAAGGGAACAGTCATCTTCAAAGATAAGAGGGAACAATGCCTGGTATTCAACACAGGTCCAAGAATAGCATATGCTCCCATCACACAGACTGGAAAAACTTAATTCACAGGGCATCAGAAGAGTACCTAGGAAGGTCTTGCCTTAGTAGTAGAAAGTCAGTAGTGTGGACTGATGCATTCTGCTTAAACAAATCATAAATGTAAGAGCCAAAAAGACTTTTTAAAATTATGTAATTTAACCACATCCCAGAAAAAGACTCAGCAAGGTAAAAGTTACTGTGTCTTGCAGCCAATTAAAGACTAACAGGCATATATAGAGGCAGGAAGACATGATCCATGTTGAGGAAGATACTTAAACCAATCTGGAGACTACACAAATGTTAGAATTACAGAGAAGGACATTGTTCATATATTCAAGTTTTAAGTAGGGATGTGGAGGATAACAAAAATACCCAAATCAAAATATCAAATCAAATACCCAAATCAAACTTCCAGAAATGAAAATTTCAGTGTTTGATATGAAAAATGTACTAGATCATTAGTAGCAGATTAGATATTGATGAATAAAATATTAATACAGTCAAAGGTAGAGTAGTATATATTATATAAAACGAGACACAAAGAGAAAAAAAATTTTTAATTGAAAAGAACATTTGTGATCTATGAGATTTCAAGTGGCCAAATAAATGAATAATTGGAGTTTCTGAAGAAGATGGGGAGAAAAAATAATGCCCCCAAACTTTCCAAACTATAAATTTACCCCCAAGTCCAATGAAGGCATAGGCACATGAAAAAAACCCTATGCCAAGGCATATGATAATCAGAGTCCTCAAATCAGTAATAAAGTAAAAATATTAAAAATAGAAAAACAAAAACATCATGTAAAGACAGAGATAGAAATAAATTTCTCAGGAGGAACAGTGCAGGTATGAAGACATCTTTAAAATTTTGAAAGGAAAAAATCTATCAATGCAGAGTGCATTACCTTGAAAAATTATTTTAAAACAAAGACAAAATAACTTTTTTGGACAAACAAATGATGAACTACTATGTCACCAGCATATTCAAACTATCAAAAATATTATATCCTTTAACTTATTAAAGGATTTAAGATTTTTCTCAAAAATGATACTAGGAAAATGATGCCACAGGATGTCCCAAATTAAGAACACTAGATATGGTAACAACATGGGTAAATATATGGTTTTTCCTCATCATTTAAATCTTTATAAAATATAACTGATTCTTTAAACCAAAATATCATCAAGTGTTCTGTAATGCATATAGAGAGTAAATATTTCCAGTTTTGTAGATGTTATAACCTTTATTGCAATCACTCATCTCTGTAGTTGTAGCTTAAAGAGTTAGAGAATATGTAAACAAATACGTGTGGCTGTATTTCAGTTAAATTTCATTTTCTTTTTTTAATAAAGATTTTATTTATTATTTATTTGACAGAGATCGTAAGTAGGCAGAGAGGCAGGCAGAGAGAGAGGAAGGGAAGCAGGCTTCCCACTGAGCAGAGAGCCCGATGTGGGGCTCGATCCCAGGACTCCGGGATCATGACCTGAGCCAAAGGCAGAGGCTTTAACCCACTGAGCCACCCAGGCACCCCTAAACTTCATTTTCAAAAATAGTTGGTTTTAGTTTGGTTGTTGTTGGAAACAAAAATAATAGCAATGTTTAATGGTGTTTGTAACATATTTAGCTACAATAGTATAAAAGCCAGAGGGAGAGAAATTAGATGTGTACTATAGAAACATTTTTTTCTATATATGAAGTGAGATGATACTACTTGAAAATAGATTGATAAGTTAAAAATGTGTACTATGAATCCTTAAGCTACCAATATAATTAAAAAACAGAAAAGTTACAGGAAATGAAACTATAAATGAGATGAAATTGAATAATAAAATATAATTGATTAATCAAAGAGAAGGCAGAAAAGAGGAAATCTAAGGAAAGTGATGGGGAAAATGAAAAACAAATATGACCATTGATAGGACCATTATCAATAATTATAATAAATGTAAGTGGTCTGAATACCCCCAATTAAAAAGCAGAGATTGTCAGATTAATTAAAAAAGTTAAGACTTGATTATGTGTTGACTACAAGAAGCACACTTTAAATATGAAGAAATATAAAGAGTAGAACAAAATGTACAAACATAAGTGAAAAGAATTCTGGAATGACTATTTTAATATCAAAGTAGATGTCAGACCACTATTAGCAGACTGTTACCAGAAGTAGAGAAAACAATTTCTGATAAACGATAAAGAGTTCAATCAAAAGGACATAAGAATCGTAAATGTTTATGCACCTAATAACAGAACTTTAAAATACATGAAGACAACATGGATGAACCTCGAAGGCATTATGCTAAGGGAAATAAACCAGACACAAAAGAACAAATATTGTATGATTCTACTTAGATGAGGTACCTAGAATAGAAACTGAAAACAGAATGGTGGTTTTCAGGAGCTTGGGGTGGGAGAATGGGAAGTTAGTGTTTAAATGGTATGGAACTCAGTTTGGAAAGATGAAAAATTTTTGGAGATGATCATTGTATTGGTTGCACACAATGTGAATGTATTTAATGTCACTGAACCATACACTTAAGAATGGTTAACAGGGGGAGGCCTGGGTGGCTCAGTTGGTTAAGCAGCTGCCTTCGGCTCAGGTCATGATCCCAGCGTCCTGGGATCGAGTCGCACATCGGGCTCCTTGCTCGGCAGGGAGCCTGCTTCTCCCTCTGCCTCTGCCTGCCATTCTGTCTGCCTGTGCTCGCTCTCTCTCCGTCTCTCTCTGACAAATTAAAAAAAAAAAAACAAAAAAAAAAACTTAAAAAAAAAAAAAGAATGGTTAACAGGACAAATTGTATATATATTTTGTCACAATGAAATACATGAAGCAACAATTGATAGAATTATGATAAAAGAGAAAACACAGTTATAGTTGGAGATTCCAATACCCATCTCTCAACAGCTTATGCAATAAGTAGGCAGAAAAGCAACAAGAATGTAGTAGACTTGAACGACACTATTAAACATCTTGACCAGACTGACATTTTTAGAATTCTTCGTGGAATGACAACAAAATAAGCATTTTTCTCATGTGCACACAGAATATTTATCAAGGTAGACCATGTTCAGTGCTATAAAACAAGTCAATAAACTAAAAACAGACTGATATCGTACAAATAAGTTCTCTGACCGTAATGAAGTTAAGTTTGAAATTAATTACAGAAAGATCTCTGGATATATCATCCCCAAATATTTGGAAACTAAACAACATACTTCTAAATAACTAAAGGATCAAAGAAGAAATAAAAGGAGAAATTAAAAAGTATTTCAAACTGAATAGAAGCACATTTCAGAACTTGTAGATTTCCCTAAAGCAGTATTTGGAGGGAAATTTATGTTGCTGAACATCTATATTAAAAGGCGGCTCGGGGGGGACAAGATGGCGGGGTACTAGGAAGAGGCGTCTTTTCAGCTGGTACCCCAAAGTGAGCTGATTACCTACCAAAGAACTCTGATCACCCATGAAATCAGCCTGAGATCAGAATTATACACGTCTGGATCTCTACAGGGGCAGAAGACGCCAGTGAGCAGGTAAAGCGGAATGGGAACAGCGGACTGAGATCGGAAGATAAACAAAAGGGGGAGGGAGCCACCAGAGGCGACCGGTGGGAAAGTAATACCCCGATACGAGCGAGAGTGCCCTGCGTCTGGGGACCAGCATTAACTCGGAGACTGGTTGAAAGCACTCCAAAAGAGCAAAGGATCGCGGGGGCAAACTGTGGGAATCGGGGCGGCTAGGGACAGGGGCTTGAGTCCCCGGTCCCAGACGGCCTCCCCGGCGCGGAGGCAGAGAGAGTGCGGCGGAGAAACCGGCTCCTGGTCCCTAAGCCGCCAGCGTGCCCCAGAGCGCGGGGTTCCGGCTCCTGTGAGGGGATGGGAGCCGGTCTGCAGAACGCGCGCTAGCCCTACCACAAAGCTTGAGATGCGCGTGCACGTCGCTCCAGCTCTCCTGGGTTTCTAAGGCCCTGGGGCGCTTCTTGACCCGGGCCATTGTTTCAAAGTCTAAGCCTCGCGCCCGCGAAACTCTTCCCCGGACAGAGGCGCGCAAAAGCCCAGCCTGCGGCTTACGGACCAGCGCCCCGTTCTCAGTGCCCCAGACGCGCGCCCGACCCACAGCCGCCTCTGAAAAGAGGTGCGCGCAAGCCGGGCACTCCCAGCCCCGGCCAGCGGCAAAATCTCAGTGTGCGATCGCTGCTTGGAACCTCTCTGGCGGTCAGGAGCTCCCAGACAGCCGCCACTGCCTTGGCTTTGGGGACGAGCAAAAGATCCTGCGCCCCCAGGGTCTTTAACTTGGAACCTGCACTGCCAGCATCCAAGGGGGAATTTATTCAGCTTCTGCACCCAGACTGAGGCTTCTGAGACGGAGATCAGGAAGTGTTCCAGGGTGCACCTTGACTGCACCAGAGTTGATACATCCAGCTACATCTGTTCAGTCTTCTCCCACCAAAATGACTAGGAGGAGGAATGCCCAACAGAAGAAAAATACAGAGGATGGACCTTCCGCAACAGAGCTAACGGCTATCAACATAGACAATATGTCGGAAAGAGAATTCAGGCTAACAATTATCCAGGCAATAGCTAGGTTGGAGAAAGCCATGGATGACCAAACAGAATTGATTAGAGCCGAACTGAAAGCGACCAGACAGGATGTTCACAATGTTAGGGCGGAGCTTAAAGCTACCAGGGAGGAGGTCCACAATGCTCTCAATGAGTTCCAATCCAATCTAAACTCTCTCAAAGCTAGGGTAACTGAGACAGAAGATAGAATTAGTGATCTGGAAGACAAACAGATAGAGAGAAAGGATCAGGAGGAAGCCTGGAACAAACAGCTTAGATCCCACGAAAGCAGAATTAGGGAAATAAGTGATGCCATGAAGCGTTCCAACGTCAGAATTATTGGAATTCCTGAAGGGGAGGAGAAAGAAAGAAGTCTAGAAGATGTCGTGGAACAAGTCCTTCATGAAAACTTTCCGAATCTCGCGAATGAAACCAGCGTTCATGTACTAGAGGCTGAACGGTCTCCACCCAAGATTATACACTCCAAAAAAACATCACGACACCTGATAGTCAAATTGAGAAATTATAATTGTAGGTATAATCTCTTGAAAGCCGCCAGGGCAAAGAGGCTCCTTACTTACAGAGGGAAGCCCATCAGAATAACGTCAGACCTGTCCACAGAGACCTGGCAAGCCAGAAGAGGCTGGCAAGATATATTCAGGGCACTAAATGAGAAGAACATGCAGCCAAGAATACTTTATCCAGCAAGACTGACATTCAAAATGGATGGAGAGATAAAGAGTTTCCAAGACCGGCAAGACTTAAAAGACTATGCAACCACCAAGCCGATACTGCAGGAAATATTAAGGGGGGTTCTATAAAAGAGGAAAAATCCCAAGAATAGCATTGAACAGAAATATAGAGACAGTCTACAGAAAGAAAGACTTCAAAGGTAACTCGATGTCAATAAAAACGTATCTATCAATAATCACTCTCAATGTGAATGGCCTCAATGCACCCATAAAACGGCACAGGGTTGCAGATTGGATAAAACGACAGGACCCATCCATATGCTGTCTACAAGAGACCCATTTTGAACCTAAAGATACACGCAGACTGAAAGTGAAGGGGTGGAGAAGCATCTTTCATGCCAATGGGACTCAAAAGAAGGCTGGGGTAGCGATTCTCATATCAGATAAATTAGACTTCAAACTAAAGACTGTAGTCAGAGATACAGAAGGACACTACATAATCCTTAAAGGGACTATCCACCAAGATGATCTAACAATTGTAAATATCTATGCTCCCAATATGGGAGCAGCCAATTACTTAAGAAAACTGTTAATCAAGATAAAGAGTCATATTGATATGAATACACTAATCGTAGGTGATCTTAACACGCCTCTTTCAGAATTAGACAGATCATCGAAGCAGAAAATCAATAAAGAAACAAGAGCATTGAACGACACATTGGACCAGATGGACCTCATAGATATATACAGAACATTCCACCCTAAAACAGCAGAATACTCATTCTTCTCAAGTGCACACGGAACCTTCTCCAGAATAGACCACATACTGGGTCACAAATCAGGACTCAGCCGATACCAAAAGACTGAGATTATTCCCTGCATATTCTCAGATCACAATGCTTTGAAACTGGAGCTCAATCACAAGGAAAAGTTCCGAAGGAACTCAAACACCTGGAAGCTAAAGACCACCTTGCTTAAGAATGCTTGGATCAACCAGGAGATCAAAGAAGAACTGAAACAATTCATGGAAACCAATGAGAATGAAGACACTTCGGTCCAAAACCTATGGGATACAGCAAAGGCGGTCCTAAGGGGAAAATATATAGCCATCCAAGCCTTGCTCAAAAAAATTGAAAAATCCAGAACACACCAGCTGTCTCTACACCTTAAAGAACTGGAGGATCAACAACAAATCAAACCAACTCCACACATAAGAAGGGAAATCATCAAGATTAGAGCTGAGATCAATGAGGGAGAAACCAGAGATACAGTAGAACGTATCAATGAAACTAGAAGCTGGTTTTTTGAAAGAATCAATAAGATCGATAAGCCACTGGCTACACTAATCCAAAAGAAAAGAGAGAAATCCCAAATTCATAAAATTATGAATGAAAGGGGAGAGATCACAACTAACACCAAGGAAGTAGAAACAATCATCAGAAGTTACTACGAACAGTTATATGCCAATAAGCTTAGCAACCTTGATGAAATGGATGCATTCCTGGAAAAATATAAACTACCAAAATTGAACCAGGAAGAAACCGACAACCTGAATAGACCGATATCTAATAACGAGATTGAAGCAGTGATCAAAAATCTCCCAAAAAACAAGAGCCCAGGACCTGACGGATTCCCTGGGGAATTCTACCAAACCTTCCAAGAAGAAATAACACCTATTCTCCTGAAGCTGTTTCAAAAAATTGAAGCAGAAGGAAAACTTCCAGACTCTTTCTATGAAGCCAGCATTACCCTGATCCCCAAACCAGGCAAGGACCATACCAAAAAGGAGAATTTCAGACCAATATCACTGATGAATATGGATGCTAAGATTCTCAACAAGATCCTAGCCAACAGGATCCAACAACACATTAAAAAGATTATCCACCATGATCAGGTGGGATTCATCCCTGGGCTACAAGGATGGTTCAACATTCGTAAATCAATCAATGTGATACAACAAATTAATAGGAGAAGAGAGAAGAACCACATGGTCCTCTCAATTGATGCAGAAAAAGCATTTGACAAAATCCAACATCCGTTCCTGATTAAAACGCTTCAAAGTATAGGGATAGAGGGAACATTCCTGAACCTCATCAAATCTATCTATGAAAGACCCACAGCAAATATCATCCTCAATGGGAAAAAGCTTGCAGCCTTCCCGTTGAGATCAGGAACAAGACAAGGATGCCCACTTTCACCACTCTTGTTCAACATAGTATTAGAAGTCCTAGCAACAGCAATCAGACAACAGAGAGAAATAAAAGGTATCCAAATTGGTAATGAAGAAGTCAAACTCTCTCTCTTCGCAGATGACATGATTCTTTATATGGAAAACCCAAAAGACTCCACCCCCAAACTACTAGAACTCATACAGCAATTCAGCAGCGTGGCAGGATACAAAGTCAATGTGCAGAAATCAGTGGCTTTCTTATACACTAACAAGGAAAATACAGAAAGGGAAATTAGAGAATCGATTCCATTTACTATAGCACCAAGAACCATAAGATACCTGGGAATAAACCTAACTAAAGAGGTAAAGGATCTATACTTGAGGAACTATAGAACACTCATGAAAGAAATTGAAGAAGACACAAAAAGATGGAAGACCATTCCATGCTCTTGGATCGGAAGAATAAACATCGTTAAAATGTCTATACTGCCTAGAGCAATCTATACTTTTAATGCCATTCCGATCAAAATTCCACCGGCATTCTTCAAAGAGCTGGAGCAAATAATCCTAAAATTTGTATGGAATCAGAAGAGACCCCGAATCGCTAAGGAAACGTTGAAAAACAAAAATAAAGCTGGCGGCATCACCTTACCTGATTTCAAGCTTTATTACAAAGCTGTGATCACCAAGACAGCATGGTACTGGCATAAAAACAGACACATAGACCAGTGGAACAGAGTAGAGAGCCCTGATATGGACCCTCAACTCTATGGTCAATTAATCTTCGACAAAACAGGAAAAAATATACAGTGGAAAAAAGACAGTCTCTTCAATAAATGGTGCTGGGAAAACTGGACAGCTATATGTAGAAGAATGAAACTCGACCATTCTCTTACACCGTACACAAAGATCAACTCAAAATGGATAAAAGACCTCAACGTGAGACAGGAATCTATCAGAATCTTAGAGGAGAACATAGGCAGTAATCTCTTCGATATCAGCCACAGCAACTTCTTTCAAGATACGTCTCCAAAGGCAAAGGAAACAAAAGCGAAAATAGACTTCTGGGACTTCATCAAAATCAAAAGCTTCTGCACAGCAAAGGAAACAGTCAAAAAAACAAAGAGGCAACCCACGGAATGGGAGAAGATATTTGCAAATGACAGTACAGACAAAAGGTTGATATCCAGGATCTATAATGAACTCCTCAAACTCAACACACACGAAACAGACAAACACATCAAAAAATGGGCAGAAGATATGAACAGACACTTCTCCAATCAAGAAATACAAATGGCTATCAGACACATGAAAAAATGTTCATCATCATTAGCCCTCAGGGAGATTCAAATTAAAACCACATTGAGATATCACCTTACACCAGTTAGAATGGCCAAAATTAACAAAACAGGAAACAACATGTGTTGGAGAGGATGTGGAGAAAGGGGAACCCTCTTACACTGTTGGTGGGAATGCAAGTTGGTGCAGCCTCTTTGGAGAACAGTGTGGAGATTCCTCAAGAAATTAAAAATAGAGCTTCCCTACGACCCTGCAATTGCACTCCTGGGTATTTACCCCAAAGATACAGATGTCGTGAAAAGAAGGGCCATCTGTACCCCAATGTTTATAGCAGCAATGGCCACAGTCGCCAAACTATGGAAAGAACCAAGATGCCCTTCAACGGATGAATGGATAAGGAAGATGTGGTCCATATACACTATGGAGTATTATGCCTCCATCAGAAAGGACGAATATCCAACTTTTGTAGCAACATGGACGGGACTGGAAGAGATTATGCTGAGTGAAATCAGTCAAGCAGAGAGAGTCAATTATCATATGGTTTCACTCATTTGTGGAGCATAACCAATAGCATGGAGGACAAGGGGCGTTAGAGAGTAGTAGGGAATTTGGGTAAATTGGAAGGGGAGGTGAACCATGAGAGACTATGGACTCTGAAAAACAGTCTGAGGGGTTTGAAGTGGCGGGGGTGTGGGAGGTTGGGGTACCAGGTGGTGGGTATTATAGAGGGCACAGCTTGCATGGAGCACTGGGTGTGGTGAAAAAATAATGAATACTGTTTTTCTGAAAATAAATAAATTGGGAAAAAAAAAAAAAAAAAAAAGGCGGCTCAAATCAAAGACCTCAGGTGATAAGTAATTAGTAAAAGAACAAGCTAAACCCAAAGTAAATAGAAGAAAGGAAATAATAAAGATTAGAGTAAAATTAACAAAATAGGAAATAAAGACAATAGAAAAAATTAGTAAAACTTAGTTATTTAAGAGGATCAATAAAATTGATAAACCTGTAGCCAGACTAATCAGGAGAAAGAAGAGATACAAATTACCACTGTCAGGGATAAGAATGGTGACTTCCTTGTAGACACTACAGGTGTTCATGGATAATAAGGGAATATTATAATAACTTTATATGCCAATAAACTTGATACATCTCATGAAATAAATTCCTTTAAAGATAGAAGTACCTAAGCTTACCCAAGAAAAAAGAGATAAAATGAATAGCCCCGTATCTACAAAGGTAACAAATTGTTAAAAACCTCTCTCAGGGGACGCCTGGGTGGCTCAGTTGGTTGGGCAGCTGCCTTCGGCTCAGGTCATGATCCCAGCGTCCTGGGATCGAGTCCCACGTCGGGCTCCTTGCTCGGCGGGGAGCCTGCTTCTCCCTCTGCCTCTGCCTGTGCTTGCTCTCTCTCCCTCTCTCTCTGACAAATAAATAAATAAAATCTTTAAAAAAAACAAAACAAAACAAAAAAAAAACCTCTCTCAGGAACAACTCCAGGACTAGATTGCTTCTATGGTGAATTTAAGGAGGAAATAATGCCAATTTTATATAAAATCTATCAAATTGAAGGAGAGGAAATACTTCTCAGCTCATTTTATAAGACCAGCCTTACTCTGACACCATAACCAGAAACATGACAAGCAAAGAATTTCAGAATAATATTTTTCATGCCTAGATGAAAGAATTTTAAACAAAATTATAGTAAGTTGAATTAGTAATATATTAAAAAGTTAATACATCATGGGTTTATCTCAGGGATACAGAACTATTTTAACCTTTGAAAATCAGTTAATGTAATTCACCATATCAACAGACTAAGAAAAACAATATCATGTAAATACATGCAAATAAATCTCAGCAAAGTAAGAATAGAAGGAAACTTCCTCCATGTCAAAAAAATATCTACAGCTGATAATGATAAAAGACTGGATGCTTCTTTCCTAAAATCAGGAACAAGACAGGATATCATCCAGTACAATCAAAATCCCAGCAGGTTTTTTTTTTTTCTGTCTGTCTTTTTTTATTATTATTAACATATAATGTATTACTTATTTCAGGGGTACAGGTCTGTGGTTCATCACTCTTACACAACACACAGCACTCACTACAACACATACCCTCCCCAGTGTCTATCACCCAGCCCCCCACCCCTTCCACCCTCCTCCACTCCAACAACCTTCAGTTCATTTCCTGAGATTAAGAGTCTCTTTGTCTTCCTTTCTGGTTTTGTCTTATTTTATCTTTTTCTCTTTTCCCCTATGATCCTCTGCCTTGTTTCTCAAATTGCACATATCAGTGAGATCACATGATAATTGTCTTTCTCTGATTGATTTATTTTGCGTTGCATAATATTCAGTTGTGTATATATACACCACATCTTCTTTATCCATTCATCTGTAGATGGACATCTGGGTTCTTTCCATAGTTTAGCTATTGTGGACATTGCCGCTATAAACATTGGGTTGCAGGTGCCCCTTTGGATTACTACATTTATGTCTTTGGGGTAAATACCCAGCAGTTTGTTTTTTGTTCTGTTTTGTTTTGTTTTAGTAGAAATTGACACAGTATAAAATTTGTATGGAAATGCAAAGGACCTAGAAAAGGTAAAATGATTACAAAAAAGAACAAAATTGAAGGCTACCACTACCTGATTTCATTAGCTATACAGCTATAGTAGGCAAAACAGTGATACTGATGTGAAGATTTAAAAAAAATATATCAGTGAAACAAAATCCAATCCAAATGTAAACCCACATACATGGCCAACTGATTTTTTTTTTTAAGATTTTTTATTTATTTATTTGACAGAGAGAGATGACAAGCAGGCAGAGAGAGGGGAGGAAGCAGGCCCCCTGCTGAGCAGAGAGCCCGATGCGGGGCTCGATCCCAGGACCCTGGGATCATAACCTGAGCTGAAGGCAGTGGCTTAACCCACTGAGCCACTCAGGTGCCCCTGGCCAACTGATTATTGACAGAGGTACACAGTTAATGTGTGGAGAAACTGGATATCCATATGTTAAAAAAAATGAACTGGGATCTCCATATTGCATTATATATAAAACTTAAAATGGATCATGGACTTCAATGGCAAATGTAAAATTATATAAAACTTTTAGAAGAAAACATTAGAGAAACATCATGACCTTTGATTGGGCAGAAATAAAATACAACAATAGCATAATCTATAAATTTTAGAAGAAAACATTAGAGAAACATCATGGCCTTTGGGCAGAAATTAAATATAACAATAGCATAATCTATAAATGAAAAATTGATAAATTGGATTTCATCAAAATTTTTAACTTCAAAAGACATGGTAATACAATTTAAAAAAATATTGGGGAAAATATATTTGCCAAGCATGTATCTGGTAAAGGACTAGAATCCAGAATATAGAACACATTCTCAAAACTCAGCAATAAAAAAATAAAGCAAAGCAATTTTTTTAATGAGTAAAAGATTTGAACAGATGCTTCACCGAAAGATGTGGCAAATATGTGAAAAGATACATCATTGGTCAATAAAGGAAATAAAAACTTAAACCACAGTAAGAACCTTCTCCAGCTGTTAAGATGTCTAAAAAGTTGGCCATATCAAAGGTTAGCAAGTGTGTGGAGGAACTATAGTTCTCTTATATACTGCTGATGGGAATGTAAAATGGTGCAGCCCCTTTGGAAACAGTTCGCCAGCTTCTTTTTTTTTTTAAATATTTTATTTATTTATTTATTTGAGAGATAGACAGTGAGAGAGAGCATGAGCAAGGAGAAGGTCAGAGAGCGAAGCAGACTCCCCATGGAGCTGGGAGCCTGATGTGGGACTCGATCCCGGGACTCCGGGATCACGACCTGAGCCGAAGGCAGTCGTCCAACCAACTGAGCCACCCAGGTGTCCCAGTTCGCCAGCTTCTTAAAAAGTTAAGCATATATCTGTCATGTGTTTCAGCTATCCCAGTCTTAAGTATTTATCCATGAGGAAAAGAAATACATGACCATCTAAGCATTTGTACATGAATGCTCATAGCCAAAAACTAGAAATAACCCAAGCATCCATCAAAAGATAGATAAACAAGTTGTGGTATATCCGTGCAATGGAATACTAACCCACAATATAAAGGAATGAATCACTGATAAACACAGCAACATAGATGAATCTCAAGGTAATTATGCTACATGAAAGAAACCAGGCAATATATACTTGTATTATTTAATTTATATGAACTATAAGAATATAAACTAATCTATAGAGTAACAGAAAGTCAGTGGTTGTTTGGAGATGGGAGAATGAGGACTGAAGGATTATAAAAGGGCAGTGAATGGATAAGGAAGATGTGGTCCATATACACTATGGAGTATTATGCCTTCATCAGAAAGGACGAGTACCCAACTTTTGTAGCAACATGGACGGGACTGGAAGAGATTATGCTGAGTGAAATAAGTCAAGCAGAGAGAGTCAATTATCATATGGTTTCACTTATTTGTGGAGCATAACAAAAAGCATGGAGGACATGGGGAGTTAGAGAGAAGGGGGTTGGGGTAAATTGGAAGGGGAGGTGAATCATGAGAGACTATGGACTCTGAAAAACAATCTGAGGGGTTTGAAGTGGCGGGGGCGGGGGTGGGAGGTCGGGGAACCAGGTGGTGGGTATTATAGAGGGCACAGATTGCATGGAGCACTAGGTGTGGTGAAAAAATAATGATACTGTTATGCTGAAAATAAATAAATGAGAAAAAAAAAAGGGCAGTGAGACTTCTGGTGGTGGTAGATGTTCATTATCCTGATTGTGGTAATTGCACAAATGTTTACATAGGTCAAAGCTTATCAAGTTGTACAGTTTTGATAATTATAGTTTATTCTGTTTCAGTTTTACCTCAATAAAGCTATATGTTAAAATTTTTTATTTAACCTAAATGTCGGGGGAAGGGCCTTTTTCCCAACAAATGGATCATTGGTTTCTAAGGTCTATAGAGAAGATGGTATTGCTTTAGAAATGTTAGAGTTATAAATCTAATCCCTTTTATAAAAATAACATACTCAGGCCACACACATGTACATCAAGAAATTCTGAATCAGTAAGTTTGGTGTGGCCTCATGTTCTGTTCTTTGAATTTATTTATTTTAATTGTAAAATATATAAAACATAAAAATTACTATTTTAATCATTTTAAGTGTGTAGTTCCCTGGAATTTTACATTGGTGTGCAACCATCACCACCATTCATCTTCAAAACGTTTTTCACTTTGCAAAACTGAAATTCATACCCATTAACCACTAATTTCCCATTCTTCCCGCCCACCAACTCTAGGAAACCGCTGTTCTCCTTTCTGTATTTATAAATTAGACTATGCTGAGTATCTCATATGAGTGAAATCAGACATTATTTATCCTTTTGTGACTGACTTATTTCATTTAGTCTGATGTCCTCAAGTTTCATCCACATCGTATGTTAGAATTTTTTAAGTTTGGATAATAACTCCATTGTAAGTATATACACCATTTTGTTTATCCATTCATCTACTGATGGATACTTGGGTTGCTTCCACCTTTTGGCTGTGTGAATAATGTTGCCTTGAATACGGATATACAAATATCTATTCATGTCACTGTTCAAATTTGGGGGGCCATATACCAAGAAGTGGAATTGCTAAATCATATAGTAATTCTATTTCCGGTTTTTTGAGGAGCCTCCATACTATTTTCCAAAGCACTGAACCACTTTACTTCAAGCAGCACACAGGGGTTCTAATTTTTCCACCTCCTCGCCTTTTGTTATTTTCACATCCTAAGGGCTGGCTGTGTAGTGTTATATCATTGTGAATGGATTTGTATTTCCCTAATGATTAGTGATTTTGAGCATCTTTTATTAGCCTTTTGAGTATCTTCTTTTTTAATTTACATTCAACTTAGTTTACATATAGTATATTACCTTCTTCGGAGAAATGTCTATTAAAGTTCCTTTTTTTTTTAAATCAGGTTGTTTGGGTTTTTTGATTACGGAGTTTTAGGAGTTATCTATATATTCTGGATATTAATCTTTTTCAGATATGGGATTTGCAAAGATTTTCTCCCATTGTGTGTTATCCTTTTACTCTATTCACAGTATCCTTTTTTTTTTTTTTCACAGTATCCTTTGATGCACAGAATTTTTAAATTTTGAATGTATTTCAATTTGTCTGTTTTCCTTTTGTTGTATCTGTGCCTTCATTGTCATATTCAAGAAATGGCCAAACCTAATGTCATGAAGCTTTTCTCTTATCTTTTCTTCTAAGAGTTTTATAGTTTTATCTTTTACATTTAGGTCTTTGAGCTCTCTCTTTTTTAAATGCATTATTTATGATTTTGATGCATTCTCCTGTTTAAAAAAGAAGTACTGCTTTAGTCATACTCAGGTGCTGCTGTTTAAGATTCTGTGGCTGAAAAGTGAGATGTTACCTGGAATGGGACTCCATCCCAGACCAGAGCCATGGAATATTTGAGAAGATGTGATGTCAGAAGGTTTATCAGTTTCAGAGTTAAAATTTTCTTATTTTTGTCTAAATTAATTTCCCATTAAAGTAACTGTGTGGCCAAAGGACAGTGGTCCTTTGGCTATTCTGTCCCTTGTTCTCTGAAACCAGAAGCAATCGTAACATTATGGTTTAAATAAGTTTAGGAGTGGGGGTGAGATAAAAAGTAACATAGCCTGTCAGGTGGGTTCTGAAACAAGAGATTGGCCTTGTTACTCCTGTTCCAGGCCAGTATCTTTACTGAACCATTTGTAGCTTTCACTATGATCTCTCAGTCTTAACTCTTCTCCCAGAATTCCAATGTGTGAGGAAGTGAGGTGTAGGATCATACCAGGAAGAAACTACCCCCTGAATTTTCATGTAAATCTGCTTTTAAAAGACTATTTAATGCTTGCACAAGAGTACAACGTAGAAATCAATTGTGAGATTCAATGGATAGGGTGAGAGACAGCTAAGCATTCTTGGATCTCGACTAAATAGTTGGGCAAAACATATGTGTGTGTATGCTCTGTGATAATTTTTTTGTCTTTGTTTTCAGAGCTCTCAGATGTCAGATGTGACCAGCAGAGAGCTCCATTCCCAAGCTCAAGAACAACTGCAACACTACCTTATGGGCAGGGCCCTAGAAGAGAGAGCCCAGCAGCACAGGGAGGCTCTGATGGCTCAGATCAGCACCAACATTGAACAGTTAATGAGTATGTGCTCATTCCATTTTTGTTTCCTAAAATGAACAACCTGTGGAAGATTTTGTGACATCCAAAATCTTCAGAAGGAAAATATCATTTAATGGTTTTTTAGCCTATCTCTTGTCTTCAGAAATTTCTAGATCCAGAACATGCCAGCACATGATCTTTTCAAATAACGCAGATTTCATAAACTTTTGACTGCTTCTCCCAGCCTTGCTGTCCTTCATAGGTATCAACTCAGACAACAGTAAAGATGCTGAGCCCTACTAGCCCGATTCTGTTGTGTAGTCTTAAAATCTTTTGATCATATTTTAGAAGTAGATGATGACAGTAGTTACTGTGCCATTTTATAATTTTTGCAAAAGTTAATCTCCTCACAACCACAGGTACATTCAGGGAGAGATCTCATCCATGAAGCCACAATGCTTCAGTCCACCTGTGAAACACTTTTAGTATATATGGAGGCGAGAAGGCCAGAGTCCTCTATTTAGTAATGGTACTAAATAATGGTAATTTCAAATTTTGTATTTTTCAGTAGATAGGTGGCTGTAACTGAGCTTCCCATATATGCAGTGGGGTTCTGCTATATGTTAAAAATTCATGTTCTTTAAATTATCTGAAAAAAACCCTACATCTTTTTAAATTTTCTTTTAAGCATTATGGGGGGGTGGACATTTGCTGCCAGCCACACCTACAACTTGTGAATAGTCAAATGCTATCTATAGCTAGCAATGATAATAGATTCAGAGTTGAAACCCTGTCCCTGCCTACTCTAGCAGAGTTCCAATTCTATAGTTTCCTACATGTATGGTACAGAGCTCTTCTACTCACCTTTTTATTTTCTGTTCACTACAGAGGCACCAAGTCTGAAGGAAGCAGAAGGGAAAGAACCTGAGCTCTTCCTCAGTAGATCCAGGCCTGTGGCAGCCAAGGCCAAGCAGGTCCATCTCACCACCCTGAAGCATATACAAGCACCTTGGTGGAAGAAGCTTGGGGAAGAAGCAGGAGATGAGATTGATGTCCCAAAGGATGAGTTTAGTATAGAATTAGGAACTTTATTCATTGGTGGAACCAAACCCCCTTAGGGAGCTACCCAGAGAAATGCCACAAATCCTTTATCACAGGAGATTATATTGGTTCTGCCTCTGGCATACTAGTAGACTAGAACTATCCTAACTCATGGTTTTCCAGAGAATCCTCTCCAAATAAGATTTGCAGGCAGTAAGCAAAGAGTTGTCTTCTACCACTATTTCAGTTCTCTTTTCCTTTTTCTACATGACCATTCCTGGCCACACATACAAATTAGTGTGGCTTTTGTTGTGGAACTAACCTCAGCGTGGCATTCTATTGCTTATATGAAATGGGGTATTTGTTTTGTTTTTGCTGTTTTCCTACTAAAGTTGTTTTCTAAATAAATATTTTCAACAATTATTTTGAAAAACTTGTCAGGGTTACTTCAACTTTTCATATTTGTTACTGGAATTCATATTGTTCTACTAATATAAGAAGGGTTCTCTGAGCCTTTATTAAGGGGAGAGAAGGAAAAGAAGGGTACTTCACTATTTCCCATCAAACAGTCGTTGAACTCATTGTATATCTTCTTATTTATAAAAGAACTACATTTTTTTTAAAAACCTAGGATTCAGCCCAAGAAAAAAGTCCTTCAGATAAAATTCTGTTAACTGTGAAAATTATATAACTCATTGGTTCCCTTTGTTTTATCTCCTGTAAATCTCAAAGCTAAATACAATGTTTAACTTCTGTTATGATCCTAGGTACCTACATAGTTATTTGGTTCCAACCTAATACTTTCTGATTTTTCCTATTTATCTTTAATTTTTTTTAAAGATTTTATTTATTTATTTGACAGAGAGAGAGATAGCAAGAGAGGGAACACAAGCAGGAGAAGCAGGAGAGGAAGAAATAGGCTTCCTAATGAGCAGGGAGCCCAATTCTGGGCTCAATCCCAGGACCGTGGGATCATGACTCGAGCCAAAGGCAGCTGCTTAACCAAGTGAGCCACCCAGGTGCTCCATCTTTAATTGTGTTTTAATACCAGAAGTTGCTGCTTTTTTTTTTCAGAAGCTACTTTTATTTGTGTTTGTAACAATGTGGATTTTAAGTTAAATACAATTAACAAGTCATGGACTCAATACTGTAAGGAACCTGGAGGGTACTTTTTTTAATAAATGAGTGAAAGTACCAGTATTTCTGGATGGGAAGACCAAGTAGTATAATGTCCAGTCCTTCAAAATTGAGTTTAGTAAAATTCTAGTTAGTATCCTAATGTAGTTATTATTAATAGTTGGGAAAGAAATGTCTATAATTCATCTCTGATAATCAGATGGAAGTTCTGGTTTCACTGAGAATGTAGAAAGCTACATGAAAATGTTGTTCCCATGTTAAAAAAAAATGCCAGATAATCTACAAAAATAATTTTTCCTCAGCCTGTCTCATAGTTGAGGCCTCAAAACAGCCAAGTAAATTGAGATGGACTCAGTATCTGTGAAATGAAATCTTTTTTTTTTTTAAGATTTTATTTATTTATTTGTCAGAGAGAGCATAAGCAAGGGAGCAGCAGGTGGAGGAAGAAGAAAAAGCAGGCTCCTCACTGAGTAAGGAACTCGATGTGGGACTTGATCCCAGGACCCTGGGATCATGACCTGAGCCAAAGGCAGCCACTTAACCAACTGAGTCACTCAGATGTCTCAGCTATTTCATCTTTAGTAGAGCACAGGAGACAAAGGTAGCTGGATAAGAAATCAGTTAAGCAGGGTAGCGGGGCTGAAGAGACACCATTTGAGGTGCTGGCAAATGTGATAGGCTGGTACTGGGTGACATGATCAAGGCCTGCCTGCTTTCCCAAACCCTTCTCTTAAAAGCCTTGGGCCCCTAGAGCAGGGCAGTAAGCCCTCTTAACCTCAAGGCCCAGAGAAAATTACACTGCATTTAAGGAAGAAAGAGAAATAAAAACTGTCTGTTTCTGAGGATGGAATAGGAAACACTCTAGCCACAGACACATGCTACAGGAGGGATGGAAACAAAATTCCTCTCCTGAAAGACTGACAAGAAATCATCATAGTCCCAGAAATCCTACACAATAAAAAGCAGATATCTGCTAATGCTGGGGAGGAAACTTGCCTGCCAAAGACCACCACAGATAATGACTGCCATGGGATAGAAGAATAGGAATCCTGACAAAGCCCCACCTTCAATCACAGGAAGAAGAAATCTGCTTAAGATTTAGGCTAGATCAAGACAATACAATACCCATGTCCCAAAAACTAGCCTAGCACCAAATAATAAGTGTTTATTATTTGGTAATAAGAATGGCAGTTTATCACCAGCATGGAGAGAAACCTCTGTGGCAAAGGCATACAGGGATAGCTAAAAGTAGAGGGTGGAGTTAGAACACTGAAAAACCTTCAAGCTTCCCAGATCCCACTCTAAACACAAGGTAACAGCAATTTAAAAAATAATTAAATCATTAAACAAAAACAATTTTTTTAAAGCAATTAAAAAATAATTTTAAGTCTGTGGTATATTGAAGATTAAAAAAAAAAAAAATGCTGGTTCCTGCAGGTGACCATGTGGTTACACTGGTGGGGTAGTTGGGTGAGGGAAATGGTGCCTGCCAGCTGGTTTGTTCCTGGCTAAGTTCCTCAGTAAAGTCTGAGATCAATAAGTATCTCCCATATGCCCCAGAGTGTTTTTCAAAGGCTGTTTCTATGCTATCCCCATGGGCTGTTTTAAAGGTGGGGACTCAGCTTCCTATCGCCCTCTGGGCTCTCCCAGAAGGGAGCTGATTTCTTAACGGTCCAGGCTTTATGTCTCACTGGTTGTAAGAACTCATGAAATTCAGCCTTTCTAATTTTTTTTTTAAAGATTTTATGTATTTATTTGACAGAGAGAAATCACAAGTAGATGGAGAGGTAGGCAGAGAGAGAGAGGGAAGCAGGCTCCCTGCTGAGCAGAGAGCCCGATGCTGGACTCGATCCCTGGACCCTGAGATCATGACCTGAGCCGAAGGCAGCAGCTTAACCCACTGAGCCACCCAGGCGCCCAGCCTTTCTAATTTTTAAAGCCAAATGCTATGAGGATTTTCTTCCTTGCGCAGACTCCTTTGTGTGATAGTCTGTTTTTTACCTTCTGTGTACCCATAGTTCCCTTCCTCCTGTGGTGGACCCACTGGGTTTAGCTCTTCACCATATCTCCACCCTTCCTACCCACTTTGATGTGGCCTCTTCTCTATATTTAGTTGTGGAGTTTGTTCTGCCAGTCTTTGGGTTATTTTCTGGGTTATTTACATTAATATGAATAGTATTACTTAGTTGTATTTGTGGGACAAGGCAAGTTTAGGGTCCTCCTACTCCACCATCTTCCTCAGAAGTCTAATATTCTGAGTTCTTACTGTGGTTTCATTAAATAGGGTGATTGTCTGAATCATTGACCAGGTGACTGAAATTCATCTCCAGCCCTCCCTCACCTCCTAAAAGGTTGGGAGGTCAGGCTGATATGTGGCTCAAAGCATCAACCCTCTAATCACATAGTTGATCTTTCTGACATGATTTGCCCCCTATTCTGAGTCTTTAGCATAAACTCATTTGTGGTCCAGTGGCCTAACAGAAAACAAAATACTTATATCACTCAGGAAATTCCAAGGGTTTAGAAGCCCCACCCCACAACATGAGGCAAATTCCTCATTATAAAACATCCCCACACTTACTGTCTGATCTAAGAAGAGTTGTATTCTTATCCAGGCATAAGTAGTATCTACCTTAGTCTTTTCTATTTTATGCATGTCTGACATTAAATCAAAAATTGGGGCACACAAAAACACTAGGGTAGAAAATAACCTTTTTTTAAGAGATAAAGATTCAGAGATGACTTAAACATTGGAAATCACAGAAAGACCTCAAAAACTACTGTTAAGGGGCGCCTGGATGGCTCAGTGGGTTAAAGCCTCTGTCTTTGGCTCTGGTCATGATCCCAGGATCCTGGGATTGAGCCCCACGTCAGGCTCTCTGCTCAGCAGGGAGCCTGCTTCCTCCTCTCTCTCTGCCTACCTCTCTGCCTACTTGTGATCTCTGTCTGTCAAATAAGTAAATAAAATCTTAAAAAAAAAAAACTACTGTTAATATGTTAAAAGATATAACTCAAAAGTTGACAATATCCATAGACGGGGAGATTCACAGAGTTAGAAATGATTTTAAAAAGAAAGATCAGTGGAAATGTTAGAAAAAGGACAGTATTAGCAGTTAAGAATTCCTTTGAGAAGTTCATTAGCAGACCAGAACTGAGCAAAGAAAAGAGGAATTTGGGGCGCCTGGGTGGCTCAGTGGGTTAAAGCCTCTGCCTTCAGCTCAGGTCATGATCCCAGGGTCCTGGGATCAAGCCCCACATCTGGCTCTCTGCTCCACAGAGAGCCTGCTTCCTCCTCTCTCTCTCTCTGCCTGCCTCTCTGCCTACTTGTGATTTCTCTCTCTCTGTCAAATAAATAAAATCTTTAAAAAAAAAAAAAGAAAAGAAAAGAGGAATTTGACAATGGATCAATAGTAAATTTCCAAACAGAAACAAGAAGACAAAAGAAAAAGAATAAAGAAGGGATTGGGGAAGGAAGAGAAGAGAGCCTTCAAGAAACATGAAACAATATCAAATACTATGACATAGATGACTAGAGTACCAGGAATAGAAGAAAGAGAAATAAGGCAGAAATAGTTGAAGTAAAAATGGCCAAGAATTTTTTTCAAATTAATGAAACTACAGATCCAATCCCAGAGAACTCAAGCAGGATAAATAGCAGGAAATTATATAACAATTTTAAAACACACTTCACATTGCTTCAAATCAAAAATAAAGAGAAAATCATGAAAACAACAACAACAAAAAAATACAGAGGAAAGAAAAATGATGTGCCAAGGAACAAATTTAAGACTTTCAAAAACTTATCAAAAATAATGTAAGGCAGAATACAATGGAATAACATCTTTAGAATGCTGAAAAAAAATTATCAGCTGAGGATTCCATATACATCAAGAATATCTTTCAAAAACTGAAGACAAAGTAAAGATTTTTCTTTCCAGAAAAACAAAGCTGATTATATTCATTGGCACTGGACCTATACTATAAGAAATGCTAAAGGAAGTTCTTCAGACAGAAGGAATAAGATAGAAAATAGAAATTAGATCTCAAAGAAATAAAGAATGAGGACAATAGTAAAAATAAAAGTAAAATATAAAATGTTTATTTTTAATCAAAGTAAAATTGTCAAATTAGTAACAATGTATTTTTTAAAGATTTTATTTTATTTTATTTGAAAGAAATAGCAAGAGTGGGGAGGGGAGGGGCAGAGGGAGAAGCAGACTTCTGGCTGAGCAGGGAGCCTGACCTGGGACTTGATCCCATGGACCCCAGGATCAAAAGCTAACCCAGGCACTCCAGTAACAGTGTGTGGAGGCCAAGAAAAACAAAGCTGTATCCACCTCGAGTCTAGCCCTGACATAAGTACAGCCATCTTGACAAAGCAAAAGCTGGCACCTTGCACCCCCTCTCTACCCGCTCCCCTCCCCTCGGTAGTATATGTGAACAAATAGTTAACTTGTAGAAATCACAATCCTGCAAGACAGGAGTCTCCCTCAGTTTACAAATGTCCCAGTGCTAAATCTCACTAACAAGGACGCTTGATAGGAGGAATCCCTATCAAGGAATTTCCACCAGGAAACTCCCAACTGTCTTCATGTTAGTGCCTCATTAGAGGGAAAAACGGCCTTGGCTTGATAATAACCAGGCCTCCAATATCTTGACAGTCTTCTTCACCCTGATAGCCCTTCTGAATATCCCCTTTGTCCTCATCCACCGCTGAGTCCACCCCTACTCTGCCTTTAAAAACTCTGTAATCTAGTTTGGGTCCAAGTCCGTACTCCGCTGTATCGGGTATACTTGGGCCCAAGCTTAAGCTTGTCAAATAAACCCTCGTGTGATTACATTGGTGTTAGCTCCTTGGTGGTCTCTCAGACGTGAAAACTCGGGCATAACATGTATTTGTGTTGTAACTTATGTGGAAGTAAATTGTGGGATAGTAGTAGGCCAAAAAAAGTTGAAGGAAATATAATTGTTAAGGTTTTAAAATTATACATGAAGAGAGATAATATTATTTTTAGTTTGACTATGATAAGTTGTGTATATGCACTACAAACCCTAAAGCAGCTACAGGAACAATAGAAGAAGAGGTATAACTTACAAGATAGGGCAGTTAAAATAGAATCATTAAATAACTAGCAAAGTAATAGATTTAAACCTAACTATATCAATAATATGCTAAATGTAAATAAATCATCTAGGTTTTGACTTTGAGAATTTTTTACCAAAAGTGTAGGTGGGAGATGAGAAATGTTTTTTAAACCTGTCTTGGCCCCTCTAAACTCCCTTTAAATTATGCTTATAAACTGACATATTCTTTCCTTAGTTCATTATTTTCTTATATCCTAACTTTGTAGGATATTTTTTCCTGAAAGTCTTATTTAGGTGAATTCATTTATCTAAATTCAAAAGTTTGTCAGATAAATTTTCACTCTACCAAATTTTTGAAGGTGATAGGTTTCTAAATAAATAATTTTACTACTATAATATAAGTTGCCAGTTTTCTAGTCTCCTTGCAATTTTTCCAGCCTATCACTGCTGCCTGGTCACAAAGCTAGTGCCACATATTGTTGGTTTTTCTCATGGCAGTATCCCATATCTAGCTATCAATTTCAATGTCATTCATTACTATATCACAAACTACTCCAAAACTTAGTAATTTAAAGTAACAACCATTCCATCCAAGATCAAATGCTATATTGACTCCCCCCACCTAAAATCTGCATTTGAATAAAATCCTTAGGTAATTCATATTTACATTAAATTTTAAGAAGTGCTGACCTAGGCTGCTTTTAAAAATTCAATTGTTGTGGCCCACCTCTAATTTAATTACCCTAGGGTGAGTACCAACCATCAGCGTTTTTTAAAAGCCCTTCAAGTGATTCTAATTTGCAGCCAGGGTTGAGAAACTACTACTTGTTGAGTTTTGGTATAGAAAGAAGAATATCCACAATTTTCTGAAAGGCTATTTAAAATGTACCTCTATTTTCTAATGACTTGAGGCTGTATTTTCTTCAAATGCTTTGAACAAAACAGCATATCGCAACAGATTGAATACAGAAGCAGATATAAGAATCCAATTTCTTCTCTTTTTTTTTTTTTTAAAGATTTTATTTATTTATTTGCGAGAGAGAGACAGTGAGAGAGAGCACGAGCGAGGAGAAGGTCAGAGAGCGAAGCAGACTCCCCATGGAGCTGGGAGCCCGATGTGGGACTCGATCCCGGGACTCCAGGATCACGCCCTGAGCCGAAGGCAGTCGTCCAACCAACTGCGCCACCCAGGCGTCCCCCAATTTCTTCTCTTAAGCCAAATTTTAAAGAGCTTTGCAAAAATGTAAAAAAGTACCCCTCTTTTCTTCAAAACTTTCACTGGGAAAACATACTTATATTCATAAAAATATTTTTATGTTAACAAAAGTATAATTTATTATTATACTTTTAAATGCATCATTAAATACATATTTTAATATTTTATTTAATGATATATTTATATTAATAATATTTAATAATAATTGTTTATTCTTTTTTATTATGTTTCAATACTAATATGGTAAACATCAGGAGAAATAAATAGTAGTTTGCTGAAGCCTTCTCTTACTGGTTTTTACCGAAGCTGATTATTAAGTTTTCAGGAATCTTATGAACTAATTGTACCATAAGAATAAATTATATAGCGAAGATTCAAAGATGTTGGAGTAGTAAGCACCCGGAATCTGTCCACTCACCTAGACAAAAATTGCACTGGCATAATATGTGTCATGTAACTATCTTGGAACTCCTGAGTCTATGGAAGTTTCTTAACTTCTAAGAGGAGGTCTGGAAGATAAATTGCAGTAAATTTTAGTCAATTTCAGCTCTAAGTACAAGGAGCAGCTGCCTTTCCCTCCACTTCCGCTCCCCACCCTGACACCCTAGCACCCTGGTAGGTGGCTTTACATGTTTCTGGAGCAGGTTGCATACAATTAGTCTGAGTCAGGGTGAGCAAGAAGGACCCTGTCCTCCAAATACTGGTGATCTGTGCTTTGGTCAATGATTGCTGCAGAGGTGCAGACAAAAACAGAATGGTTATTGTTGTTGTACTTACTCCCATTTTTGCAAGTCACTCCCCCTCTGGTTGAAGTGACTTACCGGGGACTTAAAGGGTTGGCACCCCTTTTTACCCTCCTCTTATTTTTTCTTTTTCTCCTTTTGGAAGCTGGACATTAAAAACGAGGACATTCAAAAGCCAGCTGTGCATGAGAATGGCCCATCCACTTTATGGAAACCCTCTTGAGAGCTTATAGAATGATGCCTCGTATATTTTTTTTAGTCTCTCAACTATGCATTATGCACTTTGAAGTGCTCAATTAGTAACTGTTAAATAATGGAGTTCTCAGCATTTGGCTAAATGTCTATTACATCAGATGTTTAACCCTAAGATGCAGCTGTTTATTCAATGAATATCTTTAAGCATTTATGATATAAAAGAGGATGTGCTAAATGCAAAAGACAGATACAGTATCTGGTAATGGAGCTTGTGTAGAGATAACATTAAACAAGTAAATGATTTAAAGTATGAGGATGATCATTTTGCAGGGAGTGATGTGAACCTGAGATCACTAACTTAGTCTTCGAGATGACCAGAAGAAGCCCCTTGAAGTGAACTGAAGAATGAACTGACCAGTTGGAGTAGAAATGCAGTATTCTAGGTAGAGGGAATATAAAAATACCAAGTATCCAACCAACTTACTATGAAGGAGGCACTCAGTAACAATTTGTTGAGTCTAGATTTATTTAGCACACATTAGGAGATCCAAGTTAAGTGCTCTGGGTGTTCATGTAATACAGTCTCAAGAAAAAACAATAAGCAGAATAGAAAGATTAATAAAAATTAAATTAAATTAAAACTAAAGTAATAAATATAGAATGAGTAAGTTAGTTTCATAGAATGCCCACACAACACATAGAAGAGAGTTTGGGCAAGCTCTCTCTAGAATGTGCAACTCTCAGCTCTACACAGGCATAAAGAGGAAGTCAATATCTTAATGGAAAAGAGTCTCTCAGGGAACAGAGACTCAACACCTGTGTCCCCATGGGAGTCCTGTGAGATGTCTTATTACTGCGTCTATAAATTATGCAGCCAAATCCTGCATTCATATTAATCAGTCTGTATTTCTTTTGTCCATTGGCCTAATTAAAATGTATGCAAGGAAAGTGAATGAGAAGATTGGTAATCTTGAGGGCTGAGAGAAATAAGGCAGAAGACAGAGGCTAGGGCTACATTTCTTTCAGGGATCAGAAGGGAAGCTCTTAATTGCTATTTATACAAAACTTCTTAATAATTTGATTTGGGTTCCAGATTGAATACACACTCCTGAACAGGGTGCTTAGTACTGTTAAGTAGTAAATGGATGAAATCCATGAATTGTTAAGAAATCTGATTAAAAAATCAAGGGGGAGTTTATTGAGTAGGACATACCTAGGACAATTTAGAGATAATTAGGAGGTCCATAAATTTTCTTATGATATTGCTGTATATGAAAAGCTTCACATTTATTAGTTATATCTGCAACGGAGGGGTGATTTTGTTAATCTTGGTGATGTTTTAGTGATAGAGTCCTTGGAAGTACCTAGGAAACATATCAGAGATATCAGTTTGATATGTAACTCAAGTTCCAGTGACCTCTTTGTGTTAACATAATTCATTAAGTATAGCTGTATCCTGAGGAAATTTTATAGCATTGGGGGGTTCTCCAAATGACATCCACTAAAATACATGATAAGATTCTTCAAACTGATGACCTGGAGAAATCCACGTCACAAAGCTTGCTTAGAGACCTGAAATGTATTCCTAGATCCTAGATCAAAAATAAGCCACATCCGTTCCTGCCTGGCACATGGTCTGTACTTAGTAAATATTTGTTGAATGAGTGTTGAATAAGAGCTTTGTGGTTATACCTCCTAGGAATTTTCCACACTTGATTTCAGATTCCTCATGCCCTTGGCTCTAGGTGGAGAAAAAAGTCACCATTTCCCCCCATATGACTTCCTCAAATATTTGTAAATGCTCAATAACAATTCATACAGAAATGTTATCTGACTTCTTGTGGCATGAATGCTGCTCCTCCTCCACAAAATACCTTACTTCATACCTTGGAGAGAACAAGCCCACGTTGAGCCATTCCCCACCCTTTGCTTACCATGTCTTTCAAGGTTTTCTGCCTGGCACCACATATTCCCTGAAGTACCCAGTCTGCTGATTCAGTGGGGGAATACTCTTAAAGTTAAAATACTCAATCAATTCTTCAGGAGCCTGGACTATTCAGGCCTTTGAGTCAAATAGCTCTAGTATCTCTAGATCCTGCCGACACAGTGGAAGTTTTAATAGTGATTCCTTCCTCAGCTATCCAAAGAGCAGCTTCCAGCCAGACTATGGCTGGGAGACAACCTTTCCATCTCCAGGGTAAGAATGGTTGGTCTCTTTATCTCTTCTGCTCTTCCATGTGCCAGAGCTCCTGCAGGGTTCTTGCTTATTCCTGCCCACATTTAGGCAAACTGGGACTGGTTGAAGATGTTTAGCTAGAGCTGAAAGATAGACATTGGGACGTTAACCTTTGTAGGAAAAGAAACTGGCAAGCTTCTGCATCCCTCAGGCATCTCTGGTGTCTCTGAGAAGACTAGAACGAGGAACACCAGCACATTCTATACTTATAACCCTTCCAAGACTCAACCTTCCATCCTTACTCCCCATCTCAGAGCTCATCCAGCAGGAGGAAGGAGGCACCTGCAGCTCCACACATAGAACAGGTCCCAAATCTCAATCTCTTCCATCCTCAAAGATAGATAAGGGGCGCCTGGGTGGCTCAGTGGGTTAAAGCCTCTGCTTTCGGCTCAGGTCATGGTCCCGGGGTCCTGGGATCGAGCCCTGCATTGGGCTCTCTGCTTCAGTGGGGAGCCTGCTTCCTCCTCTCTCTCTCTGCCTGCATCTCTCCTGCTTGTGATCTCTGTCAAATAAATAAATAAAATCTTAAAAAAAAAAAAAGATAGATGATATGCAAGATTGACCTGTGGAGACCAAAGCCTGGAGTAGGAAGAGAAAATACATATTAAGCATTGCTGAACAATCCAAGTTTTAAGGAGTACAGGTGATGAAACAAAAGTCATCAGATCTGTTCTCAGTTTTCCTAAAGCCAGCTCTCCCCAGGGTCTGGTGCCTTGTCAAGAGTGCCAACATTCCCAGGAGGAAAGTCAGAACAAAAGTCCTGATTCCTATAGAGAGCCATCTCTGGTATCTGTTGCTAGGAATCAATTTGTGTGAAGTTGTGTGAAGAATGACTACTGACAAAGATATAGAGACAAATGGTCTGAAATCTATGTCATATCATACTGGCCTCCTTGGGATACCAGAACAGATCCAAAATATTTCACAGAGGAACAATCCCACTGTCCTCAGCATAGATGGGACACCAGTTCCCATCTGCTACAGGTGCAATCGTCAGGTACGCAGGTTCTACTAAGAAAAAAAAAAAAAAAGAGAGAGAGAGAGAAGCATGAGCAGGAATACCTGTACTTCCCAGAGGAGACACCCATGACTTTTGATCTATGGGTGCCAAGAAATTCAGAGGAATTATCTTTTCTTGGGTTTTCAGTATGGGTGTTCAGTATATTCTGGATCCTTCTGGGGTTTTTGCTAATGTAGGGGAATGTAATCAATTTTTGCTAATGTAGAGGAAAGTTGCCCCGTGCTCTGCAGGACAAGTATAAGCAGATATTTTCATCCAAAATTCAAATCTCATAATTTAGACTTTACTTCTCCCTTAGGGAATCCTGATTAATGAGGATTTTATTTGATGGCTGCATTTAAATATAACTCAGAGAGACCAGCTTCGTGATAGATTCATACATCATCTATCAGGAGCTGTTTCAGCTGTTGATGCAGGCTGCTGGGTGCCTCTGCCCTAAACAGCTGCAGCTGGTACTCAGCCACATTCTCTTGCTAATTAGCCTCAGTTAGAAGATCTTGGAGAGACTGCAGAAAATGTTCTAAACACTGGCTCATGTTGGCCTCTGGAAAGGCTGTTCTGGCTCTGTGGCTCTTAGTTCTAGAGGCCTTTCTTTTGGACCAGCACTTGATGGCCCACTGTGGTTTTGACCCTCTTTTTCTTCAAAGACCCGAGGAAGCTCCCTTGAAAATAGCCTGTATTCTAGCACTTTTGTGTTTGTAAATAGTAGCTTTGGCTACTATTATTTATTACTATTACTATTATTTATACTAATAAATATGGAGAAAGAGAAGTAGTAATAACAAAGATAATCATAGTTAAACTAGAGACTTTTTAAAACCTTAGTTAAGTGGATTTTGCTAGTTTTTTTGTTTGTTTGTTTTGTTTTTGTTTTTACTTGGACGTAAATGTTACATTAGTTTCAGGTGTACAACATAGTGATTCAACAACTCTATATGCCATGCTGTACTTACTACTGGCCACCATCTGTTGCCATACAACACTGTTATAATGCCATTGACTATATTCTCTATGTTATACCTTTTATTCCCATGAATTATTCATTCCATAACTGGAAGCCTGTATCTCCTACTCCCCTTCCATTTTGCCCACCTCCTTCCATCCCTCCTTCTCTGGCAATGATCAGTTTTTCCTCTGTATTTGTGGGTCTGTTTCTGCTTTTTGTTTGTTCATTTCTTTTGTTTTAGATTCCACATACAAGTGAACTCATATGGTATTTATCTTTCTCTGACTTATTTCACTTAACATGATGCTGTCTAGGTCCATTCATGTTGTCACGGATGGTGAGATCACATCTTTTTTATGATTGAGTGATATTCCATTGTATATATATGAATCATGCTAGTTTTTAAAAATTAGCTAGGAAGCATCCCATTTCTATATTCCGTGTAGATTATCTAGCATGGGAAGTATCCATTCATTGAAAATTCCAAAAGTGTTTCCCTGTAAAACTGTCTGGGCTGAAAAAGTATACTTAGTTCAAGAAAAAATTAACAACTTCTTAATATTTTCTGTATGGTAATGGGCTGTCAGGATTTTCTACTTTTTTTAAAAGCCAAATTTGAAAATATGTGTACACACACACACACACACACACACTTCTTTATTTTTAGTAATTTTAGGTGTATAGAAAAAATTGAACAGATATATGCTTTCATATACTTACCCCCATCTTCCCAGCACCCAGCAATCTCTCTTTTTATTAACATCTTGCGTTAGTGTGGGACCTTTTTTGCAGCTGATGAGCAAATATCAATACATTATTAACTAAAGTTCATAGTTTAAAGTTCACTCTTTGTCTTACATAATTCTATCGATTTTGACATGGGAATGTCATGTAACCACCATGATGTAGCATACAGAATAGTTTCACTCCGTTAAAAAATCCTCCTGTGGGGGCGCCTGGATGGCTCACTGGGTTAAGCTGCTGCCTTCAGCTCAGGTCATGATCCCAGGGTCCTGGGATCGAGCCCCACATCAGGCTCTCTGCTCAGCATGGAGCCTGCTTCTCTCTCTCTCTTTCTCTCTGCCTGCCTCTCTGTCTACTTGTGATCTCTCTCTGTCAAATAAATAAATAAAATCTTAAAAAAAAAATCCTCCTGTGCTCCACATGTTAATTCCTTCCTGCCCCTCCAAACCCCTGGCCAGCCACTGATCTTTTTACTATCTCTAATTTTACCTTTTTAAGATTGTCATACTGTTGGATCATAAAATATATAACCTTTTAAGACTGGCTTCTTTCACTTAGAAATACACATTTAACTTTCCTAATGTCTTTTTGTGGCTTAATAGCTCATTTTTTAAAAATTAGTGAAAGATATTCCATTGTGTGGATATACCACAGTTTATCCACTCACCCTTTGAAGGACATCTTTGTTATTTCTAGGTTTGGGAAATTATAAATAGAGCTTCTATAAACATTTATGTAAAGGTTTTTATGTAGATGTAAGTTTTCACCAATATGAGTAAATACATAGGAGCATGTTTGCTGGATAGTATGGTAAGTCTATGTTTAGCTTTATAAGGAAACTGCCAAATTGTCCTCCAAAGTACTGTACCATTTTTGCAGTCCCATGAACAATTAATGAGAGCTCCTGCTGCTCCACATCCTCACCAGCATTTAATGTTGTCAGTGTTCTAAATTTTTGCATGTCTAATAAGTATGTGGTGATATCTCATTGTTATTTTAATTTGCAATTCCCTAGTGACATATGATGTTCAACATCTTTTTATAGGCTTATTTTCCATCTATTTATCTTCTTTGGTGAGGTGGCTGTTTAGATGTTTTGTTTACTTTTTAATTGGATTGTTTTCTTAGTTATTTGTATATTTTGGATACTAGTCCTTTACCAGATAGGTGTTCCTCCTAATCTGTGGTTTGTCTTTTCATTCTCTTGGCAGAGCCTTTCAGAAGATTTTCATTTTAAACAAGTCCAACTTATCAGATCACCCCCCCAACACACACACACACACACACACACACACACAGCCTCCCAGAGTCCATGCTTTTGGTGTTGTACCTAAAAAGTCATTGCCAAATCCAAGGTCCTATATTCTAAAATTCTTATAGCTTTACATTTTACATTTAAGTCTGTGGTCCATTTGAGTTAATTTTTGTGAAAGGTGTAAGTCTGTGTCTATATTCATTTTTTTATATGGGTGTCTAATTGTTCCAGTACCATTTGTTGAAAAGACATTTCATCACTGAATTGCTTTTCCTCCATCAAAGCTCAGTTGACTGTATTTGCATGGGTCTATTTTGGGTTTCTCTTACCTGTTCTGTTGATGTATTCTTTCTCCATTACCACACTGTCTTGGTTACTATAGATCTATAGTAAGTCTCGAAGTCAGCCAGTGCCGGTCCCCCAACTTTGTCCTCCACCTTCTTCTCCTTTATTCTGTGTTCTGTTAGTTATTCCAGATTTTTCTTCCCATATAAACTTTAGAATTAGTTTCTTTTTTATTTTTATTTTTTTTTTAGATTTTATTTATTTATTTGAGAGAGAGGAGGTGAGAGAGAGCATGAGCGAGGAGAAGGTCAGAGGGAGAAGCAGACTCCCCATGGAGCTGGGAGCCCAATGTGGGACTCGATCCTGGGACTCCAGGTGAGGGTTTTGTTGTTTTTGCTTTTTATTTTTTCTTAGTTTATTAGGGGATTTTCTACATATATAATCATGTTCTATAAACAAAGATAGTTTTACTTCTTCCCAATCTGTATATCTTGTTTTACATTACATAGAAATTCCTGTAAAATGTTAAATAGGAGTGGTGATAGAGGATGTACTTGCCTTGTTCCCAATCTTAGGGGGGAAAAACATCTTTTTTTTTTTTTTAACCAGTAAGAATGATATTAGCTGTGAGTTTTTTGTAGATGTTCTCTATCAGGTTGAGGCAGTTCCCTTCTATTCCTAGTTTTCTGAAGGGTTTTGTTTTGTTTGTTTGTTTGTTTGTTTGTTTTGGTATGAAGGGCTGTTTGTGTCAAATTTTTTCATCTATTGATATAATTGTGTGATTTTATATGTTTTTAAAATTATTGTCCCCCAGAGAGGATTGTTTAAAAAAATTTGTTTATGTGTATGTGTGTGTGTGTGTGTGTGGGAGAGAGAGAGAGAGAGAGAGAGAAAGTGTGTGTGCGTGCACTCCAGGGAGAAACAGACTCCCCACTGAGCAGGGAGCCTGACTGGGTGAGGGGGGCTTGATCCCAGTACCCTGAGATCATGATCTGAGCCAAAGGGAGACTCTTAACAAACTGAGTCACCCAGGTACCCCAATTTTATTTTTTTTGTATATACATTTATTTATCCTATGTTTCTCAAGAAATTTTTATTTCTTTCATATTTTAAGATTTATTGGCATACTTATACATCAGATTCTTATGAATTTAAACATTTATTCATTTAACAATTATTTATTGAACACGTACTCTGTTGAAGATACTACCTTAGGTACGAAGAATACATTAATAAATAAGGCTGCCTGAAGGTTTTGGGATACATTTTTATTTGGCATAAGGAAAGGGGAGAATGAGGAGGAAAAAAAGTGGAAAACAGAAGACCAAGAGGGAACTGGGTAATAGTAAATCAGAGAGGATGTGAAATTTCCTGTCCCCAAATTGTTATCACTGAACTCTTAATTGAGGAGTGGTCACTCTGTAAGGGACAAGTAATTGAGTGATGATAGGCTTCTGTGATTTCTGTAGTCCCTAACTGCTCTAGAGTTCAGAATAATATCCAAACCCTTCACCATAAAATATCACACACCATTTCATGACCTACTCCTTGTCTACCTGTTCATGTTACTCATGTTTTTCTTCAGATAGTCCATGCACATGCTGCTCCATTTGCCTCCACTGCTCTGTTCTCTTTTACCTGATGGGTCAACTCCTAGTTACCTTTTATAATCTTGATCACTTTCTCAAGGCCCACACTGCTTTCATTAAATTGCATTCTTTTTTTTTTTTTAAAGATTTTATTTATTTATTTGAGAGAGAGAGACAGTGAGAGAGAGCATGAGCGAGGAGAAGGTCAGAGAGCAAAGCAGACTCCCCATGGAGCTGGGAGCCTGATGTGGGACTCGATCCCGGGACTCCAGGATCACGCCCTGAGCCGGAGGCAGTCGTCCAACCAACTGAGCCACCCAGGTGTCCCACATTAAATTGCATTCTAAATGACTTCCAGTCCTTCAGTGCCCTCAGTTCAGCTCATTAACCTCCACCCAGCATTATTATTCCTTCCTATGCCTAGTGATCACTGTAATTCTCACTGAATGACCACTCTGTGCTGACCCAAGTATGAAAGGCAGGGCCTTAAGAAGACATACTTACTAGACAGACAATTTTCTAATCTCTTCTCCCGTAAGAAAATTTCATTCTGTTAAAACTGAAGATCTGGGGGCGCCTGGGTGTCTCAGTGGGTTATAGCCTCTGGGTCCTGGGATCGAGCCCCATGTCGGGCTCTCTGCTCAGCAGGGAGCCTGCTTCCCTCTCTCTCTGCCTCTGCCTGCCTCTCTGCCTACTTGTGGCCTCTGTCAAATGAATAAATAAATAATCTTTTAAAAAAAAGCCCTGGAAGATCTGTTCTAAGGCTGAATGTGGAAACAAGGAATTTGGAGAAAGACAATGTTTGTGTATGGTTCCTATTTTCTCTGAGATAAAAATTAAGTACATCTGCTGGGAATGTGAAGAGGATGTTAAAGGTTTGAGTAACTGTTGTGGAAATTGGGAGAGGAAGCTGAAAACACACCAAAGATTTGGGGGTGTGCTGAGGATGGATTGAAATTGGAAACTGAATGTGTAGAAGTAACCATCTCCCTTATGTCAGATTTTCTCCTGCAGCATTCTGTATTCCAAATTTGGGTAGGCGTGAAGACTGGTGGGTGCACTGATCCAGGCTTTCCTGGGTGGGTACAATCAGGGATAAGAGAATACAATGTACTGATGAAGGACGGCAGCTTCGGCATTTAATAACTTCAAATCCTGGCTCTGGCCCTCATTATGTGAATTTATGCAAATTACTTAATCGTTTCAAGCCTTATTTTGTCCAGTGTAAGATGATGATAATCATACTACTTCAAGGATTCCAAAGATACTGAGTGCTCTACTGCATACTGTTCTGGGACCTGGAGGGAGATACAGTTGAGATCAAGAGACAATAATTCCTGTTCTGTGGAAGGAATAATTTAGTGAGGAGAGAGAAAATAAAGATAAATGAAATAAAGATGGCAAAGTGCTTAGGGAAAATATAAGCAGAGAAAGGGTATAGTGCATGCAGAGGACTGCTATGAAAGGTGAGTAGTCACGGTAGGCCTTAGTGAGCTGATGTTTGAATCTCAAAGAGTTACGTAAACATTAGCGTAAGGATGCATATAGTGAGCTAGCAATAAATTCAAACTAATGGTCTTATTGTGAAGAGAACCTGAAGTCAAGGGAGCTGGCTTTCCCCTCTTTCCTTAGGCCTTAAGGAGAGCACGCATGATTTCGGTGACAATTACTGGAGCTTCTCACTGACTCCCATTGCAGACCTGGGACCTCAAATCTCATCTTCTGCTTAAGTCCCAGCTCAAACGTCACTCCCTCGGAGGCACTTTTCTAGTAGTATTCCCTATTCTCCCACTCGTGTCCTTAGAGACATCTCAGATTCTCTTTCATGAAGCTGCCAGGTTCTAGTCCGAGTTCTAATCTCCACATCACCATTTATCTTTGGGTGACTCCCTTTATTCCGGTTCTTATTTTTTGTCAGTAAAATGAAAAAATCACATTCGACCACCTATTTTGGGGTTCTTGATATTTTACGATTCTAAGAGCAAAATCCATATCCCCACTCCCTTCTCAAAGCTCATTCAACAATCCTATGACACCTGGTACTCGCAGTACGGGGCTCCGCAAAAGCCCAAGCTGTAATCTAGGCGAGTCACCACCAGCAACGCAAGGGCACTGGAGGGAGCAACTCATCCCCTTCACACCGCTTAACACCTGACCTCCCGCAGAAAGCCCGCCCTCCCGGCATTTCCGGTTCTCCCGCAGATCTTCTTCCGGAACACTTGCTCACGTTTGACTCCGCCCCTCCTCCACTGTTTAGAGACCATTGGCTCTTTCTTTGAGGAAGCAGAGAATTTCCTGGCGTTGATTGGTTTCCGTCATTGTTGATGGGTTAGTTACAAACAAGGCGTGCCTGGTCTCCCTGGTAACGCTCCGCCGGTAGCCGGGATTGGTTCATTCCCTAATCCCATCTTCCGTCCCAACTGCGAGTGGTTGAGTCCCTTGACGGGGCGCGGCGGTGGTAGGTGTCGCGGACCGGATTCCCGAGCTGACGTGGCTTAAATTTGGAACGGGGCAGCTGGTGCCTCCGGCCGCAGCCTCTTCCAGGTGAGTGAGGGATACTTCCCACCTCTTCCCTTCCTTGAGTCTTTTTAACGGTCACCCCTGCGCAGGGGCTGCGGAAGCGGCCACTCTCGGGTCGCTTCCCTGCCCTTCTTCCTGATTCAGTCCGGAGTCCGGCCCTACACACGCCTCCTCTCACCTACCAGGCCTACTTCTAGTTGCTCACAAGCAAACTGGCCCCGTCGAAGGGCTTCGGGATCTCCCTGCGCGGCCTCGAGGCACATATGCGCGGTCAGCCCCCGACCCAGGACGTTTCTTCTCCGGGGGCGACGGAGGGGCTCTCGGGTCAGTCCTGTCCGCTCGGCCTCGTTCCGTGAGCGGCCTCTTTAGGCCGCCCTAGTTACGCAGTAGCTGACGTCGGAGAGAACCTGCCCGGCCCCTGCGTTCAGGCCGTAAACAAACTTTGTGTCGGGAAAGAGAGGCGAGACCCAAAGGAATCAAAGCTCCTGAAGGCGGAGATCACAGAAACAGTGGAGCTACAACACAAAAAGGGTGCATGTCAAACGATCCTGGTAATGAATTGCTGGTGAGATTCGGGGAGAGGAATGATCTTGGCGATGCCATCAGCACTAAAATCCCAGGAATCAGAGGTGGGCAGGCAGTTAGAGGAAAGGGAACCCTGAAGAAAGTTCTGGAGGAAAAAGAACTTGATATTTATCTGCTTAACGAGAGTGCTGTGTAGGGGGAAGGGGAGGGTGAGTCCCCTGACAAACGAGGAATATATTTGTCTGACTTATTTAAAGAGTTCCAGTTGGTCTATGGGGAAAGGACAGTTTAAGTGTGGGACAGAGATATTTAAAGTCACTGCATAAGTACTTTCACTTTTGGCGATTGTTAGAAGCTTTCCGAGCTTTTAAAGGATCTTAAAGTTCTTTGCAAGATGGCAGTGGAATACTCTGTACAGAGAGTCTAGGAGGCCTTTCCAGAAACAATTAAATTTGTATGGTCAGAATGACTATGACTAGTCAAACCCAGTAAATGTTAGGTTGGAAATGGCAGGATTTGGTCATAAAATAGATACAGGAAAAGTTGAAGAGAACTAAAAAGTTGCAAATATTATACACTGATCGTTTCTCAGCTTTTAGTTTTCATCCCTTGACCATGGAGTGAACATCTAATGCTTTCCTTCTCACTGCATTACATTTGTTTAACCATATCCAGTAGTTCACAAACATTTTTACACACCCTATCAATAAAACATTTTTAAGCAAGTATATTCCAAATATATTATATTTAATTATGGATAGTAGTGTGCATAGCACAGTAAACATAAAGACAAACACATTTAAAAGGATGGAAAGTAAATTCTTGCCCACTCTCTAGGACACTCCCAACCCAATTTGGGAACCACATAAGGTTGTTTACATATCTAAGGACCTTCAGGCTGGATGGGAGAACCTTTTTTTTTTTTTTTTGGACCTCCATTCTTCTGGGATAGAACCTCCTAAAAACCATCTTTTTTTTTTTTTAAAGATTTTATTTATTTGCCAGACAGAGATCACAAGTAGGCAGAGAGGCAGGCAGAGAGAGAGGAGGAAGCAAGCTCCCTGCTGAGCAGAGAGCCCGATGATGCAGGGCTGGATCCCAGGACCCTGGGATCATGACCTGAGCCGAAGGCAGAGGCTTTAACCCACTGAGCCACCCAGGTGTCCCCATAAAAACGATCTTTAGGTGATCATTTTTTTCCCTTCTGTTTGACTCTTAAAGGCCCCTCCTTTCCCCCCCTTTGCATTAATGGATTACTTAAAGGGATATTGATTTTACTAATTTATAAAAATAATAAATCATTCATAAACTTTTTGGTTAAAAAAAGTATAAGGAATAAATCATTTGGAACTTATCTCATCACTGATCATTACATACCAGTCTTTTGTTAGGAACCACTACATAAAAAAGAGGCTAGGCTCAATAACACTATATTTTTAATTAAGCCATGTAAAAATCAGCAATATGTATTTTTGGTAAAATGAAATTCAGTAAAAAAATATAATAACAAAAATCTCTTTCTTCTCTAGCTCCTGACCTTTTTTCCTGTTCTCTTTGCTGAAGTAAGGCGCTATAGATAATTTCTTGTTTCTTCTTAAGAAACTTTCTGATCATACTCAAGTACATATATCCTCCTCCTTTTTCCCTCCCACAAGTGGGATCATGATACACATACTGTTCTCCAGCTTTCTTTTGCCACTTAATACTATATTTTCCTCTATCCATAAGTATTAAACTACCACATTCTTTTTTTTAATATCATCCCTTTTATTTACTTTTGAAAAAGATTTTATTTATTTATTAGTCAGGGAGAAAGAGAGGGAGAGAGAAAGAGAGCACGTGCACAAGCTGGGGGAGTAGCAGGCAGAGGGAGAACCAGGCAGGGGAATGCAGGGTTCGATCCTGGGACCCTGGGATTGTGACTTGAGCCGAAGGCAGGCACTTAACCAAGTGAGCCACCCAGACATCCCTAACCTACCTCATTCTTTTAAAAGGCTATGCAGCATTCCCTGTAGAAATATGGAAATATATTTAGTGTGTCCCCTATTGATGGACATCAGGTTGTATTCAGTATTAGACATCACAAACATGTACATATATCCTTGTGCCCTTGTGTGAATGTATCTATGGTATAAACGTGGGATTCTTTGGGCCATACCACTCTGAATCATTTTATTTTAGTTTATGTACTGCTCAAAAAAGAGTACTTGTAGAAGTATAAGTATTTGTAAGTATATGAGTGCTCTCATGGCCCCAGCTCTATTTAGGTGATCATTATTCACTGGGGCCAGCCCAGTGAATAATGTTGGGTGATGAGGTTACTGAGAAAATAGATATCTTTTGTTTATCTCTTCCGACCTAGAAGCTTTATGGAGCTTTGTGACTAGTCAAATTAATCTCCTTTATGTTATAGTTTACTCCGCTTAAAACAGGAGATATTGATAGTACATCCTTGTTGGGTTTGTTTTAATAATAAAAAAAAGTAATGAGGGCGCCTGGGTGGCTCAGTGGGTTAGGCCGCTGCCTTTGGCTCAGGTCATGATCTCAGGGTCCTGGGATCGAGGCCCGCGTGGGGCTCTCTGCTCAGCGGGGAGCCTGCTTCCTCCTCTCTCTCTGCCTGCCTCTCTGCCTGCTTGTGATCTCGCTCTGTCAAAGAAATAAATAAAATCTTTAAAAAAAGAAAAAAAAAAATAATGAGATAGATTAAGTTTTTATATGTAAAGCTATTGAAACAGTACTTAGTGTGTAGTGCTGTGTATATAAATTATTAACCACCATTTACTTCTAAATTTATTAATGAATAAATATTATCTTTTCATTTTGTAATTGTAAAATTATGTCATAACATTGGATATGCTTTTCCCCTGCTATCTAGCATCATATCATATCCTCTTAGATCCTCAAACTGATTGAGAATCATACTGAGAATTTAGAAAAACTACTGAGGCTTAACCAAGTACGCATTAAATAAATTAGAGGAGTGGCTTGGAGAGCTCACCATTTTCTGTGTTGTTTCTTTGGGAAAATGTGATTTAAATTCCAAAGCAAATAGATGAGCTCCCAGGCATGCACTGTCTTCAGTTATGCCTTTATTTTCCAAAGCCTTTGTACTAAGTTCTCTGTGCTTAGAGGCATGCCTTATATTTCTTTTCATATTTTTGTGGCTCCTGGCATTATGCTCCATGCCAAGTGGGTATTTTGAGAATAATTATATATAGCAAGAAGTGAAGACTGTGAGAAAATAATACTTATGAAATTCCAGGTGCCACCTCAACATACAAGTGCTGAGATCCTGTGGCAGCATTTGTGGAAGGTGTGGCCAGCAATGACTTTGAAAGATTGTTTTATTTGCCTAAGTGTTTTATTGGAGGTTGGCCATTGCCTGAAGCCCTTTATTTTTCCTTTTCCCAAGTTGGTACTCACGATTCTGGTGCTTTATAAAACAGTAGCAAGAGCATTTTTTGTCCAACAGTCACATATATTCCTTACATAAATTTCTTACTGTGAACATGAGTGTTTTTCCCTTTACTAATTTTTATATATGCTTTTGTTCATATCTGCCCTATAGTGAGCCTAAAAAGAGGGAGAGATCCATCCTCCTTCATTTCGCTTAAGCATGACTAATAGTGTCTCTTTTGCCCTCAAATTCTCTACCTTTGAACAACCTAAAGCACTTAACTGTGCTTGAGATGCCTTTCCCAATTACATTTCCATATTATTCCTTTTATGTCAACAGCTATACAAATAACTCTTGAATCATGGAGTCATAGTACTGTTCATTAGAGTGCTTCTTGTCAGTCTTCTTCATTTGAAGATAAGGAAACTGTAAAATAACTTACCCAGCAGAGTATAGCCTCTTTCTTTTGGAGCCAGAACTGAAAACTCAGTTCCTGGCTCCTGATTTGGTGCTTTTTCCACTATACTACCTACCTTTTCATGGACCTCTTGGATTATTGAATCACTCTATGAGAAACTCCTTTTACTTTGACCTGAAATGGTACATCTTAATAGTGATCTTACCTCACTTACCTCACTGGTTTTAAACTGTTATGTGAGAAAAGTAACCCACTTTTGATTCTAAGAGCTTTTTATCTTACTCAGTAATGCTTATTTAGCAGACAGCTTTTGAAATGTATTAATTTCTCTGTCAGTTTTCCTTATCTTAAAATGGCAATGATGATAATACTGATCTTGTATATTTTGTGAGTATTATAGAGAAATGTATGTAAAGTGGTACATATTGCTTGGTAATTGTTACCATTACTATTATTGTTGTCCTATGTCCATGTGCAGTAATTTTTGATAGAATGCTGGTGAAGACACACTCTCCTAGGGAGGATGAATGAGAATCTCACACATGGTAGTGGTGGATACCAGTGGTGCGGGGGAAAGGAAGATGGAGTTTTAGTTTGAGAAAACATTCAGGGTTTTAATTGTGTTTGGAAAATGAAAAAAAAATTACTTTCCCAATTGAAATTACATAACCATAACAATGTTCTGGGCTAATGGGGAGATATGAAAGTTTTTATTTAGGTCATACCACCTTGGATGTGTACATATGTGCATATGTTTCACATTTCTCTAAAGGGCCTATGGTTTTAAAATGGTTGCAGACATTGTCACAATTTCTGAAATCTCAGTAATTTTCTATTTAGCTCTAAAGGTAGTAGCAGTAGCAGTAAGATCCAGACTCCTTAAAGCAGAAAGTGTGGGTGCAAATAGCACGGCTATGATAGAGGAGAGATGGAGGTTGGTTGGAGAATTTGAAGTGAAAATTATGGAAAGTGGCCAGTGATTAAGGTATTTATAGGTCATGGTTTGTGACCAGTCCAGGGGTTAAGTCCAGTAACTCGCTTATGGACAGCTCTAGCTATTAATTGATTTTTTAAAAAGACCTTTTTATTATAAAACAAAACTCAAGTACAAAAAAACACACTAAAAAGTATATAGTTTGATGAATTATTAGGAAGTAGGCATTCTTGTCATAACTCTGAGCTCAAGAAATCTAACTTTGTTAGTCATCCAAGAAACTCCTCCATGTTCTCCTTCTTTTCATAGAAATCATTTCCTTGTGGTTTCTCTCTAGTTTTATCATCAAATGTGAATCTTGCCCCCCCCCACCTTTTAACTTGTTATATATTAAGTCTTTTCCCTATAATTTCTGTTGAAGAACTTGGATTTTTTTAACCTATGGAGTTTCCCACACTTCGAAAATTTCACTTTCATGGGGCAATGCAGCATATTCCTATGTCCTTTGCATTTCTTGCAAATTAGCATCTGGATCCAGAGGCTTCTCCAGACTGAGGTTTGATCTCCATCAAAACTATGGGTTGTGGTATAGTCTTTTATCAGAAGGTTCAAGATATTTTTTTTGTTGTTATTATCAGTTGTTGATGCTCAATGTCTACATCCATGGATTCAAAAGGAGATGCAAAATAATAGACTAAATATTCCAGTTCTACCATTTTGTTTCCATTTATTAGCTGGAATAATTTTATATGGAGATGGATCATTTATTTATATTTGGTTCCTGAATTGTAAAGTTCAAATAGAAAAGACCAGATAAATCCTTGACTCGGATAGTTTTCAAGATACTTAGTTTAGATGGTGACTAGTTTAATATTATGAACTTGTTGAATTAAATATTTTTCATGGGTTTCAATATATTGCAATTCCTACTCTTCTTAGAAACTCACTTATTCCTTTGGCCTGTGAGAACCAACCCAGTTTGGCGTCCAGGTCTCTTGACATGACTCCAGTTAATTTTTTAAAAAATATTTTAAAAAACTTTTTATTTTTTTAATTAACATTTAATGTATTATTAGCCCAAGGGTACAGGTCTGTGAATTGCCAGGTCTACTACTTCACAGCACTCACCATAGCACATACCTTCCCCAATGTAAATAACCCCACCACCCTCTTTCTACCTGCACCCCCCAACCCCCAGTTTGTGTTGTGAGATTAAGAGTCTCTTATGGTTTGTCTCTCTCCTGATCCCATCTGACTCTAGTTAATTTTTGATAGCTTCCTTACTATTTTGTATCACAAGATGTTTCAGGCTCATTTTGTACATTTCCTACTGCAGAACTGGTAGCTCTTTCTCTAAGAAGCTCTGCTATTTAAGAAAAAAGAAAATTTAATGGGAAATAGCATTGCAAGATGCCAATCTGGCACTAGAGATGTTCATTGCTTCTCAGTTTGTCCTTATTTTTAAGGCTTTTCGGTGGACAGAGCTAGGAAAATAGAAGTACTAAAGTAAAAATACCTTGTAAGTTCATACTGATACTTTCAATCCAAATTCAAGATCAGCTTTTATCTTGAGGTTCTTAATTTCTTCTGTTTTATACCTGTATTTCCTTTTTTTTTAGGATTTTATTTATTTATTTGATAGACAGTGAGAGAGGGAACACAAGCAGGGGGAGTGGGAGAGGGAAAAGCAGGCTTCCTACTGAGCAAGGAACCTGATGCGAGGCTAGATCCCAGGACCCTGTCATCATGACCTGAGCCAAAGGCAGACGCTTAACGACTGAGCCACCCAGGTGCCCCAACCTGTATTTCCTTTTTTCATACTGAAAATCTGATAGAATTACTATGCCTGTTAGTTGCTCATTTACTTCAATTCCACATGACACATACACAGTTGCCAAGGAATAACTGTACCGATATACCACCACTAATTTTGGTTATTGCAAACAGTTCTAAAAGGTTTTTTTTTTCTTTTTGTATATGTTATTCACATTCCTCCCAGTTTTTCTTTACAGTAGCCATATGTATTGTCAGAGCATATAATCATTAAATATTATGTTCTCTCCATCTCAGTCTTAGTTCTACAATTAACTCTGTATTTAGTGCTTACCACCAGTCTTTATGATGATGATTTTTTTTTAAGTTATTTATTTGGAAGAGAGAAAAAGAGAGCATGAGAGCGAGAGAGCATGAACGGAACGAGAAGGTGAGGGAGAAGCAGACTTTCCACTGAGAAGGGAGCCAGGTGCAGGGCTGTATCCCAGGAACCTGGAATCATGACCTGACCCAAAAACTGATGCTTAACTGACTGAGCCACCCAGGGACCCCATAATGATGTTTTTTTTTAGTCATTTTGGTTGTCTCAAGCCTTCTCTTTAATAGATGCCTTAGGAAAGGCTCATGGGAAATTTTATCATGAATTTTCTTGCTTGCTTTTAACATTCTCTCTGTGTTTTTTATATCTGAAGGTCATTTTTGCTGAAAATAAAATCCTTGGCTCACATTTTCTTTCCTTGAATATCTCAAATCTGTAACTCCAGTTTTTTTCTGGAAAACACATTGCTATTAAAAAGTCTGAGGGTGGTCTTCTTTTCTTTTCTTTTTAAAAAATTTTACACATGATCTTTTGGCCTGAATCACAAAGGATTATTTTTAAGTCCATTCATTTTACTGGAATGTCTTGTTGATCATTCTGGGTTGTTACTCTCTGCTACATGGTGGGCTTTTTCAATATGTAGCTTCAGACTTTAGGAATTTAAAATTTCAGATAAGTATTTTTTAGGGCTTTTTTTTTTTTTTTGGTGTGTGTTTTTCTGTAACTTTGTTTTTCTTCTTCAGGGAATTTGACTCATCAATCTTTACCACTTTCTCCTGATTCCTTTTTTATGGTCTAACTTTAAAAAAATTTTAAAAAATAAGTTATTAGGAATAATTTTAGGTTTATTATAGAAAATATGCAAAGATAGTTTAGGGTTCAGTATGCTTCTGACCCAGTATTCCCTAATGTTAACATGTTACATTAGCAAATTGCATTTGTCAAAACTGAGAAACCAGGGTTGATTCATAGCTAAACTCCATATTTTCTCCATTAACTATTCCAGGATCAAATTATAGGGCATCACATTGTGTGTAGTACATTTCTTTTTCTTTCTCTTTCCTTTTAAAAATTGAGATAATCATAGAGTCATATGCAGTCATAATAAAATAAAACAGAGATCCCTTGTACAGTTTGTTTTGTTTCCCTTAATGGTTAAAGTTTTAGAAAACTGTTGAATAATATCACAATGAGGATACCAACATTAGTACGTACCTTGTTTTAGTTGTATATTTGTCTCTGCATGTTTGTGTGTGTGTAAGTTCTGTACAATTTTATTGCTTGTGTAGGTTCATGTATCCACCACCACAGTTAAGATAGTGATCTATTTCAACACCACAAAGACCCCTTGTGTTGCTTTTTTATAACTTTAGCCGCCGCCTTCTACCCTCCTACCTCCAACCCCTTCCTAAGTACTGGCAATCACTAATCTGTCTTCCATTTCTAAAATTCTGTGATTCCAAAAATATTATATAGGAATAGGACTATATAATACGTAACTTTTGGAAAATTGGCTCTCTTTTTAAAATTCAACATAATTGGAGACATATCTAAATTAGTGGATGTATCAGTAGTTTGTTCCTTTTTATTGCTGTGTAGTATTCTTTGCTGTGTATCTTTAATCATTTTCTTGTTGAAGGACTTCTTTGCTGATTACAATTTTGGGTTTTTAAAACCGAAGCTGTTATGGGCACTAATGTATAGGTTATTGTGTGAACTCTCTGAGATAAAATTGCTGGGTCATAAGGTAGTTGCATGTTTAGCTTACAGGTAATTTCTTTTTGATTTGTAAAATTATTCTTTATTTTTTAGCTTTTTTTTTTTTAAAGATTTTTAATTTATTTAACAGAGAGAGATCACAAGTAGGCAGAGAGGCGGGCAGAGAGAGAGAGAGGGAAGCAGGCTCCCCGCTGAGCAGAAAGCTCGATATAGGACTTGATCCCAGAACCCCGAGATCATGATCTAAGCTGAAGGCAGAGGCTTAACCCACGAGCCACCCAGGCGCCCCTGTAAAATTATTCTTTAACTTTCTATTTTTCTTTTAATTTTTTAAAAAAATTTATTTGACAGAGAGACACAGTGAGAGAGGGAACACAAGCAGGGAGAGTGGGAGAGGGAGAAGCAGGCTTCTCACTGAGCAGGGAGCCCAATGTGGGACTTGATCCCAGGACTCTGGGATCATGACCTGAGCCAAAGGCAGATGCTTAATGACTGAGCCACCAAGGTGCCCCCACTTTCTATTTTTCTTAAGGCATGATTTATTATGATTATTCATTTTACTTTAAAAAATTTTTTTAGTTTCATATTCATTGCCAAAATTATTTTTTAAACTTTCCGTTACTTCTTGAGTTTCCTCTTCACTTCTGGGTTTTTCTGTTTTATTTCAAACCAAGGAAAACATGCATGTGTTCAGCAAAGTTTGCAAGTAAATTTGATACATATCTATCGTATACCTACTGTTTATGCTCTGCTGCGCTGTTAGATGTTGTATAAAATTTACAGTTAGCTATTAATTTTTGTTAAGAATGTTTTAATATTGGAAGTAGATATTGTCATTGTTATTTTTGAGCTTTATTCAGGTATAATTGACAATGTGTATATTTAAGATGTACAATGTAATGTTTCTCTCTGCATGTACATTGTTAAATGATTACCTCAATCAAGCAAATTGCCCTTTTGTGTGTGTGGTGAGAACATTTAAGATGTACTGTCTCAGCAAATTTCAGGCATTCAATGCAGTGTTATTAACTGTAGTCACTGTGCTATACAGCAGATCCCCAGAATTTGTTCTTTCTGTGTAAGTGAAAGTTTGTATACTTTGACAAACATCTTTTTATTTCCCTCACCCACTTTTCCCTGGCAACCACCATTTTACTGTCTGCTTCTACAAATTTGACTTTTTTAGATTCCAGCATAAGTGAGATCATGCAGTATTTGTCTTTCTGAGTTGGCATTTATTTCACTTAGCATAATGTCCTCCAGGTTCATCCATGTTCTCATAAATGACAGGATTTCATTGTTTTTTTAGGGCTGAGTGATATTTCATTGTGTATATGCAACATATTTTCTTCATCTGTTCATCTGTCAATGGATACTTAGGTGATTCTATATTTTAGCTATTGTAAGTAATGCTGCAATGAACATGAAATTGCAGATATCTCTTTAAGATACTGCTTTCTTTTCCTTTGGATATATATCCAGAAGTGGGATTGCTGGATCATAAGGTAGTTCTATGTTTAATTTTTTGAGGAACCTCCAGACTGTTTTCTATAATAGCTGTATCAACTTATATTCCCACCAACAGTGTACAAGGGTTCTTTTTTTTCTCTACATCCTGGCCAATGCTTGTTATCTGTTGTCTTTTTGATAATAGCCATTCTAACAGGTATGATGTGATATTGCAGTTTTGATTTATATTTCCCTGATGATTTTTGGTGTTGAGCATTTTTTCATGTATATTTTGGCCATTTATATGTCTTCTTTGGAGAAATGTCTGTCCAGTTCCTTTGCCCATTTTATTTATTTATTTATTTATTTATTTATTTATTTTGAAGGTCAAGCAAAGCTTTATTTCATCTGCCCATTTTAAAATAAGGTTTTCTTGCTATTGAGTTGAGTTTCTTGTGTATTTTGGATATTAATCCTTTATCAGATGTTTGCAAATATTTTCTCCCATTCTGTAGGTTGCCTCTTTATAGTCTTGTTTCCTTTGCTGTGTGGCTTTTTAGTTTGACACAATCTCATTTGTCTTTTTTTGCTTTTGTTTGTACTTTTCAGGTTGTATCCAAGAAATTATGTCAAGAAGCTTTCCCCCATGCTTTCTTCTACTAGTTTTATAATTTCAGGTCTTGCGTTTAAGTCTTTAATACAGTTTGAGTTGATTTTTTTATGTGGTGTGAGATAAGGGTCCAGTTTTGTTCTTCTGCACGTGGATACCAGTTTTGTCAGCACTGTTTATTAAAGGGACTGTCCTTTCCCCATTGTGTGTTCTTGGCACCTTTTTTGAAGATCAATTGGCTATAAATATATGGATTTATTTCTGGGCTCTTTATACTGTTCCATTAGTCTGTATGACTGTTTTATGCAAATATCTTAATGTTTTGATTACCATAGCTTTATGGTATATATTTTTCCCCAATTTATTAAATTTAAATTTTAGGTAGTTAACATACAGGATAATATTGGTTTCTGGAGCAGAATTCAGTGATTAATCACTTACATACAACACCCAGGGCTCATCATAACAAGTGCCCTCCTTAATACTCATCACCCATCTAGCTTTGGTATATTTTGAAACCAAAAGCATGTTGCCTCCAGCTTTGCTTTTGCTCGAGATTGCTTTGTCCGTTCTGGGTTTTTTGTGGTTCCGTATGATTTAGACTTTTAAAAAAATTTTTGTGAAAAAAAAAAAGGCATTGGAATTTTGATAGGGATTGCATTGAATCTGTAGATTGCTTTGAGTGTGGTATGGATTTTTAATAATGTTCTTTAGGTCTGTGACTATGAATATCTTTCCATTTTTATGTTTTTTCTGAATTCCTTTCTTCAATGTGTTATAATTTTGAGTGTATAGATCTTTTACTTCCTTAGTTAAATGTATTCCTAAGTACTTTATTTTTTTAAACTGCGAAGATAAGTGGGATTATTTTCTTAATTTGGGAGGGATAGCTTGTTGTTGGTATAAAGGAACATAATAATTTTTATATATTGATTTTATATTCTGAAACTTTATTGAATTCATTTATTAGTTGTAATAATTTTTTAAAAAGATTGCACTCCTGGGTATTTACCCCAAAGGCACAGATGTAGTGAAAAGATGGGCCATCTGTACCCCAATGTTTATAGCAGCAATGGCCACGGTCACCAAACTATGGAAAGAATGAATGGATAAGGAAGATGTGGTCCATATACACTATGGAGTATTATGCCTCCATCAGAAAGGATGAATACCCAACTTTTGTAGCAGCATGGACGGAACTGGAAGAGATTATGCTGAGTAAAATAAGTCAAGCAGAGAGAGTCAGTGATCATATGGTTTCACTTATTTGTGGAGCATAACAAATAGCATGGAGGACAAGGGGCGTTAGAGAGGAGAAGGGAATTTGGGTAAATTGGAAGGGGAGGTGAACCATGAGAGACTATGGACTCTGAAAAACAATCTGAGGGGTTTGAAGTGGCGGGGGGGTGGGAGGTTGGGGTACCAGGTGGTGGGTATTATAGAGGGCACGGATTGCATGGAGCACTGGGTGTGGTGAAAAAAAATAATGAATAATGTTTTTCTGAAAATAAATAAATTGATAAAAAAAAGGAAAAAAAAAGATATATATTGAAGAGAAAGAGAGAGAGAAAAGGGATAAGCAAGGGGAAGGGCAGATGGAGAGAAACTCAAGCAAACTCCATGTTGAGTGCTGAGCCTGAGGCAGGGCTTGATCCCACACTCCTGAGATTATGACCTGAGCCAAAATCAAGAGTTGGACGCCCAACGAACTGAACCACCCAGGCACCTCTAGTTGTTATAATTTTTTGGTGGAGTCTTTAGGGTTTCCTGCATGTAAAATCATGTTATTTGCAAACAGAGACAATTTTACTTATTTCTGATTTGGATGCCTTTTATTTTTTTCCTTGCCTAATTGATCTGGCTAGGACTTTTTTTTTTTTTTTAATTTATTTATTTTTTTCAGTGTAACAGTAGTCATTGTTTTTTTGCACCACACCCAGTGCTCCATGCAATCCGTGCCCTCTCTAATACCCACCACCTGGTTCCCCCAACCTTCCACCCCCCGCCCCTTCAAAACCCTCAAATTGTTTTTCAGAGTCCATAGTTTCTCATGGTTCATGAGAGAACCTTCCAATTTCCCTCAACTCCCTTATCCTCTCCATCTCCCCTTGTCCTCCATGCTATTTGTTATGCTCCATAAATAAGTGAAACCATATGATCATTGACTCTCTCTGCTTGAGGTTCCTCAAAAAGTTAAAAATAGAACTACCCTACAATCCAGCCACTGCACTACTAAGTATTTACCAAAAGGATAAAAAAAACTAATTCAAATGGATACATTTGTACTCCTTTTTTTATTTGCAATAGCCAAGATATGAAAGCTGCCCAAGTGTCCTTCAATCAATAAATGGATGAAAAAGATGTGAGATATATATATATAGATAATATATATAAAATATGAGATATGTATATCTATACATATATGTATATACATATAGAGTATACATATATGTTATGTATATGTATACATATATATCTATACATACATATATACATATATGTATATGTATACATATATCTATACATATATCTATCTATATCTATAGATCTATATATCTAGATATATACATGTATATGTATACATATATATCTATACATATATGTATAGATATACATATCTCATTTTATATATATATATTATCTATATATATATCACATCTTTTTCATCCATTTATTGATTGAAGGACACTTCAATAGAAGTGTCACTTCAATAGGACACTAGGACAATAGGAGCTAGGAAGTACAATGCTAAATGAAATAAGTCAGTCAGAAAAGACAAATACCATATGGAATCACTCATGTAGAACTTAAGAAAAAGGTGAGCAAAGAGGAGAAAAAGAGAGAGATACAAAGAAATAGACTCTTAATCATAGAGAACAAACTATGGTTACCAGAGTTGAGGTTCGGGGTGATGGGTTACTAGGTGATGGGGATTAAGGAGTATACTTGTTGTGATAAGTACTGGGTGATGTAAGGAACTATTTAATCCCTATATTGTACACCTGAAACTAATATAACACTACATGTTAGCTAAGTGGAATTAAAATAATTTTAAGTGGTTTTTTGAAAAGATCAAAAAAAATTGATAAAGCTCTAGCCAGGCTGATCAAGGAAAAACAAAGAAGACACAAACTATCAATACCAATTATGAGAAAGGAAAAATCACTATAGATCTAATATACATTAAAATATTACAACATACACTAAAATACTATAACACTACAAATTAATTCTATTCCCATAAATTCATCAACATAGAAGAAATGGGACAATTCTTTAAAAGATACAAGCTAACAAAACTCATTAAAGAAGAAAGACAACGTAAATACACATACACACACACACACGCACACAAATTCCTACATCCCTTATTTATTATTTATTTATTCGCTCATTCAGATTATGTCAATAGCTAGTCCATAAACTCTTTGAAAGTGAAAGTATTAATACTTCATAGGAAAAATAAAAAAAGAACTATACTGTACATAGCACTATTATAGGTAATCATGCTAAATTTTATGTTTAATGATAAAATGTTGTTTGGTCTTTAAAAGCCTCAGCAGGGAGAAATACAAGAGCTCTTGCACAAAATAAGTACCTGAATAAAACCAATTTCTGCTAAAGTTTTCTTCTACTCTGAGTAGTAATAATGTTTAGGGCAATCATGGTCCTTAACTAAGAAAGAAGTAGTGGAGAGTTTGTTTCTATAACAGGTTATCCTGAATAATCTAACTAGCATATAACATTTAGGAAAGATGTATGAAACAGGAAAGAAAACCACTCCTCAAAGGGCAACATAGGACCATGTATTAGTATATATGTAACTACTAAGAAGACAACACAGGCTCACATTTAAGTAAATGGGATCATATGTAACCACTCACTTAAACTGTGAGACTCATAACTATAGTTTAAAAAAAAAATCACAACCCACCATTACATAGACTAAACTTTCTTTTCAACTCTAGAGGTTGAATTTTCTATAGTAATCATTAATGAAGGAAATGAACACTAAAACTAAAGAGTCTTTATTAGGCACAGAGATTTGTACTAATCAAAGAAAGTCAGAGCAGAACCTAATTTATCAAACAAATTCACTTCATCTTCAAATTTTTCAGACCACATTAGGAACAAGCACACACACACACACACACACACACACACACACAAAATCAACCAACTGATGGGACTCTGAGAAGATGGGTGTAGGAGACAGCACTGATTGTGGATCTTCCTGAATTCCCACATAAAAACTGACAAAGCAGATAACAAAGCCAAAAACCTATATACAGCATATACAACTTCCACAAAAAAACCAAAAACTATGTTGCAAAATTTCCCACAAACTCTAAAATAAACACGATATAGACAAACCACCAGCAGCCACAAGATCTGCATGTCAGTTGCTGTCCATATGGAAGGAAGAGGGAAGTGAAGGGGGATGGCAGAATGTTCCACCCCAAATATGCCATTTGGACATAAAGATTATTTTGAGCTAAGGTCATTGAAAAACAGCAGGAATAAAAAGATGCTCTGACCTCCACTTTTTCTTCCTGAAAGCAAGATATAAAACCCCACATTGAAGATGTCCTGGGAAAGTAACGTTCTTATCTGCAGAGATGGAGACTTGAGGCTGAGAGGAATTTGTAAAAACAAATCTTGTCTGTGAATTCTTATCTTCCTAGTCACTTCTCCATGAGTAACCACCCCTTTGCCTTGTATCATTATCACAATTTACAGTTCTCTGTCCAACTCAATATATAAGTGTTCTACTCTAACTGCTTCTTTTGGTCTTCATATCCTTATGAGTGCTCCAGTGTCACTTAAAATTTATACTTAATAAATCTGTATGCTTTCCCTGTTAACCTGTCCTATGTAAATTTAATTCTCAGGCCCAGTGAAAAACCTTAAAGGTACAGAGGTAAAATAATGCTCCCCTATAGAAGCTGTAAGAAGTGACAGACAGGATACCAAGAGAACCACAAAGGAACTAGTGGATATTCACTGGAAAATGTGCTGAGCCAATTAAAGAACAGCAAATGAAAAAGAGGTATATCCTTTCTCCAACAGCACCTAAATGCAAGGAACCTGCAAGGTCTGAAATGGTTAAAGAGTCTGGGCCCCATGAACTCTCAAAAATGAAGAGTCAGGGTTCTCTTTCAGAACAGGGTCTCTATTGAGGATGGAATAAAAATTCATTAAGACAGAGTCAACAGAGAACAAAGGAAGACCCAGATAAAGAGAGTTGGGATAGTGGAAAAAGAGCCTGGAAATCTCAGAAATCCAATGGCCACATTTTGAACCAACATTGGAAAACAATGTAAAAGGGAGCTCTGCAAAGTAAGCAAAGCTATCCAAAATAAATTTCCTTCTAAAAATTCAGCAACATTGGGGCGCCTGAGTGGCTCAGCAGGTTGATGCCTCTGCCTTCAGTCCCGGTCATCATCCCGGGACCCTGGGATTGAGCCCCGCATCGGGCTCTCTACTCAGTGCAGAGCCTGCTTCTCTCTCTCTCTCTCTCTGCCTGCCTCTCTGCCTACTTGTGTTCTCTGTCAAATAAATAAATAAAATCTTTTAAAAAAAAATGAGCACCCGAAAAGTAACGCAATTTCCATACAAAGTTATTATAAGAAAAAGAGCAAAATAATATCCATACAGAAAATGGAAGCATCTCAAAGAGCCATGAGTGGCTGCATGAGTTAGTATTCCACCAATAGTGCAAGAAGTTTCCTTTTTCTCCACATCCTTGACAACACCTGTTGTTTCTTGTGTTGTTGATTTTTAACTCTTCTGACACCTGAGATCTCATTGTGGTTTTGATTTGCATTTTCCTCATGGTAAGTAATGATGAACATCTTTTCATGTACTGTTGGCTATTTGTATGTCTTCTTTGGGGAAATGTCTGTTCATGTCTTCTGCCCATTTTTTAATTGGATTATTTGGTTTTTAGGTGTTGGATTTTGTAAGTTCTTCATATATTTTGGATATTAACCCTTTATTGGATATGTCATTTGCAAGTATCTTTTCCCATTCTGCAAGTTGCCATTTAGTTTTGTTGATGTTTCCTTTGCTGTGCAGAAATTTTTATTTTGATGTAGTCCCAACTGTTTATTTTTGCTTATTCTTCCTTGTCTCAGGAGATATCTCTCAAGTTGCTATGGCCAATGTCAAAGACGTTACTGCCTGTGTCTCTTCTAGGATTTTTATGGTTTCAGGTCTCACATTTAAGTCTTTATTTCACTTTGAATTTATTTTTTTGTATGGTGTAAAAAAAAAAATGTCCAGTTTGTTTGTTTCTTCTCAAGATTTTTTTTGCTTTCAAGATTTTATTTAAATTCAAGTTAGTTAATATATAGTGCAGTATTAGTTTCAGGGTTAGACTTTAGTGATTAATCACTTGCATATAGCATACAGGTTGCCCTCCTTATGCCCATCATCCATTTACACACACACAGTTCCAGTGTGTCATTTAAAGGCATTGTTTCTTTCTTGATTTTCTGTTTGGCTGATCTGTCCATTGATGTAAGTGGGTTGTTAAAGTCCCCTGCTATTACTGTGTTATTAAGGATTAGTTCCTTTATGTTTGTCATTGTTTTATGTATTTGGGTGCTCCTGGGTGGGTGTATAAATATTTACAGTTGTTATGTCTTCTTGTTGGATTGTCTCCTTTATTATTATACAAAGTTATTCATTCAGAAGTCATTGTCTTCTGCTACAGTATTTGTTTTAAACTCCCATTTATCTGATATAACTATTCCACTCTAGCTTTCTTTTGATATCCATTTGCATGATAAGTACTTCTTCACTCCCTCACTTTGAATCTGCTTGTGTCTTTAGGTCTGAAGTGAGTCTCTTATTTGCAGCGTATAGATGGATTTTTTTTTTTCATCAGTCTATCACCTTGTATCTTTTGGTTGGAGCATTTAGTCCATTTACATTCAGAATAATTGTTGATACGTATTTATTGCCATTTTATTACCTGTGTGGTCGTTTCTGGAGCTTTTCTCTGTTCCTTTCTTGTCTTTCTCTGTTATGGTTTGATGATTTTCTTTAGTGACACATTTGGATTTCTTTCTCTTTAGTCTTTGCACATTTGTTAGTGGTTTTTTTTTTTTTTTTTTTGATATAAGGTTACCATTAGGTTTGTATATAACTTCTCCTTGATGTAGTTGTCTGTGTTGCGTTTTAGGTCATTTAAGTTTGAACCCATTCTCTAAGAATCAACTTTTCGTTTTATTGATTTTCTCTGTTTTTCTCTTTTCAGTTTTATTGGTTTCTGCTCTAACCTTAGTTTCTTTTTTATCTGCTTTTATTTGTTTTATTTCGCTCTTCTTTTTCTAATTTCATACAGAAGGAGCATAGGTTGCTGATGTAAATTCCTTTTCCTTTTCCTTCTCTGCTAATATATGAGTTTAATGCTGTTTGAATATTAACATTTTATTATATTATATTTAAATATTATATTTAAATTTTAGCAAAACCATGTAGTTTATCAGGAAACCCTCCTGAAAGAATGGAGTTCATGAGGGGTGCATAAAAAGAATTTTGCAGCATAATATGCATGAATTTTTGGCAAAGTAGGAGAAAATAACGTGCTGGCCGGAGAAGAAATGTTAGAAGTTGATGTTTGTAAATGAAGTTATGATGAAAGAAAAGGGATTAAAGATAACTTCAAAGATATTATTTGCCACTAAACAATTACATATCTGTATTTTATTTATTTTATTTAGAAAATGTTGGTGGTAATTGAAGTGCAGTGCAGTTGCCACCAAAAAGAACACTATGTAACTACACTGTACATACTCAGATGTATTTTTAAAGACATCATGCTATTTTCTGTGTCTAATATATATCACCTATACAGTTTATTTCACTTATAGATGATATAGTTACAGGGCATGAGAAGTCTGTATCCATTATAGTGATTGCTGTGTTTTTTTTTTTTTTCTTGCAGAAATGCTGAGCCGATTATCAGGATTAGCAAATGTTGTTTTGCATGAATTATCAGGAGAGGACACTGATGAGAATATGAGGGCTTCCCTAGACCCTGTGAGTAGCTCTGTTCTGAATTAAACTGATGAGACATATATTCCATGTTCTTCTGAGGGAAAGAATTTAAGATAGAAGGTTTTGAGCAGACTCCATTTTGCTAGGTGGAAGAAAGGATTAAGAAAAGTATTGATACTTTATAATGATCCTTCTCCTGTAATTTTGTAGTCTGTGAGTCACAGTGAAGGGAATCAAATCCTGGATGAATTGTTTTAACTTCTCCTCAGATATATGTCCTGTTCCCTGGGAAAGGTTTGAATAATAAGTGGCAGAACTGGGGCGCCTTTCAGATTTGAAAATATGTTTGCTATTGTAAATTTATCAACACTTCTCTTACAGCTTGTATTATGTTTTTTGATAGCCACATGAGGAATCAAAAGAAGTCCTTTAGTTTTCTGAAAGACAAGCAGTACTGCCTAGTGGTTAAGATAATTTTATTCAACTGCTCCCTTAAATTTAAATTTTGGGCTCCTCCACTTAATAGTTTGTTATCTTTGTTTCCTTTTATTTTTCTCTTTGGTAAAATTAGGATAATAACATAAATGAGATAATGTTTTGTTCTGTGAAATGCTTCACATTTACAAAATAATGATTTTAATGGATATGATAATAAGTATTATTAGATCAGAGTTGGAAAGATTTCTTAAGTATGGAAATGAGATGGGCAAAAGATAAGATGAAGTTGGAATGAAGAAACTCTTTTTTGGACACTAATACTCTTTCTCTGATGCGCTGGCAACTTTTTATCTAAATACTAGGCATTACCCCAAGAATCTGACATGGAATTTAATGATAGAACACAAGAGGATGTTCTGGAGCGCCTGGCTTATGCTGAGCAGTTGGTGGTGGAGCTAAAAGAAATCATTAGAGAGAAGGACATTCAATTGCAGCAAAAAGATGAAGTTCTACAGGTACCGTGGTTTTTCTCTTTTCTTGCCAAGCATTGGTTAAAAGATAGACACACTATTTGCTTAGATTTTTTTTTTCCACTTAGATTATTGGAGAATGTGATTCTTATTTCCCTAATACTGTAAAATGATGACTCCTAAGAATACTTTTGTTATGTATTAGGTACATGATGAATAAACATTTATATATTTACTGTCATTGTTCTCTCACAGGAAGAAAGAAAAGCTGCTGATAACAAAATAAAAAAACTAAAACTTCATGCTAAGGCCAAATTAACTTCTTTGAATAAACACATAGAAGAAATGAAGGCACAAGGAGGGACTGTTTTGCCTACAGAACCTCAGTCAGAGGAGCAAGTCTCCAAGGTATGGTAATGGGATATACTACACATTTTCTGAGTGGAAAAGTCTCCCATGAATAGCAGATCTTCACAAGTCACAAAAATTTATGAGGCTAAAGTAGTACAGCACTAAATGTTGTCCTTTCTTATCGAGCTTGCAGTCTAGCTGGGCTCTAGGCCACACACACACAGAATACAAGGCCAACAGAAAATGTAGACATGAAATGTGACCTAGGCTTTCACAGAATTGAAAAAGGCTAACGGGACCAAGAAATGCTGCAGTGAGGCATTTGAATAGGAGAGGCATATTCTTTACGCAGGAATTTCATCTTTGATTAGAAGATTAAACTATGTGGTCTGTTAAGATTTCTGCAGCTTCAGTTCTTTAATCCAGTGACTTGACACAGAATATTCTGTGTCCTCATATAGCCACATGGTAGAGGATTAAAGTTTCATCCACTGTAATTGAATCAACTAGATTGCCTTGGGTTCCTGTTGTAAGGGGTGCTTTCTAGGTTTATGACTGCCGCCAGCAAAATAATTTAAGGTCGAGGTTGGAGACAGGAGTACTGAAAGTGGTGCCTTTTGAGAAATATTGTCCCAGTACTTACTTTCATTAGTTTCCTGTACAGTTAAATCCCAAATATTCACATTTAGTCAGCCATTTGGTGAACAAGAATCTTCAATTTTTTTTCATTTATTTATTTTCAGCATAACAGTATCATTATTTTTTCACGACACCCAGTGCTCCATGCAATCCGTGCCCTCTATAATACCCACCACCTGGAACCCCGACCTCCCATCCCCCCGCCACGTCAAACCCCTCAGATTGTTTTTCAGAGTCCATAGTCTCTCATGATTCACCTCCCCTTCCAATTTACCCCAACCCCCTTCTCTCTAACTCCCCATGTCCTCCATGCTTTTTGTTATGCTCCACAAATAAGTGAAACCATATGATAATTGACTCTCTCTGCTTGACTTATTTTACTCAGCATAATCTCTTCCAGTCCCGTCCATGTTGCTACAAAAGTTGGGTATTCGTCCTTTCTAATGGAGGCATAATACTCCATAGTGTATATGGACCACATCTTCCTTATCCATTCGTCCGTTGAAGGGCATCTTGGTTCTTTCCACAGTTTGGCGACCGTAGCCATTGCTGCTGTGAACATTGGGGTACAGATGGCCCTTCTTTTCACTACATCTGTATCTTTGGGGTAAATACCCAGGAGTGCAATGGCAGGGTCATAGGGAAGCTCTATTTTTAATTTCTTGAGGAATCTCCACACTGTTCTCCAAAGAGGCTGCACCAACTTGCATTCCCACCAATAGTGTAAGAGGGTTCCCCTTTCTCCACATCCTCTCCAACACATGTTGTTTCCTGTCTTGCTAATTTTGGCCATTCTAACTGGTGTAAGGTGATATCTCAATGTAGTTTTAATTTGAATCTCCCTGATGGCTAGTGATGATGACCATATTTTCATGTGTCTGATAGCCATTTGTATGTCTTTATTGGAGAAGTGTCTGTCCATATCTTCTGCCCATTTTTTGATATGATTGTCTGTTTCATGTGGGTTGAGTTTGAGGAGTTCATTATAGATCCTGGATATCAACCTTTTGTCTGTACTGTCATTTGCAAATATCTTCTCCCATTCCGTGGGTTGCCTCTTTGTTTTGTTGACTGTTTCCTTTGCTGTGCAGAAGCTTTCGATTTTGATGAAGTCCCAAAAGTTCATCTTCGCTTTTGTTTCTTTTGCCTTTGGAGACATATCTTGAAAGAGTTGCTGTGGCTGATATCGAAGAGATTACTGCCTATGTTCTCCTCTAGGATTCTGATGGATTCCTGTCTCACATTGAGGTCTTTTATCCATTTTGAGTTTATCTTTGTGTACGGTGTAAGAGAATGGTCAAGTTTCATTCTTCTCCATATAGCTGTCCAGTTTTCCCAGCACCATTTATTGAAGAGACTTTTTTCCACTGTATATTTTTTCCTGTTTTGTTGAAGATTATTTGACCATAGAGTTGAGGGTCCATATCTGGGCTCTCTACTCTGTTCCACTGGTGTATGTGTCTGTTTTTATGCCAGTACCATGCTGTCTTGGTGATCACAGCTTTGTAGTAAAGCTTGAAATCAGGTAACATGATGCCCCTAGTTTTATTTTTGTTTTTCAACATTTCCTTAGCGATTCGGGGTCTCTTCTGATTCCATATAAATTTTAGGATAATTTGCTCCAGCTCTTTGAAGAATACCGGTGGAATTTTGATCGGAATAGCATTAAAAGTATAGATTGCTCTAGGCAGTACAGACATTTTAACAATGTTTATTCTTCTGATCCAAGAGCATGGAATGGTCTTCCATCTTTTTGTGTCTTCTTCAATTTCTTTCATGAGTGTTCTGTAGTTCCTCGAGTACAGATCCTTTACCTTTTTGGTTAGGTTTATTCCTAGGTATCTTATGGTTCTTGGTGCTATAGTAAATGAAATCAATTCTCTAATTTCCCTTTCTGTATTTTCATTGTTAGTGTATAAGGAAGCCACTGATTTCTGCACTTTGACTTTGTATCCTGCCACGTTGCTGAATTGCTGTATGAGTTCTAGTAGTTTGGGGGTGGAGTCTTTTGGGTTTTCCCTATAAAGAATCATGTCATCTGCAAAGAGAGAGAGTTTGACTTCTTCATTACCAATTTGGATACCTTTTATTTCCCTTTGTTATCTGATTGCTGTTGCTAGGACTTCTAATACTATGTTGAACAAGAGTGGTGAGAGTGAGCATCCTTGTCGTGTTCCTGATCTCAACGGGAAGGCTGCAAGCTTTTTCCCATTGAGGATGATATTTGCTGTGGGTTTTCATAGATAGATTTGATGAAGTTCAGGAATGTTCCCTCTATCCCTATACTTTGAAGCGTTTTAATCAGGAACAGATGCTGGATTTTGTCAAATGCTTTTTCTGCATCAATTGAGAGGACCATGTGTTTCTTCTCTCTTCTCTTATTAATTTGTTCTATCCCATTGATTGATTTGTGAATGTTGAACCATCCCTATAGCCCAGGAATGAATCCCACCTGGTCGTGGTGGCTAATCTTTTAAATGTGCTGTTGGATCCTGTTTGCTAGGATCTTGTTGAGAATCTTAGCATCCATATTCATCAGTGATATTGGTCTGAAATTCTCCTTTTTGGTAGGGTCTTTGCCTGGTTTGGGGATCAGGGTAATGCTGATCATAGAAAGAGTCAGGAAGTTTTCCTTCTGCTTCAATTTTTTGAAACAGCTTCAGGAGAATAGGTGTTATTTCTTCTTTGAAAGTTTGGTAGAATTCCCCAGGGAATCCATCAGGTCCTGGGCGCTTGTTTTTTGGGAGGTTTTTGATCACCGCTTCAAAATGTTACTAGATATTGGTCTATTCAGGTTGTCAATTTCTTCCTGATTAAATTTTGGGAGTTTATAGTTTTCCAGGAATGTATCAATTTCATCTAGGTTTCTTAGCTTATTGGCATATAACTGTTGATAATAACTTCTGATGATTGTTTCTACTTCCTTGGTGTTCGTTGTGATCTCTCCCTTTTCATTCATAATTTTATGTAAGAATCTTCAATTTTTTGAAGTTTGTATAGAATATATGGAGGCTGGCATATCAAATGTGCACACTGCAGTTGGCCTAGACTTAACTCTGTATAAGAAATCTGTTTATTTTTATTTTTAAAATTATACCTTGTTTTGCTCTTTGATTCACTAGTATTCTTTTTTTAAAAATTTATTTTTTATTTATTTTCAGCATGACAGTATTCATTATTTTTGCACCACACCCAGTGCTCCATGCAATCTGTGCCCTCTATAATACCCACCACCTGGTACCCCGACCTCCCCCCCCCCCCCCCCCCCCCCGCCACTTCAAACCCCTCAGATTGTTTTTCAGAGTTCATAGTCTCTCATGATTCACCTCCCCTTCCAATTTCCCCCAAGTCCCTTCTCTCGATCTCCCCATGTCCTCCATGCTATTTGTTATGCTTCACAAATAAGTGAAACCATATGATAATTGACTCTCTCTGCTTGACTTATTTTACTCAGCATAATCTCTTCCAGTCCCGTCCATGTTGCTACAAAAGTTGGGTATTCATCCTTTCTGATGGAGGCATAATACTCCATAATATATATGGACCACATCTTCCTTATCCATTCGTCCGTTGAAGGGCATCTTGGTTCTTTCCACAGTTTGGCGATGTGTACCCCAATGTTTATAGCAACAATGGCCACGGTCGCCAAACTATTCTTTTTTTTTAATTTAAATTCAATTAGCCAAAATACAGTATATCATTAGTTTCAGATGTAGAATATAGTAATTCATCAGTTGCATGTCACACCCAGTGTTCATCACATCATGGGCCCTCATTAATGCTCATTCACTACTCTTCTTAGTAGTGTTTTTAGTTCTTGGGAAATAAGGTTGTAATTGATTCTGTAGGCACAATACTGGGGTAACTGGTTACTTTCCTGGTACCCTGATTAGTCTTTCCTTTCTGTGTCTAATGCTCAGAAGACATTACTTTCCTACTTCAATAGCTTTATTTAACTTCTCAAGGCTTATTTTAGAAGCTTTTTCATTCCTCTCAAATAACTTGTTAATCTTGATTCTTTTCTTACTTCTTGTTTTTTCCTCTGGTAATTTGTTCTTATAGCTGTGGTACCAGCCTATCCCTATATTGCTTTGTTTCTTCTAACTGTCCCCCTACTGTGATTTTTAAATTACCTATTTCGTTTTATTTTATTAACTTGTTTTTAAATTTAAATTCAATTAGCCAACATACTCTACATCATTAGTTTCAGATGTAGAGTTCAGTAATTCATCAGTTGCTCCTTGCTCAGTGGGGAGACTGCTTTTCCCTCTGCCTGCCACTCTCCCTGCCTGTGCTCACTCTCTCTGTCTCCCTCTCTGACAAATAAATAGATAAAATCTTTATTATTAAAAAAAAAAAAAAAAAGGAATCTTCCATGGTTTGTCTCCCTCTCTCATGACTTCCCATTCGGTTTTGCCTCCTTTCCCCAACATCCTCTGCCTTGTTTCTCAAATTCCATGTATCAGTGAGATCTTATGATAATTTCTTTCTCTGATTGAGTTATTTTGCTTAGCATAGTACTCTCTAGTTCCATCCACATCACTACAAATGGCAAGATTTCTCTTTTTTCTTTGGGTAGCTGAGTAATATTCCATTGTATATATATACACCACATCTTTATCCATTCATCTGTCAACGGACATCTCAGTTCTTTCCATAGTTGAACATTGTGCACATTGCTGCTGTAAACATTGGGGTGCAGTTGCCCCTTTGGATCACTACATTTGTATCTTTGGGGTAAAACCCAGTAGTGCAATTGCTGGATCGTAGGGTAGCTCTGTTTTCAACTTTTTGAGGAACCTCCATACTCTTTTCCAGAGTGACTGCACCATCCTGCATTCCCACCAACAGTGTAGAAGGATTCCCCATTCTCTGCATCCTCGCCAACATCTGTCATTTCCTGACTTATTAATTTTAGCCGTTCTGACTGGTGTGAGGTAGTATTTCACTATGGTTTTGATTTCTGTTTCTCGATGCCAAGTGATGTGGAGCATTTTTTTCATGTGTCTATTAGCCATTTGTATGTCTTCTTTGGAGAAATGTCGGTTCATATTGTCTGCTTATTTCTTGACTGGATTATTTGGTTTTTTGGGTGTTGAGTTTGGTAGTTCTTTGTAGATCTTGGGTACTAGCCCTTTATCTGATATGGCATTTGCAAATATCTTTTCCCATTTCATACATTGCCTTTTAGTTTTGGTGACTGTTTCCTTTGCTGTGCAGAAGCTTTTAACTTGATTAAGTCCCAGTAGTTCATTTTTGCTTTAGTTTTGCTTGCATTTGGAGACGTGTTTGGCAAGAAGTTGCTGCAGCCAAGGTTGAAGAGGTTGTTACCTGTATTCTCTAGGATTTGATGGATTCCTGTCTCACATCTAGGTCTTTAATCTATTTTGAGTTTGTCTTTGTGTATGGTATAAGAATATCATCTGGTTTCATTCTTCTACATGTGGCTGTCCAGTTTTCCCGGCACCATTTATTCAAAGTACTGGCCTTTTTCCATTGAATATTCTTCCCTGCTTGTCGACGATTAGTTGACCATGGAGGTGAGGGTCCATTTCTGGGTTCTCCAATCTGTTCCACTGATCTATGTGTCTGTTTTTGTGCCACTACTGTACTTTCTTAATGATAACAGCTTTGTAATTTAACTTGAAGTCCAACATTGTGATACCACCAGGTTTTCTTTTTTCAACATTCCCCTAGCTGTTTGGGGTCTTTTCTGGTTCCATACAAATTTTCGGATTATTCATTCTGTGAAACGAATGTCAATGATATAGTGATAAGAATTGCATTGAATGTGCAGATTGCTCTGGGTAATGTAGATATTTTAACAATATTTATTATTCCAATCCATGAGCATGGAATGATTTTCCATTTCTCTGTGTCTTCCTCAATTTCTTTCATAAATGTTCTGTAGTTTTTAAAATACAGTTGGTTTACCTTTTTGGTTAGGTTTATTCCTAGGTATCTTACGGTTTTAGTTACAGTTGTGAGTGGGATCAATTTCTTAATTTCTGTTTCTTCTGTCTTGTTGTTAGTATATCAAAATGCAACTGATTTCTGTGTATTGATTTTATATCCTGCCACTTTTTTGAATTCCTGTATGAGTTCTAGAAATTTTGGCGTGGAATCTTTTGGGTTTTCCACATTGAATATCATATCATCTGCAAAGAGTGAGAGTTTGACTTCTTTGCTGATTCAGATGCTTTAATTTCTTTTTGTTGTCTGATTGCTTAGGCTAGGACTTCTAGTACTATGTTGAATAGCTATGGTGATAGTGGACATCCCTGCCGCGTTCCTGACAGGGGAAAAGCTCTCAGTTTTTCCCCATTGATAGTGATACTTACTGTGCGCTACTCATATATGGCTTTTATGATATTGAGGTATGTTCCCTCTATCCCTACATTGTGAAGAGTTTTAAGAAAGGAACCTGTACTTTGTTGAATACTTTTTCTGCATCTGTTGAGGGGAATCATATGGTTCTAGTGCTTTTATTTATGTAGTATATCACATTTGTGGATGTTGACTACCCTTGCAGCCCAGGAATAAATCCCAGTTGGTTGTGGTGAATAATCCTTTTAAGATACTGTTGGATCCTTGGCTAGTATTTTGGTGAGAATTTTTACATCCATGTTCATAAGATAGATTGGTCTGTAATTCTCCTTTTTGGTGGGGTCTTTGTCTGGTTTTTGGATCAAAGTAATGCTGGCTTCATAGAATGACTTTGAAGTTTTCCTTCCATTCTGTTTTTTGAAGCGGCTTCAGAAGAATAGGTATTAGTTCTTTAAATGTTTGGTAGAATTTCCTGGGGAAGCCATCTGGCCCTGGAGTCTTCTTTGTTGGGAAGTTTTTTTTTCTTTTTAAAGATTTTATTTATTTATTTGACAGACAGAGATTACAAATAGGCAGAGAGGCAGGCAAAGAGAGAGAGGAGGAAGCAGGCTCCCGGCTGAGCAGAGAGCCCAATGCGGGGCTTTATCATGACCTGAGCCGAAGGCAGAGGCTTTAACCCACAGAGCCATCCAGGCACCCCTCTTGGGAAATTTTTGATTACTGTTTTAGCTTTCCTGCTGGTTATGGGTCTGTTCGGGTTTTCTGTTATTTTCCTCATTCAGTTTTGGGAGTTTTGGTAGTTTATATGTCTCTAGGAATGCATCTCTTTCTTCCAGATTGCCTAATTTGTTGGCATATAGTTGCTCATAATATGTTCTTACAGTTTGTGTTTCTCTGATGTTGGCTGTGTTTTATCCTCTTTCATTCATGATTTTATTTATTTGGGTCCTTTCTCTTTTCTTTTTTATAAGTCTGGCCAGGGGTTTATCAGTCTTTCTAATTTTTTCAAAAGGAACCAGCTCCTGGTTTCATTGATCTGTTCTGCTGTTCTTCTAGTTTGTATTTCATTGATTTCTTATCTAATCTTTATTAGTTCTCTTCTCCTGCTGGGTTTAGGCTTTAATTGATGTTTTTTCTCCAGCTTCTTTAGGTATAAGGTTAGGTTTATATTTGAGACTTTCTTGTTGCTTGAGAAATGCTTGTATTGCTGTATACTTCCCTCTTAGGATTGCCTTTGCTGCATCCCAAAGGTTTTGAATAGTTGTTTTCATTTTCAATTGTTTCTATGAATTTTTAAAAATTCTTTTTTTTTTTTTAAAGATTTTATTTATTTATTTGACAGAGATCACAAGTAGGCAGAGAGGCAGGCAGAGAGAGAGAGAGGAGGAAGCAGGCTCCCTGCTGAGCAGAGAGCCCGATGCGGGACTCGATCCCAGGACCCTGAGATCATGACCTGAGCCGAAGGCAGCAGCTTAACCCACTGAGCCACCCAGGCGCCCGAATTTTTAAAAATTCTTAATTTCCTGGTTGATCCATTCATTCTTTAGTAGGATGCTCATTAGCCTCCATGTATTAGAGTTCTTTCCAGAGTTGTTCTTGTGATTGAGTTCCAGTTTCAAAGCATTGTGGTCTGAAAATATACAGAGTATAATCCCAGTCTTTTGGTACTCACTGAGATCTGATTTGTGACCCAGTGTGTGATCTGTTCTGGAGAATGTTCCATGTACACTTGAGAAGAATGTGCATTCTGCTGCTTTAGGATGAAATGCTCTGAATATATCTGTGAAGTCTTATCTGGTCCAGTGGTCATCAAAGTCCTATTTCCTTCTGCTTAAATGATTTGTCCATTTCAGTGAGGGGGTTGTTAAAGTTCCTTACTATTACTATATTATTGTCGATTTGTTTCTTCAGTTTTGTTATTAATTGGCTCATTTAATTGGCTACTCCCATGTTAGGGGCATAAATATTTACCATTGTTAGGTCTTCTAGTTGGATAGTCCCTTAATTATGAAGAGTGTCCTTCTTCATCTCTTATTATAGTCTTTGGTTTAAAATCTAGTTTGATATAAGGATTGCTACTCCAGCTTTCTTTTGATGTCCATTAGCATGATAAATGGTTTTCTACCCCCTCACTTTAAATCTGGAGGTGTCTTCGGGTCTAAAATGAGTCTCTTGTAGATAGCATATGGATAGGTCTTGCTTTTTTATCCAGCTTGATACCCTGTGTCTTTTGATTGGACTATTTACATTTACATTCAGAGTAACTGTTGAAAGATCGAATTTAGTGCCATTGTATTACCTTTAAAATCACTGTTTCTGTATATTGTCTCTGTTCCTTTCTGGTCTGTGTTACTTTTGGGTTCTGTCTTTGCTTTAAGTATCCCTTGTAATATTTCATATAGGGCTGGTTTGGTGATCACAAATTCTTTTAGTTTCTGTTTGTCCTGGAAGCTTTTTATATCTCCTTCTATTTTGAATGACATCCTAGCCCTGGAAAGTATTCTTGGCTGCATATTTTTCCCATTTAGCACCCTGAATATATCATGCCAGTCCTTTCTGGCCTTCTAGGTCTCTGTGGATAGGTCTTCTGCCAGTCTGATGTTTCTACCCTTGTAGGTTATAGATCTCTTGTCCCTTAGCTGCTTTCAGGATTTTCTTTCTGTGTCTGAGATTTGCAAGTTTCACTATTATATGTTGGGGTGTTGACCTATTTTTATTGATTTTGAGGGGGGTTCTCTGTGTCTCCTGGACTTGGATGCCCATTTCTTTCCCCAGTTTAGGGAAGTTTGCTGCTCTAATTTGCTCCAGTATCCCTTCTGCCCCTCTTGCTCTCCCTTCTCCCTCTAGAATCCCAATAATTCTAATACTGTTTTGCTTTATGATATTTCTTATCTTTCAAATCCTCCCCTCATGGTCCAGTAACTGTTTTTCTCACTTTTGCTTGGTTTCTTTATTCTCCATAATTTTACCTTCTATATCACTTATTCTCTCTTCTGCCTCATTTATCCTGGCAGAAGGGCTTCCATTGTTGATTGTATCTCATCAATTCTGTTTTTTATTTCAACCTGATTAGATCTTAGTTCTTTTATTTCTCCAGAAAGGGATTCTCTGGTGTCTTCTATGCTTTTTTCAAGCCCAACTGGTATCTTTATAATCATTGTTCTGAATTCTCTCTCCAACATCTTACCAATATCCATATTTATAAAGCCTCTGGCAGTGATTACTGCCCCTTGTTCTTTTTTTCTCACAGTTTTTCCTTCTGGTCTTTTTAATCCAGAGAAGAATAGGTGAACAAGAGAACAAAAAAGAAATAAAAAATAAAAATATCAATGATGACCCCAGCAAAATATACACTAAGCATATCAGAAGAGATTAGAAACCAAAAAAGAAAAAATAAATAAAATGGGAAAAAAGATTATAATCAAGCAGGTAGACAGAACAGGATGATACACTTGGTCCTGGGTATATTTTGAACTCTTTGTTAGAAGAAACTTTATCCCAAAATTGCAAATAAAGAAAAACATATATTTACTGAAATAAAATTGAATGTAGTGAAAGGAGGTAAAAAATGAAGAATAGATCCATAAAATGTAAATGTAAAATGAAAATTAAAAAAAGATTTAAAGAGAGTTGATAAAATAAGCTAGTTATAAGGGAAAAAAGAAAAGAAAAGGAAAATTTTAAACTGAAAGATTAAAGAATTGTGAGAAGAAAACCCTTGAGTTCTATATACTGTTTTCCCCTAGTGCAGGAGTTTTTCAGTTTTGTGTGATCCATAAACTTGGTTTTAACCTAGTGTTCCTCTTGGTCCACTGGGGGAAGGACCTTTTGTACTGATTCTCAGATGTCTGCCCCTTGTCACGGGGCTGGTTTCAGTGTAAGCTGCTTAGGGTTGCTTTATGTGGCTTTTGGTCCCTTCAGGTTCTTTGTGCTGCTTTAGAGGGTGAATAAAAAATGGTGGCACCCTCATCTCCAGCCCTGGAGCTAAAGATCAGGGCCCCACTCTTCAGCACAACCTCATGGAAAAGCAGTCAATCCCTATTGTGTGCACCAAACTACAGATTCTTGTGGTACACCCCTGCACCAATCCTCCCAGGGAAGAGGGTGCTGGTCAGACCAGGCTGGCTGCTTTTCTGGGCCCCTGCTCAGGGAGCGGTTGCCTCATCATGCCTGTACCTGTCCTGCTTCTTCCTGGGGAATAAGCAGGGTCTCACAATGGTTTTGCTGCTTGCTGCATCCCTGCTGGGAGAGTGGTTGATCCACAGTGGCACGGTTCCGGTTTATGGGAACACCAAGCTGAGAGGCCACTCTGGGGCTTGCTAATTGTAGTCAGCTTCCCTGCTCCAGTGCTTGGGAACTCTGTTGCACCCACAAAAGCCCATTCATTCTGTGACACCAGGATCCTGAGACCATACTGTCCCATCTAGGATTGTGTCCCACTTTGCCATCTGAGCATATTACCTGCAGGATGTCCCTCACTGGAGCACACTTCTAAAAGTTGAGATTTTGTACTCTGCTGCTATATCACTTTCTGGTAGTTGGCTTCCTGAGACTCCCTCCCCATCAGTTTATCTTCTGGTATGTACCCATTCATTTCTCTTCTTCTCCTACCTCGCAAAAAGTGGTAGATTTTCTATTTGTAGAATTGCAGCCATTCTTTTCTTAGATCTCAGATTGAATTCATAGGTGTTCAGAATGATTTGATAGCTATCTAGCTGAAGTTAAGGGACCAGATGAAATGAGGGTCCTCTACTCTTCTACCATCTTCCCTCCTCCTCTTAAATTATCTGTTTTATACTCTGCTTTTTTTTTTTTTTTTTTTAAGGCCTGGGACCTTAAACAAATCAACACTTAGAGCTTCATTTCTTCCCTTTGTTAAGTAAGATGGCCGAATCAAATGATTTCTATGTTTCAGTCATAGCAGCTTTACACTCTTGTATATCCATTATAGAGCTACACATTCTCTGAAAAGTATAGTTGAAGAGATTAGGGCAATCCTCAGATGCTTGACCAACAGTGGTGTAGGAGAAAGTATAAAATTATTTTGTGTAGTTCTAAGAAGCAGAATTGATTGATTTGAGTGTGGTGAATTTAGTAGGGAGGGAGAGTCTGGTTCAGTCTGAGGAAGAGCTTTTGGGGAAAACAGTAGACTTGAAAGATTTGGATTTCCTCTTAGTGAGTCTTGTATGATGTTTTGCTCCTCACTTAACAGCACCTGTGCTTTCCTGAATTGTGTCCTCTGGTTCTTCAAGGCAGTGGGACTAAGTTTTCTATTAAGTTTTAGTCCTGTGTGGTGCTGACTGGTTTAGTTCTCAGACTAAAAACCATACAAAAGGGAAACTTGATGTCATTTCTTCCAAGTATTGACTGCCTTCCAGTATCTTCTAGATTTTGGTTGTCCTCTTGAATTTTCAAGTAGCTATTTTTCTATCATGTCCAGAGTTGATAGCTGTTATCTGAGGGAGGATGAATCTAAGAGGAGCTACTTGGCCATACTAAAATGGGAAGACTCTTAAGATTCCTTCCTGGTTGTTAGGTCAGGTGTTATTTCTTGCTCCCATTTATAAAACTATAATCAAATGGTTATGGCGCAAGTTATAGCAAAAGATTGAATATGTATTAATCATAGTTCTTTTATTTATTTATTTATTTATTTATTTATATTTATTTATTAAAGGTTTTTTTTTTAATTCATCTGACAGAGATCACAAGTAGGCAGAGAGACAGGCAGAGAGAGAGGAAGGGAAGCAGGGTCTCTGCTGAATAGAGAAGCCCGATGCAGGGCTCAATCCCAGGACCCCGAGATCATGACCTGAGCTGAAGGCAGAGGCTTTAACCCACTGAGCCACCCAGGCACCCCTATAGTTCTTTTAAATAAATGACTTTCTCCTTCATTTTCAGCATGATAAGAGTTCTACGGAAGAAGAGACAGAAGTAGAAAAGATAAAACATAAACTCCAGGAGAAGGAGGAACTAATTAGCTATTTGCAAGTCCAACTTTCCCAGGCACAGGCAGAGCAAACTACACAGGTAAGGGTGTTAAGTCACCTCTTAGTCATTAAGTAGATGAATCGCTAAAACCCAGTGGATTATCCTATGACAAATACATTTTTCTAGATGGCCAGTGGATATTTACCTATATATGTATCAATTTACTTTCTTCTTCCCTTTCCTTCTCTGATCAACTTCCTTTCCTTCCTACCTAAGTCTAGTAATTGAGTGTTTGCCATTCTTGGTTGAGGTTTGTGAAGATCCAGTATGCGCTTTAATACATGGTTTCACATATTTTTATTTCAGAAGAATTTTTTGTTAGGGAAAGAAAAAATGAAACATGATGGGATCAGGAGGGAGAGAAACCATAAGAGATTCTTAATCTCACAAAACAAACTGAGGGTTGTGGGGGTTTGGGGAAGGTGGGTAGGGAGAGGGTGGCTGGGTTATGGACATTGAGGAGGGTATGTGCTATGGTAAGTGCTGTGAAATGTGTAAGCCTGATGATTCACAGATCTGTACCCCTGGGCTAATAATACATTATATATTAATTTTAAAAAATTATATAGTTTGTGGTATTTGGTCTGTTTTCTTACCTAGGGACATCTATTATCTGTGTGTTCCTTCTTTGATTATCTTTAGTATTTGTTAATTACTCTCAATTCCTTTTTATTTCTTTCGTCATTTTTTTTTTTAAAGATTTTATTTATTTATTTGACAGAGAGAGATCACAAGTAGGCAGAGAGGCAGGCAGAGAGAGAGAGAGAGAGGAGGAAGCAGGCTCCCTGCTGAGCAGAGAGCCCAATGCGGGACTCGATCCCAGGACCCTGAGATCATGACCTGAGCCGAAGGCAGCAGCTTAATCCACTGAGCCACCCAGGCGCCCCTTCTTTCGTCATTTTAAAGTTTCTTCTTTATTTGTCCCTCACCTTGGTCTTTCTGTTTTGTGTTTATTTACTTTTGTGTTCCTTCTTGCTTAAACTTCTTTTTCTGAAAAATTTTTCATATATATATCAAATTTTTCCTAATTTCAGTCACCTCATTTCTGATTTTTCTGATTCTGATTATGCTGTTTTTCTGTGTCTTGTACAATTTTCTTAAATTTTTAAATACATTTTGAGATAGAGTACAGTTTTGATTTGTTTTTTGAACATGCCTCTGGTCTGTTATTATCTGTATATTATTTTGCACCTTAACTTTTTTTTTTTTTATAGTAACTTTGTATGAAATTTGACCTTGACCCATTTATATTCCTTACTTTTGTGGGCAATTAATTTTTCTAAACTTCTGGAAGTAGGCTTGGTTCAGGAAAGCTTTTCTTTACTTAACAGACCTCTTTCTTTTGTTGTTCTTTTTGTATTGTGTCCAAATATTTGGCAGCTGTATTTCCTGGTTTTCTTTCTCCTCTCCTTCACTTTGGCCTATACCAACATTGTGCAATAGTAATATAATGTAAGCCACAGGTAGAATTTAAAATTTTATGGCAGAAACAGGTAAAATTAATTTTAACAATGTATTTCATGTAGTCCAATATATTCAAAATATATTTTGAGATTAATAAAATGATTATTTTTGGTTTTTTTTTGCACTGTCTGAAATTTGGTCTGTATTTTTACATTGTATCTCAATTTGGATAATAAATTCTCATTGGAAATAATACTTCTCAGTTTAGATTTCAGAAAATGTATGGTTGAGAAAATAGATTAATACGCTTAAGTTGTTCCAGACGTATATAAAAGCTTTCTAATAACTGAACCGAGGGCTGAAACATCATTTTTCTTAAGATCTGCATAAGTATCCACTGTGACTCATGCTGTCTGCATGAAATATCCAAATAAATACATTACGATGATACATGAGTGTGTAGGAAAAAATCTTTCAAACTGAATGAACCCACTGACACTTACTAGTTAGGTAATGTGTTTCTTGTAATACTAGGAAGAGCATGCACACTTGTTACTTGTATAACAATTTAAGAGTACTATACATTATGCAATAAGGTGAAATACAGTTATATTTGATGGGAAAATAATTTACAGTTTAATTAACTAAAATTAAATAATATTAATAATTAAACTCCTCATTTGCATTAGTCATATTTCAAGCCTTCTGGAGGCTTGATAATGAATTATATAGCATGTGTACAGACCTTTTTCTTCTGTTTCTGTTATCTCTATTCTGCATAATTTTTTTAAATTATTATTTATTTATTTATTTTCAGAAGAACAGTATTCATTATTTTTTCACCACATCCAGTGCTCCATGCAAGCCGTGCCCTCTATAATACCCACCACCTGGTACCCCAACCTCCCACCCCCCCCGCCACTTCAAACCCCTCAGACTGTTTTTCAGAGTCCATAGTCTCTCATGGTTCACCTCCCCTTCCAATTTACCCAAATTCCCTACTCCTCTCTAACACCCCTTGTCCTCCATGCTATTTGTTATGCTCCACAAATAAGTGAAACCATATGATAATTGACTCTCTCTGCTTGACTTATTTCACTCAGCATAATCTCTTCCAGTCCTGTCCATGTTGCTACAAAAGTTGGGTATTCTGCATAATTTTTATTTCACTTCTGGAAGTTTCTTCTTATTTCTGGTCCATGTCTTAGAAGAGAGCCCTGATGAGGCAGTTTTGAGAATTCAGAGGACCTAAGTTGCTCTAGCCTTTTAGTCCTACTTACTTGGACCCCTTACATTTACCCAGTATTGGAGAATGGGGAAGCCCTGCCAGTTTAAGTTGCTGTTCTAAGATTGGCCAACTGTGTTTTCCAGTAAGAACTTGTTGGCTATTTTGGGGTTTTCCTGTTCTCCTGGCCAGTAATGTTGCTCTGTTGCTGCCTGCTTCCTTTTGCATAGATGCTAATGCCATGCAGGTCTTGTGCCTTTTGGTTTACTCTACCTGCTTCTATTTTGGGGTTTGGGGGACAGCCTTCTGAATTTTATTATAAATGTTGTCCGTGGGTTTTTGGTTTTACTATTTAGTTGTACTGTTTCTATGTGAGGATTCAGATAAGTTGAAAATGAGCTGCTGTTGCTTTTGTTTTCCTCTGACAAAGAATTCTGATAATTACTTTTAAAAAACCCCAGCACATGCAGTTCTTTTTTTTTTTTTTCTTTTTCCAATTTATTTATTTTCAGAAAAACAGTATTCATTATTTTTTCACCACACCCAGTGCTCCATGCAAGATGTGCCCTCTATAATACCCACCACCTGGTACCCCAACCTCCCACCCCCCCGCCACTTCAAACCCCTCAGATTGTTTTTCAGAGTCCATAGTCTCTCATGGTTCATCTCCCCTTCCAATTTACCCAAAAGCACATACCCTCCCCAATGTCCATAACCCTACCCCCCTTCTCCCAACCCCCCTCCCCCCAGCAACCCACAGTTTGTTTCGTGAGATTAAGAGTCACTTATGGTTTGTCTCCCTCCCTATCCCATCTTGTTTCATGGATTGTTCTCCTACACACTTAAGCCCTCATGTTGCATCACCACTTCCTCATATCAGGGAGATCATATGATAGTTGTCTTTCTCCGCTTGACTTATTTCGCTAAGCATGATACGCTCTAGTTCCATCCATGTTGTCGCAAATGGCAAGATTTCGTTTCTTTTGATGGCTGCATAGTATTCCATTGTGTATATATACCACATCTTCTTGATCCATTCATCTGTTGATGGACATCTAGGTTCTTTCCATAGTTTGGCTATTGTGGACATTGCTGCTATAAACATTCGGGTGCACGTGCCCCTTTGGATCACTACGTTTGTATCTTTAGGGTAAATTCCCAGTAGTGCAATTGCTGGGTCATAGGGCAGTTCTATTTTCAACATTTTGAGGAACCTCCATGCTGTTTTCCAGAGCGGTTGCACCAGCTTGCATTCCCACCAACAGTGTAGGAGGGTTCCCCTTTCTCCGCATCCTCGCCAGCATCTGTCATTTCCTGACTTGTTGATTTTAGCCATTCTGACTGGTGTGAGGTGATATCTCATTGTGGTTTTGATTTGTATTTCCCTGATGCCGAGTGATATGGAGCACTTTTTCATGTGTCTGTTGGCCATCTGGATGTCTTCTTTGCAGAAACGTCTGTTCATGTCCTCTGCCCATTTCTTGATCGGATTATTTGTTCTTTGGGTGTTGAGTTTGTTAAGTTCTTTATAGATTTTGGACACTAGTCCTTTATCTGATATGTCGTTTGCAAATATCTTCTCCCATTCTGTCAGTTGTCTTTTGGTTTTGTTAACTATTTCCTTTGCTGTGCAAAAGCTTTTGATCTTGATGAAATCCCAAAAGTTCATTTTTGCCCTTGCTTCCCTTGCCTTTGGCGATGTTCCTAGGAAGATGTTGCTGCGGCTGAGGTCGAAGAGGTTGCTGCCTGTGTTCTCCTCAAGGATTTTGATGGATTCCTTTCTCACATTGAGGTCCTTAATCCATTTTGAATCTATTTTTGTGTGTGGTGTAAGGGAATGGTCCAATTTCATTTTTCTGCACGTGGCTGTCCAATTTTCCCAACACCATTTATTGAAGAGGCTGTCTTTTTTCCATTGGACATTCTTTCCTGCTTTGTCGAAGATTAGTTGACCATAGAGTTGAGGGTCTATTTCTGGGCTCTCTATTCTGTTCCATTGGTCTATGTGTCTGTTTTTGTGCCAGTACCATGCTGTCTTGATGATGACAGCTTTGTAATAAAGCTTGAAGTCCGGAATTGTGATGCCACCAACTTTGGCTTTGTTTTTCAATATCCCTTTGGCTATTCGAGGTCTTTTCTGGTTCCATATAAATTTTAAAATTATTTGTTCCATTTCTTTGAAAAAGATGGATGGTACTTTGATAGGAATTGCATTAAATGTATAGATTGCTTTAGGTAGCATAGACATTTTCACAATATTTATTCTTCCAATCCAGGAGCATGGAACATTTTTCCATTTCTTTGTGTCTTCCTCAATTTCTTTCATGAGTACTTTATAGTTTTCTGAGTATAGATTCTTAGCCTCTTTGGTTAGGTTTATTCCTAGGTATCTTATGGTTTGGGGTGCAATTGTAAATGGGATTGACTCCTTAATTTCTCTTTCTTCTGTCTTGTTGTTGGTGTAGAGAAATGCAACTGATTTCTGTGCATTGATCTTATATCCTGACACTTTACTGAATTCCTGTACAAGTTCTAGCAGTTTTGGAGTGGAGTCTTTTGGGTTTTCCACATAGAGTATCATATCATCTGCGAAGAGTGATAATTTGACTTCTTCTTTGCCGATTTGGATGCCTTTAATTTCCTTTTGTTGTCTGATTGCTGAGGCTAGGACTTCTAGTACTATGTTGAATAGCAGTGGTGATAATGGACATCCCTGCCGTGTTCCTGACCTTAGTGGAAAAGCTTTCAGTTTTTCTCCATTGAGAATGATATTTGCAGTGGGTTTTTCATAGATGGCTTTGATGATATTGAGGTATGTGCCCTCTATCCCTACACTTTGAAGGGTTTTGATCAGGAAGGGATGCTGTACTTTGTCAAATGCTTTTTCAGCATCTATTGAGAGTATCATATGGTTCTTGTTCTTTCTTTTATTGATGTGTTGTATCACATTGACTGATTTGCGGATGTTGAACCAACCTTGCAGCCCTGGGATAAATCCCACTTGGTCGTGGTGAATAATCCTTTTAATGTACTGTTGAATCCTATTGGCTAGTATTTTGGTGAGAATTTTTGCATCTGTGTTCATCAAGGATATTGGTCTATAGCTCTCTTTTTTGATGGGATCCTTGTCTGGTTTTGGGATCAAGGTGATGCTGGCCTCATAAAATGAGTTTGGGAGTTTTCCTTCCATTTCTGTTTTTTGGAACAGTTTCAGGAGAATAGGAATTAGTTCTTCTTTAAATGTTTGGTAGAATTCCCCCGGGAAGCCATCTGGCCCTGGGCTTTTGTTTGTTTGGAGATTTTTAATGACTGTTTCAATCTCCTTACTGGTTATGGGTCTGTTCAGGCTTTCTATTTCTTCCTGGTTCAATTTTGGTAGTTTATATGTTTCTAGGAATGCATCCATTTCTTCCAGATTGTCAAATTTGTTGGCGTAGAGTTGCTCATAGTATGTTCTTATAATAGTTTGTATTTCTTTGGTGTTAGTTGTGATCTCTCCTCTTTCATTCATGATTTTATTTATTTGGGTCCTTTCTCTTTTCTTTTTGATAAGTCTGGCCAGGGGTTTATCAATTTTATTAATTCTTTCAAAGAACCAGCTCCTAGTTTGGTTGATTTGTTCTATTGTTTTTTTGGTTTCTATTTCATTGATTTCTGCTCTGATCTTTATGATTTCTCTTCTCCTACTGGGCTTAGGGTTTCTTTCTTGTTCTTTCTCCAGCTCCTTTAGGTGTAGGGTTAGGTTGTGTACCTGAGACCTTTCTTGTTTCTTGAGAAAAGCTTGTACCGCTATTTATTTTCCTCTCAGGACTGCCTTTGTTGTGTCCCACAGATTTTGAACCGTTGTATTTTCATTATCATTTGTTTCCATGATTTTTTTCAATTCTTCTTTAATTTCCTGGTTGACCCATTCATTCTTTAGAAGGATGCTGTTTAGTCTCCATGTATTTGTGTTCTTTCCAAACTTCCTCTTGTGGTTGAGTTCTAGCTTCAGAGCATTGTGGTCTGAAAATATGCAGGGAATGATCCCAATCTTTTGATACCGGTTGAGTCCTGATTTAGGACCGAGGATGTGATCTATTCTGGAGAATGTTCCATGTGCACTAGAGAAGAATGTGTATTCTGTTGCTTTGGGATGAAATGTTCTGAATATATCTGTGATGTCCATCTCATCCAGTGTATCATTTAAGGCCTTTATTTCCCTGTTGATCTTTTGCTTGGATGATCTGTCCATTTCAGTGAGGGGAGTGTTAAAGTCCCCTACTATTATTGTATTATTGTTGATGTGTTTCTTTGATTTTGTTATTAATTGGTTTATATAGTTTGCTGCGCCCACGTTGGGGGCATAGATATTTAAAATTGTTAGATCTTCTTGTTGGACAGACCCTTTGAGTATGATATAGTGTCCTTCCTCATCTCTTATTATAGTCTTTGGCTTAAAATCTAATTGATCTGATATAAGGATTGCCACTGCTGCTTTTTTCTGATGTCCATTAGCATGGTAAATTCTTTTCCACCCCCTCACTTTAAGTCTGCAGGTGTCTTCGGGTTTAAAATGAGTTTCTTGGAGGCAACATACAGATGGGTTTTGTTTTTTTATCCATTCTGATACCCTGTGTCTTTTGATTGGGGCATTTAGCCCATTAACATTCAGGGTAACTATTGAGAGATATGATTTTAGTGCCATTGTATTGCCTGTAAGGTGACTGTTACTGTATATTGTCTCTGTTCCTTTCTGATCTACCACTTGTAGGCTCTCTCTTTGCTTAGAGGACCCCTTTCAGTATTTCCTGTAGAGCTGGTTTGGTGTTTGCAAATTCTTTCAGTTTTTGTTTGTCCTGGAAGCTTTTAATCTCTCCTTCTATTTTCAATGATAGCCTAGCTGGATATAGTATTCTTGGGTGCATGCTTTTCTCGTTTAGTGCTCTGAAAATATCATGCCAGCTCTTTCTGGCCTGCCAGGTCTCTGTGGATAAGTCAGTTGCCAATCTAATACTTTTACCGTTGTATGTTACAGACTTCTTTTCCCGGGCTGCTTTCAGGATTTTCTCTTTGTCACTAAGGCTTGTAAATTTTACTATTAGGTGACGGGGTGTGGGCCTATTCTTATTGATTTTGAGGGGCGTTCTCTGAACCTCCTGAATTTTGATGCTCGTTCCCTTTGCCATATTGGGGAAATTCTCCCCAATAATTCTCTCTAGTATACCTTCTGCTCCCCTCTCTCTTTCTTCTTCTTCTGGAATCCCAATTATTCTAATGTTGTTTCGTTTTATGGTGTCACTTATCTCTCAAATTCTCCCCTCATGGTCCAGTAGCTGTTTGTCCCTCTTTTGCTCAGCTTCTTTATTCTCTGTCATTTGGTCTTCTATATCGCTAATTCTTTCTTCTGCCTCATTTATCCTAGGAGTGAGAGCCTCCATTTTTGATTGAACTTCATTAATAGCTTTTTTGATTTCAATTTGGTTAGATTTTAGTTCTTTTATTTCTCTAGAAAGGGCTTTTATATCTCTGGAGAGGGTTTCTCTAATATCTTCCATGCCTTTTTCAAGCCCGGCTATAACCTTGAGAATTGTCATTTTGAACTCTAGATCTGACATATTACCAATGTCTGTATTGATTAGGTCCCTAGCCTTCGGTACTGCCTCTTGTTCTTTTTTTTGTTGTGAATTTTTCCGCCTTGTCATTTTGTCCAGCTAAGAGTATATGAAGTAGCAAGTAAAATACTAAAAGGGTGGCAACAATCCCAGGAAAATATGCTTTAACCAAATCAGAAGAGATCCCAAATCATGCGGGGGGATTTCTCCCCCCTCTCGATTGGGTGAGGGATCTCCTCTGATTGGCATCTCCTTTGATTGGGATCTCCCAATCTCTTTTGATTGGGATCTCTTCTGATTTGGGGATAAAAAGAGGTTCAAAAAGAAAAAAAGAAAAAAAAGAAAAAAAGAATTAAAAAAAAGAGATTGAATTAAAAATTCAATCAAGAGTTTAAAAAAGAATTAAGAAAAAAAAAGATTGAAGAGATTAGGATCTCTTCTGATTTGGGGATAAAAAGAGGTTCAAAAAGAAAGAAAGAAAAAAAAAGAATTAAAAAAAAAGAAAATGAATAAAGAAAAGTATAAAAAAGCAAAATATATATATATTAGATAATCTAGTTAAAAAACGTTAAAAAAGAAAAGGGTAAAATTATAAAAAATTTTAGAAGAAGAGAAAAAAAAATGAAAAAGAAAAAAAAAATTAACTGCAAGACTAAAAAATCACAGGCAGAAAGCCATAAGTTCCGTGGTTTGTTTTCTCCTCCTCTGGAATTCTGCTGCTCTCTCCTTGGTATTGAAACTGCACTCCTTGGTAGGTGAACTTGGTCTTGCCTGGATTTCTTGTTGATCTTCTGGGGGAGGGGCCTGGTGTAGTGATTCTCAAGTGTCTTTGCCCCAGGCGGAATTACACCGCCCTTACCAGGGGCTGGGCTGAGTGATCTGCTCGGCTTTGCTTTCAGGAGCTTTTGTTCCCTGAGTGCTATCCGTAGAGTTCCGGAGGACGGGAATACAAATGGCGGCCTCCTGGTCTCCGGCCCGGAGGAACGGAGAGCCCAGGGCCCTGCTCCCCTGTGCGCCCTCAGCGAACAGCTCCTAGTAACTCGCGTCTGCCTAACCTCCGGCCGCACTCTGAGCTCACCGAGCTTGCGACCGGTTCAAGGCAACAGCGAGCTGCGAGCTTACTGTCGGCTCTGTCTCTGCAGCCGGCTTTCCCGTTCCAATATCCGCAAGCTCTGCGACACTCAGACACCCCCGATCCTTCTGTGACCCCGCGGGACCTGAGGTCACGCCGACCCCGTGTGGGCTTCGCCCCGGTTTAGCCTCCGGAGCGATGTCCCTCAGCGGAACAGACTTTTAAAAGTCCTGATTTTGTGCTCCGTTGCTCCGCCGCTTGCCGGGAGCCGGCCCCTCCCCCCGGGGTCTATTTTCCCGTCGGTTTGGATTCACTTCTCCGCCAGTCCTACCTTTCAGAAAGTGGTTGTTTTTCTGTTTCTAGAATTGCTGTTCTTCTCCTCGATCTGCCGATGGATTTGCAGGTGTTTGCAATCTTTAGATAAGCTCTATAGCTGATCTCCTGCTAGCTGAAGTAGTCTCAGCCTGCTACTTCTCCGCCATCTTGACTCCTCCCTTTGCAGTTCTTTTTTGTATTAAGTGCAAATTAGAAGGATATTGGTAGGTGTTTTGGGCGGTTGAGAAAGGGACGTCAAAGAATTAGGAGTGCTAATTCTTTTGTTTAAATACATACTTTTTCCTTCTGTGTCTCCAGTTTGGTAAGAGTTCAACAGAGATGGAAGAATTTTTAATGATGAAACAACAGCTCCAAGAGAAGGAGGAACTCATTAGCTCTCTGAAAGCCCAGCTCAGTCAGACGCAGGCAGAGCAAGCGGCTCAGGTAGGTTGGAAGGTACCTCATGAGCATTAGAATAAAGAATCATGAAAGTCTAATGGTGACAAGCCAATTCAGACAGTCATTTTTTAAAACCTCAGTATATAAAAGTATAGTAGCTAGAATGTTGTAGTAGAAATTAGAAGCGTATAATAGTAGAAGAAATTAGAAGTGTCATTTACCTTGATGAATTTGCCATAGCCTGTTTTATGGCTGTTTCTTAGTTATACAAGCCTGAAAGTTGGTTTTAATAGCACACAGAAATTCAGTCTCTTGGGAATGGACTCACATTGTTTGAAAGAGACTGGTAGATAAACCAAAAGAAATACAAATGATTATGTTCATTCTTTCCCTATAGTAAAACCTTAATAGGAGGTTAAATTATAATCAGAAGAGTACTTAAGTGGGCATACAATAGAAAGTGCTATAGTTACATGATTCAGTGTTATATGGCACTAATATGTAATATTCCTCATATTTATTTCTGATACCAGGATCAGACGGTTTGAGCTGGCATTCTCAACTCCTTCTGTCTGTTTTTCTAAATTTCCACTGTGATCACCCACCTCTGCATTTTTCCTTTGAGAAAGTTTTTGACTTGTGAAACTTTTTTCCCTGTGAAGTATCTTTGCATGATAGTTAGTCCTTTCCATTGAGTGTTTTTCATTTTTTGGTAACTTATGGTATTAATGATGTTTTCTGTCCATGGATGGCCTGCTCCTGTGTATACAGTTATATAGTGTATCTTGAAATCCTTACTTTTATCTATTAGCTTTTATTGTATCCTTTTTATGTACAAGAACTATATACAATGTATGATAGAGAAATACAAAATGTGATTTTTACGAGCAGCTTATAACATGGAAAGCCAAGAATATAAATATATTAACAGGTCCATCATAATGTAAGCCATTCAGAGTAAGTGAATAGTAAGCATCAACACAAATGTAAAGTATTTTAAGAGGTCAAAGAGGTTACCATGAATGTGACAACCAAGGAAGGTATATGGAAAACTTAGGATTTAGGCAAAACTGTGATGGATAGATAATAATCTCAATAAGATGGTTGAACATATTCCATTTGTGGGAAATGGTCTGAGCGAAATCACAGAGAGAAAAACGAATATGGTACATTTATAGGGAAGGATATGAGATGCATTTGGCTAATGAGGGACACCAGTGCCTGTACATTTGCAACACAGGATTCCAAATTCATAGTAATGTCTGAACAGAGAATCAAAAAAATTATGAAGATTTTTTTCCTACCTAGAAGGAGAGCTATTCAAGATGTCACAAATTGAGAAATTAGCAGTAGTTGAAGGACCAATACAAAATGGGCAAGTTAAGATCAGGTCAGCATGCTCAATTACAGATCTTAAGGAAGTAAATAAGCAGGCATTCATCTACAGACATCCACATCCTCAAAACAAAACTAAACTAAAACACTGGTACTAAATAGCTCACAGTCAACTTACTTCCATTTTATTCTGTTAAGAGCCAGTTACAAGTGAGGATGATCTAGAAACTAGCAAGTAATGACAGCTGAAAATAGCTGTCTGGGGAGGTGGTGTGGATTTGGAAATACATGAAGTTCTTTGGTAGAAGCAGTTCTTTGAAGACTAGCTAACATTCTTGATGAATATGGATGCAGAAATTCTCAGTAAAATACTACCAAAATGAATCCAACAATACATTAAGAAAAATCATTCACCACGATCAAATGGGATTTATTCCACTTGTAGAGAATTTTGAATAAAAGATCTTTTAGCTTGAAGTTTGCCTTACAGGGCATGTCAATTTCACTGAATGTGTGTGCTATTAACGTGCCTAGGACTTCACAGAAATCTAACTTCACTTTGTAGTTTTAATATTCTAATCTCTGCAGAACTTTTGAAAAATATACCTCTTGTATATTTAAGCATTTCTAATAACTATGCAAATATAATTTTTAATCAGAATTTATATTTGGGCTGATTTCTGAGTTTGATAATAGGATTTCTCTTACATTGGGAAGTTACTGTCAGGCATACCTATCTCTCTTCCAGCATTCTCATCCTTGACATTAAAAATTTGATTAAAATCTATTGCCTATCAGTTCTTAGTGTTCGTCTTGGAAGAATAGGGTATGAATTTTGTTTGTGCAATATTCGGGGAGTGTAACATGTATAGTTTCTTTGGTGTGTGTCTTTAGTTGAGTTCCATGCAGCAGGTGGTCCGAGAGAAAGATGCCCGCTTTGAAACACAAGTTCGTCTTCATGAAGATGAGCTTCTTCAGTTAGTAACCCAGGCAGATGTGGAAACAGAGATGCAACAGGTGTGTTGCTAAAACTTAGTAGAATGACTGTCATTTGGTTAACATTTAAAATGATCACAGCCACTTTTCTACCCTTACATACTGCTCTCCACTTGGTCTTAGTGTGCTCCTTAATTGGCTTCTTTTTGGTGTTCTTATCATCTGTTGCATATTAATATTTATTTTTTCTTGTCCTTACCTTGCCTTTTATGCCTCTAACCAGGTTGTTGGTACTCAAAAGCTGGCTTTAATTGGCAAATGTATGTGGTAGTCAGAAATCAGTTTCTCTTCAGTTTGCCAATTGTAGCTTCATTAAACACCTGATCCAAAGCTTCAAATCAATGAAGCTAGTTTTAAACTTTCAAAAAATTAAATGAAAGGTAGTGATTTTGAAACATAAAGTCTTTTATTAAATGGATTATTCTTAAAAAAATAATTGAGTATACTTCGGAAATTGGCTTCATTGTTTTTATCATCTACTAACTCCAAGGTATTTATTTTTCTCTGTGTGTAGTGTAGTGTGGTAACCAGAAGTGCTCTAGTGGTTTTCATGGTTGATCCATTTAATTGTTTTTGAGTGAAAACTTCTTCCATATTCTAAGTAATCCTTCAGAATACACTTTTTGAACTGGAATATTAATGTGTACATGTATTATTGATTTATTTATCCAACAAATATTTATCGAGTGCATGTCCTATGCATGAAAGCTAGAAGAGAAGGTTCTTGCCTGCATAAAATGCTTTCGTTGGTGAGTGAGATATACATGCACTTATGTTACTAAGGTATAGGAAATTGACTCTATATGGTTTTAAAAGTGGTTGTATCATTTTCTTGAATAGTTAAAAAGACTCCCTAATTCAGGGGCTTGCTTGTGTCTCAGTTTAGCTATTGTCACTCTACTGGAGAAGTCATTTTTGGAGATTCTGTTTTTTGATGCTGGATGGGGAGCATGGCATGCTGGTGTCCCACTCTTTAATCTGCCATCCTCAACATTCAGAACTCTTAAATACACAAATCTACACAATCTTTTGAAAGGTAAACAGATAACGGTGCTCATTGGTGTAGCACACTGTATCTAAGACATTTCCTTCTCAGAAATTAAAGGTGCTGCAGAGGAAGCTTGAAGAGCATGAAGAAGCTTTATTGGGCCGTGGTCAGGTCGTGGGCTTGCTGCAACAGGAGCTGACTACTGCTGAACAGAAAAACCAGGTACTACCTTGTGATCTTTACTGCCTGCCTTGGGAGTGGAGTATTCATTTTCACCTTGTTTTTATTTATTTATTTATTTTGGGGGTTTGGGAAAGGGCAGAGGGGAAGAGAGAGAATCTTTTTTTTTTTTTTTTCAGTGTTACAAAATTAATTGTTTATGCACCACGCCCAGTGCTCCATGCAATACGTGCCCTCCTTAATACCCACCACCAGGCTCACCCATCCCCCCACCCCATCGCCCTCCAAAACCCTCAGTTTGTTAGAGTCCACAGTCTCTCATTGTTTGTCTCCCACTCCTGCTTCTCCCAACTTACTTCTCCTCTCCATCTCTCAATGTCCTCTGTGTTATTCCTTATACTCCACGAGTAAGTGAAACCGTATGATATTTGACTCTCTCTGCTTGATTTATTTCACTTAGCTTAATCTCTTCCAGTCTCGTGCATGTTGATACAAAAATTGGGTATTCATCCTTTCTGATAGAGGCATAATACTCCATTGTATATATGGACCATATCTTCTTTTTCCATTTGTCCATTGAAGGGCATCTTGGTTCTTTCCATGGTTTGGCAACTGTGGCCATTGCTGCTATGAACATTGGGGTACAGATGGCCCTTCCTTTGACTACATCTGTATCTTTGGGGTAAATACCCAGTAATGCAATTGTAGGGTCATAGGGAAGATCTATTTTTCATTTTTAAAAAAGATTTTATTTATTTATTTGACAGACAAAGTGGCTGCACCCAACTTGCATTCCCACCAACGGTGTAAGAGGGTTCCCCTTTCTCCAAATCCTCTCCCAAAACTTGCTGTTTACTGTCTTGTTAATTTTGGCCTCTTTCTTACTTACCTTTCTTACTGGTGTAAGGTGGTATCTCAATGTGGTTTTGATTTGAATCTCTCTGATGGCTAGTGTGGAGATTGCTGCTATGAACACTAGGGTGCATATGGCCCTTCTTTTCACTACATCTGAATCTTTGGGGTAAATACCCAGTAGTGCAATTGCAGGGTCATAGGGTAGTTCTATTTTTAATTTCTTAAGGAATCTCCACACTGTTTTCCAAAGCGGCTGCACCAACTTGCATTTCCATCAACAGTGTAAGAGGGTTCCCCTTTCTCCACATCCCCTCCAACACTTCTTGTTTACCGTCTTGTTAATTTTGGCCATTATAACTGGTGTCAGATGGTATCTCAATGTGGTTTTGATTTGAATCTCCCTGATTGCTAATGATGAACATTTTTTCATGTGCATGTTACCCTTTGTATGTCTTCTTTGGAGAAGTGTCTGTTCATGCCTTCTGTCCATTTTTTGACATGGTTATCTGTTTTGTGTGTGCTGAGTTTGAGGAGTTCTTTATAAATCTTGTGTATCAGCCGTTTGTCTGTAGTGTTATTTGTGATTATCTTCTCCCATTCTGTGGGTTGCCTCTTTGTTTTGTTGACTGTTTCCTTTGCTGTGCAGAAGCTTTTGATTTTGATGAAGTCCCACAAGTTTATTTTTGCTTTTGTTTTCTTTGCCTTTGAAGACATGTCTTGAAAGAAGTTGCTGTGGCCAATGTCAAAGAGGTTACTGCCTATGTTCTGCTCTAGGATTTTGATAAATTCCTGCCTCACATTGAGGTCTTTTATCCATTTCGATTTATCTTTATGTATGGTGTAAGAGAATGGTCGAGTTTCATTCTTCTCTACATAGCTGTCCAATTTTCCCAGCACCATTTATTGAAGAGACTGTCTTTTTTCCACTGTGTATTTTTTCCTGCTTTGTCAAAGATTATTTGACCATAGAGTTGAGGGTCCATATCTGGGCTCTTTACTCTGTTCCACTGGTCTATGTGTCTATTTTTATGCCAGTACCATGCTGTCTTGGTGATCACAGCTTTGTAGTAAAGCTTGAAATCAGGCAATGTGATGCCCCCAGTTTGGTTTTTCTTTTTCAACATTTTCTTAGCAACTCGGGGTATCTTCTGGTACCATATAAATTTTAGGATTGTTTGTTCCAGCTCTTCAAAAAATGCCAGTGGAATTTTGATTGAGATGGCATTGAAAGTATAGATTGCTCTAGGCAGTATAGACATTTTAACAATGTTTATTCTTCCAATCTATGAGCATGGAATGCTCTTCTATCTTTTTATGTCTTTTTCAATTTCTTTCATGAGTGTTCTGTAGTTCCTCGAGTACAGATCCTTTACCTCTTTGGTTAAGTTTATTCCCAGGTATGTTATGGTTTGTGGTGCTATAGTAAATGGAATCAATTCTCTAATTCCCCTTTCTGTATTTTCATTGTTAGTGTATAAGATAGCAACTGATTTCTGGACATTGATTTTGTATCCTGCCACATTACTGAATTGTTGTATGAGGTCTAGTAGTTTGGGGGTGGAGTCCTTTAGGTTTTTCATATAAAGTATCATGTCATCTGCAAAGAGAGAGAGTTTGACTTCTTCTTTGCTTATTTGAATACCTTTTATTTCTTTCTGTTGTGTGATTGCTGTTGCTAGGACTTCTAGTACTATGTTGAACAACAGTGGTGAGAGTGGACATCCTTGTCTTGTTACTGATCTCAAAGGAAGACTGTCTGCTTTTCCCCATTGAGAATATATTCACTGTGGGTTTTTCATAGATAGATTTAATGAAGGTGAGGAATGTTTCCTCTATCCCTATACTTTGAAGCGTTTTAATCGGAACAGATGCTGTATCTTGTCAAATGCTTTTTCTGCGTCAATTGAGAGGACCATGTGATTCTTCTCTCTTCTCTTACTGATTTATTCTATCACATTGATTGATTTGTGAATGTTGAGCCACCCTTATATCCCATGGATGAATCCCACCTGGTCATGGTGGACAGTCTTTTTTTTTTTTTAATTTTTTAAATTTGTGTTCAGTGTAACAGTATTCATTGTTTTTGCACCACACCCAGTGCTCCATGCAATACGTGCTCTCTCCAGTACTCACCACCTGGTTCCCCCAACCTCCCACCCCCTGCCCCTTCAGCCCCCTAAGATTGTTTGAAAATTGTTTCATTCTTCTACATATAGCTGTCCAGTTTTCCCAGCACCATTTATTGAAGAGACTGCCTTTTTTTCCACTGTATATTTTTTCCTGTTTTGTTGAAGATTATTTGACCATAGAGTTGAGGGTCCATATCTGGGCTCTTTACTCTGTTCCACTGGTCTATGTGTCTATTTTTATGCCAGTACCATGCTGTCTTGGTGATCACAGCTTTGTAGTAAAGCTTGAAATCAGGTAACATGATGCCCCCAGTTTTATTTTTGTTTTTCAACATTTCCTTAGCGATTCGGGGTCTTTTTTGATTCCATATAAATTTTTGGATTATTTGCTCCAGCTCTTTGAAAAATACCAGTGGAATTTTGATCGGAATAGCATTAAAAGTATAGATTGCTCTAGGCGGTCTAGACATTTTAACAATGTTTATTCTTCTGATCCAAGAGCATGGAATGGTCTTCTATCTTTTTGTGTCTTCTTCAATTTCTTTGATGAGTGTTCTGTAGTTTCTCGAGTACAGATCCTTTACCTCTTTGGTTAGGTTTATTCCCAGGTATCTTATGGTTCTTGGTGTTATAGTAAATGGAATCGATTCTCTAATTTCCCTTTCTGTATTTTCATTGTTAGTGTATAAGAAAGCCACTGATTTCTGCACATTGACTTTGTATCCTGCCACGTTGCTGAATTGTTGTATGAGTTCTAGTAGTTTGGAGGTGGAGTCTTTCGGGTTTTCCATATAAAGAATCATGTCATCTGCGAAGAGAGAGTTTGACTTCTTCTTTACCAATTTGAATACCTTTTATTTCTCTTTGTTGTCTGATTGCTGTTGCTAGGACTTCTAATACTATGTTGAACAAGAGTGGTGAGAGTGGGCATCCTTGTCGTGTTCCAGATCTTAACGGGAAGGCTGTGAGCTTTTTCCCATTGAGGATGGTATTCGCTCTGGGTCTTTCATAGATAGATTTTATGAAGTTCAGGAATGTTCCCTCTATCCCTATACTTTGAAGCATTTTAATCAGGAATGGATGCTGAATTTTGTCAGATGCTTTTTCTGCATCAATTGAGAGGACCAGTGTGGTTCTTCTCTCTTCTCTTATTGATTTGTTCTATCACATTGATTGATTTGAGAATGTTGAACCATCCTTGTAGCCCAGGAATGAATTCCACCTGGTCATGGTGGACAATCTTTTTAATGTACTGTTGAATTCTATTTGCTAGGATCTTGTCGAGAATCTTGGCATCCATATTTATCAGGGATATTGGTTATTTGGGATATTGGATATTTCAATATGAGGGATATTGAAATTCTCCTTTTTGGTGGGGACTGCCTGCTTCTGGGATCAGGGTAATGCTGACTTCATAAAAAGAGTCTGGAAGTTTTCCTTCTGTATCTATTTTTTGAAACACCTTCAAGAGAATAGGCATTATTTCTTCTTTGAATGCTTGTTATAATTCTCCAGGGAATCCATCAGGTCCTGGGCTCTTGTGTTTTGGCAGGTTTTTGATCACTGCTGCACTCTATTTACTAGATATTGGTCTAATCCAGTTGTCAGTTTCTTCCTGATTCAGTTTTGGAAGTTTATCATTTTCCAGGAATGCGCCCATTTCTTCTAGGTTACTTAACTTACTGGTGTATAACCGTTGATGAGAATTTCTGATGATTGTTTCCATTTCTTTGGTGTTAGTTGTGATCTCTCCCTTTTCACTCATAATTTTATTAATTTGGGTCCTCACTCTTTTCTTTTGGATTAGTTTGGCCAATGGTTTATCGATCTTAATGATCTTTCAAAAAGATCATTAGCTTCTAGTTTTGTTGATATGTTCTACTGTATCTCTAATTTCTATCTCATTGATCTCTGCTCTAATCTTGATTAGTTTCCCTCTTGTTTGTGGTGTTGGCTTAAATTGTTGTTGGTTCTCCAGTTCTTGAAGGTGTAGAGATAGCTGTTGTGTTCTGGATTTTTTAGTTTTTTTGAGGGAGGCTTGGATGGCTATGTATTTCCCCCTTAGGACCGCCTTTGCCATATCCCATAGGTTTTGGACTGAAGTGTCTTCATTCTCATTGGTTTCCAGGAATTAAGTTCTTTGATTTCCTGGTTGATCAAAACCATCTTAAGCAGGGTGGTCTTTACCTTCCAAGAGTTTGAATTCCTTTTAAACCTTCTTGTGGTTAAATTCCAATTTCAAAGCATTATGGTCTGAGAATATACAGGGAATAATCTCAGTCTTTTGATATCGGTTGAGCCCTGATTTGTGACCTAGCATGTGGTCTATTCTGGAGAAAGTTCCATGTACAAGTGAGAAGAATGAGTATTCTGTTGTTTTACGGTGGAATGTTCTGTATATATCTATGAAGGCCATCTGGTCCAATGTGTCATTCAGTGCTTTTGTTCCTTTATTGATTTTCTGCTTGGATGATCTCTTAGTGAGAGTGGTATGTTAAGATCCCCTAGTATTAATGTATTCATATCAATATGACTATTTTGATTAACAGTTGTCTTATGTAGTGGGCTGCTCCTGTATTGGGGACATAAATATTTACAGTTGTTAGATCGTCTTGGTGGATAGACTCTTTAAGAATGATGTAGTGTCCTGAGTGCCTGGGTGGCTCAGTGGGTTAAGCCGCTGCCTTCGGCTCAGGTCATGATCTCAGGGTCCTGGGATCAAGTCCCGCATCGGGCTCTTTCCATAGTTTGGCTATAGTGGACATTGCTGCTATAAACATTCAGGTGCACGTGCCCCTTCGGATCACTGTGTTTGTATCTTTAGGGTAAATACCCAGTAGTGCAATTTCTGGGTCATAGGGTAGCTCTATTTTCAACTTTTTGAGAAACCTCCATACTGTTTTCCAGAGTGGTTGCACCTGCTTTCATTCTCACCAAAAGTGTAGGAGGGTTCCCCTTCCTCCTCATCCTTGCCAGCATCTGTCATTGCCTGACTTATTAATTTTAGCCATTGTGACTGCTGTGAGGTGATATCTCATTGTGGTTTTGATTTGTATTTCCCTGATGCCAAGTGATGTGGAGCACTTTTTCATGTGTCTGTTGGCCATCTGGATGTTTCTTTGCAGAAATGTCTGTTCATGTCCTCTGCCCATTTCTTGATTGGATTATTTGTTCTTTGGGTGTTGAGTTTGCTAAGCTCTCTATAGATTTTGGATACTAGCCCTTTATCTGATAGGTTGTTTGCAAATATCTTCTCCCATTCTGTCATTTGTCTTTTGGTTTTGTTAACTGTTTCCTTTGCTGTGCAAAAGCTCTTGATTTTGTTGAGGTCCCTATAGTTCATTTTTGCCCTTGCTTCCCTTGCCTTCGGCGATGTTCCTAGGAAGAAGTTGTTGTGGCTGAGGTTGAAGAGGTTGCTGCCTGTGTTCTCAAGGATTTTGGTGGGTTCCTTTCTCACATTAAGGTCTTTCATCCATTTTGAGTCTATGTTCATGTGTGGTGTAAGGAAATGGGCCAGTTTCATTTTTCTGCATGTGGCTGTCCAATTTTCCCAACAGCCTTTGTTGAAGAGACTGTCTTTTTTCCTTTGGACATTCTTTCCTGCTTTGTCGAAGATTAGTTGACCATAGAGTTGAGGGTCTATTTCTAGGCTCTCTGTTCTTTTCCATTGAGCTATGTGTCTGTTTTTGTTCCAGTACCATACTGACTTGATGAATACAGCTTGTAATAGAGCTTGAAGTCTGGAATTGTGATGCCACCAACTTTGGCTTTCTTTTTCATTATTCCTCTGGCTATTCGAGGTCTTTTCTGGTTCCACATAAATTTTAGGATTATTTGCTCCATTTCTTTGAAAAAAATGGATGGCATTTTGATAGGGATTGCATTAAACGTGTAGATTGCTTTAGGTAGCATAGACATTTTCACAATATTTGCTCTTCCAATCCATGAGCATGGAACATTTTTCCATTTCTTTGTGTCTTCCTCAGTTTTTTTCATGAGTACTTTATAGTTTTCTGAGTATAGATTCTTTGCCTCTTTGGTTAGGTTTATTCTTAGGTATCATATGGTTTTGGGTGCAATTGTAAATGGGATTGACTCCTTAATTTCTTTTTCTTCTGTCTTGTTGTGGTGTATAGAAATGTAACTGATTTCTGTGCATTGATTTTATATTCTGACACTTTACTGAATTCCTGTACAAGTTCTGGCAGATTTGGAGTGGAGTCTTTTGGGTTTTCCACATATAGTGTCATAGCATCTGCAAAGAGTGAGAGTTTGACTTCTTCATTGCCAATTTGGATGCTTTAATTTCTTTTTGTTGTCTTACTGTTGAGGCTAGGACTTCTAGTACTATGTTGAATAGCAGTGGTGATAATGGACATCTCTGCCATGTTCCTGACCTTAGCAGAAAAGCTCTCAGTTTTTCTCTGTTGAGAATGATATTCACAGTGGGTTTTTCATAGATGGCTTTGATGATATTGAGGTATGTACTCTTTATCCCTACACTATAAAGTGTTTTGATCAAGAAAGGATGCTGTACTTTATCAAAAGCTTTTTCAGCATCTATTGAGAGTATCATATAGTTCTTGTTCTTTCTTTTATCAATGTATTTTATCACATTGATTGATTTGAGGATGTTGAACCAAACTTGCAGCCCAGGATAAATCCCACTTGGTCATGGTGAATAATCCTTTTAGTGTACTGTTGGATCCTATTGGCTAGTATTTTGGTGAGAATTTTCACATCTGTGTTCATCAAGGATATTGGTCTGTAATTCTCTTTTTTGATGGGATCCTTGTCTGGTTTTGGGATCAAGGTAATTCTGGCCTCATAAAATCAGTTTGGAAGTTTTCCTTCCATTTCTATTTTTTGAACAGTTCAGCAGAATAGGTATGTATTCTTCTTTAAATGTTTGGTAGAATTCCCCTGGGAAGCCATCTGGCCCTGGGCTCTTGTTTGTTTGTGGAGATTTTTGATGACCGCTTCAATCTCCTTAATGGTTATGGGTCTGTTCAGGTTTTCTGTTTCTTCCTGGTTCAGTTTATATGTCTCTAGGAATGCCTCCATTTCTTCCAGATTGTCAAATTTGCTGGCGTATAGTTGCTTATAATATGTTCTTGTATTTCTTTGGTGTTGGTTGTGATCTCTCCTCTTTCCTTAATGATTTTATTTATTTGGGTCCTTTCTCTTTTCTTTTTGATAAGTCTGGCCAGGGGTTTATCAATCTTATTAATTCTTTCAAAGAACCAGCTCCTAGTTTCGTTAATTTGTTCTATTGGGGTTTTTTGTTTGTTTGTTTCCATTTCCTTGATTTCTGCTCTGATCCTTATTATTTCTCTTCTTCTGCTGGGTTTAGGCTTTCTCTGCTGTTCTTTCTTCAGCTCCTTTAGGGATAGGGGTAGGTTGTGTATTTGAGACCTTTCTTGTTTCTTGAGAAAGGCTTGTACCACTATATATTTTCCTCTCAGGACTGCCTTTGCTGTGTCCCACAGTTTTTGGACCGTTGTGTTTTCATTATCAGTTGTTTCCATGAATTTTTTCAATTCTTCCTTAATTTCTTGGTTGACCCATTCATTCTTTAGAAGGATGCTCTTTAGTTCCATGTAGTTTGGTTCTTTCCAACTTTCCTCTTGAGTTCTAGCTTCAGAGCATTGTTGTCTGAAAATACGCAAAGAATCATCCCAGTCTTTTGATACTGGTTGAGACCTGATTTATGACCCAGGATGTGATCTATTCTGGAGAATGTTCCCAGGGGAGTGTTTAAGTCCTGTGCTGCTATTGTATTATTGTCAATGTGTTTCTTTGATTTTGTTATTAATTGGTTTATATAGTTGGCTGCTCCTATGTTAGGGTCATAGATATTTACAATTGTTAGATCTTCTTGTTGGACAGACCCTTTGAGTATGATATAGTGTCCTTCCTCATCTCTTATTATAGTCTTTGGCTTAAAATCTAATTGATCTGATATAAGGATTGCCACCCCAGCTTTCTTTTGATATCCATTAGCATGGACTTTAAATCTGGAGGTGTCTTTGGGTCTGAAATGGGTTTCTTGTAGACAGCATATTGATACTTTTTTTTTTTTTCATCCATTCTGATACTCTGTGTCTTTTGATTGTGGCAATTATCCTATTTACATTCAGGGTAACTATTGACAGACATGAATTTAGTGCCATTGTATTGCCTTTAAGATGACTGTTACTGTCTATTGTTTCTGTTCCTTTCTGGTCTACTACTTTTAGGCTCTCTCTTTGCTTAGAGGACCCTTTCAATATTTCCTATAGAGCTGGTTTGGTGTTTACAAATTTTTTTAGTTTTTGTTTGTCCTGGAAGCTTTTTATCTCTCCTTGTATGTTCAGTGATAGCCTAGCTGGATATAGTATTCTTGGCTGTGTGTTTTTCTTGTTTAGTGCTCTGAATATATCATGTCAGTTCTTTCTGTCCTGCCAGGTCTCTGTGGATAAGTCTGCTGCCAGTCTAATATTTTTTACTGTTGCATGTTACAGACTTCCTGTCCCGGGCTGCTTTCAGGATTTTCTTTTTGTCCCTAAGACTTGTAAATTTTACTATTAGATGACAGGGTGTGGACCTATTCTTATTGATTTGGAAGGGGGTTCTCTGTGCCTCCTGGATTTTGATGCTGGTTCCCTGTGCCGTATTACGGAAATTCTCTATAATAATTCTCTCCAATATATCTTCTCCTCCCCCCTCTCTTCTTCTTCTTCTGGAATCCCAATTATTCTAATGTTGTTTCGTCTTATGGTACCACTTACCTCTCGAATTCTCCCCTTGTGGTCCAGTAGTTTTTTGTCTCTCTTTTGCTCAGCTTCTTTATTCTCTGTCATTTGGTCTTCTATATCACTAATTCTCTCTTCTGCCTCATTTATCCTAGCAGTAAGAGCCTCCATTTTTGTTTGCACCTCAATAATAGGTTTTTTGATTTCTGCTTGGTTTGATTTTAGTTCTTTTATTTCTCCAGAAAGGGCTTTTCTTTCTCTAGACAGTATTTCTCTAATATCTTCCATGCTTTTTTTTGAGCCCAGCTAGCAGCTCTAAAATCGTCATTCTGAACTCTAGATCTGACATATTACCAATGTCCATATTGATTAGGTTCCTAGCCTTCGGTACTGCCTCTTGTTCTTTATTTTGTGGTGAGTTTTTCTGCCTTGTAATTTTATTCAGGTAAGAATATATGAAGGAGCAGATAAAATACTAAAAGGGTGGCAAAGACCCCAGGAAAATGTGCTTTAGCCAAATCAGAAGAGACCCCAAATTGTGGGGGGAAGAAAGGGGGTAAAAAGAAGTTCAGAAAAAAAAATTTCAAAAAGAAAAAATATAAAAAAGTATATATATATATATATATATATATATATATATATTTTTAGATTGGTGAATAGAACAGGGTCACCCATTTAATTTGGGGAGTATTTTGGTCTCTTAAAAGAATCTTCCTACCAAAATTTAAAGAATGAAAAACATATATAAGGGTAAAGACAATGAAGGGATGGAATATGGCTATAAAGATGAAAATTTTTAAAAAAATTTCTAAAAAGATGTTGATAAGATAAGTTTGTTGGGAGAATAAAGAAAAAGAAAATGTAGAGAATTTGCTCAGGCTGGAGACTAGAACAAAGCCATGTGCTAGGTAGAGGGTATATTTTGACCTACTAGAAGAAGTTGTATCCCAAAATTTTTTGGAAGAAAAAACCCTATGTGTATACAAAAAATAAAGTTAGATAAAATGAAGGATAAAATATGACTATAATAATGAAGTTTCAAAAAAGTTTTTTTTTTTTTAATGAAAGGTATTGTTAGGATAAACTAGTTAAAAAACTTTGAAAGAGGAAAGGGTAAAAGTTAAAAAAAAATTTTAGCAGACGAAAAAAATAAGAAAAATTAATTAACTTTGCAAGGCTAAAGAATCATGGGCAGAAAGCCATGAATTCCATGCTTTCCTTTCTCCTCTTCTGGATTCTGCTGTTCTCCTTGGTAAGTGAACTTGGTCTTGGCTGGATTTCTTGCTGATCTTCTGGGGGAGGGGCCTGTTGTAGTGATTCTCAAATGTCTTTGCCCAAGGCGGAATTGCACCACCCTTACCAGAGGCCAGGCAGAGAGAGTGCGGTGGAGAAACCGCTCTTGGTCCCTAAGCCGCCAGCGCACCCGAGAACGCATGGGTTCTAGTTCCTGTGAGGGGATGGGAGCCCCGCCGGTCTGCAGAACGCGCGCTAGCCCTACCACAAAGCTTGAGATACGAGCGCACATCCCTCAAGCTCCCCTGAATTACAAAGGCCCGGCCGGCGCTCTTTGACCCGCGCCATTGTTTCAAAGCCTAAGCCGCGCGCCGAAACTCTTCCCCTGACAGAGGCGCACAAAAGCCCAGCCTGGGGCTTATGGACCAGCGACCTGTTCTCAGTGCCCCAGACGCGCGCCCGACCCACAGCCGCCTCTGAAAGAGGTGCGCGCAAGCCGGGCACTCCCAGCCCGGGCCAGCGGCAAAATCTCAGTGTGCGATCGCTGCTTGGAACCTCTCTGGCGGTCGGGAGCTCCCAGACAGCCGCCACTGCCTTGGCGTTGGGTACGAGCAAAAGATCCTGCGCCCCCAGGGTCTGCAACTTGGAACCAGGCTAAGTAATCCGCTTGGGTTCGCTTTCGGGAGCTTTTGTTCCCTGAACACTTTCCGTAGAGCTCTTGAGGACGGGAATGAAAATGGCAGCCTCCCAATCTCCGGCCTGGAGGAGCCGAGAGCTCAGGGACCCAGTCCTCAGTGAGCCCTCAGAGAAAAGTGCTCAATCACTCCCATCTCCCTGGCCTCCGGCTGCACTTCCCGCTAACCCAGCCTGTGACCAAGCATCTCTGTCTTTGGCATACAGCCCCGCCTGGAGTCTCCAAACCCCTCAGATCCCTTTGCTCTTCCGGGGGCGGGGGGCTCTCCCTGAATCTTGTGGGGTCCCTGCTCATAGAGCAGTGGCCTGTACCACAGATCACAATTTAAGGTAACCCTGACTTGAGAGTTCACTCCTCGGCTCTTGTCTCTGTAGCCGGCTTCCCCGCTTAAATACCTGTGAGTTCTGTGACACTCAGACACTCCCAATCCTTCTGTGACCCCACGGGACCTGAGGCCGCACTGTCCCTGCATGGGCTTCACCCCAGCTTAGCCTCTGGAGCGATGTCCCTCAGTGGAGCAGACTTTTAAAAGTTCTGATTTTGTGCTCTGTTGCTCTGCTGCTTGCTGGGAGCTGGCCCCTCTTTCCACAGTCTATCTTCCGGTTGCTTTGGATTCACTTCTCCGCCGATCCTACCTTTCAGAAAGTGGTCGATTTTCTGTTTCTAGAATTGCTGCTCTTCTTCTCTTTGATCTCCTGTTGGATTTGTAGGTGTTCAGAGTGGTTTGATAACTATCTAGCTGATCTCCTGCTACCTGATGTCGTCTTAACCTGCTATTTCTCCACCATTTTGACTCCTCCTCCTCATTGATACCATTTTTAACTTCTTCTCCAGGTGGCTTTCACTTCTGCCCTTAGCAATTCCATGTTGTCACTAACAGTTTTCTCCAACCTAGCAATTGCCTTGATAACTCTGACCCTAAATTCCCATTCTGACATACTGTTTATGTCCATATCCAGTAGTTCTAATGAAGAGGGCACAGTCTCTGAATTTTTCTTTTGTTGGGTGTTCCTCCTCCTAGTCATTTTGGTGAGATGTAGTTGAGGGGATGTGTAGCTGAATATATCAGCCGTCATCCAGGCAAGATGCACCCTAGAATGCTTCTGAGCAATCATAAGTCATCACCAAAAAGAAAGAAAAAAGAAAAAAAAGAGAAAGAGAGAGACAGGAAAAAAGAAAAGAAGGCCCAGCCAGAATGGGCCCCAAAGGTAAGATTTATTAGGTATACAAACAAAAACGGACAAACGAAAAGACTGTGAAAAGTAAGTGACAAGAAAAAAAAAAAAAAAAGAACCCAGACAAAATGAACTCCAAGGATCAGATTTATATACTACCAGAACAAAAACAAATACACAGAAATACTGACAGAAAACAAAGATGGCATGGTGGTTATAAATCCTCAATGTGGGCGAGGAAGGTTATTTTGATTCCTCCTGAGGGTATCTTGATATCTTTGTTAAAGGGCTCAATTTTCCAGAGATAAAGGGAGAGTAAAACTGGTTTATATATAGGAGTAGTATTGATTAGGGAAAGAAGATTACCTTGAAGCTTATATCTATATGTATATTAAAAAAAATAGAACAGAAAAAGAAAACAGAGGTATATGTATGAAAAAAGGTCAAGTTAAAAGGTTATTATAGTATATGTTATACTGAACCTCTATTGTAATGGTAAGTAGGTTAAAAAAAGAACAAGAATAATGAGAACGAATTAAAAATAAAAGTTGTTTCTGTGAAATATACAGGTTTTTGGCGCAATACTGGGAGCTCAATATATTGTTTCCCCCCATATTGGCATTTTACAGTTTTATGGTGACTCTGTGGTGGTTGTCCTCTTGTTCTTTTGGCTGGCTTTCTGGGGTAGGGGACTGCTTCGTTGTTTTTCAGTCAGTCTTGCTTAGGTTGAGTCCTCCTGCCCCCTGTCAAGGGGCTGGGCTCTGTGGAAACCAGTTTTTCAGGCTTTTATTCTCTGGAGGGTTTTTTTTTCTTTGGCGGCTTTTTGCAGGCTTTTTGGAGGTTTGTTGGAAAGCAGACTGTACCTAGACCTCCGTCTCAGAGAGAAGGTGGTCCAGAACACACAGACTCCTCCTCTGCAAACTCTGCTGAGTCGTGCAGCCTCCCACAGGCAGACCACATCCCCAAACACTGTCTCGGTTTGCCTGAAGCGCCCACTCTGCACCCCTGTACCCCTAAAACCATGAGCGATATTTGTCCTGGGAGCCCACTTCTGGTGGCTGCCTTCACTGGGACTACTATCTGGGGTCCAGACCTCAGGCTGCCACCACAGAGATTGCACTGAGTTCCTTCAGCCCTGACTGGGAGAGTCCAGACCATTGTCTGGTCCTAGAGACTGCTGTCTAGCGCCTGCTTGGAGCTTTCTCGGGCACTGGCAGGGAGTGGGTCAGACCGCGGTTGCAGAGTGCGCAAAAATTCTAGGGAGCACAGGCTGGCACTGTCACCAGACTCCCTCATGTGGGGGCAGGAGTGTGCCCAGCTGAAGCGTGGTGCAATCCCTGCAACCCCGGGGGCTCCGCTGCACTCTCTCTGGCATGGATGGTTGCTGGCGGTGGCTGTTCTGGGACTGTGGGCTTAGGCTGTGCCTGTACTGCCCGATAACCCCAGTAGCCCCTTAAGATCTTCTACTCTTTTTGAGTGCTTTTAACCAGACTCTAAGTCAGTGCTGGTCCCCATCAAAGGACACTTTTATATTGGGGTATTACTTTCAAATGGGTTGCTTCTGGTGGCTCCCTCCCCTTCTGTTTATCCTCCTATATTATTAGTCCAATCATTCCCACTCTGCTTTACCTCTCCACTAGTGTCTTCTGCCCTGTAGAGATCCAGAAGTGTATAATCCTACATCTCGGGCTGCTTTCGTGGGTGTCCAGAGTGTTCTGGTAGATAATTAGCTTATTTTAGGGGACTGGTTGAAATGGGGTCTCCTACTTCTCCATCATCTTGCCCCCTCCAGAGATAGAGAGAATCTTAAGTAGTCTCCACTCCCAGGGCCGAGTTTGACATGGGGCTTGATCTTACACCTCTGAGATCATGAACTGAGCCAAAACAAGAGTCTGATTGAGCCCCCCAGGTGCCTTCCACCCCCCATTTCCACTGTAGTTTCCAGGCAGCATGTATAAAATCATGTCTTCTGAGCATTGATGCCATTTATTCATCCTTTCAACAAATATCCTCTGCTTAAGTGGTGGTGATACAGTGATGAGAAAAATAGATATCGTTCCTTCCCTGACAAAGCTTGTATTTCACATCTTTCATTGTGACTGTTTTTCTTTGTGCTTTTAGGTCAAGGGTCCTAGTTTCTCTAGAATGTCATTCTGTCCTCCTCTAGTGAGTTTTCTTTCCTGTCATTTTGCTCCTTTACTATCTTGATTGGTTCTTGTGCTTTATGTACTATCCCTTGTTTGTTTTTGTTGATTCTCTGTTGGCTGAAGTAATTCACCATGCAGTATTCCCCAAATCTAAAGTGATCAGACACTGATACTCCAAAATCTTAAGCTCAAGTATCCCATCCCAGGCTGTATCCCATCCTGTCATTCCCTTTCTCAGTCCTTCTTGACCTTCATTCTCATTAAGGTCCCTTGATCCTTTCCCTTTGTTCCTTTGGTATGTTAGCTCTTTCTTGGCCTCTCTCCTTTTCCCGTCTGCTGTTGCCTCATATTTGACCATTTGGACTAGTCTTTTATCAGCCCTTGGATTCCCTGTGTTTTTGTCTCATCACATCCAAGAAGCCAAGTACTAACATGGAATTGGTACTACGGCCCCCATTCTCTGCTTGTTCATCTGGGTGCTGCATGCTGCTGGAGAAGGGCAGTCATATCCTTGATTTTCAACTGTCTTTGAGGAATTTCTTCCATAGAAACATTTTCCTGTATCTCCCATCCTAATAAGACCTATATCCTGATCCTAAGGCCCTTATTTAGCTGTCATCAGACAGTTGGGTTCAAATTGTGCCTCTTACTAGATAGTTACTATATAAATAGTTATAGCTATGTGACTTTTGGCAAACTTCCCTTCTTCTCTGCTCCTGCTAATACCTTGTAAGTATCTCTCTCAAGGCCTCTACGATTTTTGAATTATAATTAGCTGGTTAAATATGACTGTCCAACTGAACTCTGAGTTCCATGAGGGCAGGAACTGCATTCATTCACTATTTATTGAGCAACAGGTACTCAGTATGACATATACTATGCTAGATGCTGGAGAACAATGATGATAAAACAAAGTCCCTTCCCTTACTGAACTTATTTTGTAATGGAAGAGATAGGAAGTAAGAGATAATGGCACAAATAAGTATGTGTGAATATAAATTGTTAAAAGTGTGAAGAAGTGAAAACAGGGTCTTATGCAATTGTAGGTTCGGTCCTGGATGTCTTGCCCCAGGCTTCACGCAGAAGAGGCACTTCACTATGCTTATGAAAGAATGAATTTATGGCTCATGAGGATTTGCCTTTTTTTCTTAGATTCTCTCTCAGCAATTACAGCAGATGGAAGCTGAGCATAATACTTTAAGGAGCACTGTGGAAACAGAAAGACAAGAGTCCAAGATTCTGATGGAAAAGATGCAACTTGAGGTGGCAGAGAGAAAATTATCCTTCCATAACCTCCAGGAAGAAATGCATCATCTTCTGGAACAGCTTGAGCAAGCAGGCCAAGCTCAGGCTGAACTACAGTCTCGGTACAGTGCTTTGGAACAGAAGCACAAAGCAGAAATGGAAGAGAAGATCTCTCACATTTTGAGTCTTCAAAAGACTGAGCAAGAACTACACTCTGCTTGTGATGCTCTAAAGGAGGAAAATTCAAAGCTTGTCCAAGATAAGAGTGAACAGGCAGTTCATTCAGCCCAGACCATTCAACAACTGGAAGGTCAGTATTTGATTGCCTTTCAAGTCCTCTTGTTTAGCACCTGAGTGGCTCCTATTTACAAATTTCTGGGATCTGTTAATGACATGATTTGCTCATGTCAATTGAATAAGTAGAAGAATTAAGAATTCATCTTTTCTGAACTCATTGTCATTTGTCCTCTTTCTGGCTGAAGGTATAATCTGGCTTAATATTATAATTATCATTATGGTAATTATAATGTCTCCTAGATTAGAAAGAATGCTATGTAAAAAGTGACTTCCATCTGAAGGGGTCAGTGACTGAAATGAGTAGGATTTGAATTGATTTTTGGAAAACTCAGGGTAGATCTAGGTACATAGGTCAAGAGACTGAATTGAATGGAGTCATCCTTACTTTTTTTTTTTTTTTTTTTTTTTTTTTTTTTTCCCAATTTATTTATTTTCAGAAAAACAGTATTCATTATTTTTTCACCACACCCAGTGCTCCATGCAAGCTGTGCCCTCTATAATACCCACCACCTGGTACCCCAACCTCCCACCCCCCCGCCACTTCAAACCCCTCAGACTGTTTTTCAGAGTCCATAGTCTCTCATGGTTCACCTCCCCTTCCAATTTACCCAAATTCCCTACTACTCTCTAACGCCCCTTGTCCTCCATGCTATTGGTTATGCTCCACAAATGAGTGAAACCATATGATAATTGACTCTCTCTGCTTGACTGATTTCACTCAGCATAATCTCTTCCAGTCCCGTCCATGTTGCTACAAAAGTTGGATATTCGTCCTTTCTGATGGAGGCATAATACTCCATAGTGTATATGGACCACATCTTCCTTATCCATTCATCCGTTGAAGGGCATCTTGGTTCTTTCCATAGTTTGGCGACTGTGGCCATTGCTGCTATAAACATTGGGGTACAGATGGCCCTTCTTTTCACGACATCTGTATCTTTGGGGTAAATACCCAGGAGTGCAATTGCAGGGTCGTAGGGAAGCTCTATTTTTAATTTCTTGAGGAATCTCCACACTGTTCTCCAAAGAGGCTGCACCAACTTGCATTCCCACCAACAGTGTAAGAGGGTTCCCCTTTCTCCACATCCTCTCCAACACATGTTGTTTCCTGTTTTGTTAATTTTGGCCATTCTAACTGGTGTAAGGTGATATCTCAATGTGGTTTTAATTTGAATCTCCCTGAGGGCTAATGATGATGAGCATTTTTTCATGTGTCTGATAGCCATTTGTATTTCTTGATTGGAGAAGTGTCTGTTCATATCTTCTGCCCATTTTTTGATGTGTTTGTCTGTTTCGTGTGGGTTGAGTTTGAGGAGTTCATTATAGATCCTGGATATCAACCTTTTGTCTGTACTGTCATTTGCAAATATCTTCTCCCATTCCGTGGGTTGCCTCTTTGTTTTTTTGACTGTTTCCTTTGCTGTGCAGAAGCTTTTGATTTTGATGAAGTCCCAGAAGTCTATTTTCGCTTTTGTTTCCTTTGCCTTTGGAGACGTATCTTGAAAGAAGTTGCTGTGGCTGATATCGAAGAGATTACTGCCTATGTTCTCCTCTAAGATTCTGATAGATTCCTGTCTCACGTTGAGGTCTTTTATCCATTTTGAGTTGATCTTTGTGTACGGTGTAAGAGAATGGTCGAGTTTCATTCTTCTACATATAGCTGTCCAGTTTTCCCAGCACCATTTATTGAAGAGACTGTCTTTTTTCCACTGTATATTTTTTCCTGTTTTGTCGAAGATTAATTGACCATAGAGTTGAGGGTCCATATCAGGGCTCTCTACTCTGTTCCACTGGTCTATGTGTCTGTTTTTATGCCAGTACCATGCTGTCTTGGTGATCACAGCTTTGTAATAAAGCTTGAAATCAGGTAAGGTGATGCCGCCAGCTTTATTTTTGTTTTTCAACGTTTCCTTAGCGATTCGGGGTCTCTTCTGATTCCATACAAATTTTTGGATTATTTGCTCCAGCTCTTTGAAGAATGCCGGTGGAATTTTGATCGGAATGGCATTAAAAGTATAGATTGCTCTAGGCAGTATAGACATTTTAACGATGTTTATTCTTCCGATCCAAGAGCATGGAATGGTCTTCCATCTTTTTGTGTCTTCTTCAATTTCTTTCATGAGTGTTCTATAGTTCCTCAAGTATAGATCCTTTACCTCTTTAGTTAGGTTTATTCCCAGGTATCTTATGGTTCTTGGTGCTATAGTAAATGGAATCGATTCTCTAATTTCCCTTTCTGTATTTTCCTTGTTAGTGTATAAGAAAGCCACTGATTTCTGCACATTGACTTTGTATCCTTCCACGCTGCTGAATTGCTGTATGAGTTCTAGTAGTTTGGGGGTGGAGTCTTTTGGGTTTTCCATATAAAGAATCATGTCATCTGCGAAGAGAGAGAGTTTGACTTCTTCATTACCAATTTGGATACCTTTTATTTCTCTCTGTTGTCTGATTGCTGTTGCTAGGACTTCTAATACTATGTTGAACAAGAGTGGTGAAAGTGGGCATCCTTGTCTTGTTCCTGATCTCAACGGGAAGGCTGCAAGCTTTTTCCCATTGAGGATGATATTTGCTGTGGGTCTTTCATAGATAGATTTGATGAGGTTCAGGAATGTTCCCTCTATCCCTATACTTTGAAGCGTTTTAATCAGGAACGGATGTTGGATTTTGTCAAATGCTTTTTCTGCATCAATTGAGAGGACCATGTGGTTCTTCTCTCTTCTCATATTAATTTGTTGTATCACATTGATTGATTTACGAATGTTGAACCATCCTTGTAGCCCAGGGATGAATCCCACCTGATCATGGTGGATAATCTTTTTAATGTGTTGTTGGATCCTGTTGGCTAGGATCTTGTTGAGAATCTTAGCATCCATATTCATCAGTGATATTGGTCTGAAATTCTCCTTTTTGGTATGGTCCTTGCCTGGTTTGGGGATCAGGGTAATGCTGGCTTCATAGAAAGAGTCTGGAAGTTTTCCTTCTGCTTCAATTTTTTGAAACAGCTTCAGGAGAATAGGTGTTATTTCTTCTTGGAAGGTTTGGTAGAATTCCCCAGGGAATCCGTCAGGTCCTGGGCTCTTGTTTTTTGGGAGATTTTTGATCACTGCTTCAATCTCGTTATTAGATATCGGTCTATTCAGGTTGTCGATTTCTTCCTGGTTCAATTTTGGTAGTTTATATTTTTCCAGGAATGCATCCATTTCATCAAGGTTGCTAAGCTTATTGGCATATAACTGTTCGTAGTAACTTCTGATGATTGTTTCTACTTCCTTGGTGTTAGTTGTGATCTCTCCCCTTTCATTCATAATTTTATGAATTTGGGATTTCTCTCTTTTCTTTTGGATTAGTGTAGCCAGTGGCTTATCGATCTTATTGATTCTTTCAAAAAACCAGCTTCTAGTTTCATTGATACGTTCTACTGTATCTCTGGTTTCTCCCTCATTGATCTCAGCTCTAATCTTGATGATTTCCCTTCTTATGTGTGGAGTTGGTTTGATTTGTTGTTGATCCTCCAGTTCTTTAAGGTGTAGAGACAGCTGGTGTGTTCTGGATTTTTCAATTTTTTTGAGCAAGGCTTGGATGGCTATATATTTTCCCCTTAGGACCGCCTTTGCTGTATCCCATAGGTTTTGGACCGAAGTGTCTTCATTCTCATTGGTTTCCATGAATTGTTTCAGTTCTTCTTTGATCTCCTGGTTGATCCAAGCATTCTTAAGCAAGGTGGTCTTTAGCTTCCAGGTGTTTGAGTTCCTTCGGAACTTTTCCTTGTGATTGAGCTCCAGTTTCAAAGCATTGTGATCTGAGAATATGCAGGGAATAATCTCAGTCTTTTGGTATCGGCTGAGTCCTGATTTGTGACCCAGTATGTGGTCTATTCTGGAGAAGGTTCCGTGTGCACTTGAGAAGAATGAGTATTCTGCTGTTTTAGGGTGGAATGTTCTGTATATATCTATGAGGTCCATCTGGTCCAATGTGTCGTTCAATGCTCTTGTTTCTTTATTGATTTTCTGCTTCGATGATCTGTCTAATTCTGAAAGAGGCGTGTTAAGATCACCTACGATTAGTGTATTCATATCAATATGACTCTTTATCTTGATTAACAGTTTTCTTAAGTAATTGGCTGCTCCCATATTGGGAGCATAGATATTTACAATTGTTAGATCATCTTGGTGGATAGTCCCTTTAAGGATTATGTAGTGTCCTTCTGTATCTCTGACTACAGTCTTTAGTTTGAAGTCTAATTTATCTGATATGAGAATCGCTACCCCAGCCTTCTTTTGAGTCCCATTGGCATGAAAGATGCTTCTCCACCCCTTCACTTTCAGTCTGCGTGTATCTTTAGGTTCAAAATGGGTCTCTTGTAGACAGCATATGGATGGGTCCTGTCGTTTTATCCAATCTGCAACCCTGTGCCGTTTTATGGGTGCATTGAGGCCATTCACATTGAGAGTGATTATTGATAGATACGTTTTTATTGACATCGAGTTACCTTTGAAGTCTTTCTTTCTGTAGACTGTCTCTATATTTCTGTTCAATGCTATTCTTGGGATTTTTCCTCTTTTATAGAACCCCCCTTAATATTTCCTGCAGTATCGGCTTGGTGGTTGCATAGTCTTTTAAGTCTTGCCGGTCTTGGAAACTCTTTATCTCTCCATCCATTTTGAATGTCAGTCTTGCTGGATAAAGTATTCTTGGCTGCATGTTCTTCTCATTTAGTGCCCTGAATATATCTTGCCAGCCTCTTCTGGCTTGCCAGGTCTCTGTGGACAGGTCTGACGTTATTCTGATGGGCTTCCCTCTGTAAGTAAGGAGCCTCTTTGCCCTGGCGGCTTTCAAGAGATTATACCTACAATTATAATTTCTCAATTTGACTATCAGGTGTCGTGATGTTTTTTTGGAGTGTATAATCTTGGGTGGAGACCGTTCAGCCTCTAGTACATGAACGCTGGTTTCATTCGCGAGATTCGGAAAGTTTTCATGAAGGACTTGTTCCACGACATCTTCTAGACTTCTTTCTTTCTCCTCCCCTTCAGGAATTCCAATAATTCTGACGTTGGAACGCTTCATGGCATCACTTATTTCCCTAATTCTGCTTTCGTGGGATCTAAGCTGTTTGTTCCAGGCTTCCTCCTGATCCTTTCTCTCTATCTGTTTGTCTTCCAGATCACTAATTCTATCTTCTGTCTCAGTTACCCTAGCTTTGAGAGAGTTTAGATTGGATTGGAACTCATTGAGAGCATTGTGGACCTCCTCCCTGGTAGCTTTAAGCTCCGCCCTAACATTGTGAACATCCTGTCTGGTCGCTTTCAGTTCGGCTCTAATCAATTCTGTTTGGTCATCCATGGCTTTCTCCAACCTAGCTATTGCCTGGATAATTGTTAGCCTGAATTCTCTTTCCGACATATTGTCTATGTTGATAGCCGTTAGCTCTGTTGCGGAAGGTCCATCCTCTGTATTTTTCTTCTGTTGGGCATTCCTCCTCCTAGTCATTTTGGTGGGAGAAGACTGAACAGATGTAGCTGGATGTATCAACTCTGGTGCAGTCAAGGTGCACCCTGGAACACTTCCTGATCTCCGTCTCAGAAGCCTCAGTCTGGGTGCAGAAGCTGAATAAATTCCCCCTTGGATGCTGGCAGTGCAGGTTCCAAGTTAAAGACCCTGGGGGCGCAGGATCTTTTGCTCGTCCCCAAAGCCAAGGCAGTGGCGGCTGTCTGGGAGCTCCTGACCGCCAGAGAGGTTCCAAGCAGCGATCGCACACTGAGATTTTGCCGCTGGCCGGGGCTGGGAGTGCCCGGCTTGCGCGCACCTCTTTTCAGAGGCGGCTGTGGGTCGGGCGCGCGTCTGGGGCACTGAGAACGGGGCGCTGGTCCGTAAGCCGCAGGCTGGGCTTTTGCGCGCCTCTGTCCGGGGAAGAGTTTCGCGGGCGCGAGGCTTAGACTTTGAAACAATGGCCCGGGTCAAGAAGCGCCCCAGGGCCTTAGAAACCCAGGAGAGCTGGAGCGACGTGCACGCGCATCTCAAGCTTTGTGGTAGGGCTAGCGCGCGTTCTGCAGACCGGCTCCCATCCCCTCACAGGAGCCGGAACCCCGCGCTCTGGGGCACGCTGGCGGCTTAGGGACCAGGAGCCGGTTTCTCCGCCGCACTCTCTCTGCCTCCGCGCCGGGGAGGCCGTCTGGGACCGGGGACTCAAGCCCCTGTCCCTAGCCGCCCCGATTCCCACAGTTTGCCCCCGCGATCCTTTGCTCTTTTGGAGTGCTTTCAACCAGTCTCCGAGTTAATGCTGGTCCCCAGACGCAGGGCACTCTCGCTCGTATCGGGGTATTACTTTCCCACCGGTCGCCTCTGGTGGCTCCCTCCCCCTTTTGTTTATCTTCCGATCTCAGTCCGCTGTTCCCATTCCGCTTTACCTGCTCACTGGCGTCTTCTGCCCCTGTAGAGATCCAGACGTGTATAATTCTGATCTCAGGCTGATTTCATGGGTGATCAGAGTTCTTTGGTAGGTAATCAGCTCACTTTGGGGTACCAGCTGAAAAGACGCCTCTTCCTAGTACCCCGCCATCTTGTCCCCCCCAGTCATCCTTACTTCTAAAGATGGATCTAAATACTTATAAGTGATAAACTCTTTTTAAGGAAAACTTTTATCCTTTAAGAAGGTTTAATGAAAAGTAATACAGGTGCATCTGGGTGGCTCAGTTGGTTAAGCATCTGACTCTTGGTTTCAACTCAGGCTCTGATCTCATGGGTTGCGGGATTGAGTCCCACACTGGGCTCCATGCTCAGTATGGCATCATGGCATCTGCTTGGGATTTTCTCTCTCTTCTCCCTCTGTGCCTCCCCCACCAGAGTGCACATGCTTTCTCTCTTGGTCTGTCTCTCTCTCAAATACATAAATAAATTTAAAAAAATAAAGTAATACATGCCTCTAATTTAATTTAATTCTGATAGAATGTTTAAAGGAAAGATTTCAGTAAGGCTCAAGTTGAAGATCTCTGTTGAGGAACTAAACATTAACCAGAAAGCCTTGGGGGACATTATGTGGAAACAGTGTATTATATGAGCACATTGTCCTCTTAACTGGACTATGTACATGTTTAGAGTTGTGCTATATTATCTTAGTGGGATTCATAATGCTTCATTGAAGAGTGAAGAAAATAAAATTTAAAAATACTAAAGGCATTTTCAAGGGGGAAAGGAAAAATGACTTTGTGAAAAATTCTAAGACCATTTATTTGACCTTTTAAGGAAGAGGTTTACTGAGATGGCCTTTGGTCCTTCAGAGCATTTAAACCATTAAAAACTGTTGTTAAAAACATGTTGTCATTGGTATCATAGTTTTAATTAAGAGTGAATAGCATGTGGTGGTATCTCTATAAGGTAATAGCTTACCAAGTTTCAGACTTGCAGCAGAGATCATTTCTATTTAACTTTCTTTTCCTTAGATCAACTCCAGCAAAAATCCAAAGAAATTAGCCAATTTCTAAGCAGACCAACGTTGCAAAAACATGAAACAGCATCTCAGACTTCTCTCCCAGATACTGAGGATACACAGGTAATTAAATGTATACTTATAATAATGAGTATGGTCTGTTAATCTCTGCTGTATCATACTTGGGTGCTTTAACGAGAATATATTCCAGAAAGTTATATAAGCTTGCTTTAATCCAGAAAATGTTATGTCTTTTATGCCTGATAAGATGCTTTTTTGGAGTTGATTCCATTTGAAAGCAGTCATGAAAAACATTAATTTGTGTCTCAACAATGATTAATGAGAAAAAATAATAGATAACAAGCACCATGATCTCAGGAGCCTTTCTGATTCTAAGGTCTTAAAATTCTGTATTGAAAACAAATCATTGTCTTTGATCTTGTAATCAGTTTTCTCAGCTGAGAAGTCAGTTTTGTTTTTGGTAGACCAAGATTTGATCCACTTTAATGCACATAGCTCAGTCTAACCAGACTTGAAAATCTATTATAGAAATCATAATCCTCCCATTAATTATTTAACAGTAAAAGCTTTAATTGCCAATTAGCTGTTGTTTGGCCAGTATATTCTCTTTTCCTTCTCTAAAAATCTCCATGGGAAGCTAGATTATAATCACCAGAAGGCTGCTTATTCAGCATGATTATCAGAACAAAGAGATTTGTTTGATGATCTTAATTGGCTAGTGTCAAGCTAGGATAGCTGGATTTATTCATATCCCTTATAAGATGGACAAAACTGACATACATTATGACCTGCAGAGTTCCATGGTCCCTGGGCAGTACTGTGCATTGATAAAAAATTTTTGCTCTCTGGTTTCTAGCATCTAGACTTTCCAATCTCTTCTATTCTCAAAATCACAACTTTTTCCTCCAATGTTTAAGAACAGTTTTCAGTAATTGCAAAAAAAGTTGAAAGAATTTGATACTGAACATCTGTATACCCACTATCTAGATATTCTGTCAACATTTTACTATATTTGCTTTATTCAATATCTATCCATTTATCCGTCCATCAATTCATCTTATTTTTTTTGTGTTTCACAACAAGTTGTAGACATGGGTACCTTTTTCAGCATGCATATCATTGACTAAATTTTAATATTTATTAATAGTTCTTTTTCTTTGAAGTAAATTTTATAAAACATGAAATGTACAAATATTAAGTATACCTTTCACTGAGTTTTGTCAAATGCATATACCTGTGTTATCCAAATCCCCGTCAAGATACATCACTATCGCCCTACAAAGTATCCTCATGCGCTTTCACAGCCAATCACATCCTAACCTTCTAGAGCTGACCAATGTTCTGTTTTTTCACCATGGATTAATTTTGCCTTTTTACAACATCATGTAAATGTAATCACACAATATATATGCTCTTTTTTGTGTAAAGCTTCTAACACTGAGCATGTTTTGAGTTTCATCCAAATTGTTGCATTTATCATAATGTACTGTTTTATATTGCTGAGAAGTACTCCATTTTGTGAATGTGCTGTATTTTCCTTTGCATGATTGTGCTGTAATTTCTTGTTGATGAATACCTGGGCTTTTTCATGTTTTGGCCATTATGAATTAAGCTGCTATAAGCATTCTTATACAAGTATTTGTGTGGACATGTTTTCAGTAAATACTAGTTGAAGGATTGCTGGCCCAGAGAGTATGTATTTAGTTTTATAAGAAACTGGCAGATCATTTCCCAAAGTTGTATTATTTTATATTTCCACCTAAGATACCTGAGAATTCTAGTTGTTCGACATCTTCTCCAAGATTTGATATTGTTAGTTTAAAAAACTTTAGCCATTCTAATGGGTACATGGTGGAATCTCATAGTTTTAATTTTCATTTCTCTGATGACAAATGATGTTGAACATTTTTTCTTGAGATTCTTAGCCATTTGTATGTCTTCTTTTGATGAAGTGTCTTTTCAAGTCATTCCTCTGCTTAAAAAATCAAGTTCTTTGTCTTTTAAGGATCAAGTAGTAGGGATTCTTTATATATCCTAAAAGCCAGTTTGTTTTCAGATCTGTTTGGTGACTGTTTTCTTCCACACTGTAGCTTGCCTCCTACTCACATTCTTCATGATGTCTTTTAATTAGCAGATATTTTGTAATTTTGATGAAGTCTATTATTTATCAGTTTTTTATGGATGCGATTTTTCTGTGTCCTAACTATGAAACCTTTGCTTAATGCCATGTCATGAAGAATTTTCTCTTGTGTCCTTCCACAAGCTTTATGGTTTTTAATTTTCCCAGTTAAGTCTCTGAACCTAACATAAATTTTTGTGTGTGGTGTAAGGTAAGGATCAAAGTTTATTTGGATTGTTGACAGTTTTTGGCGATCATAAATAAAGCTTCTGTGAATATTCTTTTACAAATATTTGTTTGGACCTATGCTCTCTTTGCTCTCAGTAAATATCTGCTAGTGCTATGCTTGAATCATACAGGTTTTTGGGAGGTTTTAAGATCCTACCAGACTGTTTGCAAAGTGGTTGTACCATTTTCCATTCCCACCACTAGTGTATGAGAGTTCCAGGGATAAGCCTCACTTGGTAATGACATATTATCCTTCTATTTTGTTGAATTACATTTGTTAAAATTCTGTTTTAAAGTTTTGCATCTGTGTGCATGAGGAATGTTTGTTGTAGATTTTTGCAATTTCTTTATCTGGTTTTGCCGTATGAGTAATGCTAGTCTTTAGAATGAATTGGGAAGTATTCTTTCTCTTCAGTTTTTTGGGGAATATTTTGTGTAGACTGGGTACTATTTTCTCCTTAAATGCTTTGTGGAAATTCACCAATAAAACCATCTAGTCCTAGAGTTATCTTTGTGGGTACATTTTTCTTTACTAATTCCATTTGTAGCTATATGGTTATTCAGGTTATCTGTTGTTTTGTTTTGTTTTGTTTTGTTGTTTTTTACTGAGCTTGGTGTTTATATCTTTTAGGGAATTTGTCCATTTATCTAAAGTGTCATATTTATAGGAATAAAGCTGTCCACAATAGTCCCTTATTATCCCTTTTAATATCTGTAGAACTATGGTGATGTCAGCTCTTTTACTCCTGATATTTGTAATTTGCGTTTTTTTCTTACACAGGTTAGACTGCCCAAAGGTTTACTGACTTTACCGATCTCAGAAAACCAGCTTTGGTTTCATTGATTCTCTGTTGTTTTCTGTTTTCTATTTTATTGATATCTACTTTAATCTTTATTGTTTCCTTTCTTCTTCTTTTTTTTTTTTTTTTTACTTTGGATTTGATTTCCCCTTTTCTTAGCTTCTTCTTTTTTTTTTTTTTTCCTTAGCTTCTTAAGGTCGAGGCTGAGGCCCCTGGTTTGAGAACTTTCGTATTTCTGACATAGGTGTTTTGTACTATAAATTTCTCCCTATGATCTTCTTTGGCATATCCCACAAATTCTGTTGTGTTTTCATTTTCACTTAGTTCAGAATACTGATTTCCTATTTGATTTCTTCTTTGCCTTGGGTTATTTAGTTTCCAGATATTTGAGGGTGATGTGCCCAGAACTCTTTCTATTACTAATTTTTATTTTAATTCTTTTGTGGTCAGAACATACTTCACATGACTTGAACCTTTTAGAATTGATTGAGACTTTTATGGCCCAGAATGTTGTCTTTTTTGGCAAATGTTCCTTGTGTACTTGAAAATAATGAATACTTTGCTGTTACTGGCTGGAGGGTTCTATAAATGTCAATCGTGTAAGGTTGGTTGATAATGTTATTCAGGTATACTACATCCTTATTTTTCTGCTCGTTCTCTCAATATTAAAATATCAGTAGTTGTGGACTTATCTATTTCTCCTGTTCTGTCAGGTTTTACATCATATATTTTCAAGCTGTTACTATGGCTTAAACATTTAGGAATTTTAGGTCTTAATTAAGTGACCCGTTTGTCATTATGAAATGACCCTCTTTATATCCCTGGTGACATTTGTGACACTCTTTGCTTTGAAATGTCCTTTTGTTTGATATTAATATAGCTACTGAACTTTTTTTTTTCCCAAGATTTTCTTTATTTGAGAGTGAGAGAGCGAGAGCACAGGCAGGGCAAGGGGCAAAGGGAGAAGCTGACTGATCTAACCAGGCACCAGACTTTTCTTTTTACTGGTGTCAAAGATACATCTTTTTTTCATTCTGTTATTTTTAATCTGTTTGTGTTTTTGTATTAAAATGCATTGCTTCTGTGCAGCACAGAATTTTATTCTGCTTTTTACCAAGTGTGTCAGTTTCTGCCCTGTAAGTTGGAGTGTTCAGACCATTTACATGAACGTTATTGATTTAATTTTAAAAAGTCTCTCACTTTCTTTTTGTTTTCTTTCTTACCAACTGTTTTATCTTTTTTTAAAAAAATAGGGTGTTTGTTATGATTTTTTTTCTCTTCTTGCAGGTTATTAGCTAAATTCTTTGTTTTGTTATTCTAGTGGTCACATTATGGATTGTAGTCTGTATCATAGTTTACCTTCAAATAATACTATGCTGCTTCATGTATGAATAAGAACTTTATACTCACATCCTTGCATTTCTTCACTTCTGGTATTTATGTTATTATTGTTTACTCACATATATATATATTATAAACAAAAAATACAAAAGTATAACATGTACAAATAAATGGTTACTTAAGTGGTTATTTATTCGATTATTTTTTAAAGACAGTAAAATATTTAACTGTCAATACAGTCACCATTTCTGGTACTTTTTATTCTTTAGGGTAGATCAGGGATTGGCAGTCTATTTCTGCAAAAGGTTGAATAGAAAATATTTGGGCTTTGGGGGCCAATATAGTCTTTTTTGAGCTATTCAACTCTGCCATTATAGAGCAAGAACAAACATAAAGGTAAACAAATTGTTGTGACTGCCTTCCAATAAAACTTTACTTGTAAAAACATGTAGAAGGCCTCAAAAGTTGCTGAACCCTGGTACAGTTTCATATTTCCATCTGATATTGTTTTCTTTCTGCCTGAAGGATGTCCTTTAACTTGCATATGTGTTCGTGCCTGTGTGTACATGTGCATGATGGTGCAGGTCTGCTGGTGATGAGTTCTTAAAGCTCTTATATGTCTGAAGACATCTTTATCTCTCCATTCTCTCCATTGTTAAAGATATTTTTGATGACTACAGAGTTCTACATTGATCTTTTTTTTTTATTTTTTCAGTGCTTCAAGCCTGCTACCCTACTGTCTTTTTTCTTGCATTTTTCTTTTGACAAGAAATCTGCTATCATCCTTGTCTTCTTTTTTTTTTTTTTTTTCCTGGCTTTTAGGATTTTGTAACTGGTTTAGGCTGTACCTTAGTGTAGTTTTCTTCATATTTTTTGTGCTTGGAGTTCATGGAGCCTTTTAAATCTTTGTGTTCATAGTTTTTATCAGTTTGGAAAATTTTCTGCCATAAACCAGTTAAATAAGTTCTTCTGATTCTCTCCCCTCCTTTGGGGATTTCATTCAGACATATATTAGATTACTTGAAGTTTTTCCAGAACCCACTGATGCTGTTTTAATGGTTTTGGATTCTTTTTTTCTTTCATTTTAGTTCCTATTTCATGTCTTCAGGTTCACTTATCTTTTCTCCCTTAATATCCAATTTGTTATTAATCCCATCTCATGTTTTATTTAACTGAAACACTGAGATTTTCTTCTCTAGAAGTGTCCTTGGGCTTTAAAAATATATATTCTGTGGTTTTATTTGATCTTTTTGCATATACAGAATGCAGTTAAAACTTTTTAAATTAATTAATTAATTTATTTATTTTAAGTAGGCTCCATGCTGGGCATGTCAGGCTTGAAGTTGCAACCCTCACATCAAGACCAGAGCTGATCAAGAGTAAGATGCTTAACTAACTGAGCCACCCAGTTATATTTCATTGAAATATAGTTGACACACAGTGTTAACATTAGTTTCAAGTGTACAACATGGTGATTCAACAATTCTTTACATTTTGCGAAGCTCACCATACATGCTATTATAATACCTTACTATATTCCCCAAGCTGCTGCTTTCGTCTATGTAACTTACTCATTCCATAACTGGAAGCCAGTACCTTCCACTCCCCTTCACCCATTTTGCCCCTCCCCCCACCCCTGGCAACCATCTTTTTTTTTTTTTTCACCGTATTTATGGGTCTGTTTCTGCTTTTTGTTTATTTTGTGTTTTAGATTCCACATAAAAGTGAAATCATACAGTATTTATCTTTCCTTGTCTGTAAAGTCCTTATCTTTTAATTCTAACATCTGTGTCAGTCCTGGGTCAGTTTCAGTTGATTATTCCTTCATTGTTGCTTATATTTCGCTCTGTGCATACCTAATGCTCTTCGATTGGTTGCCATACGCTGTGGGTACTGTGTATATTTGTATTCACATAAATATTAATGGGATGCGGTTAAGTTACTTGAAAAAAAATTGATCCTTTTGGGTCTTGCTTCTTTGATTTATTAGGCAGGTCTCTATCAGTACTCAGTCAGTCATTCCTTGATAAGGCACCTCACTGAGTGTACTACTTGATACCTTGCGAAGTCTGTTTTCTACATTTGGCTGTGGGAATAAGCACTCCTCCAGGTCCTGTGCAAGCACCAAGTGTTGTTTTCTAATCTCTTCAGACGGTTTTGTATAGTTCTGATAGCCTTGTATGATTTCCTCACATCCATGTCCTGCTCTGTACCCTACCAGATACTTGTTGGGGATCGTCTGCAGACCTCCAGGGTTTTTTCTGTATGCAGCTCTCTCCTGTCTGGTGCTCTTTTCTGAACTTCACTTACCTTGATTTCCCTCCTCAACTCAAGGATTCAGCTAGGCTCTGCCTAAGTTCTCACTTCTTGGGTCACAGCCTGGAAATTGGCCTAATGCATTAAGCTTGGTCAGGTGTAGGCTCACCTCATTCTTTCCCACCTCTTAGGGATCACTCTCCTTAGTTGCCTGATCCCTAGTATTTTGAAAATTATTGTTTCATTATTTTATCTTTTTTGTGTGTGGTTGTTTCAGGTAGGAGGATAAATCTGTTCCATTTTATTCTGTTTGGCAGAAACAAAAGTCTTCTATTGGATTTTTATATCTTTTTACAAAAATGTTGTTAAGTGGTTGTTCTAGGAAGTATGATATACATTTTTAACTATTCTGTCTTCTTAGAGTAATTACTTGACAATTTCACCTAAAATGTAGAGACCTTGTCATCATAAATCATTTTCCTGTTCTTTATGCTGTAGGTTCTATATATGTTATATTAATGAAAGAGGTCCCAGAACACAATTTTAACATTTATATTTTAAACAGTCATATGTATTTGAAAGAACTGAAGAGGAAAATGTTAACCTTTATATTTGCCAATATGTTTACTATTTGTGATGTACTTTCCTATCTGATAATCACATTTCTATCTGATAATGTTTTCCTTTGGCCTCTAAAATGCCCTGTGGTATCTTTGTAATGAAAGTCTATTGGTGAAAAAATTCTTCATTTTCTCTTATCTAAAAATGTCTTTATTTTGGTTTTATTCCTGAATGATATTTTATACTAGATATATAATTCTGGATGGACAGAATTCAGGACTTTTTTTTTTTTTAAGATTTTATTTATTTGACAGAGAGAGAGAAATCACAAGTAGGCAGAGAGGGAGGCAGAGAGAGAGGGGAGGAAGCAGGATCCCTGTGGAGCAGAGAGCCTGATGCGGGGCTCGATCCCAGGACCTGAGATCATGACCTGAGCCGAAGGCAGAGGCTTTTACCCACTGAGCCACCCAGGCGCCCCCAGAATTCAGGACTTTAAAGATTCTGTTTTACTCTTTCCTGGCCTACATTTTTCTCCCAGCAGTTGGTCCAATTATTCAAATTATTGTTCCCCTCCCTATAAAGTATTTTTTTTCTTGCGTGATTTTAAGACTTTTCTCCTTATCTTTGTCTGTGACATACTTAGTTGGGGTTTTCTTTGTAATTTTCTCACCAAGCTTTTGTTGGATTTCTTATATGTATAAACTTATATGGGGGAAAATTTTTGCCATTATTTCTTCAAGTAATATTTTTCTCTCCATTATGTCCTTGCTCTCCTATGGTACTCCAATTACAAGTATATTGAACCTTTTATTTTTTTCACAAGTTCCTGAGGCTCTGTTCACTTTTTTTTTTTTTCAAACTTCAGATTGGATAATTTCTGTTGATCTGTCTTAAAGTTCACTAAGACTTTCTTCTTTCATTAGATTCTACTATTAAGCCTACTGACTGAGTATTTCATTTCAGGTGTTCTGTTTTTTAGTTCTAGAATTTCTGGGTAGCTGTTCTTTTGTAGTTTCTTTATACTACTAAGATTTCCTATCTTTTCATTCATTATGAGTATATTTTCCTTTATGTCCTGAGCATACTTATAATAGCTTCTTTAAAATTCTTTTTTTCTTGTTCTAAAGTCTGCATCATTTTGTGCTTGGTGTTTGTTGATTATGTTTTTTCTTGAAAATAGGTGATATTTCCTTGTTTCTTGGTGTGATGAGTGATTTTGTATCATAACCTGAATATTGTGAATGTTTTGTTCATAAGATTCTCTTCTTTCTAAAACTCTGAAGAGTCCTGATTACTTTTTGGAAGCTAGTAGTTGGATTCAAACCACAAACTCTGGCCTGTCATGGGTAGCATTCAAAACTCAATTATTTTTGCCTTAACTCTTCTGTTTTGAGTCAGCCCTGCAAATGTATAGTTCATTCTTCAGCCAGAGATTGGGCTAAGTTTACACATAGAATTTAGGGCTCCCTCTGCTAGAGTTTTTTTCTCCTTGCTTTAATTTTGCTTCTCATAGTCTGGCAGCTGTGGTTCTCCCAAAGTCTGTCTCCTCATTTTCCAAGTTCTCATTCTGTGGATTTTCTATCAGTGTTTACTTGCTCTGTGTACTGCAGACTGAGAACTTCCTTCAGGATAAAAGTCATAATTCCTTAAACTCATCTCTTGTCATTTCTTTAACCATCAAATGAAGACTTAGGACTGAGTGAGCTATAAAGACCCTCAAGGCTCAAAAATTCTACACTTTTATGAAGAATTGCATAGAATAATCCTCTTGGGAGAAGAAAACATACAAAATGACCTACAACTAAGGATGTGTTGTAGGAAAACCAAACTAATATGTATGCATAAATGAAGCACAAGATAATTTTTATTATTCTTGGAAAAAACAAAAATGGTTACAGCTCTTCTTCTTTTCTTAAAGTTTACATGTTAACTTTTGTTCATGTTTTTCTTTGGGAGTCTCTCTTCATGTTTAGTCTCCTATACTAGAGTGACCTTATTATTAAGTGCCATTAATTAAACTTCATAATATTACTTAATGGACCTGAAAATCTTTTTTCTTATGCAACAGACTTGAGATTTCTTTGTAATCCAGGGTCCATTTTTAAATTTGAAAGCCACTGAACTAGAAGTGTGTATGAAAGATTTTCTGTCTTCTGATAAAAAGCATTACTTCAAAGATGCAGAAAAGTAGATGCAATTTTTAATATATTTTCATGGTAGAGAACTTAGAGAAGACAAAAATGCCAGAGACTCTCTCAGCATTACTGTGAAGCTTTTCACTGAGAATCATTAATTTGTTGTCTTTCTATAATTTAGGCAGTCACTGAGGAGAATATTGGCTTTTTGCCGAAGCAAGTGGTAGAATTAGAGAATGAAAAGAGAGCTTTGCTCTTTAGTTCTATAGAAGTGGAAGAGCTGAAAGCTGAGAATGGTATGTATAAATGAAAACAATAATTCTCTGTGTTTTTAACCCACATGTGCCTCTACTTTTATCACGTATATAACATGTAGATTTTCTGATTCTATGTCAATAAAGATTTTAGCACAGCTGGTAGTTATTGAAGATAGGATTAATAGACACTAAACAATTAAAGCACCATACCAGTATTTATGTAAGTGTAGCATTTTGCATTATGGGCTATAAATGCTGTAGGATATCTGTATTATATTTATTTTGGAGTAGTCAAGGAGTCTTTTCAAGAGCATGGCTTGAATAGGACCTTAATAAGATGACAAATTTTTAAATAGGCAAAATGAAAAAAGAAAGGACGTTCCTAGTAATAAATTTTGTTGATGAGGTAACAGAGATCGGTATAAATAAAAGTCCAAAAGTAGAAAACATTTTGGGTTTTGCTCATGCTCATACGCTTAGAACCCTATGCTTTTAGCCAGGCTAATTCTCACTCATTTTTCAGGCCTTAACTAGGATATTATCTTTTTCAGGAATTTGACCCTGATCCCTGTCAGTTGGGTTAAATTTTTGTACCTCTATAATATTCTTGCATTCCTTTAACATTGTATTAAAATCATCTGTTAATGTTTATATTTTATTCTATAAGCTCTTCAGAGATAAAGTACAAGCCTTTCAAGTGTCAGAACCCTTTTTCTTTTTCATCTCTGCTTTACTTTTTACGAAGAACTAGTATAGTTCCTGGCAAATAGTGGCTGCCAAATAAAGTTCTGTTGGATTGAAGTAAAGTTAGCATTTTATTCTGGTAGACTGTGTGTGAATAGTTGGTAAAAATAAATACTTCCTTCGATTTATCATTTACCTCACAAGAACCTCAGTGCATTTAGTAACAGTAGTTAATAGTGCATTAATAATCTATTTTATCCTTGATAAACTGGACTATTGTGCTTTATCTTCTATGAGTGAAAATGAATTTGTACCATTTCTTAAACTCTAAAGACAATATTTCACCTTAACTATCTTTCAGTTCTATTTAACTCTAAATACTATGGATTATATATTTTTATTAGACCATTCCCACCATTGCTGATAAATAAACACCACCACAAATTCAGCTTATTATTCAACAGCACTTAAAGTATTTCTTTGAGACCTTATCCATGATGTTTACTTTGCAATTTTGCAGACAATGCCTGTCAGTCATGTAGCTCATTATAGTTTGCTTTTTCCTGCAGGGATCAATGGCGTTAAGATTTTTCATACTAGTTTTTGTGTTTGGTCTCAGGTTACTTTTGCTTTATATGTCATATTCTATTCAACTCACCTTTTGTACTTCTATTTCTATGGAAACTTCCATTTCTATGACTGTACCTCTTCAAATAATCTTGTGAGCTGTCTGAACACATTATATACTGTCTTGAATTCATTTGTTTCATGAATTGTCATTCATTCATTTAGCAGATTTCCATGGTATCTATTCTATGCACAGTAATCTGCCACGGACACTGCCCTGAACATAATAGAGGGGAAGATAGGCCGTAAACAGGTATATTAATAAGAACATTTCAGAGAGTGATAAGTATTAGGATATAAATAAAATAGATAGGTGCAGGTATACCTGGGGGAAGAGGAAAGAAGATTTAGAGTCGTCAAGGTAGGCCTCTCTGTTAACTTGAAACCTGTGATGAAAAGGGAATAGCCATGCGAACAGGCTAAGCAAAGAGCATTCCAAGCAGAGGGAAAAAAGGGCAGATACCATGAGGTCTGAATAAACTTGATGTGTTTGCAGACAGAAATAAGACCAGTATTTTGGGGGGCGCCTGGGTGGCTCAGTGGGTTAAGCTGCTGCCGTCGGCTCAGGTCATGATCCCAGGGTGCTAGGATCGAGCCCCACATTGGGCCCTCTGCTCAGCGAGGAGCCTGCTTCCTCCTCTCTCTCTGCCTGCCTCTCTGCCTACTTGTGATCTCTCTCTCTGTCCAATAAATAAATAAAAATCTTTAAAAATAAAAATTAAAAAAAAAAAAAGACCAGTATTTTGGGAGTAGAGTGAACAAAAAAGGGGCAGTGCAGAAGAGGTTGTAGAATAGGTGGGGTCAACTCCTGAGAGCCCATGTAAGTCATGTTAAGACAACTAGATGTAGTATACAAAATATGCTTTTTTCCCTTTAATATATCTGTCTTAGCTTCTCTGAAAGAGTATAAACTTCTTGGGGGCATATTATCAGTAAGTTTTCTATCCTCCAAGGTACTACTTCCCCTTTATGTGTGTGTATGTGTGTGCATGTGCATGAAAATAGAACATTGGGTAGAACTTGGAAGACCGGATTATGAGCCTAGCTCTCTCTGAACTAGCTGTAGGTCATGTCATTCTTTGTTTCCTTAGATGGTCACTGAGGAGATTGGATAGCTCTGTTCTAGTGCTAAAATTTGCTGTCTTTATGAATGTATGTGAAAGAACATTGAAGACATTTAAGTACTATATTAATGTAAAATGTGTATATAAATATTTTTAAGATTTATTTAGTTTAGAGAGAGGGAAAGAGTGTGTGTGAGCAGGGGGAGGGAAAAAGAAGATGGAGAGAGATCCTCAAGCAGACTCCCCACTTAGCGCAGAGCCCAATGAGGGCTCAATCCTAGAACCCTGACATCATGATCTGAGCTGAAATCGAGACTTGGCTGGTTAACCAACTGAGCCACCCACACACCACTAATGTAAGATGCATATTATGAAAAGAGTAGGATTATGGATAAACCAAGGCAAATTTATTCCCCTACAAGGCCCAGATTATGCCACAGAAATAGCTCCTACTTACATGCTCTGGCATCCTTCTCCTTTAAAGCCCTTCACTATTTCTATATCTCACTCAGACTAAGTAACCATTCTATGTTATTTTCACTATTCTGTCTTATATCTCATCTTCTCTTGCCACTTCTTTGCCACATCAATCTTTTATCTTCACAAAATATTCTATTTCTTTCCTCTTGATTATTTCATGTATCTCAAATAACCTCACACACAATCGTGCCTCTGTTTTCTCAAACACTCTACATAAATCATCTAAGGATATTTATTTTGTGACTTTCAGAAAAACTATCTTCTCAGATTACTTTCTTGGAGGCTCAGAATAGAAGTGGAGAGGCAGATAGAGAAGTCAGTGAGGTAAGTGATATGTTCTTAAAATAACCAGAATGTGAACTAGATCAAGAGGAGTTAGCTTCAAATGTAAGCATTTCTGCAGTTTTCTAATGTTGACCAAGCATTACAATACCTAGAAAGTGAGATCTATTTTAAAAAGTCATAATGGTTATTATTTCCCATTTAGTCTCATTTATTTGTGAATATTTGGATTTTTAAAATTTGTCCTGAAGCAAAGTAACAAGCACAGTAGCCATTTATTTGGAATTTTCTAATCCATTTCTCAAATTGGGTTATTATTTATCTCAAATTCTTTCCCATCTCAGAAAAGTTTCTCAGTGAGATTAGATAAAATCTCTAGTTCTCCTCCACTAAATTGGCATACGTTCATTTCGGGTTATATTAAAAAGGGAATTTTTGAAGATTGGTGCTTTTAATAGCCTGAAAATTACTATAAGAAATATGTGGCTCTTTAATATTCTGTTGACTTAAGATTATTGTTAGCTGTATTGTGTTTAATTAGCTTTATTCTTCCAATCAGGAAGTCCATAATAGAGTCATAAATGGCCTTGAGGAATAATGTAACTTTTTAACAGAAGTATCTGCAAAATAAATAAATAAATAAATAAATAGCATCTGCTTAATTATTAGAGTTCTTCAGAGAGACAGAATAGGGAGTATGTATACATGTAGAGAAAGATTTATTTTAAGGGAATTGTTTCATATAGTTGTGGAAGCTGGCAAATCCAAAATCTATAGGGTAGGTGAGCCAATAGGCTGGGGACCTAGGGAAGAGTGATAGTTTCAAGTCTGAAGGCAGTCTGATGACAGAATTCCCTCTGGAAGTGCTCTGTCTTTTTTTTTGTTGTTGTTGTTAAAGCCTTCAGCTGATTGGATGAGGTCTAATTGTATTATGGAGGGGTAATCTACTCAAACTCCACTGATTTAAATATTAATCTCACCTAAAAAAAATATCTTCACAGAAGCATCAGGAATAATGTTTGACCAAGTATTTAGTATGCCCTAGCCAACTTGACAGTAAAATTAACCACTACACTTATATTCAGTATCTTTTGATGGGGCTACTTGGCAAAAGGAAACTAAATTTTGAAAGTTGTAGCATTATATGGATACTGGCAGAGGAAAATGAATCTTGTTTGTGCAAGCAGGTGCTTAATTTTTTAAGATGCTTAGCAGTAGTATCTAGTGAAAGCAAGATAACTTAGATCAAAAAAAGAGGAACAGATAAGAAAGATGGTAATCTCTTAAGAAAAAGAGAATACCAGAAGGGAGAACAAATAGAGAACAATGAAAAAGAAAAGGGGGGGGAACACACACACAGAAATTGTGTTTGTGCCTAGGATGATCCTTTGGGGTAAGAGAAAGTGAGTAGAAAATATTCATAGAATGTGTAAGCTCAGCTGAAAGGGGACAAGTATTAGCCGAAAAAGTAATGGCAGTAGCTGGGAAAAGCTACTTTTGGTTTTGGGAAAGTTCTTTGGTTCTCTGTTCTCTCATTGTGGATAACATTGGTTTTTTTTTTTTTCACTTGAGCCAAAAAGTTGATTGAATTTTATAGATATCTTAGGGAGCAGCAGAGGGTGTGACCAAGGGAAGGAGGAGAGTGAGTGAAGTGGCATGACAAAAAGAGGAAATAAGGATACTTAAGGTGAGAGAGAGAACAAAAAAGGAGTTATATTGAAGTCTTCTGGCAGGAGTGATACCTTGACTGTATCAGGTCTTTAATGTATATAGGAATGGATAAAATTGGAATGTGACTTGAAGAAATTATAAAGGAATTTTTTCTATGTGTTTAAATAGTGTGTTTAGTTTTAGTCTTCAGAAATTTGAGTATAGATAATGCAGAGAGCAAAGAATTTTAAATGATTAAGAATAATGATCATGAAAAATGATAATCTTTCTTAAATAATTTTAAAAATGATGAATGTTTTTTGTTCAGTGGCTGAGAATGTTATCAACATAGTAGCAAATACTCCTTGAATATTTTATGTGTGCCAGCTTTTGCTAATAGATGGCGGAGCTAAGATGTGAATTCAGGCAGTTGGGCTGCAGAAAATGTACTCTTGGCCACTACATTATTTGACAATCCTATGGGTTGCTGTTTTTTTTTTTTTTTTTTCTCATATCAAATTGAAATTTTTTTCTGGGAAAAAAAAATGGTGCTATTGGCAAAGATGGAGATTTTATTGTGTACACTGAACCCAAATTCATTTAGTAAAATTCTAAAGAAATTTACCAGGAGATTAACTGATTCTCTTTCCCCGGAAGACAGTTATAGAAATAATGTATATGGGTTGAGCAATCTAACACAGTTATCTTTGTAATAATAATAGTATTTTGTCAAACAAGTCTGTAATTTCATACCCAACCCTCTACAGAACTCCTTTTTGATTATTTGATAGTGGTAATTTATCTTAACCTACTTGTTTGATAATCTACTTATCTGGTAATAGCTATCTTATTTAATAGTTTCCATTTCAGTAGATAGCTTAGGAAAAAGAATGATAACTTCCATCTTGGTTTGCGATGAAACAATATTTAATGCATTTCCTGCCTCCCTTTTATTTTTAAGTGGTTCTTAAAAGAAACACGTAGGAGTTTTAATACAAAGAAAATAGTTTCTCAAGTAAGGGATATCTGGAAAAGGAGTTCCCAATTACCATAAGGTCTGATGACTGTGGCTTGGCCTCAGTATAAGATTGACAGGGTACTCTCAGAGGTCCAATTTGGGAAAGAAAAACTGATTTTAAAAGGATTTAGCAGTTTTATGGTAGGAAGTTTAGACTAGTAGGTTGTAGATTTGAAAAAATGCATGAAATATGAGTTTTTAGTAGACTTTTTCTTGTAAGACATCTATCTGATTGAGGCTTTTCCTTTCTTTTTTTAAAAATAGATCAACATGGTTGATATTACCAGGCTCCATAGGAGCAGCCCTTCTGCCCAGGAGAGTGGACAGGATGTCCTAGACAACACATTTTCTCAGAAACATAAAGAATTGTCAGTTTTATTGTTGGAAATGAAAGAAGCTCAAGAAGAGATTGCATTTCTTAAGTTGCAGCTCCAGGGAAAAAAAGCTGAGGGGGCCCCTGAGGTCCCTGACCAGAAAGAAATGAAGCAGACAGAGAGTGAAGGAATACCCACAGTTAGCATGAAAATACTGCCTGAAGATACAGGACAACATTTTCCCCCAATGCCATGTGAAGAAAGCAGTCTTCCAACAGTTGAAAAAGAAGAGCAGATGAGTAATAAATATCAAAACAGAACATCTGAGGAAATATCTTTGAACGACACAGGGATGGAATTAAAATCAACCAGGCAGGATGAGGTTGATAAACCCCCTTCTGCTGTACAAGGAATTTGTCAGTGTCACCAGGATGAATTGGAAAGGCTAAAAAGGCAGATTTCGGAGCTTGAGATAAACTTCCATAAAGCAGAAGAAATCTATGAAGAAAATTTAGATGAGAAAGCTAAGGAAATCAGCAACCTCACCCAGTTGATTGAAGAGTTTAGGAAAAAAGCTGAAAACACCAACAGTGCATTCACTGCTTTGTCTGAAGAAAGAGACCAGCTTCTTTCTCAAGTGAAGGAACTTAGTGTGGTAACAGAACTGAGGGCTCAGGTACAACAACTGGAAGTGAACCTTGCAGAAGCAGAAAGGCAAAGAAGACTTGACTATGAAAGTCAGACGAATCATCACAATTTGCTTACTGAACAGATCCACAGTCTAAGCGTAGAAGCTAAATCTAAAGATGTGAAGATTGAAGTTTTACAGAATGAACTGGATGACATACAGCTTCAGTTTTCTGAGCAGAATACACTGGTGAAAAGCCTGCAAAGCCAGCTGCAGAAGAAGGAAAATGAAGTGCTTGAAGGAGTAGAACGTGTGAAAGATATCTCAAATAAGATGGAAGAACTTTCCCAGGCTCTTTCACAGAAGGAACTTGAAATAGCAAAAATGGATCAACTCTTATCGGAGAAAAAAAGAGATGTGGAAACCCTGCAACAAACCATCCTGGAGAAGGATCAGCAAGTGACAGAAATTAGCTTTAGTATGACTGAGAAAATGGTCCAGCTTAATGAAGAGAAGTTTTCTCTTGGGATTGAAATTAAGACTCTTAAGGAACAGCTGAACTTATTATCGAGAGCTGAAGAGGCAAAAAAAGAGCAGGTGGAAGAAGATAAAGAAGTTCTTTCTGGCCTTAAACAGAATTATGATGAGCTGAGCCCAGTAGGGCTCCTAAGTAAAGAAGAGCTTCAGCATGAATTAGACCTTGTGAAGAAAGAAAGTGAACAGAGAAAGAGAAAGCTCCAGGCAGCTCTTATTAACAGAAAGGAGCTTCTACAGAAAGTCAGTAGATTAGAAGAGGAATTGGCCAAAGTGAAAGATGAATCTATGAATGAGATCCCACTCAGTGAGCGTGAGAAGAGGGAAAGGAAGGAAGATAAAGAAAGCAAAAAAGACTCAGAAAAATGTGTGACTGCTAAGTGCCATGAAGTAGAAATTTCTTTAAAGCAAACAATATCTGAGAAAGAGGTGGAATTAGAGCTTATAAGGAAGGATTTAGAAGAAAAGGTAGCAGCTGAAGAACAGTTACAGGCTGTGATCAAACAGATGAATCAAAACTTGCAAGAGAAGACAAACCAAATAGATTCGCTGCAAGCAGAAATCATTGAAAACCAAGCAGTTATCCAAAAATTAACCACAGGTAACAAGGATGTAGGTGATGGAGACTCAGCAGCGCCTGTAAAAGAAACAGTGGCGATCAGTCCACCTGGTGCAGGTAGTGGAGAGCACTGGAAACCAGAACTGGAAGAAAAGATACTGGACTTAGAAAAAGAAAAGGAACAACTTCAAAAGAAGCTACAGGAAGTGTTAACCTCTCGAAAGGCTATTCTACAAAAGGCACAGGAGAAAGAAAGACATCTTAGGGAGGAGCTGAAGCACCAGAAGGATGAGTATAATCGCTTACAAGAACAGTTCGATGAGCAGAGCAAGGAAAATGAGAACATTGGAGACCAGCTGAGACAACTCCAGATTCAAGTAAAGGAGTCTGGAGAAAGAAATATAGACAGAAGACTCCTGGGTATTGACAAGCAGGATCCAGGCTCTCCCATTCCAAGTTTAAAAGAGCCTTTATTCAAAACCACAGAGCAGCAACCTCCTCAACTTGTTTCAGAGTCTGACTTTCTTTCTCATCCAAGAGATGGAGATGCTCTGCAGAGCAGTAATTATGTTGCCCAGATTAAGACCCAGCTGAAAGAAATAGAGGTGGAGAAAGAGGAGTTGGAATTGAAGGTTAGTTCTGCAACAAATGAGCTTACTAAAAAATCAGAAGAGGTATTTCAGTTACAAGAGCAGATAAATAAACAAAGTTTGGAAATCCAAAGTCTGAGGACAGTGTCCCTTGAAGCTGAAGCCTATGCAGAAAGCCTGAGGCAGAAATTGGAAAGCAGTCAGCTAGAAATTGCTGGATTAGAACATCTAAGAGAATTGCAGCCTGAACTAGATGAACTGCAAAAACTCATAGTCAAAAAGGAAGAAGAAGTTAGAAACCTTTCTGGACAGCTTAATGAGAAAGAGGAGGTGCTTACAAAAGTACAGACAGAGATAATGGAACAAGAGGATTTAATCAAGGCTCTGCGCACCCAGCTGGAAATACAAGCCAAAGAACATGATGAGAGGATAAAGCAGTTACAGGTGGAACTTTGTGAAATGAAGCAAAAACCAGAAGAGACTGGAGAAGAAAGTAAAGCAAAGCAACAAATACAGAGGAAACTACAAGCTGCCCTTATTTCCCGAAAAGAAGCACTAAAAGAAAACAAAGGTCTCCAAGAGGAGTTGTCTTTGGCAAGAGATACCATTGAACATCTCACTAAGTCTCTGGCAGACATGGAAAGCCAAGTTTCTACTCAAAATAAAGAAAAAGATATGTTCTTAGGAAAGTTAGCTGCTCTTCAGGAAGAAAGAGACAAGCTCATTACAGAAATGGACAGATCTTTAATGGAAAATCAAAGTCTCAATGGCTCTTGTGAAAGTTTGAAATTAGCTCTGGAGGATCTTACTGAAGATAAGGAAAAGTTAGTGAAGGAAATTGAATCTTTGAAATGTTCTAAGATTGCAGAAAGCACTGAGTGGCAAGAGAAACACAAAGAGTTACAAAAAGAGTATGAAGTTCTTCTGCAGTCTTATGAGAATGTCAGTAATGAGGCAGAAAGGATTCAGCATGTCGTGGAAACTGTGAGGCAGGAGAAACAAGAACTTTATGGAAAGTTAAGAAGCACAGAAGCAAACAAGAAAGAAGCAGAAAAGCAGTTGCAGGAAACTGAACAGGAAATGGAGGAAATGAAGGAAAAGATGAGAAAGTTTGCCAAATCTAAACAGCAGAAAATCCTAGAACTGGAAGAAGAGAATGACCGGCTTAGAGCAGAGGTACAGTCTGGAGGAGGTGCATCTAATGATGTTATGGAGGCACTTCTTTCTTCCAATTCCAACTTGAAAGAGGAACTAGAAAGGGTCAAAACAGAGTATAAAACCCTTTCTAAAGAGTTTGAGGCTTTAATGACTGAGAAGGACTCTCTAAGTGAAGAGGTTCAAGATTTAAAGCATCAAGTAGAAAGTGTTGTGTCCATAAAAGGTAGCCTAAAGGCCACTGAGAAACAGGATAACCAAAGGAATATCACTGAAGGGGCAACACAGTCTGTCCCAGGTGAGTCTAATGAGCAAGATTCTCGGGACATGAACACTGGGCCGGAAGATTCAGAATCCATTTTGTCAGAGAACAGTGCCAAGAAGCCTGATGAAGGTGAGAATGTCAGCTCACGTGATGAAATTAATAACTATCTTCAGCAGATTGATCAGCTCAAAGAAAGAATTGCTGAGTTAGAGGAAGAGAAGCAGAAAGAAAGGGAATTTAGCCAGACTTTAGAAAATGAGAGAAGTACTTTACTGAGTCAAATATCAGCGAAGGACGGCGAACTAAAAATGCTTCAGGAAGAAGTAACCAAAGTAAACCTATCAAATCAGCAAATACAAGAAGAACTTGCCAGAGTTACCAAGCTAAAGGAGACAGCAGAAGAAGAGAAAGATGATTTGGAAGAAAGGCTTATGAATCAGTTAGCAGAACTTAATGGAAGCATTGGGAATTACTATCAGGATGTTACAGACGCCCAAATAAAAAATGAGCTACTAGAATCTGAAATGCAGAACCTTAAAAAGTGTGTGAGTGAATTGGAAGAAGAAAAGCAGCAGTTAGTCAAAGAGAAAACTAAGGTGGAATCAGAAATACGAAAGGAATATTTGGAGAAAATACAAGGTGCTCAGAAGGGACCTGGCAATAAAAGCCATGCAAAGGAACTACAGGAACTCTTAAAAGAAAAACAGCAGGAAGTAAAGCAGCTGCAGAAGGACTGCATCAGGTATCAAGAGAAAATCAGTGCTCTGGAGAGAACTGTTAAGGCCTTAGAATTTGTTCAGACCGAGTCTCAAAAAGATTTGGAAATAACCAAAGAAAATCTGGCTCAGGCCACCGAACACCGCAAGAAGGCAGAAGCAGAATTGGCTAGCTTCAAAGTTCTGCTAGATGATACTCAGAGTGAAGCAGCAAGGGTCCTAGCAGACAATCTCAAGTTGAAAAAGGAACTTCAGTCAAACAAAGAATCAGTTAAAAGCCAAATGAAACAAAAGGATGAAGATCTGGAGCGAAGACTGGAGCAGGTAGAAGAGAAACACCTGAAAGAGAAGAAGAACATGCAAGAGAAACTGGATGCTTTGCGTAGAGAAAAAGTCCACTTGGAAGAGACATTTGGAGAGATTCAGATTACTTTGAACAAGAAAGACAAGGAAGTTAAGCAACTTCAGGAAAACTTGGACAGTACCGTGGCCCAGCTTGCAGCTTTCACAAAGAGCATGTCTTCCCTTCAGGATGATCGAGACAGGGTGATAGATGAAGCCAAGAAATGGGAGAGGAAATTCAGTGATGCTATTCAAACCAAAGAAGAAGAAATTAGACTCAAAGAGGAGAACTGCAGTGTTCTAAAGGATCAACTTAGGCAGATGTCCATCCACATGGAGGAATTGAAGATAAATATTTCCAGGTAAATGTGTAACTTTTTTGCTCTTCTAAATGTGACTGAAGGTAAAGAAGGCCTCTATTTAAACTATTTTTATGCCTTTTAATATTATGGGACTAATTTTGGTTTAAATTTCACTAGAAATTTTTCCTATATTCTGTCTCACTTCTGACTCTCTCTTTTTTTGGCTAATATTAAGGTGGAAAATCTATGTCTGCTTCTCTTCCCATCTTTCTATTGGGAGAGCTCTTTTATTTCTCCCTTTCTTTTCATTTTCATTTCCACTACTTTGTCTAGATTTTTACTGCGGTACTGCCAAATGATTGTTATAGCCTTATAAATAATGTCCTCTTTTCTCTTTCTCATATTCAACATCAATTCATACTGCATGAGAGTTATTGGCCTCTAACTTCAATTTTATATCATTTTTTCAAATTCAGGAGCTGATGGTGACCCCCATACTGGGAACTCCTCCACTTTTCTTAGGATTTTTCTGCTTTGAGACAGGTTTCCTCATTGTCATACCAAGATTATTCCTTTAAGGAGCTAGACCTGAGCTTTTCTGGAGCAAAGTAAAGCAAAATAATAGAAAGTACTGCTTTCTAAGGTGTGCAAAGTCATGTCACTAAAATAAGCAACATGGCTTTGGAGTTCTATGACTTAAATAACCTTAGGTGCAATATATCTTTAATGCAGAACATCCAGTAGAACTAATACCTCTTCGTTGAAAGGATGAGCACCTTTAATTACGAATACTGCTTCATCTTTAAATCTGAGTAATGTTGTATATGTCCCTTAGGCATCAAATAGTGTTCCCTTGAAATCTGTGATTAATGACCTTCTCTCTTTTTTTCCAGGCTTGAACATGACAAGCAGATTTGGGAGTCCAAGGCCCAGACAGAGGTTCAGCTTCAACAGAAGGTCTGTGAGACTCTGCAGGGGGAAAACAAAGAACTTTTGTCCCAGCTAGAAGAGACTCAACAACTATACCACAGTTCTCAGAATGAATTAGTTAAGTTGGAATCAGAACTTAAGATTCTCAGAGACCAGTCAGCTGATTTAAATAACTCTTTAGAAAAATGTAAGGAAAACAAAGAAAACTTAGAAGGAATCATAAAGCGGCAAGAGGCTGATATCCAGAATTGTAAGTTCAGTTATGAACAGCTAGAGACGGATCTTCAGGCCTCCAGAGAACTGACCAGCAGGCTGCATGAAGAAATAAACATGAAAGAGCAGAAGATTGTAAGCTTGCTTTCTGCCAAGGAACAGGCAGTCCAAGTAGCTGTTGCTGAACTACATCAGCAACATAATAAAGAAATTAAAGAATTGGAAAACCTGTTGTTGCAGGAGGAAGAGGAGAATGTTGTCCTAGAAGAGGAGAACAAAAAGGCTGTTGACAAAACCAACCAGCTTATGGAGGCACTGAAAGCCATCAAAAAGGAAAACTTGCAGCAGAAGGCTCAGTTGAATTCCTTTGTTAAATCCATGTCTTCTCTCCAGGATGACAGAGACCGCATCGTAGGTGACTACCAGCAGCTGGAAGAGCGACATCTCTCTGTCATCTTGGAAAAAGATCAACTCATCCAAGACGCTGCTGCTGAGAATAACAAGCTTAAAGAAGAAATTCGATGCTTGCGGAGTCATATGGATGATCTCAATTCTGAGAATGCCAAACTAGATGCAGAACTAATCCAATATAGAGAAGACCTGAACCAAGTGATATCAAGAAAGGACTGCCAGCAAAAGCAGCTCCTTGACGCTCAACTTCAGCAGAATAAGGAGCTGAAAAGTGAATGTGTCAAATTGGAAGAAAAGCTGAAGGAGTCTGAGGAAGCAAAGGAGGATCTGCGAAGGTCCTCTCTTGCTCTAGAGGAGGAGAAACAAGGTTTGTCTAAAGAGATTGAGAGCTTAAATGTGTCTGTATCCCAACTAAAGAGACAATTGACAGCCTTGCAAGAAGAAGGAACTTTAGGAATATTTCAGGCCCAACTAAAAGTAAAAGAAGAAGAAGTACAGAGGTTAAGTACTATCGTTTTCTCCTCTCAGAAGAGAATTACAGAACTGGAAGAGGAATTGGTTCGTGTTCAGAAGGAGGCTGCCAAGAAGGTGGGTGAAATTGAAGATAAACTGAAGAAAGAATTGAAACATCTTCATCATGATGCAGGGATAATGCGAAACGAAACAGAAACCGCAGAAGAGAGAGTGGCAGAGCTGGCAAGAGATCTGGTGGAGATGGAACAGAAATTACTCTCAGTCACCAAAGAAAATAAAGATCTCACAGCACAAATCCAGTCTTTTGGAAGGTCTATGAATTCCCTACAAAACAGCAGAGATCGTGCCAATGAGGAGCTTGATGAACTGAAAAGGAAATACGATGCCAGTCTGAAGGAGCTGACAGAGCTGAGAGAAGAACAGGGGCTCCTAAGCAGGAGAAGAGATGCTCCGGTTTCGAAAGTTGCCCTTTCTGTGAACTCCACTGAGGATAACAGCTTGCCTCACCTCGAGAAACTTAACCAACAGCTTCTGTCCAAAGATGAGCAACTGCTTCACTTGTCCTCACAACTAGAAGATTCTTACAACCAAGTGCAGTCCTTTTCCAAGGCTATGGCCAGTCTGCAGAATGAAAGAGATCACCTGTTGAATGAACTGGAGAAATTCCGCAAGGCAGAGGAGGGGAAGCAGAGGTCTGCAGCCCAGCCTGCAACCAACCCGGCTGAAGTCCAGAGTTTAAAGAAAGCTATGTCATCACTCCAAAATGACAGAGACCGACTAGTGAGTGTCTGGTTCTCTTTCTGATCTTCATTTGAGAGTTTTTGAGCTTTTCTTTAAAAATTTTTCACTTCTGTAGGAAAAGATGAGCACATTCTTGCATATATATATTATCTGGGCATTCTGGAACAGTATTATACATCCTACAGGTTTTATTTGGTCTTAGAGAGACACACAAATATTATTTAAATTACTTTAATTCTACCAGTACCATTTAAAAATAATTACAGATTTTCTTTGCACAAAACTCTCCACGTTATAAAAGGACTAAAAGACATGGAGGTTGTTTTATGTATTTTGTACACACCTGTCAATGTTTCCAGAATGTGTCTCAGTTTAATTGAACTAAGGTATAGGGGTCATTCAGGGCCTTCTTACAGTAAGAGTTTAGCCTTAGGTCATCTGGTAGAATTATAGAGAGGACTCAGCTTATCTCATGTATAACTCAACCCTAATTTGTCACAAAAAAGTTAAATATATAAAGAGTTAATTTAAAGAAGTTCAAAAAAAAAAAAAAAGAAGTTCAGTACCCAGCTTTTTTTCAATCTGAGAGAAAGATAAGGAGGATCTCTCATGCTAAAATTTTGCTTTTAGAAGGATCCAGTAGCTTAGTTCAGGTCTTTTTTTCTAAGAACCTCCGGGGTATCAAGATTCAGAAGCAAAACTGGAATTACTATAAGCCAGGCCAAGTTCTACTTTGTGAGGTTACTCTCTTCACTTTCATGACAGTTCTTAACTCTTTTAAGACCATGTACTTAGGCCAAATAGGAAATAAAATGAGGTTCAAAAGGCTGGATATTCCATTAAAAAGTGACCCATGTCCAGAATATGAAAATTCTAGTTTTTAAGAACAGCCTCAATAAAAAAGATCATTGCTCCTAACTACAAATTCTTGTTCTAATTTTCTTTTTCATTGTAGGCAATGTGTTCATTCATATTACATTTGATATCCAGTATTTATAGATACCTTTTTCACTTTTGTAATATGAGTAAAACCCCTCTTTTCAGCTGCGGTTTTGACAGCAGTATAATGTATACGTATTTATTTATGTCTTAAAATAGTTTCAGTTCAGCTGACTTTGTCCTGGGAGCTAACCCTTTTTTGTTGTTGTTGTTGCTTTTGGAATGCAAATGTAAAAGATTTTCATCAGAACAGTATATACTTCAAAGATGTAGTATTTTATAGCTATCTAGGGTTCGATTATCTTCAAAGTCAAAATCTTTTTCCTAAAAGCTATTAGGTTAGATTTTGAATTGACAAGGTTTCCTTTAGTCAGTTGATTTACTCTTCTTATCTGTTCTAAACACTGGGGACAAAACTTATCTCTCAACCCTTGCTATCTCTCAGCCTTTTCTATTTCTTAGTCCCCATTCCACATTTTTGTCTGCTGGATATTTTCAAACCAGGTCAGCATATTTTTACTTACATATTTCTATAACCCATAGTAATGTTCCTCTGTTCTGTAAGGCTCATAGCTGGCTATGATTTTATTTCATTTATCATCAAGGTCTGTCAGTTTATTCATAATGGGCCTCAATAATCTCTTTTCCTTTCCATCATCATTTAGGATGAGTTCTTAACACTGTACGTTTAACTGTTGTGGTACTGCTTCTTCCAATTTGTCATTTTCCAGTATATTTTTATATACCATTGCTGAATAAATCTGAAGCTTTGCTTTCTTATTACTGTACTGCTCAAAAACCTTTAAAAGTTGTATTATCTCTAGAATAGGCTTGGGATTCAAACCTTTTAGTCTGGCATTTGAGACCCTATAATTTGGTTAGGTCCTTCTTTCCAGCCTTCCTTGTTACTGCTGCCCTACTCATACCCTTCATTGCAGCCAAACTGATCTACTTATTATGCAGTAATCCTACCTAGTACTTCCACATTACCATCCTCTGAACCAAAATGTCCTCTCTATTTTCCTTTTTTGGGAAGATATTTCCCACTATTAAACATCGCCCTGGAGCTCAAACTTTCTGGTTACATTTCCAGACCTCTTAAATATCTGTTACCTTCTGTACTTCTCTAGTACTTTCATTTGTCTCATATTGTCCTGATGTGTATATGTCTATATGTCTGTGTGTATAAGTGTCATATCTTACACTTGTTTGTGTTTCCTATGATTTTAACATAGGAGGAATTAATTATGTGGTAGATAATCAACCATTGGTGACCATTCTCTATTGTTGTTGTTACTGAAAACACTGTGGGATTTTTTTTTTTTTTTCCGTTTTGTAAAACTGTCATATAGGGGAATTCTGGAAACATTGGCTCTTAACATCTGCTGTAAATGAAAGCCAAGGCAGGGTTATAAATCACATGAAGGCCTGTCACTCTGACTTGGTGATACTACATATGAGGTCCACTACAGTCTGCTGAGGCCCTTCTGCATACTTTTGGAATAAATTGTTAACTGGCCATCAGCTCTTTTCCACATAACTTGTTCTCAGTCTGTGTCATGGGCATTGAAGTTTATAGTCTCTCAATTACTAGCGACATGTATGGTAAATACGGGAGCTTTCTTAGGTCAACCACTATCAGTTTGAACATGCAGCTTAGGCCAGCAGTTTATCACCTCTGCCTACACTACACTTCCTTTCCATCCGGACCATCCCATAAATGATTGAGATCTGAAAAGGATTTAGCTTACTTTGATTCTCTTCTTTACTTAGTTATTCAGGGGGAAGTTTCTCCAAGTCTTAGGGTCCCAGGTGCAGAGAATTAGCCCTGGGGAGTCTACTACAGTGTCACAAACAACTCTGAAAACATTCTGTAGTTTTTGTATCTGTTTGAACTTCCTTAGGACTTTCCCATAATCAAATAGGTACTTAGGCAATTTCTATCTAAAGGGTAGAAAGCAAATCTCCAGAACCGCGTTTATCTATATACATTTTGTTCTTTTTTAAAATTTGCTTTCAAATTCCAGTATAATTAATGTACAGTGTGACAGTTTCAGGTATACAATATAGTGATTCAGGAATTCTATACATTACTCAGTGCTCATCAGGTAAGTGTACTCTCAAACTCCTTCACCTGTTTTTACCCCATTCCCCAGTCACCTCCCCTCTGGTAACCATCACTTTGTACTCTATAAAGAGTCTGGTTTTTTGCCTCTTTTTTTCTTTGATCATTTGTTTTGTTTCTTAAGTTCCACCTATGAAGAAAATTATATGGTACTTGTCTTTCTATGACTGACTTATTTCCCTTAGTATCACACACTCTAGACCCATACAAGTTGTTGCAAATAGTGAGATTTCATTCTTTTTTATGGATCAGTAATATTCCATTATGTATATGTGCTCCACATCTTTATCCATTCATCTGTCAATGGACACTTGGGTTGCTTCGGTAGTTTAGCTATTGTAAATAATGCTGCTATAAACATAGGAATGCATATATCTAATTAGTGTTTTTGTATTTTGGGGTTTAATACCCAGTAGTAGAATTACTGGATCACATGGTAACTCTATTTTTAATTTTTTGAGGACCCTCCATACTGTTTTCCACAGTGGATGCACCGGTTGCATCTAGTTGCATTCTCATCAACAGTGCACAAGTGTTCCTTTTCCTCCATGTCTTTGCCAACACTTGTTGTTTCTCTTGTTTTTTATTTTAGCCATCTGACAGGTGTGAGGTGATACCTCATTGTGGTTTTGATTTGTGTTTTTCCAGTGATTACTAATGTTGGGTATTTTTTCATGTATCTGTTGGCCATCTGTATGTCTTTTTTGGAAAAAAGGGTCTGTTCATGTCTTCTGCCCATTTTTAAATTGGTTTTTTTTTTTTTTTTGGTGTTGAGTTTTGTAAGTTTTTTGTGTATTTATTTATTTATTTATTTATTAAGATTTTATTTATTTATTTGACAGAGATGACAAGTAGGCAGAGAGGCAGGCAGAGAGAGAGAGGAGGAAGCAGGCTTCCTGCTGAGCAGAGAGCCTCATGTGGGGCTCGATCCCAGGACCCTGAGATCATTACCTGAGCCGAAGGTAGAGGCTTTAACACACTGAGCCACCCAGGCGCCCCTTTTGTGTATTTTAGATACTAATCCTTTAGTGGATATATCAGTTACAAATATGTTCTCCCATTCAGTAGGTTGTCTTTTTTTGTTGATTGTTTCTTTTGCGGTTCAGAAGCTTTTTATTTTGATGTAGTCCCAATGGTTTATTTTTGCCTTTGTCTCCCTTGACTTGGGAGACATATCTAGAAAAACATTGCCAGGGCCAGTGTCAAAGAAATTACTGCCTGTGTTGTCTTCTAGGATTTTTATGGTTTCAGGTCTCACAATTAGGTCTTAAGTCCATTTAGGACTTATTTTTGCGTATGGTGTAAGAAAAGTTGTCCAGTTTCATTCTTTTGCATGTAGCTGTCCAGTTTCCCATTCCTTTCCTATTTGTTGAAGAAACTTTTTTTTCCCACTGCATGTTCTTGCCTCATTTGTCTTATATTAATTGACCTGTAATCGTGGGTTTGTTTCTGGGCTCTCTGTTCTATTCCAGTGAGCTATATGTTTTTATGTCAGTGCCATACTGTTTTGATTATTACAGCTTTGTAGTATAGCTTGAACTCTGGGATAGTGATACCTCCAGTTTTGTTCTTTTTCAAGATTGCTTTGGCTGTTTGGGGTCTTTAGTGGTTGCACACAAATTTTAGGATTTTTTGTTTTGTTTTATTTTGTAAAAAATGTTATTGGCATTTTTATAGGGATTGTATTTGATTATAAAATTGACATTTTAATAATATTTGCTCTCCCAATCCATGAGCATGTAGTACCTTTCCATTTTGTTTTTTTCTGTCACCAGTGTTTTATAGATTTTATAGATTTCAGAGTACAGGTTTTTCACCTCTTTGGTTAATTTTATTCTTAGGATTTTACCATTTTTGGTTGTAGCTGTAAATGGGATTGTTTTATTAATATCTCTTTCCGTTGGTTCATTAAGTATATAGACATGCAACAGATTTCTGTCTATTGGTTTTTGTATCCTGTGAACTTAGTGAATTCATTTTTCAGTTCTTGGTGGCGTCTTTACAGTTTTCAAAATATTGAGTTTTCTTTCTTACCAGTTTCGATGCCTTTTCTTTTTCTTCTCTGATGCTGTGGCTAGGACTTCCAGTACCATGTTAAATAAAAGTGGTGAGAGAGAAAATTCTTGCATGGTTCCTGACCTCAGGGGAAAAGCTCTCAATTTTTCCCACTGAGTATGTTGTTAGCTGTGGGTTTTTATATAAGGCCTTATCATGTTGAGGTATATTCCCTCTAAACCTACTTTGTTAAGGGCTTTTATCATGAATGGATGCTGTACTTTGTCAAATACTTCTTCATTTATTGAAAAGATCATATGGTTCTTATAATTTCTTTTATTAAAGTGGTGTATCATGTTGATTCATTTGTGAAAATTATACCACCCTGCATCCCAGGAGTAAATCCTACTGGATCGTGGTGAATGATTTTTTAAATGTATTGTTGGATTTAGTTTGGCAATATTTTGTTGAGGATTTTTGCATCTTATGTTCATCAAGACTTGTTGACTGTAGCTCTCTATTTTTTAGCAGAGTTTTTATCTGATTATGGAATAGGGTAATGCTAACCAATGACTTTGGGAGCTTTCCTTCCACTTCTACGTTTTGGAGTAGTTTGAGATGAACAGGACTAACTTTTCTTCAGATGTTTGGTAGAATTCATTTGTGAAGATGTCTTGTTTTTTGGGAGTTTGTTGATTACCGACTCAATTTCTTTGCTGGTTATCAGTGTGTTCAAATTTTCTATGTCTTCCTGCTTCAGTTTTGGTAGGTTACATGTTTCTACGAATTTATCCATTTCTTCTAAGTTGTCCAATTTGTAGACATATAATTTTTCATAATATTCTCTTAAAATCTTTGTATTCCTGTTGTGTCAGTTATTTCTCCTCTTTCATTTCTGATTTGGAGTCCCCCCCCCTCTCTTTTTCTCTTTTTTGATGAGTCTAGCCAACATATTATCATTTCTGTTCATCTTTTCCAGGATGTCTTTAGGTTTGAAATGAGTGTCTTGCAGACAGCATCTAGATGGTCTTGCTTTTTTATCCATTCTGTCACCCTATTTTTTGATTGGAGGATTTAGTTCATTTACATTCAAAGTAATTATTGATAGGTATGTACGTATTGCTGTTTCATTACTTGTTTTATAGTTGTTTTGTAAATCTTCTCTGTTCTTCTCGTGCTCTCTTTTCTCATGAGTTGCTGGCTTTCTTTAATGATATACTTGGATTCCTTTTCTTTATTTTTTTATATCTATTACCAGTTTCTTGATTTGTGGTTATATATAATATCTTGTGCATATAACAGTCTGTATTAAGTTGATTGTTGCTTAAGTTTTGTTTTGTTTTTTTTTAAGATTTTATTTATTTGACAGAGAGAGAGACAAGTAGGGAGAGCAGCAGGCAGAGGGAGAGGGAGAAGTAGGCGCCCCGTGGAGCAGGGAGCCCCACATGGTGTTCAATCCTAGGACTCTGGGATCATGACCTGAGCTGAAGACAGATGGTTAACCAGCTGAGCCACCTGGGCACCCTCATTGTTGCTTAAGTTGGAACCCATTCTTAAAGTACCAAGATTTACTCCTCTCCCCTGTATTCTTTAGGTGTAGTGTCATACTTTACATATTTTTATTTTGTGAAAACTTTGACTGGTTTTTTATAGCTATACTTAATTTTATTGCTTTTATGCTTCCTGCTTTTCTTATTCCTGTTTATGGTCTTTACTTTCCACTTGAAGAATACCCTTTAATATTTCTTATAAGGCTGGTTTAATGATTATGTATTTCTTTAACTTTTGTTTGTATGGGAAACTTTATCTCTCCTATTCTGAATGACAGCCTTGATGAATAGAGTGTTGTTGGTTGCACAGTTTTTTCTTTCAGCACTTTGAATATCATGCCACTCTCTTATGGCCTGCAAAGTTTCTGTTGAAAAATCAGCTGATAACTTTATGGGCTTTTCCCTTATATGTACTGTGTTCTTTTCTCTTGATGCTTTTAAAATTCTTTATCATTGCTTTTTTGCCATTTTAATTACTCTGTGTCTTGGTTGTGGACCTCCCTGGCTAGATTCTGTTGGGGGCTCTCTTTGCCTCCTGGATCTGGATTTATGTATCTTTCCCCAGATTAGGGAAATTTTCAGCCATTATTTCTTCAAGTAAATTTTCTGCCCCCTTTACTCTCTCTTTTTCTGGGATCTATGTAATGCAAATGTTGTTACTTTTGAAGATGTCGCTGAGTTCCATTAATCTATTCTCATTCTTTATTAATCTTCTTTCTTTCTCATGTTCAGCTTGATTGTTTTCCATTACTCTGTCCTTCAGGTCACTGATCTATACTTCTCTTTTCTCTGTTCTACTATTTATTCCCTCTAGTGTATTTTTTAGTTTCATGTCTATATGTTAGGAAAGTGAGCAACATCAGGTCAGCTATTGCAAGTAGCAGCCTTATAAAGAAAATGCCCTGTGGTGCTCTGCAGTGTCCGTTGTTCACCAGCACGTGACACTTCCAAGATGTCTCATGTGTGTTGTATGTACCCGCCTATTGTGGCTGAGCTGTGTTTGCTTTCAGTGTAGTCATCTGCAGTGGCTCCCTTTGCCTGTTTTAGGCAGAGTTTGGTCCCTGTGTTGTTAATGGGCCACTCAGGGGCTGCCTTGGGCTTGAGTTGGGTCAGACCAGGTGTTTGCCAGAGTTGCTGTTGCAGTGAACTATAAGGTACTCTTCCCTGTGTTATCCCCTGTTGTTGGTGGCTGGGGCCTACAGTCAGACAAGATACCAACCACTGCTAAGGCTTCAGTCAAACTAGTGTGTGGTTATCTTCCCCCCTCCCTGGTACAGGAGTCACTTTGGAGTGGCACTGGCCCCTTTGGGGGCTGCTTGTACAGTGTCACACTGTGGCACCACTTTGGATATATTCCTGCTGAGGCCAGGTTGGAGGGGTGAGTCTACAGAAGAACCCAAGGGTGAGGTGTGCTGTTAGCAATCCAGGTAGAATGTGTTTGTGCTGTGCTGGTGTCTGTATATGTAGACTGAGGGGTAGGAGGGAAATGGTGTCTGCCAGCTCCTTTGTTCTTGGAGAAGTCTCCCAAAGATCCCTGACCCTCCAACACACATTCTTAGATTAATAAATAAATCTCCTTCATGTATACCCCAGGCATCTTCCAAAATGCTGCTTTTATGCTGTATCTCAGCGAGGCCGGGTTTTTTTGCTATTTTTGGCAGGGACTCAGTTTCCTCTTGCCCTCCATCTCTCCCAGAGCCAAGCTGCTCATTTTTAAAGTTCCAGGTGGTAAGCCCAACTGATTGCAAGAACTCCAGGCATTAATCCCCTCTGGTTCTCAAAGCCAAATGTTGTGGGGGTTTGTCTTCCCAATGCAGGTCCTTGTGACTAGGATGCCTGGTATTGAGTCTGCTCCAGTTCCTTCTCTGTGTTTGTAGTGCCCCTCCCTCCCATGGAAGTCTCATGGATCAGCTTGGTTACCAACTGTGGTTACCTTCCACCTTTCCTACCATTTTTTTATGTGGTCTCTCCTCTGTGTTTAGCTGTGGAGAGTCTGTTCTGCCAGTCTTTGGGTCATTTTCTGGGCTGTTTACATTGGTGTGGGTTTATCTAGTTGTGTTCATCAGATGAGGCGAGTTTAGGATCCTCTGACTCTGCCATCTTTCTTAGAAGTCCTGTATACTCATTTCATTCTGAAAATGACTTGAAGTTGATTTCAAGATAATATAATACAAGTAACTGAGAAGGAAGAGAAAATGAGGATAGAGAAAAAGGTTAAACCAGGAATAAATTTAGTGTCCCTAGAAGATATCACAGTATCTTTTTAGAAAGATAGGTCATCAGTTCTTTTCCCAGTTTTCTGGCAGCCATCAGAAATGAGGAATTAAAGAGCCCTGTACATGAATTGCAGTGTCCATATTTTAGGGGAAAGGAAGAAAGAAAAGCTGTTTGTTTAATGTAAGAATAGTTATTAAGTATTGAGGCCTGCAAGAAATTCCTTCTGTGTTTCCATAGAGAGGACTATATGAAGTTGTAAAACATCCTTTACTTCTCTACAGTAAATATAAGTGTTTTATAGGGTATAGTTTAGCTGTTCCTTGCTGTAACTGCTTAGCAAAAGAACTTTGTATAATTTCCTAAACATACTTATACAGATGGTTAAAATGCAGTCCCAGACATGCAGCTTTCTGATGATCTGGTCTATTTTAATATTAACATTTAGAGTATCTGGATTAGAGGAGGGAATAAAGAATACATTTAGTGCATAAAAAGTCTATTGTTTAAAGAATAAAGTTATATATATGTCACTAAATTCAGCATGTCACTGAATTCTGCATGTTTGATGAGAAAAACAAACAACACCTGTACTCCAACTCTTTCTCTTTCTCCCAAGGCAGTTTACTTTGAACTCTCTTATTGTTTTGGTGTTTTCTCAGTGTCTACATATCATGCTTATAATGCATTTTGGGTTTTCATTCTTTGCATTAGCTATTGACTTTCTTTTATGCTAACGGGGTTTAGTTCTCTTTTTTCTCCCTTTCCACAGTGTATGTGCACCTACTCAATATACAGTCTCTTCCTCATTCTGATGTAATTTAAATTTTGGTTAGTTTAATATTTATGTTTATATCAATGTTTACATTTTTAGGACTACAAATGAGAGCTGAGACATGTTATTTTTATTTTCCTCAGCATCTTTTTCCCCCTTAGAGTTAATACTGTTTTTGTTGTTACTTCGTTTTCTTTGTATTCATCAATGTAATTTAACTCCAGGTTTATTGCCATTTATTCACATGTCCTCTTAAGATGTTTATTCCTATCAATTTTGTATTTATGAAGAAAATTTGGAGTTGCTTTCTTATTCTTACATGAACCAGGATACTGTTTTCATCCTGTGAAAGGATAGCTCCCTTCACATCTGTCCTCTATGAGATCTCCTGTTTCTTCTATTCCACATCTTCCTCATCTTGGTTTTGTGTCATTTTGTTGAAAGAAATCATTTAGTAGCTCCCTAAGAAAAGATGCAGGGGAGGTAAATTTCTTGAAAATGTCTTTTCATCTCTCATAGTTGATTGGTAGTTTGGCTGGGTATAGAATTCTAGGCTGAAAATAATTCCCCTTCAAAATTGTGAAGACTTTGGTCTGTTATCTTTTAGTTTACATTGTGGTGTAGGAGTCTGAGCTGTTTTGTTCCCTAATCTTTAAATCTGATCCGTTTCTTTATCTCTTTTTCTCTCTCTGTCTCCTTTTCTCTCATATTTTTCTGGAAATGTATAGAAGTTCTTAGTCCTATGTATTCTGAAATTTTATGACAATGTACTTTGATGTGGGTCTATTTTCATTCATCATTGTGTTTAGTCCTTTGAATCTAAGAAGTCATATTCATCAGTTTTGGGAGATTCTTTTGAATTATGTTTTACCAATTTTCCCCCATCCTTTTTCTCTGTTGTACCCTGCCCCCTGAAAAGCCAGTTATTTAGATTTAGGACCTTCTGGTTTGGTTGTATAATTTTGTTATCTTTCCTAGTCTTTTGGCTATACTCTGGGAAGATTTTCTCACCTTTATCTTTAGAGCCCCATATTGAGGTTTTCATTTTTGCTATCATGTTCTTAATTTCTAAGGATTTCTTATTTTCTTTTTCTTATCTTTCCAAAAATAGTGGTGGCAATTTTGTTCTTTGATGTTTTCTTATAATGAAATTTTTTAAAATATTTTTTTCTGCTACAGTGTTTCTGATTTCTAATAGTCTCTCTTAAGTCTTCAAGTATATTAAATTCTTTCCCCTGCTAAGCTCTTCTGAATTACTTTTGTTCTAGTTCTTTTCATTCTAGCCTTAGTGATAGCCATTCTCTGGTGAGTGTTAACCCTTGATTTACTCTTCATGTTTAAGGGTAGGGTCTAAAAATCTTGTGAATGGGGCTTACCAACTGTGAGGTTGGTGATTGCAGGGTGATGTTGCTGAGCTTTCTCTGGGTAATCCCAGTCTTGGTATCTTTAGTTCCTCTTAGGCTGGTTAGATTTTCTAGAGAAGACTTATCATTTCATGCATGGATGGTAAAGGCCTGGGTGCCAGCGCTATCCATGTTAAGTAGGGGAAGGGTTCAAGAATTTAGGAGGCATATATTTACTTGATCACCATTGTTTTAGAGCAGTACCTTTACCTTCAGTTGTGCCTGGTATCTAATGGTCCAGAGACGACTTTTGCCTTCTCCAAAGAATAAAACTCTAGTTGTCAGAGTTAACAAAAGATGTGCAACTGTGGAGAGTATTTAGGGATGCAGTTGTTTTTTAAGCAGCTTTCATCTAATCCTCCTTATTTCAGCTACCACCTTCTCCCTACCCCCATCACCATCTTCTCCAGAGGTACCTGGTGCTGTTAATTCCTGAGCCTTTTGAAGATTCTGCAGAGTAAGTTCTGTTGGTTCTTGGCTTTCCTTACTGCCAGCTTAAGATTTGGCTTTCCCAGATCTGTTAAGTCAGTTACTACTTATGCATCTGCTTTTCAGCTTCCAAAATTAATTTTGTTGCTGCTGACTCCTCTCTTGTTCTTCCTGTTCTTGTGTTTTATGCTTATAAAATGATGCCTTTATTGTAGCTTTAATGATGTTTCCAAGAGTGGGTGAAAGAGATGTGTGTTCAAGGCCCCCTTTTAATCCAGATGTCCTAACATGTATTTCTTACTACCAAGCTTTTAATGAGTGCTGGGGATAAAGAATTTGAAGATGCACCTGGAATGTAGATAGCCAATTTTGTTGATTAAAGGCAAGTCCATCATCATTGTATTATCATCATCATTATTACCATCACCACCATCGCCATTAATTTTCTCATTTAGTTCTCATAATCTAAGTACCATAAGGGAGGTAAGGAAAATTAAGATAAGGGAAATTTTATAGGCATGGGAAATTAAGGCTTAGGGGTGTAAGGAATATGTGCCAGGTCACACAACCTATGTGGGCAGGATGTTGGACTCCAAAGCCTAAGTAAGTGCTCTTAAACCACTGAACCTGGGCATCACTACCTTCTTTTTATAGTCAACTTCAGCTAAGCTAAATTAAGGTTGATACCCATATGAGAAAGTTTAAGAGCCTAAATAGGGCACAGAGCTAAATACAAAGTCAAGTTGTCTTTACATTTCTTGTTCTGGGGAGTTAACACCTACAAAGAAACTGTAGGTCCTTTAAGTCTGTCCTATGTCTGAGCTTTAGATCTAGAGTCAACCTAAGACCTTGGGAGGAGGGGCCTAGGGTACAAGTTGCAGGAATGGTCAGACCCTGTAGCCTTTTGGTGGCTCTCTTTAGTTTACCGTTTTAGAGATTTGTGTTGCAAATATATGTTAATGAACTTGTCAGGTGCTGACAGTATGTTGTGGTGTCTGACTGACTTTGTAGGGAGCTGTTGATGACTTAGAGCTTGGTAAATGAGAGGTGCTGAATCACCCTTTTACTTTCCCTTTGGTTAAAGCTGAAGGAATTGAAGAATCTGCAGCAACAGTACTTACAGATTAACCAAGAAATCACTGAATTACGTCCACTGAAGGCTCGACTTCAGGAGTATCAAGATAAGACAAAAAATTTTCAGATAATGCAAGAAGAGCTAAGGCAGGAAAATCTCTCCTGGCAGCATGAGCTGCATCAGCTCAGGTATGATCATTCCTGCTTTTTGACCCTTTTCTTTTAGTTTTTTTTTTTTTTTTAATTTTTTATTATAAAATAATTATAGTTTTATAAGAAGTTGCAAAAATAATACAGAGAGCTCCTGTGTACCTTTCATGTAGTTTCTACCAATTCTAACATCTTACATTACTATAGTATACCCAGATCAGGAAATTACATGGGTGCAATTCAAAGGCCTTCTTCAGATTTCATCAATTTTACCTTCACTCAAGTATGTGTGTGTGTGTGTGTGTGTGTACTTTTTCATATGTGTAAATACATGTAATCATCATGACAGCCAAGATACACAAATGCTCCATTTCCACAAATAATATCCCTTGTGATACTAATTTATAGTCATAATCTTATTCCCCATGCTAGTGTCCCTGACTCTGACTACCACTAATTTGTTCTCCATCTCTATCATTTTGCCATTTTTGAGAATTTTTTTGAATTTTTATTTAAATTCCATTTAGTTAACTTACAGTGTTTTAAGTAGAATCCTACAATATGTAACCTTTTGAAATTACCTTTATTCACTCATCAAAATTCCCCTGAGGTCCATTGACATTGTTCATATATCAGTAGTTCATTTTTTTTTTTAATTGATGAACAGTGTTTCATGGTGTAATGTACTACTTTAACCATTCACCCATGAGTGTTAGTTCTGATTTTGTTATTATTAATAAAGCTGCTATAAACATTTGTGTATAGACCATAAATTTCCGTTTCTCTGAGATAGTTGTCCAGGAGTACAAATGCTAGGTTGTATGGTAAGTATCTGTTAGGTTGTCAAGAAACTGTAAAATTGTATTCCAGAATGCCTGTACCATTTTATACTCCTGCCAGCAATATATGAGTGATCCAGTTTCAATATCAAATGCTATATCCTTGTGAGCATTTGATATTGGAACTATATTTTAATTTTTTAATAGGTGTGTCATGTAATCTCATTGTGGTTTTAATTAGCATAATGGCTAATAATGTTGAACATTTTTTAATTGCTTATTTGGCATCCATATGTCCCTTTTGATGAAATTTTTGTTCATGTGTTTTATCTATTTTTTATTTGGGTTGTTAATTTTTTGCTATTGAGTTTTGAGGGTTCTTTATATGCTCTAGATATAAGTTCTCTGTAAGATAGATTGCTTACAAATATTTTCTCCCAGTTTGCAGTTTATCTTTTCATTCTTCTCAATAAGGTCTTTTTAATTTTAATGAAATCCAGTTTAATGATTATTTTTCTCTTTAAGCAGATTCAATAATTTCTGTTGTTCTGTCTTCAAATTCACTGATTCTTGATTCTGCATCACTTTCAGTTCTAAAATTTCCATCCAGTTCTTTATATCTTCTATTTCTTCACTGAGGTTTTCTCTATTTTTTTAAATTGAATAATAGTAACATAAGTTTCATCTGTACAACATAGTGATTCAACAATTGTATGCATTATGCAGTGCTCACCATGATAAGTATAGTTACCATCTGTCACCATACAAAGTAATTACAATATTTTTTAGTATATTTCCTATGGGAACTTTTCATTCCTGTGATTTATTTATTTTATAACTGAAAGTTTGTCCCTCTTAATCCTCTCATCTATTTTCCCCATCCTCCAACCCCCCTCTCCTCTAGCAATCACTAGTTTGTTCACGTATTTATGAGTCCACTTCTTTTTTTGTTTATTTGTTCTTTGTTTTTCAGATTCCACATATAAGTGAAATCATATGGTATTTGCCTTTTTCTGACTTAACTTAGCTTAATACCCTCTAGGCCCATCCATGTTGTGAACAGCAAAACTTAATTTCTTTTTTTAGTTGAGTAGTATTTTCATATGTGTGCGTGCATGTGTGTGTATGCACACCAAATCTTTTTTATCCATTCATCTACTAATGGACACTTAAGTTGCTTCTGTATCTTGGCTATTATAAATAATGCTGAATATGTGTGAATAATAATGCTGTATAATGTGAACATAAGGATGCATATATCTTTTTTGCATTAGTGGTTGATTTTCTTTGTGAAAATACCCAGTAGTGGAATTACTGGGTTGTATGTATTCTATTTTTAATTTTTTGAGGAACCTTCATACTGTTTTCCATGTGGCAACACCAATTTACATTCCCAGCAATGATGCCTGAAGGATCCTTTTTCTCCACATCCTCACCAACACTTACTATTTCTTGTCTTTTATGATTCTGACTGCTGTGAGGTGATACCTTATTGGGGTTTTGATTTGCATTTCTCTGAAGATTATGGGGCTGAACATATTTTCATCTGTCTGTTGTCTATCTCCGTATCTTCTTTGGAGAAACGTGAAGCTTTCTCTGTTTTCACTGTGTTAGTAATTGCTTGTTGAAGCATTTTTGTGGTGGCTGCTTTAAAATCCTTATATAATTCTGTAACATATAATTCAACATCTCTTTCATTTCAGTGTTATCTGTAGATTTTCTTTTCTCCATCAAGTCATGACTTCCCTGGTTCTTAGTATGATGAGTGATTTTCAGTTGTATCCTGAACATTTTATATAAGACTCTTAAGTCTTAAGTCCTCTGCTTTAGTAGGTTTCCACTGATACTTTACTTCTAGATGGTGGGTGAAGTCCAGTGGGCTCCCTACTCAGCCTTCATTGATGCTGCAGGGGAAGAGGTGTCTTGAGATTGCCAGGAAGAGGCAGAAGTCCAGGCTCCCCACCTGTACTCCACTGACAACTGCAATTGAGGGGGAAGCAATGCGTCATTACTGTTAGGTGAGACTAGATGACCAAGCTCCATACATGGGCTCCATTGATACCACTGGAGGGTTGTGGAGAAGGGCATTTCATTATCACTGGGCAGAGAGAAGAGAAAAAAATGATTTCTAGCTATTGATTTTTTTTACCTCCCTTCTATCCCTATTTACCTTTCTATTAGCTTTTCTCTCATTTCACATTTGAGCAATTTTAAAGAAAAGTAATTAATTATATCTTGAGTAGAAGTAAATTTTAAGGGGATGGAGAGGAAGATACTTTCCTTCATGTTTAGAAGGAAGAAGAAAATGAGGACACAGGTTTGATTCCCTGACTTTAAGACCAGTTTCTTTTTTTTTTTTTTCAAATGGAATAAATTTTAATTCCAAGATTTCTTATACAAGAAATAAACACATTGCAAAGGGTTAATAGACTTTATAGAAACAAAACCTTTCATGTTTCCAAAAGTCAATATTTTAGTTCTTTTTTTAAAATTAAAAAAATTTTTATGAGTTCTGTGACGTGTGTAAACCTGGAGATTCACAGACCTGTACCCCTGGGGATAAAAATATATTATATGTTTATAAAAAATTAAAAATTAAAAAAAATTTATTAACATATAATGTATTATTAGCCCTAGGGGTACAGGTCTGTGAATTTCCAGGTTTACACTTCACAGCACTCACCATAGCATATACCTTCCCCGATGTTCATAACCCAACCATCTTCTCCCAACCCAACAACCCTCAGTTTATTTTGTGGGATTAAGAGTCTCTTATGGGGGCTGCCTGGGTGGCTCGGTGGGTTAAACCTCTGCCTTCAGCTCAGGTTATGATCTCAGGGTCCTGGGATGGAGTACCGCATCGGGCTCTCTGCTAGGCGGGTAGGCTGCTTCCTCCTCTCTCTCTCTCTCTCTCTCTCTCTCTCGACTTGTGATCTCTCTGTCACATAAAATCTTTTCAAAAAAAAAGTCTCTTATGGCTTAGGACCAGTTTCTTTAGCTGAATATCTTCAGGACCTCAGTCTTCTGTTCTTGATCTACTTTGGGGAAATGAACTTTTCAAACATGTAAAAGCTGGAACATCTTGTTCCAGCTTTGGTTGACTATTAGCCTCAGGGTTGACTTATTAGGAGAGCCTGAATTTATACCATAACCTTTCTCTAACCCCTTTAGATACTGGTTTGCTTATTCTGTTCTGGTTCCTGTACTGTGTTACATAAGCAGAGTAAATGAGTTATATCCCTTTATGGCTGAATTCTATGAGGTAATCAGCTTTGTTCCTTAGGCCCTATTTTCCAGTGAGCATCTCTTTCCATACCCTAACCACCTTCCAGAAAAATGGCAGCTTGAAGCTTTTTTGGAAAATTATGATCTATCTTTCTTCTGCATTCCACTCTAATTGTTCTCGCTCATTTTTCACAGACAAATATCAAAGGAAGTGTTGAAAATCCTGTGCCTTTTACATGTAATACATGTAAATACATTTACATTTTATAATACATTTACGTTACAAATTACAATTACATGTAATTACTTGTAATACAATTTTTTTTTTTTTAGTTTCTAAGTTTGGTCTCTCTTTGACAAAAGTTTTGGCTATAATCCAACTGACTTAGCAAAGCAGGGTTATTTCATAACAAGTATATGCCATTTAGAAAAGAAGGGACTGTTTTGCCTCATTTCTAGAGTGAAAGACAAATCAGATGCAATTCAAACAAAACCTTGTACTGTTGGAAAAAATAGAGACATGGGTACTATTCAAAGTGAAGAGATTCTGCAGGAATTTCATTACAATCCTAATGAGTTCTTTTAGACAGAGTGGAGAGAGAAGTAGAACTAAAAAATGTGGCAGAGACACAGTTTTACCTAGTGCTACAAAAAAATGAGCTGGGGTCAAACAGAAGCCTCCCTCTTGGCCAGATTTGGTGAATACAAATAGAAATATCAGCAGCTCATATTTTTTGGGTGATTATGATATGTTGGGCTCTGTGTTTGGTGTGTAACATACAGTGTCTCATTTAATCCTTAGAATAATCCTAAGGAATAAATAGTTTATTCCCATTTTACCAGTGAGATTCAGAGAGATTAAGAAGATTTACTCAGGGACGCCTGGGTGGCTCAGTTGGTTAAGCAGCTGCCTTCGGCTCAGGTCATGATCCCAGTGTCCTGGGATCGAGTCCCACATCGGGCTCCTTGCTCGGCAGGGAGCCTGCTTCTCCCTCTGCCTCTGCCTGCCTCTCTGTCTGCCTGTGCTCGCTCTCTCTCCCTCTCTCTCTGTCAAATAAATAAATAAAATCTTAAAAAAAAAAAAAAAAGATTTACTCAGAGTCTCATGCCTCGTTTATGATAGATCCATTGTTTGAACCCAGTTCCTTCAACACTGTAAGTTGCTCTGGGTAGCATTGCATTTTCGTAACTATGATGTTAGTCTGCATCTGGCACTACCTTTCTGAAGAACTAAAGTGGTTTTCCATTGCTTACAGAATAAGATTTATTTAGCATGCTACTCATTACCCCACATGATCCAACCTCACTTTATCCTTATTTCCTACCTTATCCACTTTATATACTATCTGGTACAATTCCAAAATTCAGTATGTCTGTTTGTCTATATATTCACTTTTGTGTCTTTTGTTTAGTATGTTCCCAGAACCCGGAATGCTTTTCCATGAAATCATCTTTAGTCCTGCCAGTTGAAATCCTCTTATTAGTTCAACTTCATCATCTTGCTCTACAGTTCAATTTATAATAAAATTTTTCTCTGGTGATATGTTTTTTTTACTAAATCTCTACAGCCCATAATACTGTTTTGAATATGTAATTATTCATCTCTGTATCACAAGTATTTTTTTGCCTTTGATTATTTTATGTGTTTTGTAGGATGGAAAAGAGCTCCTGGGAAACCCAGGAGAGGAGAATGAAGGAGCAGTACCTTATGGCTATCTCAGATAAAGATCAGCAGCTCAGTCATCTGCAGAATCTTATGAGGGAATTGAGATCTCCTTCCTCCCAGACTGAGGCCCTCAAAGTACAGTACCAAAGACAGGTGGGTAATTTCAGTGCTGGTTGCTACTCAGAGGTAACCACCATCCAGGAAGCATCAGCTTCCTGCAAGCCAAATGTCTATCTGCCACACTTAGGCTAGCTGTCTTTTGACTTCTGTGAGGTGGACAGAGTTCATGGAGGGAAGGGATTAAGCATGAACAGCATTAGGAGGGAATTTCATCAGTGTTTGTACCCTTGCAGGCATCCCCAGAGACATCAGCATCTCTAGATGGATCACAAAACCTAGTTTATGAGACAGAACTTCTTAGGACTCAGCTCAATGACAGCCTAAAGGAAATTCACCAGAAAGAATTAAGAATTCAGCAACTAAACAGCAAGGTAAGTGTTTCCTGCTAGACTGGAATTCAGTTTCTTATTTCCATGACCAGAAGCCAGGAGGTAAGTAGAAACAGATTAAGCCTAATTTGTAGCTGTAGCATATATCAGGATACAGAAGATTTGCTTTTCTTGGGAGTCTGGGTTGCTCACCCCAAGGCATTGGACAGAGGGCTATTTCCTTTTCCGCAACCTTGGAGCATCCTTGGGAATGATTTGACGAAATCTATTTAGTAAGAATAAAAAGGAAAATCCAACTCTTAGGAAGACTTGTTCCCCAGCATTGTACTCCTTGTTAGTAATATTAAGGTGTCTCCCTGTAAATCCTCCCAACACCTTCCTCTTGTTTCTCACCAGTGTGCAACAGCAAAATGTCTCAGGAAGGAGGAAGAAAGCTTTTCAGATGTGATTAGATAGCAGGGATAGAAGTGAGAGGTCTGTTCTTCATTTCACTTCGTTTGTAGGCTTCCTCACTGGTGTCTAATGTTCTTTAACTAAAGAAGCCATCTTTTTCCCAAATCCTAGCCATGCCCATCCACACACTCTAAGAAAGCATAGTGGGATAGATGGGATGTCTGTCTGTCTTTCTTTTTTTCCCCTTCCTTTCCTTTCCTTTTTTCTTTCTAATTTTTTAAAAAAATATCTTAAAGATTTTTAAAAATATTTTTTATTTAATTGTCAGAAAGAGAGAGAGCATACAAGCTCTCTCTGCCTCAGAGAGAGAAGCAGGCTCCCTGTTGAGGAAGGAGCCCAATGGGGGACTTGATGCCAGGACCCTGGGATCTAGACCTGAGGTGAAGGCAGATGCTTAACCAACTGAGCCACCCAGGCATCCCTTAAATTTTTTATTATTAACGTTTTTTTAAAATTTAAATTAAATTAGCCAACACTTAATACAACATTAGTTTCAGATGTAGTGTTCAACAATTCACCAGTTACGTGTAATACCCCTGGGATGTATTTCTATATGGAAAAGCCACTTTGCCATCTCGTCCCTAGAGCCAATCTCACCAAAGCATGATTAAAGAAAATTATTCTTGGATGCCTTCTCACATCTCTATTCTCTCTCCTCATTCATTCTCTGGCTTCTCTTCTTCCTTCACTGCCTCTCCTCCCCTACCCACTTACAAATGATAATACTCCCTGTTGCTCTCTGACCAAAGTATTCTCGAGTGGCACCTCCCTAGTTCTACCTTCTTCAGAGGAACCAGCTATGTTACTATATTATTATATCTATAGGTATATATAATATATTATTACATTATATTAATATTCTTTTAGAATGAGAAGGGATTTAAAAGGTCATTTAGGCTCTAGAGTACAAAAATTGGCTATTAGGAAAGCTATGAATGTCCAAAAATTTATATACAAATTGTGTGTATGGGGGGGGGTGTGTTTTAAGTTTATCATCATGAGATCTCATCAGTTCACCAAGGGATCTGTGATTCAAAAATGGTAAAGATAGGTAGGCTGTATCACAGATAGGGAAACTAAGGCCCAGAGGTATTAAGTAATTTGCCTAAGGTATTAGGAAGAGGTCATTCTGAGATAAATATGATAACATATTTGGAAAAGCATGGTACCTAGCTTATGTAGAAAGTATTAGATGTTAAATTTAGCTAATTGAGGGCGCCTGGGTGGCTCAGTGGGTTAAGCCACTGCCTTCGGCTCAGGTCATGATCTCAGGGTCCTGGGATCGAGTCCCGCATCGGGCTCTCTGCTCAGCAGGGAGCCTGCTTCCCTCTCTCTCTCTCTGCCTGCCTCTCCATCTACTTGTGATTTCTCTCTGTCAAATAAATAAATAAAATCTTTAAAAAAAAAATTAGCTAATTGACATTGAAGTATCAGAAGCTGATAAACACCATTAACTTTGGCAGAAAAATTTATATTTTTAAAAATAGGTTTGTTGATCCAAATGAACAGATAAAACTGTAGACCCTTTATTGGGATAATTGTCTGGGAGTTTTCAAGGGGCCCCAGAGCAGCTTCTGTACAGTTCTCATTCTTTCCATAATTAGATCCTATCTTAGCTTTGTTACATTTTCTCTCCTGAAAATCACTGTAAATTACTCTGGGCATTTGTCTTTTAATAATTAATCTCTTTTAACCTGAGATTTAGGGCTATTAGTAGATGAGGAGGTCATTTTAGTGGGTAGAAACTAAAAATCTTTTAATGTAAATGTTTTATTGAAGTAAAACATAAAAAGCATACAAATCATAAATACATAGCATATTTTCACAAAGTGAAGGCACCTGTATAAACAGCACCTAGATCAAGAATCAGAACATATTAAAAAAAAAAAAAAAATCAGAACATACCAGAACTCCAGAAGTCCTTCATGTCCTTTTCTGTTTACTACTACACTGTTAGAACTACAGATGCTTGGGGACGCCTGGGTGGCTCAGTTGGTTAAGCAGCTGCCTTCGGCTCAGGTCATGATCCCGGCATCCTGGGATCGAGTCCCACATTGGGCTCCTTGCTCAGTGGGGAGCCTGCTTTTCCCTCTGCCTCTGCCTGCCATTCTGTCTGCCTGTGCTTGCTCTCCCTCTCTCTCTCTCTGATAAATAAATAAAATCTTTAAAAAAAAAAAAAAAGAACTACAGATGCTTGGAATCATATCTTCTGTCTTACATCACTTCATTTATATTGTGAGATTCATCCATGGTTTTGTAGATAGTATGATTATTTTCCATTCTCATGCTATATAATATTGCATTGTAGGCATATACCATAGTTTCTCTATTTTGCTGTTAAAGGACTTTGGGGTTTTTCTAGTTTGGGACTGTTGCAAGTAGTGCAAGTCATGTTTTTACAAAACAAAATAAAAGAGATTAGAAATATGTAGGAATTATGTAATGCAAAAAGTCTAGTTTTGGGAAGCTTTTAGTTTTATGTATTTATATATTGGGTTCTGGGTCATAAAGTTATGTTTTCTTTAACAGCTTTTTTGAGATATATATATTTAAAGTATATGAATACTACTTTGGGTCACTGTGATTCTGGGTGTGAAAGAGTTCTTTAGGCATCTCTATCACTAGAGTCATCCATTCATTCATTCATTCATCAAGCAAATAACTGTTATTTGCCTTCTGTGAGCTTGGCCATATGTTAGTATACATAGCAGCCCCTCATGGAGCATATCATCTAATGAGCTTAGAGCCTCACTCTAAATGGGTCCCAGCTAATTAGGAGAATTGCTTCTTGGGTTGTAGAATGGGATTGTTATAGAGGAACTATTAGCATATAATGTTCCTCTCCAAACCACGCCCTAATTCTTTCTGTGGATGCTCAGACTGTGTATATATATTTCTGCCAGCATGGTTGGAGGTCTGTATGTAATACAAACTTAAAAACTTGTAACCTAAAACTTAAAAACGGAAAAGGAGTGACTATTTATATAATGCAGTCTAAGTTAGTCCCTCCTATTCTGTTTTCAAGTGTAGATATGATGAAGCACAACAGTTCATGAGCTAGAACAGAGGTCAGCAAACTCTCCCTTAAAGGCCCAATGGTAAATATTTTTGTTCTATAGGCTATGCCGCCACTATTACTACTTTCAGCTTTGTGGTTGTGTCACAAAAGCGGCCATAGGCGGTGCATAAACAAATAGAGCAATCATATTCCAATAAAACCTTGTTTCCAAAAAAATGTAGCAGACCCTGGATCATTGTTTGCCAACACCTAAACTATTAGGATCTGTCTAATCCGAAACAGGGTAATGCAAATAGTATAAAAGGTGGCTTGTATGAGGGTGGCTTATAAGCAATTAGATTTCTCCAGTTAAGGGGATTTTGCTTCCAGTGAGCTTTACAGAGCTATCCTTTCTCCTCTAGGTTTGTAAAAGAAAAATAGTGTTGTATTTTTCAATACTGAGAGATTGTTTTTGCTTTTGTTTTGGGGTGGTTTATTTTTGGTTTTTTGGTACCATTTGATGGCCAGGAAAATTAACTTTTGTTTGTTAGGAGATCATACTACTCTCTCAAAACCCAGTAGTTGTCATCTACCTGTCTTAAGGTTAGTATTGCTTCTCAAACATTTATATTCTTTTCGTTACTAACTGCTCATACTCCCGTCCAAAACCCATAACCTGCTTCAGTTGGGATGCCGTCTCGAAGTAGGTAGAACTCTAAACTTGGAAGCAAGAACCATGCTTGACCCCTGGTCTGTCATCTGTTAGCCACATGATGTTGGACAGGTCACTGCTCCTTTCTTTTTCGTTTGTCATTTGTTTTGTTTGTCAATTTTTCTTCAGAAGTTAAGTTTATTCATTCTGATTTTTTATTCGGCTGTGCAGATATTTTTGTTATCCCATGTGTATTTCTTTTTTTTTTTTCCTTGAAAATTTTTATTTACTTCAGTGAGAATGAGAGAGCGAGCGAGCGAGCAGGAGCATGAGGGAGGGGCAGAGGGAGAGGGAGAAACAGACTCCCCCTTGCGCAGGGAGCCAATGCCCCAGGCCCCTGGGATCATGACCTGAGTCAAAGGCAGAGGCTTAACTCACTGAGCAGCCAGGTATCCCCATGGGGATTTCTTCTTCTTCTTCTTCTTCTTTTTTTTTTTTTATAAAAATTTTATTTATTCATTTGACAGACAGAGATCACAAGTAGGCAGAGAGGCAGGCAGAGAGAGAGGGAAGCAGGCTCTCTGCCGAGCAGAGAGTCCGATGCGGGGCTCGATCCCAGGACCCTGAGATCACAACCCAAGCTGAAGTCTTAACCCACTGAGCCATCCAGGTGCCCCCCTATGGGGATTTCTTATTCTAGTTTTCTGTATACATCAAATGTCCTTCCCAGTCAGTCAGAGTATCCAGAAAAATGTATCATCTTCTCTCTGAACATTGAGTCAACTTTTTAAAAAAATTTTTTTAATTCAAGTCAGTGAACATATAGTGTATTATTTGTTTCAGAGGTAGAATTTAGAGATTCATCACTAGTTGCATCGAACACCCAGTGTTCATTACATCAGTGCCCTCCTTAATGCCCATCACCCAGTTACCCCATCCCCACCCATCTCCCCTCCAGCAATCTACATCAACTTTTTTACACAAATATTAACCCAGAATACTTACAAAAAGATTGAACATGCATCCAGTTACACCAGTTCCCCTTCACATAACGCATACAATCCTGTAGTAGATACTTTGGAGAGACATCTCTATGTTTGTTAATGTTGCCAGATGTTAATCATAACTAGAACTTGAAACTTGACTGCCTACAAGTGATGTCATTAGAGGACTGAATTCAAATCACGGGTAGGAGCTACAATGGGTAAATTTTTCACTCAATATAAAAAAAAATCTTCTGTTTTTGACATGGTGAGAGATGGCCTGGGCTGCTTAGTCAGGAAGTGACAAACCCTGATGCTAATCAGGTAGTAAAGGAAGGTCCTGTTTTGAGTGATTACAGTATTTCCACCTGAGAGTGTGTGTCTACACTATGTGCTGCACTCAGTGTAGTTTCTTACACATACACAGGTGATTTAGGGTTTCTTCTGTTTCCCCTTCCCCCACCCACATACTGCAATTTCTTTTTCTACTTTCCTGGTAACTTGTAACTCTATAGTATTGAAGAGTCTGCCCAGTACTAAGGCTGTACGAATTTCTAGGTGACAAGTCTGTCTCATATAGACTTCTAAGGATAATAGTCCTTTGTTAGGAACTTCATCTTGGACCCACGCTTTCTCCTTTTACATACCTAGGATAGTTTGTGCCCTTGGATTGCTTGTGGGGTTCTGTCTTCTGGTTTCCCAGTCGGTGTACTACGCACCACAAATAAAGTTTCCTACTACTCCTCCAGAATTGTTTTCCCTTTTGGTTGGAAATTCTGAATTTCCTCACTTAGAAGGAACACACAAGGCTGGTGTTACCATTATTGAAATAAAGGTCTTATATTAAAAACAATTAGAAATTTGAAATTCAGGAGCGTCTTCTGAAGCACTGCTTGTTTCCTCTGTTTCAGTTCTCTCAACTGCTCGAAGAGAAAAATACCCTTTCAATTCAGCTCTGCGATACCAGTCAGAGTCTTCGTGAGAACCAGCAGCACTATACTGAGCTTTTTAATCACTGCGTGGTCTTGGAGAAGCAGGTCCAGGAGCTTCAAACGGTGAGCAAGTAGCTGGCGAGAGGCTGGGGAAGGTGTTAAGAGATTGAGCGCAATGGTAAAACATAAAAGAGCAGCACAGAAGAGGCTGGTGCTGTAGGCTGATTAATTAGGTGTGATGGAGGAAAGTCAGAGAGAAGAGGAGAGCATTTGCTGAGATGGGAATAAGGCCTAGAAAAATCAAAGAGTGAAGGGGGATGAGAAGGAAAAACATCAGTGAAATGGTGGAAGAGAAATCAAAAAGTGAATGGGAAACAGTGGTGACTGAGGCATTTGGAACTCTGAGTTCCAAAAGTGTGGATTTTGCTTTATGACATAAGAAAGCTATAGGAAGTGGCACCTGGGTGCTCAGTGGGTTAAAGCCACTGCCTTCGGCTCAGGTTATGATCTCAGAGTCCTGGGCCCCGCATAGATCTCTCTGCTCAGCAGGGAGCCTGCTTCCTCCTTTCTCTCTGCCTGCTTCTCTGCCTACTTGCGTTGTCTGTCAAATAAATAAATAAAATCTTTTAAAAAAAAAAGAAAGCTATAGGAAGATTTGGCCCTGGGAAACAAAAGAGGCGGGGCTGTTGACGAGGTAGAGCAGGAGACTGGGAGTGAGAATTGTTGTAGAGATGAATAGGCCAGGGAAGGAGGAGGTGGTTTGGGAGAGGGAATCCAACAAGGGAAGGATCACAGCAGCTTCTGGAAAATGTATGAGCCTCTGCCAGAAGAAAGCAGTTAAGCTTTTAAGTGGTAAGCCTTTCAGCTTTTAAGAGGAGAGATTAAAAAATGAGAATCTGGGGACCAAATCTAATCTAGAGTTTTAGGTTGGAGGTTAATCTCCTAGAGCAGAAAATTCTCATTTCTGACTCTGCACTTGAAGAGGATGACACGTGGAACTGTTCCTCTCTGAGGTGTCTCATTCACTCAGGTCTTCAGTGTGTTCTCATTTTGCCTACGCAGTTTCTTAAGTGCTTTCATCACCGAATGACTAAACTTACTCTCCTAGGGGCCACTGAATATGGATGTTGCTCCAGGAGCTCCCCAGGAAAAGAATGGAGCTCACAGGAAGAATGATCCTGAAGAACCGAGGGAGCCACAGCTAAGGTAGGGGAGTGGCCCACAGCCTTGACATGTGCACTGTGTGTACAGAAATGGGCCACCATCTAGATGGACCTGGAGCCCAGTGTGTGGATTTAATATGTCTTCTTATCACCTTACAGGATTGATGTGAGGATTAAATAGTAACAATTTAATAAATTTGTAAAGTTGAAGAGTATATTAAGCAAAAGCAATGCACCAGCACACAGACAGACAGACAGACAGACACACACACACACACACACACACCATTAATCCTATGGTATTCAAATGAAATATTCCATCAATCCCTAAAATCTCTTAAGGCATTTTCTGCAGCTTATTTCAACAGTTATGCTTTTAAAATGTTCCTTTTTAAAATCTTTTCCTTTTTCTATTTTTTGGGTTGATACAAACTTCTAAACATTTTTCTGCCTTATAACCTTATGAACACTTGGAATCCCTTGTATCAGAAACTGTGTCCTGCCGTCTACTGACGCTGTTTTTGTCCTTTCGTTTGAAGTTTTTCGGAAGCCCAGCAGCAGCTGTGCAACACTAAACAGGAGATGAACGAACTCAGGAAGCTGCTAGAAGAAGAACGGGACCAAAGAGTGGCTGCTGAGACTGCCCTTTCCGTGGCGGAGGAGCAGATCCGGCGGTAAAGTGCTGCGGGGGATAGCCTCTGTTCGCTTCTGATCCATTCTGATTACACCGTGTACAGGGACCATGCTTGAGAGTCATTAGGATCTAATTCTCATTTTGAGATGAGTGCTGCAGCGTGTTTGGGGTCAAGACAAGCCACATTAGTCCAGCCTTAGCCCCTCTGTGGTGTCCTCTTTGGCCCTGGTCAGAATGCAAATGTAGGCAGCCAATCACAGGCTGCCTACCTGGGCCCCATACTGCCGTTCTTGTGTTAGAGCTTCAGTCACATGGACTCTGCAGTGTATGTGCAACTTAGTGAACTTATTTAAAAGCAGCCAAATATTCTAACCAATATTTATAGACATTTCATTTGTCCTTGGCCTAGCCTATAGGCTAGGTATCGTATAGTTGACATACTGACCACATCATGCCAGATGTGCTGTCCCTGGTCATGGCTACCCCCCCAAAGCTTACCACCCAGAGGAACAGACATAGAAGGTGTACTGTGTGGTCAGCCTGGCTCTCAAAGGGAAACTGGCAGGAGGGAACGAGGCTGTGTTCTCTCAGTTTCTCCTTCCAGACTCACAAATCAGATTAAGGTGTTTTTTCTCTCCAGGAGAAAACTCTGTGACCTGCAAAGAGAGGCCAGGAGTGTTAGGCTAATGGACATCCCTTCCTTTATATGGAGGAGTGAAGAGTTCCACCCTCCCTAGCACAATTAAAAAGTACATCCCTACAGGCAAATGTTTGATCAGATGTGCTGTGTTACCTGCAGCCCCTTTGATACAGTTTGTGTTCTTGTGAGAAACCATTGAGTGGATAGGGCAGCTGCTTCATTAAGTGGAGAAGTTCCACTATTAAATCAGCCAAAAATGAAGAAGAAAACAGTAGAGGCTGCCATTCAGTTTAATTCCAAGAACCCCACAAAAATCTTTCTTGGATGCCTTTGCCTACCAGCCTTTAGTAAATGAAAAAGAATTTAATGCATGTTTCTCTGGTATATTGGAAAAAAAGAACCTGAGGATTAGAGACAAATCTGGGTTTTAAATTCTGGCTCTAACCTTACTGTCTGCGCCACCACAGGCAAGACATTTCACCTCGTTAAGCCTTACCTTGAAGATAGTAACACCAATGTCAAACCTGAGGTTTAAATGTATGCACAGCACCCAATCCGGCATCTCTTATGTAATAGGCATCCATTCCAATCCGGCATCTCTTATGTAATAGGCATCCATTCCAATCCGGCATCTCTTATGTACTAGGTATCCATTCCTAGTAGGTATCCTCACCTTTTACTGCTGCTGAAAGAAACCACTCAGCCTGCGCCTGCTTGTGTGGGGACAGGAGCTGTGGGAGCAGCCTTTGCTGCAGGTCTCTTGGGCTACATCACATGGCAAGATGACGGGGAAAGGTTCACCTGAGCAGCTGCTCGTGCTGTGAACCAAGCCATGACTCTTTTCTTTCTCAACACAGGTTGGAGCACAATGACTGGGATTCTGCTCGGTCTCCCATCATTGGCTCCTGCGGCACTCAGGAGCAGGCACTGCTAATTGATCTTACGAGCAGCACTTGTCGAAGGGTAAGAAGGGGAGAAATAAAGAGAGGAGACTATACTGTCACAAAGGGCTGGCTGCGTGAGGGCAAGGGGCCAAGGAAAAGGAAGGTGAAAGTCCAGGCACTGATGGATCTCAGAGAGGAAAGGTATAGAAGGTTGGCAGAACCTAGTGGAACTGGCCAAGTGACCTTGCGGGGACTTTCTCTCGGGATACCTCTTTCCTCCAGTGTTGGGAGGAGAGAAGGGACATATCTCCGTAGGATAAGACTCTCTGACTTTCAGATTTTTCTTTCAGACCCGGAGTGGTGCTGGATGGAAGCGGGTCCTGCGTTCACTCTGTCATTCCCGGACCCGAGTGCCCCTGCTAGCCGCCATCTACTTCCTGATGATTCACGTCCTGCTCATTCTGTGTTTCACAGGCCATCTATAAACTGACTTCTCACCTTTTTGAACTCTCCCCTCCGAACTTGGAATTCCTCTAACATCAAAACTGTCAGTTGTAGTGGAACGGACTTCCCACTCACAGGTCCTCTCTCGAGCCCTCCACAGAAAGTGCCTGCACAGACAGAGGTGGATGTGAGCGCAAGGTAGAGCTGCAGGGACCGGCGAGTCTGCTTGCTTCTACTGCCCAGGCCTCAACACTTCTGCGTAATCTGAGGAGGCCACACAGTTGGTCGCTGAGCCCGGGATTTGTTCAGATTTTGCAGGGCCCTGATTTTTTGTGGTCCTGTAAAAAATGCTGAGGAATGTCTCTCAGCTTAGAAGGTGGTTCTAATAAACCTAATAATCTATGGTCCAGTATCATTTCCATTGGTACTTTCTTTGCTTCATTTACCTTGCATTTCCTCTTGCTTCAGAGGGAAGGTGGACCTGCCATAAACGAAATTCTGGGGAACAGTAGTCGCTCATAGAATGGCTGGTTAGGTCTCTTTTTGCCTTGCAAAATAGGGTGTGAGCTGAAGAACTCCCCAGTGTTTTGGCTCCCAGATCACAGGGTAGGACAGCTCTCCTTCCCTGGCTGTTCAGACATAACTGGAGTTAGAGCTATGGTCCTGGACTATTAGGATAAGATCCTATCGTGTATGCCCTTGATCCCATGTGTACTGAGGTAGTAAATGGCCCTGCCTTTCCCTTCATTGAAAGGAAGAACTGGCTATGGACAGTGGGAATCAGCTTCTTGTCATTCCTGTGTCGTCAGGGCGTGCCTCGAATGTGAGCCCTAAAGCAGTATACTTGGAGCTAGACCTAGGTGAGACACTGCCTGCCACTGGGGGGGATCTGACTGGTCTGATGACCATGCCTGGCTTCTGGTAGTACCCAGGTACTCTGCTACTGGGGACAGTTATTCCAGTTTCTCAGCCTGTGGTCATCTGCCCTCTGTGGTAACAGAGAGCTGAGGAAAGTAGAGGGTGAATATAGAGAAGAAAAAATTTCTAAATCTAAGCCTGAGAATGGCAGCCAGGACTGAATTCCTTTTATGCCTGTTCCTTGCCTCCCCTTCCCCCACCCTTTCCTGCTGGTTATTTTCTTATTATGCACATGATGTGTTCCCTACCTGCTCTTACCATCCAAAGAAGAGTGAAAACTGGTGGACTGATTGATCTGCTGTGATCCTTTGTTCTGTGGTGACCAAATTCTTGGTCATAGCAACCCAGGAACTCTCCTGAACAACTGTAAAATAATAAAATTATTTTCAGAATCAAAAATTGTGGTGATGTGTACATGTGTATGAATGGATGTATACAGGGGTGCTCGTGTACAAGTGCTTGCCTGCTGGGGAAGGAAAGTAGTAGATAGGGGGATGGGGGGTGGGGCAGCCAGGAATGTGTTCAGGGTTAGTAAACTGTACCTGTTGAGGCTGCCTTCTCCCTGGCCAGCACTAGTTAATGGCTGCATGTTGTCATTCTAGTCTTAGCCCCTAGACCCCAGGGTGATGAAGTGGAATGAGGAAATTCATTCTAATATGAGCCAAACAAACTGGGCCTTAGGGCCTGAGATTCATACTGTTCGTGCCTGGGCCTGAGAGAATGTTTATCTGTGTATACTGAAAATATTAGGCCCCTAAGGATCCCTCTGAGTGGGAGTGGAGGGAGGGAAGTCTAATAAGGTATATAGCAGAATCAGCATTACTATTATTTTTATATCAAGTTGCTGCTTAGGAAGAGCTAACTTACTTTATTGAAGTACAGTAAGTGAATTGCACTAAGGTTTTCTGGCTTCATAGCCTGTGCTATTTCTGTTGTACACGTCGCTGTCTCATTAGAAATGAACTTGGGACATTTGCTAAAGAGACATAGGGTTTCTCCATGTCATCTCTGATTAAATTCTATGGTTTCTGTAGAGAATTGTATCTGGAAGGTGGTGGGTCACACTATCTGGTCTGATTATTCCCATTTTTTAAAAAAAGATTTTATTTTATTTGCCAGAGAGAGAGAAAATACACACAAGCAGGCAGAGAAGCAGGCTCTCCGCCAAGCAAGGAGCCCAATGCGGAACTCGATCTCAGGACCCCGGGATCGTGACCTGAGCCGAAGGCAGTGGCTTAACCAACTGAGCCACCCAGTCATCCCCGATTATTCCCATTTTTGACACTGAATCAGGATTCTAAGTCTTCTAAAAAGGTCTTATCCCCCTGTACAAATTGATCGTTCCTTAAAATAAAGTTTTCCTTAAAAAATTTTGGTGCTGCCATAATAAGTAGGTCATGAAGTAGGAGAGATGAGGAAATTAACTACCACCACCCCCACCAAACTGGCAGAGAATCCTTAAGAAGTGACTAAAGTCTTATTTCTAATACAGAGATCATGTCCCCTGTATCTTAGACCACTTTTATCTAGTCTCTGCTTGAGTCTATTGGAAGTTAAAACTGAACATATCAGATCAGAATTCCATATCAGGGATAGGAGAGATTAGGTCCAATACAGTAACAAACACTCCCAATTTTTAGTAGCTAACCCAGCAAAGATTACTGTTTGGTCTATTTGTGTTGTCATTCTCAGCTGGGGATCCTCAATTGGTGACCCAGGCTGCCAGAGGAGCCATTCAAGAATTGCAGTTTGCCTTGGAGAACAGGGGCACAAGAGCATGGCAAAGCTTGCACTGGTTTTAAAGTCTCCACCGGAAAGTGATGTATTTCACTTCTCACACTTAATTGGCCAGAATAAGTCACCTGAGCAAGTCTGACTTTTAAGAGGGAAGGCAGGGGACACCTGGGTGGCTCGGTGGGTTCATCCTCTGCCTTCGGCTCAGGTCATGATCCCGGGGTCCTGGGATCGAGCCCCGCATCGGGCTCTCTGCTTAGCAGGGAGCCTGCTTCCCTCTCTCTCTGCCTGTCTCTCTGCCTACTTGTGATCTCTCTCTGTCAAATAAGTAAAATAAAATTTTAAGAGGGAAGGCAGGAGCAGCAAATCTTGAACAGTGATACAAAATGCCACAAAGACCTTCCAACATCTGATACTATCTCGTTTTTTCAGACTTGCTTCTGCTAACTAGAACTAAATCTTTTCTACTAGTTAACCCAGATTCCTCACTACCCCCTAAACAATCTAAAATTTTCTGTCTTGCCTTTCCCCTGTGACTTATACTCTTCCATCATTCAACTGGTCAAATGTTTATTTGACTATCTGTGCAAATCCCAGTTTTAAGTGCTATGGGTAATGTAGAAGTGAGTTTTTTTTTAATCTTACCCTTCAAAATCCACATAAAAATAACTTTTCCCATTAAGGTTTTCTTGATTACCCCACACAAAATTACTTTTACCACAAATTTCTTTACCATGCAATATATAACTGCCCACCTATTCAGGACACGAAAGCTCCTCCGCACCTTCTTTCCTGTGTTTTCTGGTTGAATGTTTTGCTTCCTTGGCCAGATATAAACTCTAAGAGCAGCATTTTTTATAACTTCCCTGTGACTCTCAGAGCCTTGCAAAAGACTAGGCCACAAGCATTTAATCCTTTTTTTTTTTTTTTTTTTTTTTAAATGCCTAAGCAGAAGGAACTGACTCAAACTTCAGGAAGTAGCTGTGAGGACAGGGTATCAGGAAATGACAGAAAACCTGAATACGGAACTGAAGCAGCAGCTCAGTGTCTCTTGCTCTGAAGTGGCAGCACAGAGAGGGAGCCCAGTGACGACGTGAAAGGCTGAGATCTTAGAGCAAACACTCGCACTACTGGAGGTGGGTATTCTGAGCAGTGAGAAAGTTGGGGAGCACAGGGTAAGAGCTGAATTAAGAGGGACCTACCTGGCTCTTAGTTCTCAGTGAGAGATGAAGTCATTGCTAAAAGGCTCTTAAGCTCTTATGGCCAGAGGCCTGGGGGTGAGTGTTTGTGTGTAATTAACGTCTGGGTAATTAACGTCCTGGAAACAGAAATGGGGGTCCGGAGCCCAGGGTACAGGATTCAGCAGCCATTCAGGACTCCCTAGTTTCTGCTGACAGTCTACAGCCTCCTGCTAAGGCCTCTTGCTGCTAGGCACTGGGGTGGGAGGAAGACCACAGGAGGTAAAGACAAAGTCTCTGTCCTTGGGGAGCATATGGTCTCGCAGAGAGACAAAACTCATATAGGAGACATTGTGACAGAGCAGGAAGTAGTTGCTAGGGTATGCCGGTCTGAGCACCAGTGCAGATGGAGGCCCAGTGCAGGCATGACGGCTCGATTAGGGCTAGTTTCTGTGATTGTAGGATTACATAATCCCAGCATGTCAGAAATGAAGAGGACTGGGTAGATTAGCTAGGTTAACCTCTTCATTTATTTTCCTTTGGGGAAAACTGAACATCAAAGATGTTCAATGATTTGCCAAATTAATACTTTTAATTGCTTACCCTGGTACCTGACAAGTAAATACATAGCCTAGGTCATTCCCTTTCCCCTGTTTCCACAGGGACTTAGTAACAGAGCTGGGGTGACCTGACTCAAGGTCCATGTACTTTACTGATGCTGTCAGGCAGCCTTGTGATGAGACCCTTGATTGTCGGCAGTCCTGGGCCCCATTCCTCACCAAGTTATTCCCCAGTCCTCTACCTCTAAGAGTGCCTTTGCTTTCCTATTTCTGGAGGGAAACTCAAGGACACTAAATAGTCTTTGTATCAGAAACTTCCCTTTGTTTCAAAAATACATGAGGAGGAAAGGTCTTTTGGGTAAGTTAGGCTGAGGCTTCAGAGGAAGAGCTGGAAAGAGGAGAGGACCATCAGTCCTCATTGCTTCCTTTTTGATTATGAGTATTTCAGAAACTTCTCCTTTCCAGTTTTCTGTGTGAAGTCATTTTCTCAAAAAGCAGCCCAGGAGCCAGGAGGACTATAGGCCTTCTCTACCTGCTCTTGCTTCCATAATTGTTGCCCCACAGGGGAAGGCAGAGCTGTTTTGGGCAGGGACTCATCCCACAGTGCAGTTGATTCAGTCACTGTTTCTCCATTATCTCCACTATCCTTTTTGCATCTCTTTAACCAATCACCACCCCCCCCCAATTTCCTTGGCCTAGTTTCCAAGGGGATTTTCAGAGTGTGGAGAAATATGTAGTTTTCAAGTGGAAAGGAAAATCGGAGGCTCTGAGGGCCTATATTGGAGGCACTATGGAGGCCTAGGAGCAGTTGTTAAGAGGAACTCATTTAGGAGACAGTGAAGAGCATAGGAAAAGATACCAGTGGAATGAGGAGTCCAGGGAAGGATGGCTAGGGGAGTTGCCAGCTAGTAAGTGGTGTCAGTGTCAAGAAGTCTCAGTGTCCCCCAAGCAGATAAGCATTGTCCATTGTTTCATCCTCCCACAAAGATCCAGGATCCCACAGATGCAGAGAAACTTGCCACTCCTCATGCATAATTGGCAGGGCCAATGGAAACACTGGGGATGTCACAGTAGAATGACAATTTGGCTCCCATTTCATACTAGTGTTCTCTAAATATTTCTTTATTATTTACTTAGTTAATAAAAATCTAATAACTTCTAATGTTCAAAATAAAGGATTCATTGCATGTTATTTTTTGAGCCAGCTATCTTCCTTAGAAATATAATTGAACTGTTTTTAAAAATTAAAGAATAGGTGATTCATTCCCAGAAAATAATGCTTCCCTATAAGTTATTCAGGGTAGGAGTTTCAGCTGACTGCTCTACTGACCTCATGCACCTGTTCAGTGGGTGCTCTTAGAGTTGAGATGGGATAGCAACTTGCACTGGAGTTGGAATTTTTCTCAATAGAATTATGCAGGTGGTAGAGAGGAGTGTAGGTGTTCACTTTATTCACAGCTGGACCAATACACACCTGTAACAGGAGTCATGTATAGAAACCTGAGTTGGGGGGCACCTGGGTGGCTCAATGGGTTAGGCCTCTGCCTTTGGCTCAGGTCATGATCTCAGGGTCCTGGGATCAAGCCCCATGTCGGGCTCTCTGGTCAGTGGGGAGCCTGCTTCCCCCTCTCTCTCTGCCTGCCTCTTTGCCTACTTCTGATCTCTCTCTCTGTCAAGTGGGTAAATAAAATCTTAAAAAAAAAAAAAAAAGGGAAAAGAAAACTGAGTGGGATGGTGCTATAATTCTAGGGATACCCTAGTACCTCTCATTGATTGCCACTTCAAGCCACTGCCCAGCTAGCCTTCTGACATGAATGAATGATCCCAGCACTTATTTAACATTACCTTTATTACCTACATTTTTAAAAAAGATTTTATTTATTTATTTGAGGGAGAATGAGAGAGAGAGTGCATGAAAGAGGAGAAGGTCAGAGGGAGAAGCAGATTCCCCAAAGAGCTGGGAGCCCGATGCGGTACTTGATCCTGGAGGTCTGGGATCATGACCTGAGCCAAAGGCAGTTGCTCAACCAACTGAGCCACCCAGATGCCCTATTACCTACATTTAACATTAGTTATCATTACCAATACCCATGATGACTTCTCTCCAGACTCTGTAGGCCTAGACCATGTTAGTTTATCTTGAATAAATCATCCTCCCCACTCCAGTAACTGAGCAAAAGTATTTTCCTAAAACTTCCATCAGCTTTGCCTCAGGTTCTATTTTATTCTAAGAAAAAAATAGCAAAACCATTGGACTGTTCTATCATTGACTTCAGCTTTCTTGTTTTCTCTCCTCTTGATTTTTTCCCCTAATTATTCCCATCTCTTTCACCCTCAGATGTGGAAGTCTGTAGTAGGGCATGATGTATCTGTTTCCGTGGAGACCCAGGGTGATGACTGGGATACAGACCCTGACTTTGTGGTGAGTTTGGGAATAGCTTTGCTTGCTTGGAAAATCAATAAAAGGTGGAGGTGGGGCAATGAGGGAAAGGCATCTGGGCCATTCTGTCATCTTTCAGGGGGTTTAGAATCTGGGACTGAAATAGTGCTAATTGTGGAACTGACTGGTAGGACAATTTGGCTGTCATGAGTGGGAGATGCATGATAGTTGATTTGAAAATGGGAGGGGACAGGGCAGAGGAATTTGACATTGTGATTGAGGGGGGTATGACAAGCTATGGTGAAGATGAGGTGCAGGTTAACCTGGGTCTCCTTTGGCCTGTGAGCCAGGATATGAGCTAGACCTGTGTAATTTGTGGGGATTCAGTAGTCTTAGCAGACCTGAAGGGAGCGGAAAGGAAGATTTCAGAGCCCACCAGTTTAATTCTAACATGGCGGGGGGCAGGGTCGAGCAAATATAGGGAGAAGTCTGAGTAAAGACCCTAAGTAAAGACCCTGAGTTTACTTTTACAAAAAGTAAAGAGGAGGCAGCAGATGTAGGAGACCTGGAGGGCATGTGTGTCAGCTGCACAGCCTCTCTCAATGTGGCCCATCTCTTGGCATCACTTATTGCTGAATGCTGTCTTTTGCAGAATGACATCTCTGAGAAGGAGCAACGGTGGGGAGCTAAGACCATTGAGGGCTCTGGACGCACAGAGCATATCAAGTAGGTGCCAAAAGGACTGGGGAACAGGAAAAGGGTGTGGGAAAAGCTCGAGGGAAACTTGGAAACTCAGGGGAAAGTGAGGGAATAAAGAGGAGAGGAGGAAGTTAATGTCTATGTGTCTTTGCATTTTTTTTTTCTCAAATCTGTCCCTGTGTGTCCCTATCTATGATTGTGTATTTCTGTTTCATGTCTTTCCTTTTATCCCCCCCAACCTCTTCTCTCTCTTATTTCTGACAACTATGCTATTTTCCCCAGTGGGTCTATTATAAGGGATTCAGAGAGGAAGTAGCTCATATACTGAGGTTGTATTACTGTATAGCCTCATAAATACAAATGTGTGTCTAGAATGTAGGTGACTTCAGATGGGCCAAGAAGGATTCAGTAAAACATCAAGATAAATAACTGAATATATATTGTAAGAAGAGGGCAATATTAGGTCCTGTACCTGGCCTGGGTGATTTTTAAAATAAAAATTTGAATTTGGCTACTTGACAGAAGCTGGAAACCATTAATGGTAATATGAAGAAATGTGACACTTGGAAAACTTGTTGATTAAAACTATTTTAGTAATGTGTTCAGGGGTCTTAAAAATCATAACCCAATATTTTATCAGAAATAAAAGCAAATCAACACTCATACTATAAGAGAAAAGGAACATATCCAAGGGTTTCTGTGGTACCTATTATATATTCACATTGAAAGTTTCCCTCTTTTCCTCCATGCATTGTTCAGGATCATCGAAACAGAGCTGTCTGCTTTGGATTGTATCAGAATGTCAAATATGAGTAGCAAGGTAGACACAATAAACAGCATAACAAGAGCAAAAATTAAAAAGCAAAAATTAATAATCACACACAAATTGGCAAAATTAATACCACTTAAAACTCCATTTAATAATCACACACAAATTGGCAAAATTAATACCACTTAAAACTCCATTTTAGCTACCCACACACACTCTAACAACATTGTTATTACCTCTTTTCCCTCTAGATTTAAAAAGTGTACGTTACACAAACAACACACTATGAAAACTTGCCTTGTGTTATATAATTTGATAATATTCAATACTATGCATTGTTGTTTGACCAGACATAACAATTTATCTTATGTAAAGATAATGAATATTGTTCTTAAATAAACCAGGCAATTCTGGAAGCACTTGGAAAGATGAAAAAAAAAAAAAAATGGAGCACAGCCATGCAGGAAGTTCCTTGATGCTCCTTTGCTCATAGATTAAAGGAAAAAAAAAAAAAAATCCTTCCCTGAGTTTTCCTGAGTAAAGGCTACTCAGCCCTAGTATCCTGAGAACAGTTAAGAGGAGGATACAAATGCCCCTTGTACATTTCCTCAACCAGTGCCTGTCTCACACATAGTAGAAGCAGAACATTTTAAGGAGGACTCTTAAATTTTTGCCATGATCTTTTAGAAAGAACTCGAGTTTGGCTATCAAATTAGAGTTAGGTTCAATGGATAACCCAGTAGCTACAAATGATGTGAATTTAGACATAAATGTCTCCAAATCTCAGTTTATTTGTTTATCAAATGGGGATAATAATGGCTACCCTGCAGAGTATGGTTAGAATTCAGTGGGCTAACATGTATCAACTTTCTAGTGCAGTATTTAGCACCTCTGAAACAGCTTAATAATCTTTCTCTTTCTTGTTAAATAGATCAGTTTAAATCAGATTTTCTTTCTAAAAACCTAGCATAAACTTGTGAAAAAAAAAAATGAGTCTTTCTTCTCCCTAAGTAGTATTTACATGGACTGTTGAGTTACACAATTCAGTATATCCATTACCCTAACTGCTGACCCTTGGAATTGTAAAATGTAGTGACCTTGGATGTTACCTTATTAGCCTAACTGGATTTCTATGATAGCATGAATGGTGGAGACATTTACACAAAAACCCACTCCCCTCCCATTTATGTACCCATGCTACCAAGATGTAAAAGCCCTCTCCCTGCTATTTCCTAGCAGGTGACAGTGGACAGGGCCCTTTTCCTCTCTGATTCTCAGTTTTCTCACTGGGATCAAAAAGACCTCTTGAAGACCTCCCATTACTAAGTCTCTAATATTCAGGGATTCTCTCTGGCTAGTGGGGGCTAAGCGAATTTTTAAGGTTAAATGGGAATCGCTATGGGCTTTGGAAAGGAGGGGGAACTTGGAGAGAACAGTAGCTGCCGAGTTGAGATCCCTCAGAACAGGAAAAGGAAGTGATTGTGGTTCTCACTCATCTCACTACCTTCCCCCACACCATAATCTTTCTTTTTGAAGACTGCCTGAAGTATATTTAGTTTGGGGAGTGGCTTGGTAATTCAGTGAATAGCTCAAATGAATAGCTCAGTGAAGAGCTCAAATAGTTTCCATTCCTTATTTATTGTATAGAGAAGTCCTATGCCAGGCAACTCCAAGCAGCCTAGTGTTTCAAGGGCTCTAGTCCTTTTCTCCAGCTTCTTTCTGTCAGTGTTGTTCTCTCTTGCTCATGAGCGTCTTTGCAGTCACTATAGCCCATGTCCATTCTTGTCTGGATGTAAACACCGAGCTGCTTCTTGTCACTATATCTTAGTCTTGCTTGTTCCAGAATTTTATATAAATGCAGCAATACAGAATGTATTCTTTTGTGTCTGTCTTCTTTCACTCAGCATAATTTTTTGAGATCTATCCATGGTATTTAATTATCACTTTTTTTTTTTTAAAGATTTTTATTTAAATTCAATTTAGTTAACATACAGCATATTATTAGTTTCAGGGGTAGAATTTAGTGATTCATCAGTTGCGTACAACACCCAGTGCTCAGTCTAAGTGCCTTCCTTAATGCCCATGAACCAATTACCCCATCCCCCCACCCACCTTCCCTCAAGCATCCCTGTTTGTTTCCTAGAGTTAAGAGTCTCTTGAAAGAGGGTTTGCCTCCCTCTCTGTGTATAAACATTCTTTTGTTCCTTTTTACTGTCAAGCAGTTTCCCATTGTATGGATATACTATAGTTTGATTTAACCATTGCCCTGCTTCTTTTTTTTTTTTTCTTTTAAGATTTTATCTATATTTACTTGACAGAGATCACAAGTAGGCAGAGAGGCAGGCAGAGAGTGGGGGTGGGAGTGGGTGAAGCAGGCTCCCTGCTGAGCAGAAAGCCTGATGCCAGGCTTGATCCCAGGACCCTGAGATCAAGGACAAGGCTCAACCCAACCCAGGTGCCCCTATCCATTACCCTTCTGATGGACATCTGGATTGTTGATAATTTGGAACTATTACAAATAAAGCTGTCATGAACATTTGGGTCCAAATCTTTTGTTGACATATATTTTTATTTCTCTTGGGAAATAACTTGGAGTAGAATTGCTGAGTTATATGATAAGTGTGTATTTATTTTTTTAAGAAATTACCAAACTATTTTCTGAAAGGAATTTACCATTTTTTATTCCTACCAATAATGAATGGATTTTAATTGCTCTGCATCCTTGTCTATACTTGGTATTATTAATATATTTAATTTTTACCACTCTTGTCGGTATGTGGTGATTTTAATTTGTATTTTTCTGATGCCTGATTTTGTTGAGCATCTTGCAATATGTCATTCGTGTATCTTCATATATCTTCATCTAAAGTGTCTGTTCAAATCTTTTCCTCACTTTTAAAGTCGATCATTTGTATTGTTATGGAGCTTTAATGATTCTTTATATATTCTGGATATGTCTTTTTTGAGATATGTATTTTATAAATATTTTCTTCCAGCTTAAAACTCACCTTTTCATTTTATTAATGGCATCTTTTGAAGATCAGAAGGTATTAATTCTAATGAAGTCTAATTTTGAAAAAATATTTTGACTAACACTTTATATATCTAAGAAACTTTTGCCTATTCCTTCAAATTATGAAAATTTTCTCTTATATTTTGTTCTAAAAGATTTATAAGTTTAGCTTTTACATTTAAATCTATGGTCTCTTACAAATTAGCTTTTGTGTACAGTGTGAGGCAAAGATTGAGTTTTTTGTTTTGTTTTGTTTTGTTTGCACGGTTATTTTATTGTTCCAACATCATTAAAAGACTGTTCTTTCTAAAGAACAGTCTTTGGGGGCATCTGGGTGCTCAGTTGGTTAAGTGTCTGACTCTTGATTTCAGCTCAGGTCATGATCTAAAGGTCATGAGATAGAGCCTTATTTTGGGCTCATCCTGGGCATGGAGCCTGCTTAAGATTCTCTCTCTCCCTCTCCTTCTGCCTCTCCCCACCCCCACAAAAAGATTGTTCTTTCTCCATTCACTTACCTAGCATCTTTGACCATATATATACAGGTCTATTTCCAGACTTTTTTTTTTTTTAATCTATATGTCAGTCTTGAATCATACAGCACTGATTATTGGGGCTTTATGATACTTTATAAAGTCACATCATCCTCTAAATTTGTCTCCTTAAAAAAAATAACTTTTCACTCTACCAGGACTTTACATTTCTACATACATTTTAGAATAAACTAGTCAATTACTATTAAAAAGTCCTGTTCATATTTTACTTGAAATTGCATTGAATCTGTAGATCATTTTAGAGAAAACTGTTAGCTTAATGGTCTTGAATTTTCCTACCCATGAACATGTATTTATTTAAATCTTCTTTAATTTTTTCAGAAATATTTTTCCATGTTCAGGTCTTGGGCATATTTTGTTAAATTGATGCTAAAATACTTCACGTGATTCCATGTGATGATAAGGGGTATTTATTTTTAACTTTTAATTGTTTCCAAATGTCCATGGCTACTGTAGTCTTCATTCAGTGAAGACTACATATCACGATACATATCACTTCAGTGATATTGCAGGTTTGGTTCCAGATCCTTACAATAAAGTATATATCATAATAAAGCAAGTCAAATGAACTTTTTTTCAAATTTCTCAGTGCATATAAAAGTTATATTGTAGCCTACTGATGTACAGTAGCATTATGTTTTTTAAAAAATAAGCACATACTTTAAAAACATTTTATTGCTAAAAAATGCTAAGCATCATCTGAACATTCTGTGAGTCATAATTTTTTTTGCTGGTGGAGGGTCTTCCTTCATGTTGGTGGTTTCTGACTGATCAAGTGGCTGCTAAAGTTGGGGTCACTGTGGCCTTTTCTGTGGCAAAATTTTCTGCCAAAATTGGGAGTTTGCTACATTGATCGACTCCTGTCATCATTGTAGCATGCAACACTGTTTGATAGCATTTTACCCACAGTAGAGGTTCTTTCAAAACTGGAGTCAGTCCTCTCAAAACCTGCCACTGCTTTATCATGTAAGTTTATTTAATATTCTAAATCCTTGTTGTTATTTCAACAGTCTTCACAGCATCTTCACTGGGGGTACATTCCAATTCAAGAAACCATTTTCTTTGCTTGTCCATAAGAAGCAACTCTTCACCCACTGAAGTTGTATCATGAGGTTGCAGCCATTCAGTTGCATCTTCAGGCTCCACCTCTAATTCTAGTTATCTTGCTATTTCCCCCACAACTGCACTTACTTTCTCCACTGGGGTCTTGAACCCCTCAAAATCATCCATGAGGGCTGGAGGCAACTTCCTCTAAACTCCTATTAATGTTGATATTTTTATCTCTCCCTGTGAATTATGAGTGTTCTTAACCCTTTCCAGAAGGTTTTCAGTGTACTTTGCCCAGATCCAACAGTGGAAACACTATCTATGGCAGCAATAGTCTCACGAGATATATTTCTTAATTTATAAGACTTGAAAGAAGAAATTACTCTTTGATCCATGGGCAGCAGAATTGATGTTGTGTCAGCAGACATGAAAATGACATTAATCATGTAATCTCCATCAAAACTCTTGGGTGACCAGGTGCTTTGTTAATGAGCAGTGATATTTTGAAAAGAATCTTTCTTTCTGAGCAGTAGGTCTCAACAGCAGACTTAAAATATTCAATAAACCATGTTGTAAACAGACATGCTATCATCTGGGCTTTGTTGCTCCATTTAGAGAGCACAGCAGAATTGATTTAGCATAATTCTTATGGGTTCTAGGATTTTCAGAATGGTAAATGAACACTGGCTTCAGCTTAAAATCATCAGTTGCCTTAGCTCCTAACAAGAGAGTCAACTTGTCATTTAAAGCTCTGAAGCCAAGCACTGACTTCTTCTCTCAAGCTGTGAAAGTCCTAGATGCCATATTCTGCCAATAGAAGGCTGTGTTGTCCACACTGAAAATCTCCTGTTTAATGTAGCCACCAAGATGAATGATCTGAGGGACGCCTGGGTGGCTCAGTTGGTTAAGCAGCTGCCTTCGGCTCAGGTCATGATCTCAGCGTCCTGGGATGGAGTCTCACATCGGGCTCCTTGCTCGGCAGGGAGCCTGCTTCTCCCTCTGCCTCTGCCTGCCTCTCTGTCTGCCTGTGCTCGCTCTCTCTCCCTCTTTCTCTGACAAATAAATAAATAAAATCTTTAAAAAAAAAAAAAGATGAATGATCTGAGCTAGATTTTTGGGAGAACTTGCTTGAGCTTCTCCATCAGGACCTGCTGCTTCCCCTTGCACTTTTATGTTATGGAGATGGCTTCTTTCCTTAAACTTCATGAACACACCTCTGCTAGCTTCCAACTTTTCTTCTGCAGCTTTCTCACCTCTCTTAGCCTTCCTAGAATTGAGGAGAGTTAGGGCCCTGCTCTGGATTAGGCTTTGGCTTAAGTGAATGTTGCGGTTGGTTTGGTCTTCTATCCAGACCACTCAGACTTTCTCCAAATTAGCAATAAGGCTGTTCCACTGTCTTATCATTCATATTTTCACCAGAGTAGACTTTTAGTTTCCTTTACAAGCTTTTCCTTTGTATTCACAACTTGGCTGTTTGGTACAAGAGGCCTAGCTTTGGGCCCATCTTGGCTTTTGACATGCCTTCCTCACGATGCTTAATCATATCTGGCTTTTGATTTAAAGGGAGAGACATGTGATTCTTCCTTTCACCTGAACACTTAGAGGCCATTGTAAGGTTATTAATTGGCTTGATTTCAACACTGTTGTGTCCCCGTGAGAAAAGGAAGAGAGATAGGGAAATGACTGGTTGGTAGAGCAAGCACACTTTATGAATTAAATTTACCATCTTAAATGGGTGCAGTCTGTGATGCCCCAGAATAATTAGAATAGTAGCATCAGAGATCACTGATCACAGATCACCATAGCAAGTATAATAATAATAATGAAAAACTCTGAAATATTGTGCAAAATACCCAATGTGGCACAGAGACAAGAAATGAGCAAATGGTATTGGGAAAATGGTACAATGGACGTGCTTAATGTAGTGTTGCCACAAATCTTCAATTTGTTAAAAACACAATACCTGCAAAGTGCAATAAAGTGAAGTGCTCCTAAAATGAGTTATGCCTGTATGTAGAAGTGAAATTGATTTTGATAGTGACCTTGTGTCCTATGAATTTGCCAAATGTACTTAGTATTTCTATTAGCAGATTTTGTAGATCCTTTAGGATTTTCTACATCTATGAACATATCATCTGTGGATAAAATCTTAGTCTGTGTGACTCACCTTTTTGCTTTTACTTTTGTAACAGGAACAAAAAGATCGGTTCCTTCTCTTAGTTCATCTTTAAGATCTTGGATTTCACTTGGTTCCCATAAACTGCATTGCTTTATCAATTCCAAGGTATTTTAAAATTTAAAATAGGCATCTGAGAGTTAATGTGTCAAAAGTTTCTTATGTATGCCACTTGGCACATTGGATTATAACTTTTTGTATCTTTTTTGTATCTCTTCCAATGGCCACTATCTTCATAGTGGAGTGCCTTACAGTCAAAGCTTTAATTAATATTTAATATTTACTGAGTGAAGGAGCAATATATAAGACCTATTTAGAGTGGCTTCAGTTATATTGTACAGAATTTGATATGAAGTTGGTCTTCTTTGGCCCCAACATTTTTATTTAAATTGTATTATCTATTGGCATGATCCTCTAACTAGCCTTGCTATCATCTATGAGGTGGAAATTCGTGAATCTCATTTTTATTTACTTTTTTATAAAGATGTTATTTATTTATTTGACACAGAGAGAGAGAGGATCACAAGTAGGCAGGGAGGCAGGCAGAGATGGGGGGAAGCAGGCTCCCTGCTGAGCAGAAAGCCTGATGCCAGGCTGGATCCCAAGACCCTGAGATCATGACCTGAGTCGAAGGCAGAGGCCTAACCCACTGAGCCACCCAGGTGCCCCTAAATCTGATTTTTAAATCCCTTTTAAAAACTTGTCTTAACTATGATATAGTTATGACCCACGTGGCAATCTTTGGAGTCATTAAAACTGCACATTTTTCCTCATTTGAAAGTAATTCTTAGTCCCATTTCTTCATTCTTCATCTGAATATTTTGGTTGGGAAATAACAGCTATTTACATGTTCTTGGAACCAACTGCTTTTTTGACACAGACATTTCTAAAGTGTCAGTGTTGTTGAACTAGCAACACAGGATCTCTGCCTCCACTGCTGCCAGAGGGTTTAGAGCAGGCCCGGGAACAGATGGTTCTTCCAGCACTTGGCTTATTTCATTTGGTTCAAAGCCAGCTTTCTAAAATTAACTGTGACTAAAGCCGAGAAGGCTTTTTAAAACGACTTGGTGGGCTTATACTCCAAGGCCACCAGATGGATCTATTCTCCCATGAAAGAGGAGAATTTCTGCTGTAGATTGGCTGTTCTGCCTGTGACCAATATATCTGGTTTTCTGAAGCTAGTGAAGTCCCAGTAACACCACGGCCTCAGTTCTCTAAACCTCTATATCTTGCTGCAGGAAGTCAACTTTTTAAATTAAGGATTCTCTTGCCCAAATGTTTCTAAGAACCCCTTATCGGTGTCCCAAGTATCAGTCCTGATTGTCACTCATTGATCCTAGTGCTAGTGCTGAGCTAGTACTTCATATCCTCAGGGCAAAGAGATACGCAGAGATGCTCTCTACCCTCATGAGAAGATGAAAGTGAAGTAAGAAGGAGAATGCCTCTTTTTAGTGCAGGTGATAAGAGTGAATTTAATTAGTTTTTTTTTAAGTCTCTGATAATGGCGTTATATTTTACTTATTTCTGGTACAGTTACTTTTTTCATTTTAATTTTTTATTTAAAATCAATTAGTTAATACAGAGTGTATTATTAGTTTCAGGGGTAGAATTTAGTGATTCATCAGTTGCATATAATACCCAGTGCTCATCACATGAAGTGCCCTATTTAATGCCCATCACCAATTGGCCCTTCCCCCAACCCACCTCCCCTCCAGCAGTCCTCCATTTGTTCTCTATAATTAAGAGTCTCTTATGGTTTTCTTCCCACTCTGTTTTTATCTTATTTTATTTTACCTTCCCTTCCCCTATGTTCATCTCTTTTGTTTCTTAAATTCTGTATATGAATGAAATCATAGGATATTTGTCTTTCTCTGACTGACTTATTTCACTTAGCATAATACCCTCTAGTTCCATCCATGTTGTTGCAAATGACAAGATTTCATTAGTTTTGATGGCTAAGTAATATTCCTTTTTGAGGAACCTCCATACTGTTTTCCTGAGTGGCTGCACCAGTTTAGATTCCCCCCAACAGTTTAAGTGGGTAAAGAAGATGTGGTATGTATGTATGTATGTATATACGTATGTATGTGTCTATATATATATATATACAAAAAGTTAAAAATAGAACTACCCTACAACCCAGCAATTGCACTACTCTGTATTTATCTAAAGGATACAAACATGGGGCACCTGGGTGGCTCAGTTGGTTAAGCATCTGCTTTCAGCTCAGGTCATGATTCCAGGGTCCTGGGATCGAGCCCCACATCAGGCTCCCTGCTCTGTGGAAAGACTGCTTCTCCTTCTCCCTCTGCCTGCTGCTCCCCCTGTTTGTGTGCATGTTCTTGTGTGCATTCTCTCTTTCTCTGTCAAATAAACAAACAAACAAACAAACAAACAAATAAATAAATAAATCTCTTTAAAAAATAAAGGATACATAGTGATTTGAGGGGCACATGCAACCCAATGTTTATAGCAGCAATGTCCACAGTACCCCAAATGTGGAAAGAGCCCAGATGTCCATCAAAAGATGAACAGATTGGTTTTAATTAGCTTTTTTTTCATTTGGGTATAGTTGATACATAATGTTAAATTAGCTTCAGGTATACAGCTTAGTGATTTGACAAGTTTATACATTACGCTACATTCATCCCAATTGTAGCTGGTATCTGTCCCATTACATCACTATTTTTTTAACATGATTTTATTTTTTTTAAAAAAAAGATTTTATTTATTTATTTGACAGAGATCACAAGTTGGCAGAGAGGCAGCCAGTGAGAGAGAGAGGAGGAAGCAGGCTCCCTGCTGAGCAGAGAGCCTGATGCGGGGCTCGATCCCAGGACCCTGGGATCGTGACCTGAGCTGAAGGCAGAGGCTTCAACCTACTGAGCCACCCAGGCGCCCCGCATTACATCACTATTACAATATCATCGACGGTATTCCTTATGCTGTGACTATTATTCCTTTTTAATTATTACTGTATTCAGTTAGGCAACATGCAGTACATCATTAGTTTTTTATGTAGTGTTCAACAATTCATTAGTTGCATATAACACCCAGTGACTATTATTCTTGTGACATACTTATTCCATAACTGGAAGCCTGCATCTCCCCTTCATCCATTTCCCCCAACCCACATCCCCTCTGGCAACCATCAGTTTGTTCTCTGTATTTATCTGATTCTGCTTTTTGTTTGTTTTACTAGATTTTAGCTTTAAGAATTATCACATTTGGGAACAAAGGTGAAGGGTATTCGTTTTTTATAAGAATATACATAAAATACTTAACGTACAGATAAATGTCCCAAAGCTACATTTTTCCTAATCATCATTGTTAATGACTTCCTAGTATCCCATTGGGAGGTAATATTGTGATTTACTTAACTATTCTCTGAGTATTGGCCATATAAATTGTTTCTTAATTTTGCTATTAGATACAGTGTTTCAGTGCATAGTGTTAGACATTAAGCCTTGCCATGTTTAAATTTCTTTGCGGTAGACTCTCAGGACAAGAATGTGTGGTAAGAGGGTATATAAAATTTTTGTGCTTCTTGAGAGAGAATATCTAATGTCAGAAGGAAAATAACTTCCCAGTTTCAAGAATATAATTGGTGTCACTATCCTCTAATATTCAGGAGCATGAAAAACGAGGAACATATCAGTAGGTTATTTAGTGGGCAAAATAACAGACTGTAGGAAATATTATTGGCTGATGGAGAATTTAAATCAGGCTATGGTCTTATCTCTTATTTCCAGACCAAGTACTGATATACTTTGGGGGCTCAGATTATTGCTAAAAATGAACAACATACCTCGAGACTTCTATTTTTCTGGGAAAGAGAATTCTTTGGCTTTTCTGCTAGATGAGTCTCTGTGATGTGGTTACTTCCAGCATCCACCAGCTGAGGAACAAAGTGTCAGAGGAGCATGATAGTCTCAAGAAGAAGGAGATGGAATCAGGGCCCAAAGCATCCCATGGATATGGAGGTCGATTTGGGGTGGAAAGAGACCGCATGGACAAGGTAAGTTGAAAGGAAGGTATTTGCTTAAAGACAAAAGACAGATTGATTTTTTTATTGGTATTATGGTTTAAAACTTGTTCAAAAGTCCAGTGTTGGGGCGCCTGAGTGGCTCAGTGGGTTAAGCTGCTGCCTTCGGCTCAGGTCATGATCTCAGGGTCCTGGGATCGAGTCCCGCATCGGGCTCTCTGCTCAGTGGGGAGCCTGCTTCCCTCTCTCTCTCTCTGCCTGCCTCTCTGCCTACTTGTGATCTCTGTCTGTCAAATAAATAAATAAAATCTTTTAAAAAAATTTTTAAAAAGATAGAAGTGGAAAACAGGATTCAAAAATTTAAAAGGGGTGGCCCATGGTAGGCCCAGTGGTACTGTAACCCTAGACTAAAGAGACAGGGTCACCACTGGAGAAGGAAAAAATATGTTTTAAATCATTTGCTTTTAAGTGTTTGTATATTATGTTGATGTTGCAACTTCTCTTATTATTTTCTTTACTGTGTACTTTGTGTTCTTTTTGCATATATATTATACCTTATACTTTATATAATATGTACATGTGAAAAATGTTGATGTGAATTTGTTTATTAGATGCCTTCAAGTATGAATATTGTTTTCCTTTAACCATTAGCTACTATAAAAGTATGATAAAAATGATTGTATTATAAATCATAGTTTCCATTGATTTTTCTAACCTCAAAGATAGAGATATATGCCTATAACAAAAAACCGTTTATCTTCAAGGAGAAAAAAATATATCCAGTGAAAGCTGTTCGTTCACCCTCAAGAAGTGTTTTGTTTTGTCATTGTGTAAAATGCAACACAGGCTTATAATCTCCACAAAATTCCTAGGAAAAAACTAAAATAGATAAACATTCATTCACTCTTAAATTCACAAGCAAATTTGACCTATACAGACCTAAAAATACTGTAAAGTGAGTTCCCAGAACCTCAAACAGGGCAGTGTTTTACATCAGTCTCTGTATTGATAATGTTTATCCTAGCATGAGCTTGGAAATACAGGAAGAAGGAGAAAATTTTCAATTTCTTGAGACCCTGCAAGATACCATTATTTGGTTTGAAGTACTACTCAAGTTCCAGATTATTAAAGTATCCATATCTAAATATTGGAAGAGAGAGAGAGAGTTTTCAAAACCAAATGGAAAGTAAAACAATAGCTGGAATAAAAAGTGGAAGGGAATAGGAAAGTTATATGCCCTCTGGGGCTACTTTCATTATTGTCGGTCAATCCCCTTTGGTGGAGAGTCAGTCACTGTTAAATATCAGGGCTCCGCTGGCTCCTCTGAAATTTGATGGACATCCAGGCATTCAGAACAAAATCATTTGGTTCTTTTAGTGAAATATGCAATTGGCTGCAGCATTAAGTCAGTTCCCATTCTATTTTGACCCATTAATCCCCCTCCTTTTTTTAGCTTTCCTTTCTGTTTCTGATTTAAATGCTCTCTGTCTACCTCGTCTCTATCTTTGGGGTTCCCAGTACATCTTATAGGAGTTTCCTGAATGGATTCCTAATAGTATTGAAGAAGACGTAGGATGTGCGAGCCTCCAGAAAAAGTAAACTTGTTCTCCTTGTATCACATAGTGCTTGTGTGATACAATGCTGGAGGTTGTGAGACTGACCCAGAATAGAATTTCTGGTATTCTTACATCCCAACGCATGACTGTACAATTTCTTTCTTTTTTTTCCAGAATTTTGTTTAAATTCAAGTTAGATCAGATGTAGTGTAGTTATTAGTTTCTGGGGTAGAATGTAGGGATTCATCAGTTTTATGCAACACTGCTGCTCATTACATCACATGCCCTCCTTAATGCCCACCACCCAGTTACCCCATCCCACCGCATACCTCCCCTCCAGCGACCCTCAGTTTGTTCGCTACAGTTAAGAGTATTTTATGATATAATTTCATTTTTTATGGTCATTTTTATCTTTCACTCATTCCATCTGATTTTTCTTAGAGTGCTGTGGGCCATGAATACGTTGCTGAGGTAGAGAAGCACTCTTCTCAGACTGATGCTGCCAAAGGCTTTGGGGGCAAATATGGAGTTGAGAAGGACAGGGCAGACAAGGTAAGTCTCTCCCTGTGCTATGCAGCTCAAATCATGTGAGACTTAGAGTACTCACACACCGTTGAACGTGGGTCTATGCTTCTCCTGTGGAAAGACAGGGTAATGGACTCAGGAAGGTCTGTCATGAGGATAGCTCCCATGAACTTCCTTAACAAGTTCCTTGGTGCCATTTTGGGACACCACATGCTAGGGTGATAGTGTTAATTTAAATGAGACAAAGATTCTCAAACACTATTTAGATAAGGAATCTGTCAAACCACTGATTTTTATTATACCTGTACACATGAAGAAAGAAGAGGGAAATTTCAAAGCTCTTTTTTATTCAAACATCAAAACGTTGTAATTTTTTATGCCTTTCAGGAGAACACAGATGTTAGTTTAAGTATTATTACCACAGCAGTGAACAATCAAGTAAAACAGATAACTAGGGTTATAATGTTTTTAAAAGGTAAAGGTTACTTTTCACAGGATTTAGCACCAAATCCCTGACGTCCAGCAGTTTTAAAGACTCCTTTGCACAAAAAAAAGTAGTTTTAAAAAGAGGAGATTGCCCAACTAACAGCACCACCCAGGTGCCCCAGATCAGACTCTTTGAGTTTGTTTTTATGGTGCAGAATAGTGTCTTTTCCCTTGAAGCTGCATATGGACAGGACATTTCCTTCACAGCTAGCTGAGATTTTCTTTTTACCTGCCCTCGTTAATTAGGTGGGCCTGAATCCTTCAAACATTTTAGGGGGTTGGGGAGAAAAGTTCAAAATTGCTATAAGGAAAAGGAAAAAGAAAGAAGTTAATTTTTCAAGGCAGTAATAGAGTATGGAACATGGAATGTTCTCTAACCTTCCATTTTGCCATTGCCTATCTCTCATCATTCTTTCTTTCATCTGCCTCAGGAGCCACAGACTGAATCACCTAAACAATCATAGTGTCCTGTAAATTATGAAACAATACATACTAAGAGCTCTTGAGATGTGAAATCTTGTCTTGCTTAAACACCCATAGGTACTGAGCTAGATGGGAATGCAGCTGTGTGGTGATGTTGGGTATTGGCCAACATATCCGGTCCTGGAGTAGCTAGGATCTCCCAGTTGCCTCTGTCCCATCAAAACACATCTCTGGGTTTCTGCTGCCACTTAGGGAAAGAGAAGAGGCATAGTATAATCAATTAGGAATGGGATAATATTACTTACATGTGCTTTATACTTTACAGGGCACTTTTCTAGCTCTTACCTCATTTTAGTTTCATGAGAGTTTGGAAGAAAGCACTAATTTACTGAGTGACACAATGCAAATCCTTTATACACCTTGCCCCATTTAGTATTCACAATATCCCAAACAAGGAGGGATCTTTCTCCCATTTTATAGTTGATGTTAATGAGGCAGGTTTACCTATTTTTAGTTCATATTTGAGGAGACTGAGGCTAAGTAATATAAAGAATATGCCTATAGTTAAACAACTGTAAATAGGGACGTTTGGGGTTGGGGTTTGAATCTGGAGCTGATGAACATACAAAGCCCATGTTCATTGCTCTGTAGCACACTGGCACTACACCAGCCTGTCAGGCCAGAGTGCTCATCTGTTTCTAGGTTAAACCCCCATTCTCAGTCCTGAGCTCTTAGAAACTAGCCTCTGGCCTGAGCTAGGGGTAAGAATATGTGAGGGAGGGGAAAAACTGTCAGCTCCAGTTCTAACTAATGCACTCTGGTTTTCTCTGTAGTCAGCAGTTGGCTTTGATTACAAAGGCGAAGTGGAGAAGCATGCATCTCAGAAAGGCAAGGACCCTGCTCTTCAGCCTTAGCAACCTGACTTACCTGTTCTGCTCAGACTTCACCTCCCAACAGCTGTCATTAACTCCCTCTAGTTTCACGATGTAGTTCCACAGTTTGTTTTATTTATTTATGTATTTTAAAAGATTTTATTTATTTGAGAGTGAAAGAAAGACAGAGGGAGAGAGAGAGAGAGCATAAGTGGGGTGAGGAGATGAGCAGGGGTGGGAGGAGCATAAGGGAGGGTCACGAGTGGGGGTGGGGGTGGAGCACGAGCTGGGGGCGGGTAAGGGTGAGGGGCAAAGGGAGAGGGAGGAGGCTCCTTTCTGAGCAGGGAGCCCGATGAGGGGCTTGATCCCAGGACCCTGAGCCATTCAGACACCTCTCCATGTGTTTTTAAACCCCACAAAAATGAATCATTATTATTATTTAGTGGATACTTATTTAAATTGACCAATATATTTGTCAAGTTCCTGGAGCATCACTGTTTATTGTATCTCATTATTTGCTCCTTTCTTCTGTTTCCTTCTTATTAAACTATATCCTTTGATAATACTTTCTGTGAGAACCTACGAAAGAACTCCCAGACTTTGTCTGAAAAATACATTTTGTTCCATTCTTCATTGTTATTTTCCCTTCATCACTTTGAACACTATTACGAAGTATTACGAAGGTATTATTTCATCCTCTTTGGCTACTTTTTTCGTCCTCTTTTTAAACTACTCTTAGGTCGTCTAACCATCATTCCTTTGTAGGTAACATGTCTTATCTCTCTGTTCTATTTTTTTTTCATGAAAGACTTTCTTTTTGTCTCTGATATTCTCAAATATCGTCAGGATATATCTAGGGGTTGGATCTATTTCTCTTATCCTACATGAGACTTATCTATCCTCTTCAACCTGAGAAATACTTCCATTATGGAAAGTCTCAGGCGTGTTTTCTTTGGATAGTGCCTCTCCTCTTCTGTCTTTTATTCCTTCTTCTAGAACACATTATGGTGTATATTGGAAATTCTCATTATTTGGATGCCTCTCTATTTTTTATTTTGATTTTTTAAAAGATTGATTGATTTCAGCAAGAGAGTGCAGGGGTAAGGGGCAGAGGGAGAGGGAGAGAGTATAGTAAGTAGGCTCCATCCCAGTACAGAGCCAGTTGCAGGGCCTGGTATCATGATCCTAAGAATCATGACCTGAGCTAAAATCAGTTGTTAGATGCTTAACCAGCTCAGTTATCCAGGTGCCCCAACCATATGGACTATCTTGGTGAATGTTCTATGTGCACGAAAAAAAGTATATTCTGCAGTTTGGGGATATAATGTTCTGTAAATGTCATTTAGGTCTTGTTAGTTGCTAATGTTGTCTGGACCTTATATAATTTTAGATTCTTTTTGTCTCAACATTCTATCAATTAATGTAAGAGGAGTATCAAAATTTTTTATCTAGGATCTCAGATTTGTCTATTTCTCTTCCTGTTTCTGTCAGTTTTTGTTTCATGAGTTGTGATTCTGTTAATAGGTTATATCAGCATACATATCCCTCATTAATGGTGATTTGTTCTCTTATTATGTTATATCTCTCTTGTCTCTTACAATGCATTTTATATTGAGGTCTACTCTGTCTCATATTGCTGCCATCTTTCTGATACGTATTCTTTCTGTGGTATGTATTTTTCTAGATCAGAATTAATTTCTCAGCTTAGAATTCCTGTGAAATATAAGTGGTATAAAACTGGATATTTGCATTCTACGTACTCAGGGTAGGCCTGGAGTTTCTGAGTCCCATAGATAAAATCTCCCCCTACCAAATGCTTAATAAACTACAACCCCCCTCACCATTTCCCCACACAAATGAGTAGAATTTTTCTAGAACTCTTTTATAAGAATGGGTAGACTGCCATTTCTTATTCTCCAGCCCCCTGTTCTTGTGTAAGAGCACATGACCCTATTTCCTAATCCACAGACAATAAATTTGGGACTTAAAACACCCCTGGGTTTTCTGAGTCAGCTCGTAATTACCCTCATCTCTACTTCTGGAGCCAGGATTTTTTTTTTTTCTTGTCTCTTGAGCTTCACTATTAACAAAAAGAAAGATTGTTATATTTTAGCAGACATTTCTAAGTGTTTATATGGGAGTAGGGACAAGCATAAATTTTGTATGTATCTTCCTTTTTCCCCCTAAAAATCTGTCCTTACATTCTCTATACCTTCCCCTTCCTTGAAGAAGGAAGAAAATTGAAATGGTCTCCTCTTCTTGGGTTGGAAGTAAAGGAGAGGAAAGGAGTGAACAATGTTGAATTAAAATTTACAAAAGATGGCTTAGCATACTTTCTCTTTAATCCACCTAGATTCTAGCCCTCTGCCTTCCCAGGCCCCTATCCCTCTGCGCCCATTCCTCCTGACTTGTCTCTTCCACAACACCTTCCTGTGGGATGAGAGTGGGCTCTCATGACTATTCTTTCCACCATAGATTACTCTCATGGCTTTGGAGGCCGCTATGGGATAGAGAAGGATAAACGGGACAAGGCCGCTGTGGGATATGACTACAAAGGAGAAACAGAGAAACACGAGTCTCAGAGAGGTGAGTTGGAGTTGGAGAGGAAGGAGATCACACAGTAGCATAGAGCTCTCCTTCCTTTCTGAAAGCTGACACAGAGGACCCAGAATACAGAGGTACAGATGTGCAGTGGAGGTGGTGGTATAAAGGGTAAGTATATATATGTGAGGGGGTGGGGAGAAACCAGGAAGGTAGAGAGGAAAACAGCAAGATTAGGAGCGGGACAGAGGACACCAAAGAGAAGGAATTACTGAGTGAAGAGTAAAGACAGACAGGATGGGTAATGACACGTGGGTGATACGACTATGTGTCTCATGGGCCACTCTGCCTCACAAGGACAGAGAGGTCTCTCTCTTCCCTGGGACACATAGGGGATGGCTGAAGGGCTCTCCTTATTGTTTTTTCCCCATTTCTTCCTTTATATTCCTTCCTTTTCTGTCACTTCTCTCTTTTTCTCTTTTGCTCTTCACATCTCCCTCCCGTCCATTCTCTCTCAATCCTTTTCTGCTGCTTCCCATCCATGCCTCTGTCTGTCCTCTATTCTCATACCTCCTCATCCATCTGTTTTCCACATTCCTGTCTTCTGGTCTTTCTTCCCATGATTCCTCTACCTACACATTCCTAGCATTTTAACTCTTCTTATGACTCTCAAAACTTTTGTCCTGTAGATTATGCCAAGGGCTTTGGTGGTCAGTATGGAATCCAGAAGGACCGAGTGGATAAGGTAAAGCACCAGCACACCAATGTCTTGAGAATAGGTCCCTAAACTGCTAAGTGTCCTGAGCTGTCTTCCTATACTCCCCACTGACTGCCTTCAGCATCTAATGGACAAGTTTTCTGCAGCCTGAGCTTTAACTAAGGAGAATGGAGGGGGTCCGAGAGAGACAAACACATAAACTTCAGGGCAAGGTGATGTTTGAAATTTCATTGATTGCTAGGCATTGCTTAATTCAATCTGTAATCTCTCTTCACTCCATTCACATCAGTTCTTCTTCATGCACTGGCTAGGGCCCTGCTGCATTCTAGGCAACTGGACTTAGAGTTGTGAGACTCAAGGTACACTGACCTTTCAAAAAGGGGAGCTGAGCCCACCAGTTTAGAACTTCTTTATCCTGCTCTCTGCCACAAAATAACAATATCAGAATACCCTATTTAACTACTGAGCATCAAATAGTCAGGGATACCTCCTATAGAGGCCCCAAACCCCAATACTGACTTTGGGTCGTTACCATTCCCTTCTCCTCCCCACACCATGTATACTCTTCCCCTCCCTGCAGAGCGCTGTTGGCTTCAGTGAAATGGAGGCTCCAACCACAGCTTATAAAAAGACGACACCCATTGAAGCTGGTGAGTCTTAACAATTCTTTTCTCTATGTTCCTCAACCACCTCTCCCTTCTCATTCTTTCTTATGCCTAGACTACCTCCTCCCATGCCTAGACTAGCTGAGATAGACTTGAACCTGCCCATATATTTCCAGATTCATACTCCTAAAAAAAACCAGGTTAAGTGTATAGAGAGACAGAGTGACATTGAAAAGGAACTGTAAGCAGAGATCACAGGGAGGGAGGGATAGGGAGCCATTTGGGAAGAATACAGAAGGACAAGAGCTTGGGATTTGGCAAGAGAGGGTGGGTGGTTGTCAGAGGGCATACAGATTTAAGGAATGTAGAGAGGAAATGATGGTAGTTAGGGGAGCAAGGTTTATAACTTAGAAAGGACAATAGTCTGAGATTGCATGGCCTGACTACATGGAAATTTGGGCTTCAGGGCTCCATCCTCCTTCTGTTAATCCCCTTGTTCCCCCATTAGTACCTCTTTACCTTTCCTCTCATGAGTTCCTCTCCATCTGCTCTCTGCTTGGATATTTAACCAATTCCCTTTCTTCCTTTGAGTGCCAACCCCCACCCCTACCTGTGACCCAAGACAATCCTAATTCTTCTTGCCTGTGTCTGCAGCTTCTAGTGGTGCCCGTGGGTTGAAGGCAAAATTTGAGTCTATGGCTGAGGAGAAGAGGAAGCGGGAGGAAGAAGAAAAGGCACAGCAGATAGCCAGGCAGCAACAGGAGAGAAAGGCCCTGATAAAGATGAGTCATGACGCTAAGCAGCCAGTGGACACTGTGGGAGAGCCAGAAGTGCCAGCGCCGGTGCCCAAGAAAATCTCTTCAGAGGTGAGTGCTTGGCCTTCTGGGATTCACATCCAGGATTCCTTGCCCAGATGTGAGCCTAAGGAGTCCAAATCATTGATGGAAAATAAGGCACAGGCCTCCCTGGTGTCAGGCAGTCTAAAATCTTTGTGTCTTCAGGAAGATTTCAGTCTGAATGATTGGGCCTCATATATACCAAAATGTTAGGGGAGGAAAATCCCAGATTTACATAAACCAAGATTTGCATATTTGACTGTGCAGCTGGTCATTGTTGCAGGAACAAGAGGAAGGAGCTATCACTTCAGATTGGAGCCCACCTTGGGGGGTGGTTGATTTGGATTGGCAGAGACAGGAAGAGGTGTTCCTGGTCAATATAAGATGAAAGAGAGAGGTTTAGATACTTACAAGAGAGATGCTTTATTCTCCCCAGGCCTGGCCTCCAGCAGGGAGCTGTCCATCATCAGAGCCTGGGCCTGTGAGAACCAGTAAGGAACACCCAGTGCCTGCCCCGCCCTTGAGGCAGAATCCCCCAGAGGTAAGTGGACTCCCGAAGATTGTCTGCTCCTTTCCCATCTCCTCGTGTCCTAGGAAGGCGGGCCATATGAAGTGACCAACCATCCTGGTTTGTCTGGTACCATCCTGGTCTTAGCACTGAAAGTCTTGCATTCTGGGGGTCAAGCAGCCCTGGCCAGACCAGGACAGTTGGGTCCTGTGGTATTCCCCAAAATGTATTTTTGCTTCAATTTTTCCTGATCATTCAAGGAATCAGACTTGTTTTCCATTTCCTTCTCCTCACTCCCTTTACATTTTCCTCCTGTCACCTCTTGGTAGGTGTTTTGAGTAGGTGGGTATGGGAGGAGGTCAAGGAATGAAAATGGATAAAAGACTGGGTTTTCTGGGAGAGGTTATTAGATGGAGGTAAGGATAGAGGGTAGAAGTGGTAGGATGGTGATACATGGAAGCCTTAGTTAGCAGTCCTCCATTGGAGGTTTTAGAGAGGCAGCTCCTGGTGGGTGGAAGTTGCTTTGATCCACACCCTCTCTTCTCAGGAAGAAGAGCCCCCAGCTTTGCCTCCCAGGACTCTGGAAGGCCTGCAGCTGGAAGAAGAGCCAGTGTATGAAGCAGAGCCTGAGCCTGAGCCTGAGAATGACTATGAAGATGTTGGAGAAATGGATAGACAGGAGCAGGATGGTGAACCAGATGGGGACTATGAAGATGTGCTTGAAATTGAGAATTCATCTTGTCCTTCCACTCTGGCTGGTGAGTGGTGGGGGAGAAACAGCTCTTGAATTGGGTCTAGTCTGGGGTAGGGCAAGAGGAAGAATTGTCCCATTCTCTGGAAGGACCTGTTTTCCTTCTCCATGTTGGTGAGACCATGTTTATATTTCTCATTATGCAGAATCATCTAGCTATCCAGCTGGGACTGGAGCAGGGATCTCAGCTATTGCCTTGTATGATTACCAAGGAGGTAAGTTTGGAGTTGACTCAGGGGTCTTATGCCTGGAGGCCCTTACTAGGAGAGAGGGAGATGGATTCTGGGGGTCAGTGAAAGACCAGCCTTGGCATCAAGAAGAACAACCCTTTCCCTCCCTGAGGTTTATAGTGGGCACAGGAATGGAAGGATTACTGTTTGACCATACTAATATTCCATCAATTGCCTCCTCAGAGGGAAGTGACGAGATTTCCTTTGATCCTGATGATATCATCACTGACATTGAGATGGTGGACGAGGGCTGGTGGCGGGGACGTTGCCATGGCCACTTTGGACTCTTTCCTGCAAACTATGTCAAGCTCCTTCAGTAACTGGCCCTCCCTGCCTTCTGCACTGTGACTTCCCATGGCCAAAATGGTTCTGCCTCCACTCATGCCCCATTCCTGCTGCAAGAGTCATGAGTTGCCTGATATTTTAGACAGACTTTCCTCTCCCTTTCCACTAGGGGTTACAGCAGAGACAGCATGAGGAAGGGGTCTCCTTCCACTCAGTGTCCTTGCTACCTGAGATGAACTCATGGACGTTTATCTTGTGGTCCTTTCTCCTTCCCCATGAATGCTTCCTCCAATACCCCAAGTGCTTCCTTGCTCTGTTTGTGAGCTCTGAGCCTCCTGGTTTGCTTACATGGGAAGGTACATCTAAATTGCCTGGTTTGCCTGGCTGTGCTATTAACCCACTCTGTTTCTGCAGAGATTTTTTTTTTTTAAATCTTCTCTCTGTTCAGTCTTAAATCAGAAATAAAATGGGACTATGATTCATTTCTTTGATGAGGTAAATAGTACTTTTTATGCAGCCCTCTGTGCCTCTACTCTCATGGCTCCAATTCTTCCCTCTTTCAGGCATATCTATAAGGCGTTCTCTTCTCTGCCCTGTACCCTGGATATCAAGGGTTGGGCCTTTTCCTTAGACTGTATTTAAACCCAATCCAAAACACAATGGCCTGGAAAATGGCAGTAAGATAAGGTGCCAGGGGACCAAAAAGAGTACACAGTAAAGCAGTTCAACTTTTTTGGCTTTAGTAGTTGTAAGAGGCTCTCCACTTTTTTCCTGGGAATAATGACTACATTCTTTTAGGACATGACTCTTGAGGAAGAAACCCAAATTGTGGGATTGAAAGGAGGAAAAGGGAGATTTGGCTAATAAAAAAAGACTAAAGCTAAAGGACTACAGACTCCAATAAGGTGTTAAGAGGATTTAGGGTCAGAGACAGTAGCTTCTACTAGAGAACATTCAGGCTCCCTTGTAGCTAGTTGACTGAAACTGATAACCAAATAGAAGGCAGATAGAGGAAACTTAAGAACATTCTATATGGTCCAGAGCCAAGGCTGATAAGAAAAGAGGTGAATCCATTTGGATAGCTAGTGGTAGACAAAAAGCAAATCACCAAACAAATGATGGGGTTGAGAAAGAATGAGAGGCCACAGCTTGCATGGAGCACTGGGTGTGGTGAAAAAATAATGAATAATGTTTTTCTGAAAATAAATAAATTGGGAAAAAAAATAAAAAAAATAAAATAAAAATAAAGAATGAGAGGCCCCAGCCCACTGTGTTCAGCGAGGTATGATAGGAGATCACGGGCAAAATCAGAATAAAAGACAGGGATTTGGAGCAAAGATAAAGAAAACAGTGGGATCAAGGGGGAGCTAGGATTAGTGGTTGAGATCCAGAATTGCTCTAGGACTTTGTAAAGTTGGTGAGCTCCTCACATAACTAGAGCACTGCGTCCCTCAGGCTGGTTCTTGGTTTTTCTTTAGGATACACACTCCTTTGTTTCCACAATGACCTGTGTGCCAGGGATTCACAAATCTGTCTTCAGACCTAACTTACAAGACTCACCCAGGTAGCCATCCAGATTGCAAAACAGCTTTTATTTCCGCTTCTAGAGACATTGGGATTTCCAGCATCCAGAGGCAAGTCTTCAAAGATATACACAATCTCATTCTTCACTTCAGTTTGACTTGATATCACACAGAGACCAGACTCTCAAAGTGGTTTTCTGGTTAGAACTCCAAGCCCCATATTGCTTTTCAATTTTCCTTTCATTAGAAGACAGAAACGTCCTTTCTTTTTCAGTGCTACAGACTTCGCCCTCCACATCTGGCTGATCTCTACTCTGGATTACATTCTTGGTGCTGCTACTCATTAAGGGTCTGTTCATAGACACCACCCTGTCCAATCTCCTATCCCTATTCCTTTTCACTCCCCTCAGCTTCTTCTTAATCTGAGGCCATGTCTAGCTGTCTTGCCTCTGTCAGGTAATTCTGGCGCACATGCTACTCACCACGGCCTCATCTCATGAATCCAGTCATTTTTCTGTCTGATCTACAGTCTCTCTAAGAGGCTTCCTTTTTGCTCCCACTGCCTTCTCACCATAAAATGTGCTTGTTTGTGTAGACCCGTCAACACTTGTAGTATCCTGGTTTCCTGCAACATATTCAATTAAATATCTTAACAAATGTGTTTGATGATATTGATCAATATTGCTCCAAAGGCAACAACTAGGAAAATAAAGATGAACTGCAAGTGTGCAGCCCACAGAGCCATACGGGCAGTCTTCTGGCTGTTCTGTGGGACCTGCCCTACCCAGGTTGTAAAGGAAAATACTCTACTCTCTTCCTTTCTCTGTAATTCTCATCTGCCCAAGAGCAGCCCCTGATTTTCATCTCCCTTGGTCAATAGCTCCCCTTTCTCTCTTTGTCTAATAAAAGAAGAAACCCAGAGTGGACTATAGGAGCTTTCTTTCTCCAGATAGGAAGGAGCTAGATTCAAAACACATGGAACTGATACCTGAAGAACTTTTCCCTTTTCCACGTCAGTGTTCAGTTGTTTTCAGTTCTCATCTTCACTGAATAAAATCATAACTCACACTATAGTAGTATTTTTAGAAAATGGTGACTTATATACAAGTATGAAATATAAACCAAGCAAAATGGATTAAGAAACACAGAGTTACATTACCAACTAGTAAGTTGTGGTGCATGATAATGAAAAGATGAGCAGGTTTCTACTCTGAGACTTGCTCAGACTTGCTTGTGACTCTTCTCACAAGTGTCCTCTACTTCATCTATACTAGCTCTGTACCATGTTCAGAGAGAGAGAGACCCAGTCAACAATAAGCATCCAGATTGACTAGACTCTTTCTTTTTGTTATTGAAATTCTTTGTTCTCTGCTTCCCCATAATATCTGTCTTCCTTTTCCCCTCTTTCTCACTTTCTTCAGGACTGCTGGGAAAATGGCACCGATTCAGGTGAGAGGGAAAGAAACCCAAGATAAATAGTTCAATATGCTCTGTTTCTGCTACATCTGGAGAAAGCTGAAAGGATATGTTTTTTGCACATGACTTAAGGACATAAACGCACACCAATCAATCAGCTCCGTCTAGTTCCCAACTTAAAGTCACATCTGTCTAAAACTTATCTAGTAAATAAAGAAGAGCTACATAAAATCACAACCACTGTAGATCATTATGTCAATTTTTACTGTACCAAAAATCTTACCCTAACTTATTGGCACTGGTATAACATTGTTTAGGGTGATTTTCAACCCAGAGTGGTTTCACTCCCAGAGGATATTTGGCAATGTCCGGAAGCACTTTTGGTTTTTACAGCAGTGCAGGTGCTACAAGTATCTATTGAATAGAGGCCAAGGATGCTGCTAAATATCCTACAACACACAGGACAGTCCCTTACAACAAAGAATTACTCAGTTCAAAGTGTCAGTAGTTCTGAGAAACCCTGCTTTAGGGGATGGCAGATTCTATTATGTATTTTACTCTTGTTTTCATGAGTATTCACTGTTACCCAAGGCCAATGTTATCACCCATTTCTGATAGAATAGAGTCATGATCAATTACAGGAGCAATTACAGGGATCTACTATGTTCAGGTGTGTTCCTTCCCATGGCCCCTGACCAGGTACTTGAGTGGTGTCTGGGACCGGGTGTCTGGTGCCACAGGAACTGTAGTGGGTCTTGTCTGGACTTTGCCAAAGGAGAGGTCTCTCTGGGCATGCACTCTTGCCTGACACTGGAATTGTTATTAGTGTCTTGCGGTCATCTCAGCTAGCTCAGGCTGGTGCCTATGCTATCCCAAATCCAGACCTAGAATATAATCTTAAGAAGAAAATAACCTTGACTCTTAGTTCACTTTTGACATGTTTAAAAGTAGGCTTGTGGCTTTTAGTGCTAATTTTCTCCATTAATACAATGTCTCCTTTGAACTCTTCCTCATTTTGCAAGGCTCTCCTGTATATTGCCAAGATTCTCCACAGTGAACTCCGTGACCTCATTTCTGCCTCTCATTCTCTGGCCTGCGGTGCCCTTGATGCTGCTGTGCTCAGCCAAGGTCTCCATTTTATTGGGCTGTGCTGTGCTTGGACTTCCTGGGCTTACAGGTGGTGGAGTGACAAAAAGAAGACCTGGACTTAACTGTCAAGATAACCCCAGCTCCAGAACTGTCACACCGTGTGACTTTCACCCTGGGTGCCCTGGGATGCATCTCAGCTCCCACCCCTGCATAGCCTACCCTCTAAATTTGAAAGTGCTCATCAACTAAAATATTCTCCACAAAAGCACAGGCCCATGCTGGTTCTGGAATTTCACTGCTCTCTCATTTCCTAAGACTTGGGCTCATCTTTCAAATGGCCTTAAGTTACCTATTTTCTCCTCAAACTGATTTGTTATAGGGGAAAGGAAGGGGTGGGGGGAGGAAATAAGTTACCAGTATGGCCCTTATAGCAAGTGTACAAGCCGTGGCTTCAGAAATTCTCAGACCTTGTGCACTTGCTCAGGTTTAGGGCAGTGCGTGCTTCAACACACCTAGGTAAGCACATACGCAGTTTACAGAAGGAAGTCCTCAAAATCACTCTGTCCTACTTTCAGTAAACCCAAGAATGGTGGCATCTGAATCTTTAGCAGGTGTGTCTACCTCGTGGTCTGTCTCTAAAGGTGGTAACTAAGCTCTCTCGGGCCTGCTCCTGGACCTGACACATGCTGGTCAAAAGAATTGGGTCCGTCTTATGCTCTACAACGTTGAAAGGACAGGCCTTCAGGTGTTCAGCCATGGAGGCAACTTCATTAAACTCCCAGCTCTTGATTTTGGAGAAGAGGCTGCTGAATTGCCAGATCTGTTAGGAAATAAGGAAGTTCAAAAGTGAACACTGGGGCAATACCCTTAGGCTGGCTTTATTTAAAGAGTGTCATACCTTCCTGTTCTTCATGTTCTTAGCTTCCAGAGAGTGTTTAGCTGCTGCAGACATTTGCTAACTCTTTCGTCAATATTCAATTCCTAGATCACCCTTCCAATTGATTATCTTCCCAGCCAGCCATATAATTATGTGGGAATGCCTACAGCACTCTGCTGTAGACACACACCCACCCCCTCCCAACAGCGACAGCTATCTGCTCTACAAAGACACATGGTTTAAATCAAGACAATTTGCATCAATTGGACTCTACCCTAGGACTTTTATTTTTTTTTAAAAGATTTTATTTATTTATTTGAGAGAGAGAGAATGAGAGAGAGAGAACATGAGAAGGGGAAGGGTCAGAGGAAGAAGCAGACTCCCTGGCCGAGCAGGCAGCCTGATGTGGGACTCAATCCCGGGATTCCAGGATCATGACTTGAGTCAAAGGCAGTCGCTTAACCAACTGAGCCACCCAGGCGCCCTACCCTAGGACTTTTGCTAGAGATATCAAGAAGCGGGTTCCCTTTTTCCCCTCTCTACTTTAGCTGGGGAACTTCAGTCTTAGGAGCTGCTGGCAGCCCCCAGGGACCACCAAAGGAGAGCTGTGTTTTAGAATGGAGCCATAAGAGAGGAAGTAGAGGTAAGAAATAGAAAGTAAATAGGTCATTTGGGGGCATTTTTGAGTGGCCAGATCAAACTTTACCTGAGTCATTGCCTTTGGACGACAGTTCCCTTTATTATTGATGCTGTTTTAAGTTGGTTTTCTGTTGTTTAAAACTAAAAGTATCCTAACTAAGAAGAGCCACACTAGAACAGAAACCTCAGGAGAAACCCAAGTGTCTGGTACAAAAACCCCTTTTTGCCCTTCCACCTAGGATGTGGCGGCAAAGTCACTAATCTTAAAATCCGGCTGTCAGGGTAGACAAAACCTGATACCCTTTCAACTTGACACTTTACCCTCAGTTTATTATCATTGTTCCAATATAAGAAAAGTGTTTCCAGGGATCTTAGAACTATTTCTGTTTTCACTTTAAAAAAAAAGGCATTTTAATATAAGCATTCTTGAGCTCCAACTAAAATTCTCTGTTTTCCTTTCTAAAGGAAAATTAGTTTGTCTCAAATGATATTCAGGAGTGGTCAGCAATTACTGAATAGGGAACAAACATGAGCCAAAAAATAATGAAATTTCTAATATGTAAATTATTTGCATCTGATTTTATAGAGGAAGATATTAGATAGTTCTATACCATACAGTTCCTGAGGGCAGGATCTCAGTCTTATTCATGTTTATCCCTAACATGTGGATGGGTGGCAGTCAGTGTTTAACACATGGATGCAGGCCTGGCTACATGAAGGAGAGTCTGACAATTATTTTTTGAAGAAGATTGCTCAGGGAATAAATAATGGAAAACATATAAGATGTTTTAGACATAATCAGTGAAAATAGGTGTAAACAACTCTAACTCTCCAGGGCCATTCTGCACACACCCACATTTTGGGAAGAAATTCTATAGTGTGATTATGGAATTATTGATCTAAATGGGTATCATCAGTTTGTAGTTCATATTACCACATATTTACCATGGGAAAGATGCCAAGGGCATCTCATAAGTAATGAATTAGGAGTTTCACTTTTGTATGATATAAGCTGATAGAAGTTATGATGCAGTTCAGTAAGATTAGGAAAAAGGAATAAGATTTTTCCAAAGAGAATGACTCTTTGATTTATATAGCAGAGTTTTTTGAGAAAGTAAATAGATATTTGAACCAGGTGGACCAGATTATTTTAGAATTTCAAAATGTCTGTAACAAAGGCAAAAACAGTTTGTTGTTTTTTAAATTAGTTGATATGGGACTGTGGAGAATTTGTTGGCATACTGTATCAGACTCCAAGGCAGGAAACAGATGGCACACTTAAATTGGGTAAATTGAAGAAAATTTTAAAAAATAACGCTATGCAAATGTCTGGGCAGGGTGTAGGTAAGCCACAGATATAATGCAGTACCCAGGCTAGTAACAATCTGGAGTGTAACACCCTGGGCCTGAAAGGAAAGAAGAAAGGAGGTCATTGGAACCAAGAATGAGTAATTGTGTGGAGAGAGTCACTTGATATAGTCATCTTCAGTAGAGGGACATGGCCAGTGCTAGTGTCATGGAGGGGAAAAAGGGAGGATGCATGCAAGGAGGAAGCCAGAAGAATAGATTTGTCAACTCAGTCTTCTCCCTCCATTTCCACTGACACACTTGCAGTAGATTTGCCCAGCTGGAAGCTGGATGGCAAGGTTGTTGATTGAGGCAGTCTGTAGAAATCACTCCTGGGGGACTGATCATAGTGGACAGGGTTGGAGAACGAATCACGTGAGCAAACAGAAGTTACCCAGGACATATACACAGAGATAAACAGGTATGACTATCTGTATTGTCATTTATATGTCTATAGGTCTATCTTCTCCATCAGAATGACCTCCTTGAGTTCAAGGATTATGTCTTCTTCCCAGGAACCTAGTGCAATGCCAGTGCCTAGTACATTGCTTGCCACACAGAAATGATATTTGGCTCAAATATCGTCTGAGACAAACTTATTTTCCTCTTACTAAATAGTTGTTTAATGAATGAATGAATGAATGAATGAGGGTTTACTTGCCTCTCTGTGGACTCTCCAGGAGGTGCCTCCATGAGAATACCTCTTCTTCTTCCACTGCAGGAGGACCATCCCTCTCTCTTGTAACAAAGTAGCACAGATATTTCTCATCAGCACAGACACCTGGGAAAGCTGGGACAGGCTGATGCTGTCCAAGAACCCAGCAATGTACTGCAAAACTTCCAGGGGCAGACTGGTTAGACAATTCTGGCTTTTTCCTCCATGACCTGAGAGATGGTTGTTCTTCTTTCTCTCACTCAGCTCTGAGGCAACCTCTGGCTTGATGGCAAAGGTCTTAAGCTCCTGACTATAGATCACTTTTGCCTTTTGCCCAGGGGGACGGAAATGGTTTTGAATAAAAGTACACCCCAAGTAGGCGAGAGGGCATCGATGCTGGAACCAGCCATTGAGACATGATTGAATGTCTGTGTGGACATTCTTGAAATGTAGGGGGAATTCATCCCTCCTGAAGAATTTGTTGCAAGTGAAAGTGAAGGCAGAGCTGCTCTTGTTGTGTCTCCTGGTCACACACTCACTGTGGAGTTCCACATGGAGCCCTCCTGGGTTGGCATTGGTTAGGAGGTCAGCCAGCACTGTCCCAGAGGAAAATTGTTCTGTCTCAAAATTGTATGTCTGTGTAGCAAAATCCATGAACAGTCCATCAATGCTCCTGGATTCAGAGATGACATGACCTTTAAGTTCTCTTTCTAAAGCACACAAGAGGGTGGTCTTAATGAGATCTGATTTGGGTAGGTCCTCCACCGTGATCCCTAAATCTGAAGTGTCTACTGCCTTGTGTTCACTTGGCTTACAACTCGACATAGCATCTCCAACACGAGCCCGCTTCCCACAGTAGCTCACAGGAACTTTGAAGGTGTAAACAGTCTTCACTTCCTGAGCCTCAAGGTTGCCATAAACAAAGTCTCTCTCCTTAGGCGTGCAAGCAGGCATCTGACCAAAGTGAATAAGCATCCTCCCATTGTGCACCAGGTACATATTATAGTCCTTTGCATCCACAGCTGTTTTCAGTCTTTCCAGAACACCATCTTGCCAAGGCGCAAGCCCTGTTGTTTCCAGGGCTGCATGAAAGTCCTGCTGCTTCTGTTTATCCTGTGCTTTTTTCTCTTTGAAAGTCTCCTCTCCTACCATGTTATTGTTGCTAGAAAACTGTTCTTTCCCTGGGTTGTGCCCACTCTTACTCTCACAGCCTACTGATGAGCTTGTTAAAGCAGAGGCTGCATGCTCTTTGCTGAATATATTTTCCCACTTGTCAAACTTGGCCAGGTCCATCCCTTCTTTGGTTTTGGCTAACACCTCTCGTTCTTCTTGACTCAGTTCTACCATCTCTCCATTAGTTGCGGATAGGCCTCCATGTGGTACCAAACTGGCTTCTGCTCCACCCACTGCTCCTCCCATTTCCTCCCAGCTAGCTTCACCATTCATAGTAGGCTCCTGTTCAGTGGGCTCTCTAGTTTCTGGGAAAAGTTCTACCATTTTCAAAGATCTAAAAAGGACCTTCTGGTCCTGCAGGGCAAGAGCTGTGTCCAAACACTCCTCACTGGGGGTCTCTTTCATGATGTTCTCATGAAGGATTGTTTCAGAGTCCACATTCGGCCAGCGATTCCACTCCATGGAGCAGCAGACCACACTGGCGGGGCACACTTGTAAGTGCTTGGCCAGCTTATGGCGGGACATGGAAAGCGGACAGCCATATTCAGAGTTGAGGCATGGAACCTCCTCCAGAGGGCAGAGGAGCTCATGCTCTGCCTCTTTGCACATGTGGAAGGTGGCACCACAGGACAGGTGACAGTTTATCACCAGACAGGAGACATCAGGCTCCACAGGAATGTGGCAGTGACGGTTGAAGCATTTCTCACAATGCCTGTGCTGCCCAGGTAGAGGCCTGCGTGCCCTGCCCTAGAGAAACCAACAGCAAGGAGAAAGAGAAAATAAATGGGGAAGAGAAGTCCTATGCATGACTGTGACTATGTTTTAATTGACTTATTTCCTCTTTATACATCCTTATTATAGGAACCTTCGACAATCTAGAAAATCATAGAGAAAAAAGCAAAAAGCACTCATAATCCCACAACCCAAGAATAACACTCTTCTTCATTTTCTAATAGTTTATTCTATGAATATAGTAGATGTGTTTAGAATAGAAAAAGAAAAACCTGAATATAATGGACTACACTGTTGATAATTGTTTTGAGTTATAGATTATGGGTGATTTATATGACCCAGTTAATACTATAAATACAGTTCTGCACCCTGCTTTGTAACTCTCTATTATAACATGAGATCACACTGTTTTATCGATTGTTTGCAAACTGTCTTCTTAATGATAGTGTAACATTCCAGAGTGAGTGTGCTGTCATTCATTTAACCAGCTATCTATCCAGTGCTGGGAAGACACGGGCCATGTCTAGTTTTGTTCACATCTGCATCCCCAGCACGTGGACCATCATAGGTACTCAGTTTGCTGAAGGAAGGAATTGTCAGCCACTTAGTGTATTGCTGGATATTTGGGCTTTTCATTTTTAAAGTTTTACTAAAAATCTTTGCTCACAAATCTTTCTCAGCTCCCTGGTTTTCCCCTACTCCATGTCAATTTCTTCTAGATTCTGCTCTATCATCTCTGGTTTGGCCCAAAGTCAATAAATATCATCAACCATAAGGGCAAATTTGCCAGCTGTTTGGGCTACAGGTCAGATGAAGCCAGCCAGATCTGGACCCTTGAAAGATGAAGATCCAATAATCACCTGGTACTTACCATAGCTTCCTAGTTTCTTCTTGCTTTGTAAATCTAGGGAAAAACATGAAAATATTAATGATTAGTAAGAAAAGTATTTTTGTTATATATATGAACAGGAGTCATAGAGACTTTGCATACTCTTATTTAAATCCTTTCACCACCTGGAGATAAAATGTCATTGCCCCACTTTATAGTCCAGGAAATGGAAGCTGGAGAAGTTAAGTAACTTGTCCAAGGTGATAGAGCTGCTAAGCGATGGAATCCTGGGCCGTGCTAGCTCACACTCTTCTCACTGACCTACACTGCCTTCTGATGGGCATCTTAACAGCCATGGGATATGTGCCTTCTGTTTCTTGTAATATTCTCCATTGTTTATCAACACTTATCCTGACATTCCACCCATCCATACATCCTATCATTGCCACATGCTCTTCTGGCCCAGGTTAACCTTCTAGCTTTCTCTCCCACTAGAGCTTCATGCCTACAACCTGATATCCAGGTTGGGGCAGTGTACAAGTATCTGTGATATATCTACCATCTGTCCTTCAACATGGTAAATTTAGGTGTGCCATGGCTAGAGCAGGGGTCAGACCTCAAGGACCCAGAAGAGGGCCGGATGGGATTCTAGCAAGCAGAAGAGAAGATGCCCTGCCTTCAGGAGAATCTAGCTCCTTGGCTCTGGTCATTTGGTTCCATGTGGGAATATGTTACCAGATCATCTGATTTTTCCAGAGAAACTGGAGATGCAGAGTTTTGTGAGTGGTCATATAGTATAGTGGTTAGGAGGCAGATTATACAAGATTTAACCCAGCACTAGGAATCAGTAGTTGTAAAACTGAAAAAGTTCCTTAATGTCCTTGTTCATCATTTTCCTCATCTGTAAACAGATTACAATAATAATACTTATCTCATAGTGCTGTTGTGGGGAGTAAATGATTTATATACCTAAAACTCTTACAATGGTACTTGTCTCATAGACATCACCTATGCATGTTTGCTATTATGAAATAAGTATTTTATATTTAAGTATATTGCAAAATTTTTGTTATATAATGTATCAACATAGAAATTCTTGGAATTTTCAAGTTGGCAACTAACTGAATTTTTCTAAAGAAAACCCTCTATTTGAGCCAAGGAAAAACATGTACGCAAGTTACATAGGATCTGTGTAGCTTGCCAGCATGCAACACCTGGTCTAGGGAATTTGTAGCATAACGTCAGCCTTGTGTCAGTCTGGGATGGAGAGGGGTGGGGTGGCTGGGTGAGCTGGTGTTAGCACCCAAAAGTCAGAAAATGCAGTATTTTGAAATTTTATTTTATTTTACTTTAGAATCTGTCCGTTCATTGTGGATGATTTTTCCTTCAACTTTCTAAAGAATTTTTAATACATAAGAAAGGTGAAAGAATGTATATAATGAATACCCAGGTATTCTACCTAGATCCAAAAGTTAACATTTTGCCACTTTTGCTTTCTCTCTCTCCCTCTCTCTACACACACGCACACACACACACACACACACACAAACATACACACACACACGTGCACGCACCCAGTTTTTGTCAAACCACTTAAAAATAAGTTGCTGTTTTAATGACACCTCATCCCTAAGTATTTCAGCATGTATTTCCTAAGATTAAAGACATTTTCCTTTGTAACCTCAATAACATTATCTCACCTAAGAAAACTAAAAGATATTTCCTAATATTGTGTAATATGCTACCTGTGTTCAAATTTATCAAATTGTCCCCAGAATGCCAAAAAGTATTTTATATTTTTAGGACTTGTAATACTATGTTGAACAAGAGTGGTGAGAGTGGGCATCCTTGTTGTGTTCCTGACCTCAACAGGAAGGCTGCAAGCTTTTTCCCATTGAGGATGATATTTGCTGTGGGTCTTTCATAGATAGATTTTATGAAGTTCAGGAATGTTCCCTCTATCCCTATACTTTGAAGCATTTTAATCAGGAATGGATGCTGGATTTTGTCAAATGCTTTTTCTGCATCAATTGAGAGGCTTCTCTCTTCTCTTATTAATTTGTTCTATCACACTGATTGATTTGCAAATGTTGAACCATCCTTGTAGCCCAGGGATGAATCCCACCTGGTCATGGTGGATAATCTTTTTAATGTGCTGTTGGATCCTGTTTGCTAGGATCTTGTTGAGAATCTTACCGTCCATATTCATCAGGGATATTGGTCTGAAATTCTCCTTTTTGGTGGGGTTTTGCCTGGTTTGGGGATCAGGGTAATGCTGGCTAAATAGAGTCTGGAAGTTTTCCTTCTGCTTCAATTTTTTGAAAGAGCTTCAGGAGAATAGGCATTATTTCTTCTTTGAAAGTTTGGTAGAATTCCCCAGGGAATCCGTCAGGTCCTGGGATCTTGTTTTTTGGGAGGTTTTTGATCACTGCTTCAATCTCGTTACTAGATATCAGTCTATTCAAGTTGTCAATTTCTTCCTGGTTCAATTTTGGGGGTTTATAGTTTTCCAGGAATGCATCCATTTCATCTAGGTTGCTAAGCTTATTGGCATATAACTGTTCGTAATAACTTCTGATGATTGTTTCTACTTCCTTGGTGTTCGTTGTGATCTCTCCCTTTTCATTCATAATTTTATGAATTTGGGCTTTCTCTCTTTTCTTTTGGATTAGTGTGGCCAATGGTTTATAGATCTTTTCAATTCTTTCAAAAAACCAGCTTCTAGTTTCATTGATATGTTCTATATCTCTGGTTTCTACCTCATTGATCTCTGCTCTATTCTTGATTATTTCCCGTCTTATGTGTGGGGTTGGTTTGATTTGTTGCTGATTCTCCAGTTCTTTAAGGTGTAGAGACAGCTGCTGTGTTCTGGATTTTTCAATTTTTTTGAGGGAGGCTTGGATGGCTATATATTTCCCCCTTAGGACCGCCTTTGCTGTATCCCATAGGTTTTGGACCGAAGTGTCTTCATTCTCATTGGTTTCCATGAATTGTTTCAGTTCTTCTTTGATCTCCTGGTTGATCCAAGCATTCTTAAGCAAGGTGGCCTTTAGCTTCCAGGTGTTTGAGTTCCTTCGGAACTTTTCCTTGTGATTGAGCTCCAGTTTCAAAGCATTGTGATCTGAGAATATGCAGGGAATAATCTCAGTCTTTTGGTATCGGTTGAGTCCTGATTTGTGACCCAGTAGGTGGTCTATTCTTGAGAAGGTTCCATGTGCACTAGAGAAGAATGAGTATTCTATTGTTTAAGGGTGGAATGTTCTGTATATATCTATGAGGTCCATCTGGTCCAATGTGTCATTCAATGCTCTTGTTTCTTTATTGATTTTCTGCTTTGATGATCTGTCTATTTCTGAGAGGGGTGTGTTAAGATCTCCTATTATTAATGTATTCATATCAATATGACTCTTTATCTTGATTAACAGTTTTCTTATGTAATTGGCTGCTCCCATATTGTGAGTATAGATATTTACAATTGTTAGGTCATCTTGGTGGATAGTCCCTTTAAGAATGATGTAGTGTCCTTCTGTATCTCTGACTACAGTCTTTAGTTTAAAATCTAATTTATCTGATATGAGAATCGCTACCCCAGCCTTCTTTTGAGGCCCATTGGCATGAAAGATGCTTCTCCATCCTTTCACTTTCAGTCTGGGTGTATCTTTAGGTTCAAAATAGGTCTCTTGTAGACAACATATGGATGGGCCCTGTCGTTTTATGGGCACGTTTAGGTCATTCACATTGAGAGTGATTATTGATAGATACGTTTTTATTGACATCGTGTTACCTTTGAAGTCTTTCTTTCTGTAGATTGTCTCTATATTTCTGTTCAATGCTATTCTTGGGATTTTTCCTCTTTTATAGAACCCCCCTTAATATTTTCTGCAGTGTCAGCTTGGTGGTTGCATAGTCTTTTAAGCCTTGCCAGTCTGGGAAACTCTTTATCTCTCCATCCATTTTGAATGTCAGTCTTGCTGGATAAAGTATTCTTGGCTGCACGTTCTTCTCATTTAGTGCCCTGAATATATCTTGCCAGCCCTTTCTGGCTTGCCAGGTCTCTGTGGACAGGTCTGATGTTATTCTGATGGGCTTTCCTCTGTTAAGTAAGGAGCCTCTTTGTCCTAGCAGCTTTCAAGAGATTGTATCTACAATTATGATTCCTCAATTTGACTATCAGGTGCCTTGATGTTTTTTTGGAATCTATAATCTTGGGTGGAGACCGTTCAGCCTTTAGCACATGAACGCTGGTTCCATTTGCGAGATTGTGAAAATTATCATGAAGAACTTGTTCCACTATATCTTCTAGACTTCTTTCTTTCTCCTCCCCTTCAGGGATTCCAATAATTCTGACATTGGAACGTTTCATGGCATCATTTATTTCTCTGATTCTGTTTTCATGGCTTCTAAGCTGTTTGTTCCAGGCTTCCTCCTGATCCTTTCTCTCTATCTGTTTGTCCTCCAGATCACTAATTCTATCCTCTGTCTCAGTTATCCTAGCTTTGAGAGAATTTAGATTAGATTGGAACTCATTGAGAGCATTGTGAACCTCATCCCTAGTAGCTTTCAGTTCTACCCTAATCAATTCTGTTTGGTCATCCATGGCTTTCTCCAACCTAGCTATTGCCTGGATAATTGTTAGCCTGAATTTTCTTTCCGACATATTGTCTATGTTGATAGCCATTAGCTCTGTTGCAGAAGGCCCATCCTCTGTATTTTCCTTCTGTTGGGCATTCCTCCTCCTAGTCATTTTGGTGAGAGATGACTGAACGGATGTAGATGGATGTATCGACCATGGTGCAGTCAAGGTGTTCCCTGGAACGCTTCTGAGCAATCAGGATTCCCCACCCAAATGAGAGAAAAAAGAAAAGAAAAAGAAAAAAAGAGAGAGAGAGATACAGGAAAAAAAAAGGGGGGTGGGGAAGATAAAAGAGAAGGTTCAGCCCAAATGGGCCCCAAGGTAAGATTTATGAAGTATACAAACAAAACCAGACAAACAAAAAGACTGATAAAAGTATATGACATAGAAAAAATAAATATATAAGCAAATAAAGGAAGAACCTCGTCAAAAAGAACCCCAAGTGTAAGATTTATATACTATCAGGACAAACACAAAAACAGAAACACTGGCGAAAGAAAAAGATGGGAGAGTGGTTATAAATTCTCAGTGTGGGTGAGGAAGGTTGTTTTGATTCTTCCTGTATGTATCTTGATATCTTTGTTAAAGGACTCAACTTTCCTAAGATAAAGGGGGATTAAAAATTGGTTTACCTATAGGGGTAGCATTGATTGGGGAAAGGGGATTACCTTGAAGTTTAACTCTATATGAATATTAGAAAATAAAAATAAAAAAGGAATAAACTAAACTAAACTAAAATTTAAAAAAAAATTAAAAATAGAAATGGAAAAGAAAAACACAGGTGTATGTATCAAAAAGTTCAGGTTAGAAGGTTATTATGGAATTTGATGTACTGGACATCTCTCTGGGATGGTAAATAGGTTAAAAAATTATCTATATAAATAAATAAATAAATAAATAAATAAATAAATAAATAAAGAACCAGAATGGGAACGAGTTAAAATTGAACCAGTGGGAATGAGTTAAAAATAAAGATTGTCCTATGAAGTAGTGGTGGTTGTTCTCTTGTAGTCTTTTTTTTTTCTTTCCTGGTTAGTTTTCTTGGGGAGGGGCCTGCCAGGTGGGTTTTCAGTCAATGATGTTCCCTGAGTTAAGTCCTCCTGCCCCCCTCAAGGGGGTGGGCTCTGAAGAAACCGATTTTTTCAGGCTTTTGTTCTCTGGAGTTTTTTACGTTCACTTTTTTTTTTTTTTTTTTCCCTCTCGCCTTGACCGCTTTTGATGGTTTTTGTAGGTTTAGAGGAAAGCAAACTGCACCCTGACCTCCTTTTCAGAGAGAAGCCTCAGTCTGCTCTCCTGTGGGTGCTGCAGAGGCCATATAAATTCCCCCTTGGCCACTGGCAGAGCAGGTTCTGAGTCGCGGACCCTGGCGATGCAGGATCTTCTGCTTGTACCCAAAACCATGGCAGCGGATGCTGTCTGGGCAGCTCCAGACTGCCAGAGAGGTTCCAAGCAGCGATTGCACACTGAGATTTACCCGCTGGCCCGGGCTGGGAGTGCCTGGTCTTTCTGGGTCTAAGAGCGCCAGGCTTGCACGCACCTCTCTCAGGGTAGAGTGTAGGTCGCGAGTGCATCTTAGGCTCTGATACAGTGGCTCGGTGGGAGAGCACAAGGCTAGGCCTTCGAGCACCTCTCTCAGGGGAGGGTGAGGAGCATGCGGGTCTCAGGCTCTGTTATCACGGCTCGGTGCTCTGGTGAGGCTCCCAGCCCCTCACAGGAGCTGGACCCCATGCGTTCTTGGGCGCGCTGGCGGCTCAGGGACCAAGACCTGGTTTCTCCGATGCACTCTCTCTGGCTCAGTGCCAGGGGAGGCTGTCCTGGTCCAGGGACTTAAGCCCCTGTCCCTAGCCACTCCGATTCCCACAACATTCCCCCCGCGATCCTTTGCTCTTTTGGAGTGCTTTCAACCAGTCTCCAAGTTAATGCTGGTCCCCAGATGCAGGGCCCTCTTGTATTAGGGGTATTACTTTCCAATCGGTTGCCTCTGGTGGCTCCCTCCCCCTTTTGTTTATCTTCCGATATCAGTCTGACGTTCCCACTCTGCTTTACCTGCCCACTGGCGTCTTCTGCCCCTGTAGAGATCCAGACGTGTATAATCCTGATCTCAGGCTGATTTCATGGGTGATGGGAGTTCTTTGGTAGGTAATCAGCTCACTTTAGGGTACAGGTTGAAACGGAGCCTCCTCCTACTTCCCCGCCATCTTGTCCTTCCTAAATCCATATGAGTCTTTTATATTTTAAAAAAAAATTTAACTTTTGAGCCAGAATACATTTAATGCCAATTTATTACATTTGGTTGGTAAGTCTTCTTAAACTCTTTCAATTTGGAAAAGTCCCCTCAACTATTTTTTCCAGAAGAGACAGCCTTATGTCTCAAGGAAATCATATTCTGATTTGTTCTTGTATTCGTTTGTTCATCCATTCCTTCAACAAACATTTGCTGACTATCTGCAGTGTGCTAGTAAGGGAGAATAAACATCACCTGGACTGCTTATTTAAGTAGTTCTTAAACACCTGTGCTCAGTAGAATCAGCTGTCATGTGTGTTAAATCTATAAATCTGCACTATAAAAATGGCAGCCACTATGGCTATTTAAATTTAATAAAAATGGAATAAAACTAATAATTCAGTTTCTTGGTCATACTAGCTACCTTTCAAGTTTCAGGTGTCACATATGGTTAGTAGCTACTCTATTGGACAACACGCATAGAGCATTTCCATCTGCATAGAAAGTTGTATCCGACAGCACTGCTAGGCTGACTGCGTCTCTGGGTTAAATGAGGGACGTCTGGAATTCACGTCCTTAACACATTACCCATCTGATTCTTACGCACTGGAACTACTGAGTGTGAAAGAGGGATTGTGGCAGATAGTCCTATATCCCTAAGAGCTTGAATCAGGAGGCAAGTAAGAAGTTACAAGTGAGAACAACAAGCAGATTCAGGGCCCAGGAAAAGATAAATGAAGGTGTTAAATCCAGAGAGGGAATTGAGCAGAGGGGAGGGCTGTGAGGGCAGGACTGAGACGGAGGAATAAGATAGGGAAAGATGACGTCTTTCGGACGCAGGAGTCTAGCTCCTGGACCTTCTAACATAAAACTGAACATTCAGTTAGGCTTCTGCTATATCCCAGATTGATCACACGTGGGGGGAAAAGTCCACTGAGGACTTGCTGTGAAAATTTATAAATATGAGGCTAACACATATGGAATTATTTGGTGCTCAGTAAAGGACCATTTAATACTGTGGAGTGATGGCATGGAAGGACAGAGCAAGAAACTGCTTCGTGGAGAATGCAATGAAGCTGCGGGGGTTGGACTGATGGTAGTGGAGCTATACAGGATGAGGCCGAGGGCAGGCATCGCAAGGGAATCACAGAATTTTTGTTTCCAGCTGGATATAGCAAAAAAAAAAAGAGGAGTCAGATTCAATGCCAAGATTTTGAATCATTTAGTTCTGAGAAAAATAGAAGTCGGAAGAAGGAATCGGTTTTTTAGGGGGGAGATGAGCCCCATAAGTTTAATACAAGTTTGCTTAAGGTGATGACAGATCATGTGGATGGAAAGAGGTGGGTAGAATGGGAAGATGCAGATTTGAGAATCAGTCACTTAAAAGTGAGAGAGGAAGCCATAAATGGGGAAAGAAGAACATGGAATAGGCATCTGAGCCATGAAGTACATAGCTAAATATGACCACTAGGACAGTAAGGAGAAGTAAAGCCAGAGAAGGAGAGACCAGAGAGTGAAGAGTCAGGACCATGTGTCCTGATGTAATGGAAAGGGTGAGCAATAACCTTGAATGCTGCCTCAAGATTAAGAACAATGCTAACAATGCCATTGCTCATGGCGGTTCCCCAAAGAGCTCTTGTCAGAACAAATGTGGCATTTTAGTTGTGCAATGGGACACTTGCCATTCAAAATGTGGTATTTGCTTAGAGGGGAGAGGAAAGCCATTAAACACATGTTCCAATATTAGCAGGGCCTGTACCCTGGCTGGGAGAATGTGCTCATCTGCTTTCTATGCATAAAAGACACTCATGAGTAAAGATGGATTCTGGATGATTCAGACTCCCCTACTGGTTTTGTTTTGTTTTAAATATTTTATTTATTTATTTATTTCACAGAGAGAGAGAGAGAGATATCACAAACAGGCAGGCAGAGAGAGAGGGGAAGCAGGCTCCCTGCTAAGCAGAGAGCCCAATTTGGGGCTCGATCCCAGGACCCTGAGATCATGCCCTGAGCCAAAGGCAGAGGCCTTAATCCACTGAGCCACCCAGGCATCCCCCTGCACTGGGTTTTAAGTGAGAAAGAAGAGTTAGGTTGCAAATAGAGTACGGCTACATGAAAGAAGCTACCAGCAGCAGGAAAGTCCAACTTCTTATTTGCCAGCCTGGTTCTGCCACAAAGTTGAGATAGTTTCTGGGAAGGGAAAAGCAGGTCTAGCTTGTTCTGTGTATTCTGTTTGTGTAGAGAGAACTCTGTCCCAGCTGCAGGGATATGTCTGGCTGGAGGGACAGTGGCGAAGAACTCGAAGACCAATCAGTTCTTATCCTTCAGCATTACAAAGAAAGGTTCTTGTGAACAGTGCTATTGAAGTTGGAAACATTTGTGGTGGAGCCCTGTTGCTCTCCACGTCTTCGAAGTTATCTGACAATATTCCTTTAAGAGAAAAGAAAAACAATGCACATAGGCAACAAAGATGCTGTTTATGTTTGTTTTGTTTTTAATGATGCTATTTAAAGATCTTCTGCCAGGCTCTGGAGCTACATCAAATAAGTGACTTTGTGAGAGGACATGTGCTGAGCAGAAAGACACGGTAAGTGGAGACCACTCTTTGGAGGCATAAAGACTCATATCTGAACCTTCTGTTGTATATCTACAGGAATTTGTTCCCACTGAGATAAAGGACAATCCAAATTCTTTATTGTCTAATTATTGCTGAGTAAGCAGTATGGCCATCGTTCTGGTTTGCCTGGGACTCTCTTAGTTTTAGTTCTGAAAGTTCCAGATCCCAGGAAACCTCTTAGTCCCACACAAACATAGATACTTGGTTGATCATATTAGGTTGTAGCCACTTGGTCTTGCTCCAAGATGATCAAATTACAGTTATCTTGTGACACAGGATGCCTTGTTCTCCTAATCTCCACTTCAGTGTAAGGACTGGATCCTTATCCTCCACAGTGTTTGTCTGACTGTCCTAGATTGAGTGATTTTTATACATTTTGGATGTCAGGGAGAAAGAGTAGTAAGATTTTAGTTCCTACCGTGTTCTTTACATAACATCTCATTTAATCCTCATGATGGCCATGAGACCTGGGTATTACCCTTTCCATTTACAATGGAACACAAAGATGCCTAAGTTTATCTGGTTTAAAACCCTGTACTCTTTGGTATATCATGCTGCATCCCTCAGAGACCCACAGAGACATGTGGTCTATCCCTGTGATTTGGGAAGAAAGCAAGCCCGTGACTAGAGCCCTCAGAGGAGAGCTTCTCTTCCTCCAGCTGGGCACAGAAAGGTATATACATCTATAATATTTCCAGATTATAGAGGAGCTAGATATTCTTCATTCATAGGAAATTAATAGAAAGCACCTTCATCCCCATGATGATTTTTTTTGTTTGTTTGTTCTCCTCTGGGCCACATCCCATATTGTGCCCCATCTGGATAGAGGAAATATGAAAAGTATCCAGGTCCCATGGCTTTTCGTTGGAGGTAGTACCCATATGATAGTAAAGTTTTTAGGATTAAAATCTATAATATAATACATATTCTGAAGTTTAAACTGGAAAATCTATTAAATTAAAGCATGTACATTATAGAAATTCTTCACTGTGGAAAAAGTTGACAAAATTCTATGCCTGAAACCATATATTTTTATCCAGGTGCTATTTCCTCCTTTAGTTTCTTTGCTCCTATGTTCATCTTTAAATTCTTACTTCCTGTCTGAAAAGGCAATACATCCCCTCCTCTTAAAAATAAACTTCAACCAAGTCTATGGTCAAAACACTGTAAAACACTCTCCCCAAAATATGTCTTAAAGCTTCCCTGAATGGAGGAGATAGCAGTCAAAATAATATAGTTTAGACTTCAGCATTTTAAAAAAATCTACATAGATCTAGATTTTACTGGTTGCACTGGATGCAGTTTAAGTGGAATATGAATAGATGGAAAGACCAGGTACATGACTTTAAAGGATGGATATTTCTTTACAGAAATAGAGGATAATTAAGAACCTGGCAAAGGAGGAACATTTGATGCAGGTTGTGGTGCTGTGTTGATCACTCAGAAAGGAGTAAGTTAATATGAAAAGGAGAGTCAGCTAGAACAATGGCCTTTAAAGTGTGGTAACCTGACCCACAATGTCAGTATTACCCAGGAACTGGTTAGAAATATAAATTATTGGGCCCTACCAAATCAGAGCTATTGAATCAGAACAACTACATCCAACTGATGCTGTCATAAACTCAAGTTTAAGAACCACTGAGCTAAAAGCTGGTCGATTTTGTGCTCCCAATCACAAAAGAACTAGCACAGGGCCCTACATTGGAATAAGTTAGGTAGGAAGGCCTTGGGGAAAGTCCCCAAAGGGCATTGGGCACTTCTGTCCATTTCTTTCCATCTCTACCACCACTGCCTGGGTCCAAGCACCATCATTCCTTATCCACTCTGGTGCAAAAGACTATAATTAGTCTCACCCCTCCCATCTGGTGCTCCGTAATCTATATTCACCAGAAGAAGGAGTGATTTCAACAACTTTAAAAAAAAAATTTTTAGTTAACATACAGTGCAATATTGGTTTCAGGAGTAGAGTTCAGTGATTCGTCATTTATATACAACACCCAGTGCTCATCAAAACAAGTGCCCTCTTTAATACCCATCACCCATCTATCTAGGCCATCTTCTATCCACTTCCCACCATCAACCCTCGGCTTATTCTCTAACATTAAGAGTCTCTTACGGCTTGTTTCCTTCTCTCCTTTTTTTTTTTTCTCCTTTAGAGCTCAAATGTCCATCAACTTATAATTGGGTAAAGAAGATGTGATAAATATATATACACAATGGAATATTACTCAGTCATCAAAAAATGAAATCCTGCCATATGAAATATGTGGATGGAGCTAGATTGTATTACACTAAGCAAAATAAGTCAGTCAGAGAAAGACAAATGCCCTATGATTCCAGTCATATGTGGAGTTTGAGAAAGAGTTCAACAATTTTAACACTAGGTCACTATTCCCACTTAGAATCTCCAGTGGATTCCCATCACAAGGAATAAACTCTGACTCCTTATCTTGGTCCACAAGGCCCTGCATGAGTGTCCCCTCCGATGTGGTCCACTGCTGGCCTCCTCTACCTCACCTTACCCTTGAGCACTTTGCTCCAGCATTGTCACTTATTCCTGTGTAGGGCCTTTATGCTTGTTCTTTCTACCAAAATTCACCCCTTCCTTTTTGTGTTACGGGCTCCTTCTTGCTCTTCAGATTTCAGCTGATATATTACCTCCATAAGAGACCTTATCTGACTCTCCCAATATAAAGTAAACTAACGAACACTCTCATGTGTTAGCTATGTAATTTTTGACAAGTTAATCTCCCTAGAGCTAATTTATTCATCCATAAAGTGCAGTTCATAACAACCCATAGGATTATGACAAATGAGATAAAGTAGGGAAAGGGTCACTCAGTTGTTCATCCTTCCCCTAAGAGGAAGGTCATTCTCATGGTCACCTCCACGTCCAGGTCTTTTTGTCTTCCCATTGCATCACTCATGCAGGTTTTGGCTGGCCTTTCCATGTCCAGTTCTCCCTCACTCCAATGTATCTTATATTCCACTGCCAGGTTAATAATCTTCAAACCCCATTTAAGAAAATTATTACTCCTTTAAGAGTGTGAGTCCCCCTGAACTCACCCCACTTGGGCACCTTGTATTCACCACATTCATTCCTTCAGCTCCTAGGAACTCAAATAGTACTGCATCCAGGCTGGAGGATCCTTCAGATGCCACAGAGGCAGATTGAGGCATCTTTGTTCCCTAGGTGCAGGTTTGTCATTTTTATTGTTTCCCTACATACATTATTCTGTTCATTAAGAGGAAAAAAAAAAAGAAGGTGTCGGTTGAAATTGGCTTCTTTTTTGTGATGGGCTGCAGAATCAGTTCCTCCAAAGGGAAGTTGCTGGGCTGGTGTGCTCAGGGATGAAGGCCATAAATGAAGCAGAAATTACCCGGCCAGGAGAGTGTGTTCAGGCAGGAAAAGAGCTCTGACTGGAATATCAAGGGAGAACAAAAATGCTCCCCAAAGAATGTACAAAATAGTTTCTGAGAGACAGAGAGAGTGAGTATATCTAAGGTGCTCCTAGCACTGAATGTTTATTCAATAGCATTGAAATGAATGAAACTGAATAGAACGCTAAAGAAAGAAGCATTTTGAGGGAGCTGTGAGACCAGTTTGAAACAAATTTAGGAGGAAAGTGTAATGATGTCAAATGAATGCTAACTTGGGGCTTTTTTTTTTTTCTTTATATATAGAGAGAAAGCACATGAATTCAAGTGTGGTTGGGTGGGTAGAGGGAGAAGGAGAGAGAGAATCTCAAGTAGGCTTCATGCTCAGCATGAGCTGGACCTGGACGTGGGGCTCAATCCTATGACCCTGATATCATGACCTGAGTAGAAATCAGGACTCCAAACCTTAACCCACTGAACCACCTAGGCAACCCCCTGGGGCTTGTTTTTTTTTTTTTTTTTAAGGAAGAAAGTGAAATGTTTTCAATGTTATTAGGTGAATGGAGCATTAACTGAATGGAAAAGACTTCTTCGGGTTCAACTTATAATAGACACTCAGCTGCCAGAATTGTTTTCAGGAGGTTATAGTACTTGTTCGAAACGCTTGCAGTCATTAATCAGAAGTCTGGATCAGGTGCATAACCACAGATCCTCTGCTCTGGAGCTCCTGAATCTTCAACGTATATATAGGAATCACCTGGGCAATCTTTTTAAAATGCAGATTCTAATCGGGCAGAATGGGAGTGTGGTCTGAGAGTCTTCCCATCCATAACATGCTCCAGGCAAAGTTGATGGTCAAAGGACCTCCCTTTGAAAGGAAAGTGTCTAGTTTAACCTCTTCATTTACTGCAAGAGAAACTGAGGCGCAGAGAGGTAAAGTGTCTTGCCTTTGCTTCTCACCTTAATGTAATAGTGAGAATTCTTTGGAAACCACATGCCACACAGAACTACCTGTGTAGGGGTGGTGGCCAAGGGCATGGGGGGCAGCTTAGATGGTACCAAGGGCAAAATAGGGCAGAGCCTGGAAGAATGAGGAAGAGGTGGAGCCTGAGTGTCACCGGCCAACAAGGTCATGAGAAGGCATATAGCAAATATATTTAAATCACTGACACAAGCAAAAGAGAATGGGATTAACAGATAATAGCTTTAACATTCTTTACTATAATTTTAAAATTAGTAGGCAAACAGGGTTGATGTCAGGGAGATATTTTTAGGCAAGGGACCCTTTCAGCAACCTTCACATGATGTCAGCAACTAACTATTTTGCCTCCTCATGTGGTTGGCCCTGGTGATAATTATTTATTCCTGAGCTTTAACTTCAGTGGAAGTGACAAGGTCAAAAGTTAAAGATCAGAGATATTCTTTAGCTCTTAATCTGTTTCCCAGCCAATTAATTAGTTACTTTAATTATATATTGTTAAATTGTTCCCCTGCTATGATGATATTTAGTTCTAAGGAAAGAAAATGCAAAAAGTAAAATACCAAAACAATCCCTTTGCTCGAGATTTTAATATAAGCAGTTGGCTGATGATAATTTCCACATCTGGGTCCATAATCTTGGGCTTCTAGGCAATGATTCCAGCATTTTCATTATATCCTAGTTAATTCTCATATATGGTGCTTCTGTTATTAGTATCAGTATTTTAAATTAATATTTTGTATTGGCCAAGAAAGTGCTAATTAGCCAGATTATCTAGGGGTAGCTGTGAGTCAGCCTGTCTGCTTGGCTCTCCTTTATCAACATGCCCCAGTCTCACTAGGACAGCATCCCAGCATATACCTTGAAGACCTTGGTGCCATGGAAACCCTGACAAAATTAAATGAAGTTAATTTAATGCACTGTGCCTAGCAAACCAGCATAAGTATAACCTAGACATCCACAGCACAGTTATGGGATATGTCTGTGGAGGTTATAGAGGCAGGAAGGAAGGAATCCAGGAGTTAGGGTATCTGGGTAGGTCTCCTTTTACTTGGCATTGGTGGCTTTAGCCTGTAGACCGCAAAGTTCAGAGTGTACAGAATCCCTTTTGCTGCATAGGCTACTTCCTAGGATGTCCTTAGCTGAACTATAAACATTAAAGCGAGGCCCAGAGGAAAACAAGAAAATAAATACTGCTCACTTATCCCTGACAATTTATTTGTGCATGCAACACTATGCAGTTATTTTAAAAACTAGAAATAACCTACATTTTAAAGCTTTCAATACCTCAAGTATCATTAATCATTTTCTTTTTTTCCCTCTGGATGTACAAGCTTCAGGCCTATAATAATTTTTGGTTTGCATGCAAAAGCCTGTGTAAGTTTTTCAATTTGTAAAATATTTGCACTTCTATTCTCTGGGTGAATTTTGGAGTCCAGAGATTTGGGAAGGAGAGAACTGCATTTAGGGAATATTGTTAGAGAAAAACAGATCTTATGCTCTACAGACTAAGTGTAAACAGTGCATGCAATGAATATAACTGTGCCCCGTTAACCAGAAGCGTGACACAGGGGTTGGAATTTAAGGTACATAAAATGGTGTGCACGCAAGAATGACTTGCAGTTAACACAGTCAATGTATATCCATGAAAAATCACAGCATTTGGAGTTTAAAAAATAGAAATCCTGGCTTCTAGCCCTTCCACCTATCTCCTCACCATCTCCTCTGCCCTCCCCAAGCCCCCATTACTACTGTGTAACTTTAGAGTTCTCACATAGCCCCATTCTGTTGGTTGTAAAAGAAAGAATGTAAGCTGCCTGAAAGCAGGTAATTTTTTCCTGCTCCAACATTTTAGATTTAAAACAAGAGTTTCCATATGGCTGGGTCTTTTTCTCAGAGCCAACCGCTTTCCCCACCATAGGTAACTAACTTGCTTAACCATCTTCTTGCTCAGAGCAAAAAGGTGATGCACAGCCCAGCCTCTATCTCCATGTTCACCACTCCAAACGCCCCCTTGGTTCACCTGTTCCCCTTTAAAAAGCTTACCTTGATTGCACGGGCTGAGTCAGCATCTGCTGCACCTGTGTCCCTTGACTGTGTGGCTGGGATCGCAGGAAGTGGCTAGGGTGCATCTGCTGCAGCAGAGGACAGAGTTCTGTTGAGGAAGCAGGGGAAGCAGAGAAAACTTCAGCAGAAATAGTTCAAGTGTTTCGAAGTTAAAAATAAAACTATATCACAAGGGGGCAATGTGACCAGGCTCAGCTTACGATTTTTTTTTCTTTCCCCCTTATTTATCAACACTTGGTCTCCATTGGGGCAGCGTTTAGCAGGAGGAAGCCGGAAGGGAAGTGAGCTTTTATATCAATAGGCTTTCTCTCCCTTGAGGAAGGGGGAAAAATCCATTTAAAAAGGATCATTTTCAAGGCCAGAGTGGCCTCTCAGACTCGTGTGCGTGCAGTCAGCAGATCCAGCTGTGCTCACTGTGGCTGGTGGAGCATTCAGGCCGCTCTAATTATAACCATGCTTTTCACCTAAACCCATCACTGGCTGAAGCAGCAACTTGTGCAAGCGACATGCGGTCCTGTTTCTGTTTCTCCTATTTCTTGTCATGACAAGTAAGTGGCTGTCCTCTCCTGGCTCTCTTCTTTCCCCTCGTGTCTGGGAAAGAGGAAAGGTTTGTAAATCAGAAATCAGGCACAACATAAGTCCGGTGTAAGAGAATAAGAGCTAGTGGGAGCCTTAGCTTTCACTTAGTCCAACTTCCTTTTTTTTTTTTCTTTCAATAGATGAAGAGCCAGAGTTTTAGAGAAATAAATTGTCCATCCAAAGTCACACAGCTAGCTAAGGGAGGAGCGAGAGGAAAGACTCAGTTATTTATCTTTTCTTTCTTTCTTTCTTTCTTTCCTTCTTAAGATTTATTTATTTCAGAGACAGGGAGAGAGAGAAAAAGAGACAGGGAGAGAGAGTGGAGGGCAGGCAGAGGGAGAGACAGACTTCCAAGCAGATTCCCTGCTGAGCACAGAGCCAATACCGGTACCAGGTCTCAGAACCCTGACATTGCAACCTGCGTGGAAACCAACAGTCTCAGGCTTAACCGACTGCACCACCCAAGCACCTGACTCGGTTCTTGTAGCTCTGAGCCTGGTGCTCTTCTTTACCTCCTCTTCAAAGAAACTCTTTCAGCTCTCTTTTGAGGAAAGAAAATACATAATCTTGGCTTTGCTAATCTATGTATGTGACCAAGTTACTTAACTACTCTCTACCTCAGTTTTCTCAGTTGTGAAAAGGGAATGATAATACTCTCTGTGACTATGTGTTGATAAGCTAACACATTAATGCTTTAATACATGGAAAGCACAGGAATGGTGCCCAGCACATACCAAGTGTTCACCAATGTTGTAATTTGAATATATGCACCTGTGTCCTGAAAACAGGTACTGAATTCTAGAGAAGTTAACAAACACTGAATTCCCTTTTCCCCAGATTCTTCCATGCATATATGTCTATGTAGGTAAGCTTATTTGAGGTGAGCAACTAGCAATGGAAAATTATAAAAATTTTACATGTTGATCTTGTGTCCTGAAACTTTGCTGAGCTTCTTTATTAGTTCTAATAGTTTTTTTTAATGGATTCCTTAGGATTTTCTATATATAAAATCATGCCATCTGTGAACAGAGATATTTCTTGTGTGATTTACTTGGAGCATAAAGTTGGAAAAAGCACCTGGAAAAATGTGTTAATATGTTAAAAGGGGATTTTTTGGTTTTGTTTTGTTTTGCAGTGACCTTATGGGCATTTGTTACAGTATTCATTGTTCTTTTCTCTATTTTTTAAAAAAATTTTATTTATTTATTTGACAGAGAGATCACAAGTAGACAGGCAGGCAGAGAGGGGGAAGCAGGCCCCCCACTGAGCAGAAAGCCTGATGTGGGGCTCCATCCCAGGACCCTGAGATCATGACCTGAGCCAAAGGCAGAAGCTTAACCCACTGAGCCACCCAGGTGCCCCTCTTTTCTGTATTTTAAAGAATAGGATTTTATTAAGATAATCAGCTACATTAACAGAAAATTTTCATGATCAAAACATGACAGAAAATTTTAAAAATTAGTCATTTCTTTTCTTTCTTTTTTTGAAAGGATTTGGTAGTCTTATTTTTATTAGTAGTAAATGGTGCTGTTGATATTTTAAAATTATTTTTATTATGTTATTTTAGTCACCGTACAGTACGTCATTAGTTTTTGGTGTAGTGTTCCAAGATTCACCGTTTACGTGTAACACCCAGTGTTCCATGCAATCTGTGCCCTCCTTAATACCCGTCATTGGGCCAACCCATCACCCCACATGCCTCCCCTCTAAAACCCTTAATTTGTTTCTCAGAGTCTACAGTTTCTCATGGTTGTTCTCCTCCTCCGATTTCTCCCCTCCTTCATTTTTCACTTCCTTCTCTTAATGTCCTCCATGCTCTTCCTTATATTCTGCAAGTAAGTGAGACCATATGATAACTGACTTTCTCTGCTTGACTTATTTCACTTAGCATAATCTCCTCCAGTCCCATCCATGTTGATGCAAAAACTGGGATTCTTCCTTTCTTATGGCTGAGTAATAGTCCACTGTACCTATGGACCACATCTTCTTTATCCATTTGTCTGTTGAAGGGCATCTGGGCTCTTTCCAGAGTTTGGCTATTATGGACAATGCTACTATGAAGACTGGGGTGCATATGGCCCTTCTTTTCACTACATCTGTATCTTTGGGGTAAATACCCAGTAGTACAATTGCTGGATCATAGGTTAGCTCTATTTTGATTTTTCGAGGAACCTCCACACTATTTTCCAAAGTGGCTGCGCCAACTTGCATTCCAACAGTCATTTCTGATAAAACTTTGGTCAAGGTATGAATAGAAGGTATTTCGTTGACCGAAAGAGCTCTGCTTCAAAAAGGATAAATACTTATGAAAAGACAGTAAGAGCATAGCTATTAAAATAAATAAAGGCAAAAATGTCCTCTAACATAGGTACTGTGCAACATTGTACTGTTGTACTTAGCAAATGGAACAAAATATGAATAAAAAATAAGTAGTATAACAAAAAACAAAAGTGTCATTTGTAAAAAAGAAAAAGTACATTTTGAAAAATCCACTGGAAAAAAAACATTGTTTAAGCCATTTCAGTATGCTGGAAGAATATAAGATTAAGATGCAACCATTAAATGTGTTTTAAAGTAAATAAGAAATGAAATGTCAACATTGCATTTTAAAAGATCCTATATATAAGATCCTGAAAATATACAGAATGCGAAACAGATGAACATAGGGGGAAGAAGAGAGAGAGAGGCAAACCAGAAAACAAACTCTTAACTATAGAGAAAAATACTGAGGTTTTGCTGGAGGGGGGGTGGGCGGAGGGATGAGTTAAATGGTTGATGGGAATTAAGAAGGGCACTTGTTGCCATGGATGATGGGTGTTATATATAAGTGATGAGTCAGTAAATTCTACTTCCGAAACTAATGTTACACTGTATGTTAACTAAAATTTAATTAAAAAATTGAAATTAAAAAAGGAAAGCATATTATATTCTTGAGATAAATTACTAAATACTAGAAAAATGTTAATCTCCCCTTCCAAATAACTGTACAACTTCAGTTTAATCCTAATCAACATCCTTTTTTGTTCTTTCAACCATTTCTTTTTATTTACAGTTTGTGTTCAAAGCAAGTCAATTCCAAAACATGAGAAATTACAATGAACCCAAGCATAAATACACAAACACAATATACAATCCAAAATAGGTGTATAGCATTCAGGAATAAAATCCAATAGAATGTTCATTCACACACACAGTAGCTAGAGATTTGCTGAATATGGTTGTTCCAGTATAGGTTCCTAAAGATGGGAAAAAATGACTTTGGTTATCAAGATTACTGTGGCTATATTAAATATTGGAACATCTAAGCGTCAGTGTATGGCCATGTTTAACAAAAGACTGAGAATGTCTAGTTTTAAAAAGCTTTCTATGTATCTAGGCAGTTGTGAAAGTATTTACTTTTCCGACTCAAGCCCACTTTAGGCTTAGGACTGGGTTCTAACTATCTAAAAATACTAACAGAAAGTGTCCAAATATGACAATTCTGAATCAGGTTTTTGTTTGTTTGTTTGTTTTTAAAGTATTTGCAGAAAGAATATAAAAGATTTTTTGAATTTAAGGTAAGCTTCTAGTCTTAACTTCCCAAATATTTTATTTACAATTTTGACTCCTATACGTATTTTGCCTTTTTAATTTCAAGATTTGTCAACTTTACATTCAAAACAGACAATTTTTCATTTTTATTCTTTAAAAATATTTTATTTATTTGAGCAAGAGAGAGAGAGAGGGGTAGTAAGAGAGCACAAGTGGGGAGGAGAGGGAGAAATGGGCTCTAGCTGAGCAGGAAGCCTAATGTGGGGCTAGATCTTGGGACCATGGGTTCATGACCTGAGCTGAAGGCAGACCCTTAACCAACTGAACCACATAGGTGCCCCAAAACAGATAGTTTTTTAAACTGTGAAAAGTATTTAACATTTGTGGAAATAAAGAGCATTTTGAAATTAGCTGAGGTCAATGTGGTTCTACTCTCAGTTTAGCTAAATGAATCTCGCACTCTAGTTGAGTAAGAATATGTGATAAGTATATAAGCAAAATCTACTCATAATGCTTCAGTCTGGTATAGATTCCAATCCATCATTGCCCTGGCACATATCAATTACTATATAAAAAACCAAGGGACACCTGGGTGGCTCAGTTGGTTAAGCCACTGCCTTCAGCTCAGGTCATTATCCCAGGGTCCTGGGATCGAGTCCCACATCGGGCTCCTTGCTCAGTGGGGAGCCTGCTTCTCTCTGCCTTTGCCTGCCGCTCTGCCTGCTTGTGTTCTCCCTCTCTTTCTCTCACACAAATAAATAAATAAAATCTTTTTAAAAATAAAATAAAAAAATAAAAATAAAAAAATCAAGTGCTATGTTAAATCCAAAGCCTCCGAAGAAAGACTTCAGTCCTAAGAAACAGTGATAGCTTAACAATGTAAAATTTTATCTAGAGTACATAGGTTATTAAGCTAGGACTGCTGAAACAACACACTGAGGATTTACAGTAACACCTGGAAGTTCCTTCTAATATATGTATAAATAGAATCATGGAAGCTTTTTGTGTTATCTGTTTTATGGTTTTAAAGATTTAATGAACCAAATGAAAACTGAATCTGTTTATATCCCATCCTTTACATCTAGGTAAGGTGAACTCTATTCTCATTTTCAAGGTAGAATTTTACATGTCAAAGGTTTTTTCTTTTGGAAGATTTTTATTTATTTGAGAGAGAAGGAGGGAGAACACAGAGGGAGAGTGAGAAGGCAAAGCAGACTCCCCGCTGAGCAGAGAGCCCGATGTGGGACTCCATCCCAGGATCCTGGGATCATGACCTGAGCTGAAGGCAAATGCTTCACTGATTGAACCACCCAGGGGCCCAATGTGTCCATACTTTTTTAAGCCACAATTAAAGAAATCATGTCTTAACTAATCTTGGATGTTGTCTCTTAATTGTGTACATGAAACTATGGTAGATTTAATAGACACTCATCATCTAGACAGTAGACCCTTCACATGTTCTCCAAACCAATCGAATTTGGGTTCCTCAACATTTTCTGTGTCAATAAAATAAGGAGTAGAATTAGCAGATTCAGTGAAGACTTGTGTTTTCCTTATCACACTGGATATCTAGATGCCGTTTGGATTGGGATTAGAAGATGGGGAAGTATAGATGTTTCTTGTCCTGAGTCTCTTAAAAGTAGAGATATAGAAGGGTGAATGAGATCACAAAGAGACTAGCTGTTGACTGAAGAGTACCACCAGTTGCTATGGTAGTGGTATTAGCTGGATTTGGGGCAGTCCAGATATTCTGGGAGGAGTTACTTGAAAGTGTTACAACAGTTGTTTGATTTGAATAAATCTGGGTGGGCAGGAGCAGTGCCAGAAGCAGCAGCCCCAGTCCTAGCCTGGCCAACATGGCTGCCCAGGTCTGTTCCATTGGCACCAGTGTGTGGCATACCTCACTGGATGCCAGCGTGAGTGGAGAACTGCTGGCTTGGGGCATACGCAGGAAAGGTCCCTAATCAACATATTTTTTTTCTTTTTTAATATTTATTTATTTTAGGGGGCAGGGGGAGGGGCAGAGGAAAGGGAGAGAAAATTTCAAGCAGACTCCCTGCTGAGTGTGGAGCTCCTCATGGGCTGGATCCCACAATCCTGAGATCACAGACCTGAGCCAAAATGGAGAGTCGGTTCCTTAACCAACTGAGCCACCCAGGCACCCCCTAATCAACATCTTAATAGAAATTTTTATGGAGGGGCGCCTGGGTGGCTCAGTGGGTTAAAGCCTCTGCCTTCGACTTAGGTCATGATCCCAGGGTTCTGGGATCGAGTCCTGCATTGGGCTCTCTGCTTAGCAGGGAGCCTGCTTCCTCCTCTCTCTCTCTCTGCCTGCCTCTCTGTGTACTTGTGATTTCTCTCTCTGTCAAATAAATAAATAAAATCTTTAAAAAGAAAAAAAGAAAAAAATTTTTATGGAACTTGATAAGATGGTTTCAAAATTGAGAACAGAAATATCTAAAGAGGGATGTCTGGGTGGCTCAGTGTGTTGGTCCTCTGCCTTTGACTTGGACCCTGATCTCAGGGTCCTGGGATCGAGCCCTGTATTGGGCTGTCTGCTCTGTGGGGAGCCTGCTTCCCTCTCTCTCAATGCCTGCCTCTCTGCCTAGTTGTGATCTCTGTCAAATAAGTAAATAAAATCTTAAAAAAAAATTATCTAAAGGTATCTGAGAAATTTCTTTTAATTTTTATTTTTAAAAGGAAGCAGAATGGGCTAGATGGTCATTTAACATACTCTAAATATGTAATATATGGAATAAAGCAGTATTGATGCCAAAAAAATCCAATTTAGCATGACAACAGAATAGAGTATAGAGAAAAAACACTAACATAGATGGAAAGATGGCATTTCCAGGCAATAGGAATAGAACAATTGACCACAAGAAATTAAATTACATTCTAACTCATGAAACTTGAAAGCAATTACAGACAGATTCAAGTTTATTTCTTAAGGTTTATACTGAAATAATAAAAGAACAAAAACCTTAAATGGTTAAAATAAATTGCACCAGACTAGAGAGAGTTGTAATATATATGGAAGGATTCATATACCTATTAAAAAAAAAATGCCTCCTGGGTGGCTCAGCAGGTTAAGCGACCGACTCTTGATTTCAGCTGAGGTCATGATCTCAGGGTTCTGAGATCAAGTCCTGAGTTGGGCTACATGTTGGATGTGGAGCCTGCTTAAGATTCTCTCTCTTCCTCTTTGCCTTTCTCCAGCTATCTTCCCTTTCTAAAAAAAAAAAAGTTGTTCAAAAATAATGAGAAAAAAAACACAAATTCCTTTATAAATTTGGGTCAAATTTATGAAAAAATAATGTCTAGAAAGAAAAGTAAAAATGTTTAAAATGGTGACAAATGCTCAACTTTACTGAGTGACTCATAATGTGTAAATTAACACAATAATGAATTAATTTTTCTCCAAAAAGACTGGCAAAACTTTTAACTATGTGTCATGCTTTATTGATAAGTGAGGGAATGCATGCCATTATTTATTATTAGTGGAAGTGTAAAGTGGTACAACATTTGAAAAGAAATTTAGTAATAGCTTTCATTTTAATATATTTTATACTATTAAGCCCAGAAATTTACCACCAAGAATTAAAAATCTTCATCAATAGAAGACTGGTGAAATATTCTTCTGTATATCCATAACTTTGAATAGTACCCAATCATTTACATTTTTTAAATTGTGGTGAAATATACATAATATAAAATTTCCTATCATAATAATTTTTTAGTGTACAGAGTGTTAAATACATTCATACTGTGGTGAAACCAATCTCCAGACTATTTTCATCTTATAAAACTGAAACTTGGAACCATTAGATAACAACTCCCCATTTGTCCCTCCCCCAGTTCTTGACAGCCATTATTCTATATTCTGTTTGTATGAATCTGACTACTCTATATACTTCATATAAGTGAAATCATATAGCATTTGTATTTTTGTGACTGGTATATTTCATGTAGCATAATGTCTTCACATTTCATCCATGTTATAGCATGTATCAGAATTTCCTTCTTTCTAAGACTAAATAATATTTCATTATATGTATATACCACATTTTAAAAAATCCACTTATCTACTGATGGAAACTTGGGTTGCTTCTACTTTTTGGCTATTGTGGATAATTCTGCTATGAACATGGGTGTGCAAATAGCTCTTTGTAACCCCATTTTCAATTCTTTTGGGTAGAATTTCTGGATCATATGGTAATTCTATTTTTAATTTTTGAGATATAATCATACTGTTTCCTATAGTGGCTGTGCCATTTTACATTCCCACCTACAGTATACAAAGTTTCCAATTTCTCCACATCCTTGTCAGCATTTGTTATTTTCTCTTTGTTTTTTGATAGTTGCCATCCTAATTGGTATGAGGTGGTATCTTGTGGTTTTGATTTGCATTTGCCTAATGATTAGCTATGTTGAGAATACTTTTCATTTGCTTGTTGGCCATTAATATATCTTTTTGGAGAAATGTTCCTTTATTATCAGATTTTGCTGTTGTTGCTATTGTTGTTGTTGAGTTGTAGGAGTTCTTTACATATTCTGGATATTAACCTCTTACTAGAGATATGATTTGCAAATATTTTCACCAATTCCATAGATTGCCCTTTTACTTTGATTCTGTCATTTGGTTCACAGTTTTTCATTTAGTTTTCATTATAGTTTTACTTCTTACATATAGATCTTTGATCCATTTTGAGTTAATTTTTATATATGGTAAGGTAAGGGTCCCACATTCATTCTTTTGCAAATGGGTATCCACTTTTCCCAGCATCATTTATCGAAGAGACTGTGCTTTCCCCAGTCAGTAGTCTTGGCATTCTTGTCAAAAATCAGCTGACCATATACGTGTGAGACCAAATTTCTAGGCTTTCTATTCTTTTTTATTGGGGTATATCTGTCTTTATGTCAGTACCACACTGTTTTGATCATTGTATTTTGTTTTGAAGCTGTACGATTTCACTCTTATGTGGAATTTAAGAAATTTAAGATGAACATAGGGGAAGGGAAGGAAAAATAAAGTAAGACAAAAACATAGGGAGGCAAATCATAGGAGACTCAACTATAGCGAATGAACTGAAGTTTGGTGGAGGGGAGGTGGAGGGGGAATGGACTAAATGGGTGATATGCATTAAGGATAGCACTTGTTGTTATGAACCCTGGGTGTTATAAGTAAGTGATGAATCACAAAATTCTACTCCTGAAACCCATACTACACTATATGTTAACTAACTTGAATTTAAATAAAAACTTGGGATAAAAAAGAGAAAGAAAGAAATCAGGGATTCTGAGACTTTGTCCTTCAACTTGGTTCTTTTTCAAAATTGTATTGGCTATTTATGGTCTCTTGAGAGTCCAGATGAGTTTTAGGATGGATTTTTGTATTTCTGCAAAACATACCTTGGACTTTTGATAGGGATTGCATTAAATTTGTAGGTTTGTTTGGGTAGTATCGATATCTTAACAATATGAAGCCTTTTAACCCATGCTCACAGGATTTCTTTCCATGTTTTTATGTACTCTAATCTCTTTCAGCAACATTTTGTACTTTTTAGTTTACAAGTCTTTTGCTTCCTTGGTTAAGTTTATTCCTTAGTATTTTATCCTTTTTGATGCTATTGTAAGTGGAATTATTTTCCTTAATTTTCTTTTCATATTGTTCATTGTATATAGAAACTCAAATAATTTTTGTACAGTCATATTTTTTAAAAGGTAGATATTATGAATACAAAAAAATCTTTAGGATACATTACTGAATAAAAACAAATACAGGGGAGAGGAGTCAAGATGGCGGAGAAGTAGCAGGCTGAGACTACTTCAGCTAGCAGGAGATCAGCTAGATAGCTTATCTAAAGATTGCAAAAACCTGCAAATCCATCAGCAGATCGAAGAGAAGAAGTACAGCAATTCTAGAAACAGAAAAACAACCATTTTCTGAAAGGTAGGACTGGTGGAGAAGTGAATCCAAAGCGACGGGAAGATAGATCCCGGGGGACGGCTCCCAGCAAGCGGCGGAACAACGGAACACAAAATCAGGACTTTTAAAAGTCTGTTCCACTGAGGGACATCGCTCCAGAGGCTAAACTGCGGCAAAGCCCACACGGGGTCAGCATGGCCTCAGGTCCCGCAGGGTCACAGAAGGATTGGGGGTGTCTGAGTGTCGCAGAGCTTATAGGTATTAGAACGAGGAAGCTGGCTACAGAGACAGAGGCGACAGTAGGCTCACAGCTCGGGGTTACCTTGAACCGGTCGCAGGCTCGGTGAGCTCGGAGCGCGGAGGTCGGGCAGACGGGAGTTACTGGGCGCTGTTCTCTGAGGGCGCACTAAGGAGTGGGGCCCTGGGCTCTCGGCTCCTCTGGGCCGGAGACCAGGAGGCCGCCATTTATATTCCTGTCCTCCAGAACTCTACGGAAAGTGCTCAGGGAAAAAAAGCTCCTGAAAGCAAACCCGAGCGGATTACTCAGCCAGGCCCCTGGTAAGGGCAGTGCAATTCCGCCTGGGGCAAAGACACTTGAGAATCACTATAACAGGCCCCTCCACCAGAAGATCAACAAGAAATCCAGCCAAGACCAAGTTCACCTACCAAGGAGTTCAGTTTCAATACCAAGGAGAGCAGCAGAATTCCAGAGGAGGAGAAAGCAAAGCACGGAACTCATGGCTTACTCCCTGTGATTTTTTAGTCTTGCAGTTAATTTAATTTATTTTCCTTTTTCATTTTTTTCTCTTCTTCTGCTAAAATTTTTTTTAACTTTTACCCTTTTCTTTTTTTAACTAGTTTATCTAATATATATATTTTTTCTTTTTTATACTTTTCTTTATTTGTTTTCTTTTTAAAATTCTTTTCTTTTCTTTTCTTTTTTTCCTTTTTCTTTCTTTCTTTCTGAACCTCTTTTTATCCCCTTTCTCCCCCCTCATGATTTGGGATCTCTTCTGATTTGGTTAAAGCATATTTTCCTGGGGTTGTTGCCACCCTTTTAGTATTTTACTGCTCCTTCATATACTACTATCTGGACAAAATGACAAGGCAGAAAAATTCACCGCAAAAAAAAGAACAAGAGGCAGTACCGAAGGCTAGGGACCTAATCAATACAGACATTGGTAATATGTCAGATCTAGAGTTCAGAATGACAATTCTCAAGGTTCTAGCCAGGCTCGAAAAAGGCATGGAAGATATTAGAGAAACCCTCTCAGGAGATATAAAAGCACTTTCTGGAGAAATAAAAGAATTAAAATCTAACCAAGTTGAAATCAAAAAAGCTATTAATGAGGTGCAATCAAAAATGGAGGCTCTCACTGCTAGGATAAATGAAGCAGAAGAAAGAATTAGCGATATAGAAGACCAAATGACAGAGAATAAAGAAGCTGAGCAAAAGAGGGACAAACAGCTACTGAACCACAAGGGGAGAATTAGAGAGTTAAGTGACACCATAAGACGAAACAACATTAGAATAATTGGGATTCCAGAAGAAGAAGAAAGAGAGAGGGGAGCAGAAGGTATACTGGAGAGAATTATTAGGGAGAATTTCCCCGACATGGCAAAGGGAACAAGCATCGAAACTCAGGAGGTTCAGAGAACGCCCCTCAAAATCAATAAGAATAGGCCCACACCCCGTCACCTAATAGTAAAATTTACAAGCCTCAGTGAAAAAGAGAAAATCCTGAAAGCAGCCCGGGAAAAGAAGTCTGTAACATACAATGGTAAAAATATTAGATTGGCAGCAGACTTATCCACAGAGACCTGGCAGGCCAGAAAGAGCTGGCATAATATATTCAGAGCACTAAATGAGAAAAACATGCAGCCAAGAATACTATATCCAGCTAGGCTATCATTGAAAATAGAAGGAGAGATTAAAAGCTTCCAGGACAAACAAAAACTGAAAGAATTTGCAAACAACAAACCAGCTCTACAGGAAATATTGAAAGGGATCCTCTAAGCAAAGAGAGTGCCTACAAGTGGTGGATCAGAAAAGAACAGAGACAATATACAGTAACAGTCACATTGCAGGCAATACAATGGCACTAAATTCATATCTCTCAATAGTTACCCTGAATGTTAATGGGCTAAATGCCCCAATCAAAAGACACAGGATATCAGAATGGATAAAAAAACAAAACCCATCTATATGTTGCCTACAAGAAACTCATTTTAAGCCCGAAGACACCTCCAGATTTAAAGTGAGGGGGTGGAAAAGAATTTACCATGCTAATGGACATCAGAAGAAAGCAGGAGTGACAATCCTGATATCAGATCAATTAGATTTTAAGCCAAAGACTATAATAAGAGCTGAGGAAGGACACTATATCATACTCAAAGGGTCTGTCCAACAAGAAGCTCTAACAATTTTAAATATCTATGCCCCCAACATAGGAGCAGCCAACTACATAAACCAATTAATAACAAAATCAAAGAAACACATCAACAATAATACAATAATAGTAGGGGACTTTAATACTCCCCTCACTGAAATGGACAGATCATCCAAGCAAAAGATCAACAAGGAAATAAAGGCCTTAAACGACACACTGGACCAGGTGGACATCACAGATATATTCAGAACATTTCATCCCAAAGCAACAGAATACACATTCTTCTCTAGTACACATGGAACATTCTCCAGAATAGATCACATCCTCAGTCCTAAATCAGGACTCAACCGGTATCAAAAGATTGGGATCATTCCCTGCATATTTTCAGACCACAATGCTCTGAAGCTAGAACTCAACCACAAGAGGAAGTTTGGAAAGAACCCAAATACATGGAGACTAAACAGCATCCTTCTAAAGAATGAATGGGTCAACTGGGAAATTAAAGAAGAATTGAAAAAAATCATGGAAACAAATGATAATGAAAACACAATGGTTCAAAATCTATGGGACACAACAAAGGCAGTCCTGAGAGGAAAATATACAGCGGTACAGGCCTTTCTCAAGAAACAAGAAAGGTCTCAGGTACACAACCTAACCCTACACCTAAAGGAGCTGGAGAAAGAACAAGAAAGAAACCCTAAGCCCAGCAGGAGAAGAGAAATCGTAAAGATCAGAGCAGAAATCAATGAAATAGAAACCAAAGAAACAATAGAACAAATTAATGAAACTAGGAGCTGGTTCTTTGAAAGAATTAATAAAATTGATAAACCCCTGGCCAGACTTATCAAAAAGAAAAGAGAAAGTATCCAAATATATAAAATCATGAATGAAAGAGGAGAGATCACAACTAACACCAAAGAAATACAAACTATTATAAGAACATACTATGAGCAAAACTACACCAACAAATTTGAAAATCTGGAAGAAATGGATGCATTCCTAGAAACATATAAACTACCACAACTGAACCAGGAATAAATAGAAAGCCTGAACAGACCCATAACCAGTAAGGAGATTGAAACAGTCATTAAAAATCTCCAAACAAACAAAAGCCCAGGACCAGACGGCTTCCCGGGGGAATTCTACCAAACATTTAAAGAAGAACTAATTCCTATTCTCCTGAAACTGTTCCAAAAAATAGAAATGGAAGGAAAACTTCCAAACTCATTTTATGAGGCCAGCATCACCTTGATCCCCAAACCAGACAAGGATCCCATCAAAAAAGAGAGCTATAGACCAATATCCTTGATGAACACAGCTGCAAAAATTCTCACCAAAATACTAGCCAATAGGATTCAACAGTACATTGAAAGGATTATTCACCAGGACCAAGTGGGATTTATTCCAGGGCTGCAAGGTTGGTTCAACATCCACAAATCAATCAATGTGATACAACACATCAATAAAAGAAAGAACAAGAACCATATGATACTCTCAATAGATGCTGAAAAAGCATTTGACAAAGTACAGCATCCCTTCCTGATCAAAACCCTTCAAAGTGTAGGGATAGAGGGCACATACCTCATTATTATCAAAGCCATCTATGAAAAACTCACTGCAAATATCATTCTCAATGGAGAAAAACTGAAAGCTTTTCTGCTAAGGTCAGGAACATGGCAGGGATGTCCATTATCACCACTGCTATTCAACATAGTACAGAAGTCCTAGCCTCAGCAATCAGGCAACAAAAGGAAATTAAAGGCATCCAAATCGGCAAAGAAGAAGTCAAATTATCACTCTTCGCAGATGATATGATACTCTATGTGGAAAACCCAAATGACTCCACTCCAAAACTGCTAGAACTTATACAGGAATTCAGTATAGTGTCAGGATATAAAATAAATGCACAGAAATCAGTTGCATTTCTCTACACCAACAACAAGACAGAAGAAAGAGAAATTAAGGAGTCAATCCCATTTACAATTGCACCCCAAACCATAAGATACCTAGGAATAAACCTAACCAAAGAGGCTAAGAATCTATACTCAGAAAACTATAAAGTACTCATGAAAGAAATTGAGGAAGACACAAAGAAATGGAAAAATGTTCCATGCTCCTGGATTGGAAGAATAAATATTGTGAAAATGTCTATGCTACCTAAAGCAATCTACACATTTAATGCAATTCCTATCAAAGTACCATCCATCTTTTTCAAAGAAATGGAACAAACAATTTTAAAATTTATATGGAACCAGAGAAGACCTCAAATAGCCAAAGGGATATTGAAAAAGAAAGCCAAAGTTGGTGGCATCACAATTCCGGACTTCAAGCTCTATTACAAAGCTATCATCATCAAGAAAGCATGGTACTGGCACAAACACAGACACATAGATCAATGGAACAGAATGGAGAGCCCAGAAATAGACCCTCAACTCTATGGTCAACTAATCTTTGACAAAGCAGGAAAGAATGTCCAATGGAAAAAAGACAGCCTCTTCAATAAATGGTGTTGGGAAAATTGGACAGCCACATGAAGAAAAATGAAATTGGACCATTTCCTTACACCACACACAAAAATAGACTCAAAGTGGATGAAGGACCTCAATGTGAGAAAGGAATCCATCAAAATCCTTGAGGAGAACACAGGCAGCTACTTCTTCTACCTCAGCCACAGCAACATCTTCCTAGGAACATCGCCAAAGGCAAGGGAAGCAAGGGCAAAAATGAACTATTGGGATTTTATCAAGATCAAAAGCTTTTACACAGAAAAGGAAACAGTTAACAAAACCAAAAGACAACTGACAGAATGGGAGAAGATATTTGCAAACAACATATCAGATAAAGGACTAGTGTCCAAAATCTATAAAGAACTTAGCAAACTCAACACCCAAAGAACAAATAATCCAATCAAGAAATGGGCAGAGGACATGAACAGATATTTCTGCAAAGAAGACATCCAGATGGCCAACAGACACATGAAAAAGTGCTCCATATCACTCGGCATCAGGGAAATACAAATCAAAACCACAATGAGATATCACCTCACACCAGTCAGAATGGCTAAAATCAACAAGTCAGGAAATGACAGATGCTGGCGAGGATGCGGAGAAAGGGGAACCCTCCTACACTGGTTGGTGGGAATGCAAGCTGGTGCAACCACTCTGGAAAACAGCATGGAGGTTCCTCAAAATGTTGAAAATAGAACTGCCCTATGACCCAGCAATTGCACTACTGGGTATTTCCCCTAAAGATACAAACGTAGTGACCCGAAGGGGCACGTGCACCCGAATGTTTATAGCAGCAATGTCCACAATAGCCAAACTATGGAAAGAACCTAGATGTCCATCAACAGATGAATGGATAAAGAAGAAGTGGTATATATACACAATGGAATACTATGCAGCCATCAAAAGAAATGAAATCTTGCCATTTGCAACATCGTGGATGGAACTAGAGCGTATCATGCTTAGCGAAATAAGTCAAGCGGAGAAAGACAACTATCATATGATCTCCCTGATATGAGGGAGTGGTGATGCAACATGGGGGCTTAAGTGGGTAGGAGAAGAATCCATGAAACAAGATGGGATAGGGAGGGAGACAAACCATAAGTGACTCTTAATCTCACGAAACAAACTGTGGGTTGCTGGGGGGAGGGGGGTTGGGAGAAGGGAGGTAGGGTTATGGACATTGGGGAGGGTATGTGCTTTTGGGTAAATTGGAAGGGGAGATGAACCATGAGAGACTATGGACTCTGAAAAACAATCTGAGGGGTTTGAAGTGGCGGGAGGGTGGGAGGTTGGGGTACCAGGTGGTGGGTATTATAGAGGGCACAGCTTGCATGGAGCACTGGATGTGGTGAAAAAATAATGAATACTGTTTTTCTGAAAATAAATAAATTGGGGGAAAAAAAAAAGAAAAAAATTTAAAATTTAAAATTTAAAAAAAAAACAACAAATACAGATTTCAGAATTCAGTAAGATACAACTTAGGAAAAAGAAGTCTCTATATATTAATATACTACCACTCTATAAATGAGTTTCTTTCACATTTGCCCACAATGGTGGACCACAATATTCCTGTGTGATATTGTGATTTATAATAAATATATATTTTAGCCTTTGCCCATGGTTCCTGGCTCCCACATCCCCAAGCCCTTGGAATTTCCTAATTGATAAGAGTGATGGGAACATCTTTTGTTATAGTTATTTGGTCTCTTGTCCTCAGTTCTTGAAATTTCTGCAGTCATAAGGGTAAAATGGGTGTCTTGATATTTATAAATGCCCCTTTCAACCATAATTGAATTTATGTTAATAAGGTACCTGTTGGAAATCACCTAAAATGGAGGCAGGTGTGCTTGACATTGGAGCCAATCCTGCTTAGAGGGTTAGAAGTTTCAGCCTACCCTTGATCTGGGAAGATGGGAGAGGATTTGGAGGTTGAATTAATAACCTATGGGCAATGTTTTGATCAATCATGCCTATGTAATGAGGTGTCCATAAAAACCAAAAGTATAACATTTGGATAGCCTCCAGGTTGGTGAACCAGATGCAATAACCTGATGCTGAGCCAGGCCCATACAGATTCCAAGCAGACAGAAGCTCCTTTGTTTGGAACCTTGCCCTATATATCTTGTCATCTGGCTATTAATTTGTATCCTTTAATATCCTTTGTAATTAAGTGGTAATAATCTTGTGAGTCAACTGGTTTCCTGAGTTCTGGGAACCACTCTAGCAAATTAATTGAATTCCAAGAGGTAGTCATAGGAACCTCTGACTTGGAGTCAGTTGTTCAAAGGAGCGGTGACAACCTGGACTTTTGACTGGCATCTGAAGTAGGGGCAGTCTTGTGAGGTTGAGCCCTTAATTTGTGGAATCTGAGTGAGACTGTGTTTGGGTAGAGAATGAATTGTAAGACGCCCATCTGGTGGCTGGAGAATTTCTTGACATGGTTTTTCTCACCCATAAGAATTGATGTCAGAGTCATACTCTGTTTTAGAAAGGGGGCTTTCAGTCCTTTTCTGCATTGGTCCCTCTCCTAGAAAAACATCCCCACTTGTTCTGTATCTTGTGTTTTTGGATTATCTATCCTAATTTAGTCAAGTGTGAGCTAAAGGCACTTGACCTTGATTATGAAATTTATAACTTTCTCTTACACAATGGAGATGTTTTTGAATAGGTTTTTGAAAAGAAGAATAACAATGAGTGGCTGCATTTTACACACACACACACACACACACACATATATTTTAAAGATTTTATTTATTTATTTGAGAGAGAGAGCGCACATGAGTGGGGTTGAGGAGGAATAGAGGGAGAGGGAGAAGTAGACTCCCTGTTCAGTGGGGAGCCCAATGCAGGGCTAGATCCCAAGACCTCAAGATCATGACTTGAGCCTAAGGCAGATGCTTAATGGACTGAGCCACGCTGGTGGCTGTTTTAAAACAAATGTAAAATATAGCTATAGGCCCCGTGAAGTGAGAAACTGTGGAGGAGGGAGGGCAAAGGAGGATTATAGTTACTGGGACCACCTGTATCTGGTAGTATCAAGTTCATGCTGGAATCATTCATGTTGATGAAAGGGTCTGCTTGGGGATTTTGGAGGCCATTCTGTTTATCAGGAGTGCTGACATCTGAGAAGGAAAACCTATATGAGAAAAGGGATACTGATGAAGTAATTCATTCCCCAGGAAACAATGTTTTCAAGGGGCTTGGGTTTGTGCTGACAATCTCTTACAAATGAGGTTAACCCCAGGAGATTCTACCTCTACATTGTATATCACAGAAAAGTACTACAGATGTGTTTGTACTACAGATGTCTCTGAAGGGGCAATTATGAAAAAGGTTTGAACAACACAATAAACTGTACAGAAAAGTCCTTCAAACACTTTTGTGCTGTAGTTTAACAGTACTCTCTAGGGAAGAGTATGGGACTTGAGTTTGAAGAAGAACTTCAAATTTTTGCCGTATTCTTCACAGTATTGAATATTTTACATAAAAATTTATTTTAGGGATGCCTGGGTGGCTCAGTCAGTTAAGTGTCTGCCTTCGGCTCAGGCCTTGATCCCAGAGTCCTGAGATCATGTCCTATGTCAGTTTCCTTGCTCAACAGGGAGCCTGCTTCTCCCTCTGCCTGATTGTGCGCTTGAATGTTCTCTCTCTCTCTCTCCCCCTGAAAAATAAATAAATAAAATCTTAAAAAAAAAAAAAGAACAAGGTTAAAATGAGGACCTTCTCAGATCAAGGGAAATATGAGACTCTGGCCGGTAGTCCTGTTAAAGGAAGTTCTTCAGACTGAAGGGAAATGGTACAAAGGGAACATTGGAACTTCAGGAATGAAGGAGGGGCCACAGAAATGGTAAATATCTGGTTAAATATAATAATTTAATTTTCTCTTCTTAAGTTATTCGAAATACATACAAATACTGAAAGAAAAAAATTATCATATTTTCTAGTGTTTTTTTTTTAATTTTTAATTTTGAAATTATTTCAGGAGCACAGAAGTTGCAAACAACAACAATAACAACCAAAACATGTACAAGGTAGTCCTGTTTATCTTTCATCCAACCTCTCCCAATGGTGACACTTGCATAATGGCAGTACACTATCAATACCAGGAAAATGACATTGGTACAATACATAAAGCTTTCTCAGATTTCACCAACAACATTACTCAATTTATACTGCATGGTGGGTGGTCTATGATGCTTCTACCCAGTCTTCCCTTCTCCTTCACTAGGGTCAGATTTGTGTTGTGGTCTGACAGCTCTTCCAACTTTCCCCATTTTATCCCACAGACATTTCCCTTAATAAAATCCTCGCAGGTTTAACCCTACCTGACCTGTGCTTCTTAGAGGACCCAGATTAATGCATCCTATTTTTGTGTGTTATTAGTTAATTCATCCTGGACAATGGGATTCAGCTTGAGCCAGAAGCACTTGGGATTCTTTTGGCTGTTGGAACTATCCCTACTTCAAGGACTGCTGTGGGCCCCCAGGAAAGGGGGTCAGGCTGGAAGGAAGGGTGATTAACTTTGCTTGCACTATCAGTGCTGTATGTACTTTGCTTGCACTATGTCAGTGCTGTAATCATTCATGTAGATAAAAAGGGTAGGTCTGGGAACAGGGCTTCCTCTGTTCATCTGGGCACCAGAGGGCTGCATTGTTAAGTTTGTGGAATAGAGTTAATCAGGGAGTAGAAAGTAATGAGCTCATTCATTTCTTGGGATGCAGTATATTGAAGGCCACTGGGCTCAATCCCACTCACATACTACCTCTGTGAATTTAAAGATAAATGACTCCACGTGCCTAAGCCTGTTTCCCCAACTGAAAAATAATAATAACCTCTATCTCATAAGGCTGTGGTGAAGAGTCACTAAAAGTTCATCTGTAAACTACAAAGCTTGTTGCAATGGAATGCTCAAGAAATGGGAATTGCTATTATTTAGAAAAGTAGTTCAGACTATGTAACTGTACTGCTAGAACTCTTCTACGACTCCCCAGTACAGGTGGAACAAATCCCACATCCTCAGTGGCCTGGCCTAGGGAGACTTAAGGAATGGGCAGTGCCTCTTGTAGTTCTGGTAAAAAAATCAAAACAAAACAAAACAAAAAACAGCCCTTGTCTTGAGTTCCTTCATTGAATTCTGCACCTCTCAAACTTTCATAGGCATACAAATCACCCAGGGATCTTGTTAAAATACAGATTCTGATTCAACAGATATGGGGTAAGGCTTAAGATCCTGCATTTCTTTCTTTCTTTTTTTTTTTTAAGATTTTATTTATTTATTTGACAGAGAGAGAGATCACAAGTAGGCAGAGAGGCAGGCAGAGAGAGAGAGGAGGAAGCAGGCTCCCTGCTGAGCAGAGAGCCCGATGCGGGACTCGATCCCGGGACCCTGAGATCATGACCTGAGCCGAAGGCAGCAGCTTAACCCACTGAGCCACCCAGGTGCCCCAGATCCTGCATTTCTAACAAGCTCCCAGATGATGCGGATATTACTGCTCTGTAAATAAGACTTAGCAAGCCTCTAAATGGGCCTCTCTTTTGTTTTTTTGTATGTGCTCCCCCATTGGGCATAGAGTCTGCAATTCAAAAGTGTCATGACCATCTAAAATATGTGCCCACTTCTAAATCAAACTCCATGTACTAAGGACCATGTGATTTTCTAACACATGGCCTTGAGCCTGCACAGCCCCTTCCCTGAATTCATTCCCCTTAGGGGAGAACATGCTGTCAATGTGCACCCATCCTTGGCCCAAGGGGTATCAACAGAGCCTGGACCTAGACATGCAGAAAGAGGTGCAGGATGGAGTATAAGGGTGGAGGGGGTGGGGCTAGCTCGCCTTCCACTGCCATGTTCTGTGGAATTTCAGAGAACTCAAGAATTCAGAATTTGAATCTCAACTTCCAGAAAGATATATCTGTCAAGGTGGGCAAGTAGACCATATTTTACTTAACAGTTTGACAGTTCAATTTACAATTTTTAAATACTTAGATATATGTTATGTAGGTCTCCATTGGTATTCTTGTCTTGGCCTTGAAAATGGTACCTGCTGAGTTCCCCCCTCTTCTTTGCTGTGTTCTGGACACCTTAGGTTTCCTCCAACTCTTTGAGTAAGTCATGAGCTGCCTGTTTCCAGGTGTTTATACCTGCTCATCTCCACCATTATCTCCTACTTAACACCAACTCATAACCCACTGCCTGTCTTTTCTCAGTTTAAACAACAAGAACATGTAGAAGCTGATTTCTCTAAACATCCTCATGGTATTCCCTTAGCTCTTTCTTAGTACTCTGTGCTTTTCTTTTCTTTTTTTTTTTTCCAATTTATTTATTTTCAGAAAAACATTATTCATTATTTTTTCACAACACCCAGTGCTCCATGCAAGCCGTGCCCTCTATAATACCCACCACCTGGTACCCCAACCTCCAAATTACGGGGGCACCTGAGTGGCTCAGTGGGTTAAAGCCTCTGCCTTCAGCTCAGGTCATGATCCCAAGGTCCTGGGATCGAGCACCACATCGGGTTCTCTGCTCAGCAGGGAGCCTGCTTCTCCCCCCACCCCCTCTCCCTGCCTGCCTCTCTGCCTACTTGTGATCTCTCTACTCTCTGTCAAATAAATAAATAAAAAATCTTAAAAAAAAAAAGCAATTACGATTTTATTTACCCATTTATTTTGCCATTCCTGCTTTATTGTCCCTTTATTTCACCTTTGGAAACAATTGGCTATGAGGAGGTGATGTGTCAGTGGGAAGAGAATACAGATTAATTTTGCTTTTGCTTGGAAAGGGTTTACAAGAGAGGGAAGGAGGGGAGGAGGGAGAGATGGAGTAAGAGAGAGGCAGTTACTATGAAAGGTTGGATAACCTAGGGCAACAGTTCCCAGTGTGTTCTGAAGGCTTGTGGGCATCCCTGAGATCTTTTCAGGGGGTTCCCAAGATCAAACAATATAATAATATTATGATTTTATTAAATATTAAATATTCAATTTATTAAATAATCTTTATTTTACTTATTTAATTAATTTATTAATAAATTAAATAAACAAATATTAACTTTTCTTTTTAACTGCCATTTTATCACAAATGTACAGTGGGATACATTTAAAAGAACTTCACCTGGGTGAAGAAGCCACCTGGGTGGCTCAGTCAGTTAAACATCTGACTCTTGATTTCAGATCAAGTCATGATCTCAGGCTTGTGAGCTGCAGCTCACATGGTTGTGATCTCAGGAATGGGCATGGAGACCTGCTTAAGACTTTTTCCTCTCCTTCTGCCCCTCCCCCCAAACAAAAAACAACCTTATATTTGGGGTGTCTGGGTGGTTTAATCCATTAAGTGTCTGACTCTTGATCTGGATCAGGTCATTAGATGGAGCTCTGCATGGGGTTCTGCAGTGGGCACAAGCCTGTTTAAGATTCTTTCCCTCTCCCCCTCTGATTTCCCCTAATCAGAGAAGGAGATGAAGCATGAGAGACTGTGGACTCTGAGGGTTTTGGAGGGGATGGAGTAGGGGCTTAGTTGAACCTGGGGGTGGGTATTAAGGAGGGAATATATTGTATGGAGCACTGGGTGTGGTACATAAACAATGAATCTTGGAACACTAAAAAAATAATAAATGAAAGATCCTCTTCCTCTTGTTCTGCCCCCCCCACTACTCTCTCTCTCTCTCTTTCAAAAAAAAAAGATACATACATATAAAATAGAAGAACTTCATAACTCTGATTATTTGTAAGCCAATATTTTACAAATTAACAGTATGTGCTGTTACAAAAACATGCATGGGTAACAGATCCATTCAAATGACAGTGCAGACCAATGGATTTTAATATGATAGATTATGCAAACTTCAATGATACAATTTCAAGTATCACATAGTAACTATTTTTTAAAAAAATTTACCACTTACCACTTGTTGAGATTGTCTGGTAGTTTCGAAGAATATCCACAATAATTACCAAGATTTTTAGAATACTTCTTTCTTTTCTAACATAACTGCATAAAGCCAGATTTCAAAATGATGTACATAGAGTTAGTTTCAACAAAGCAATATGTCATAAAAGGTAAATGCAAAAGCATCAGAGAGTTGGTGGTTGCCAGAGGGGAAGTGGGTGGGGGGATAGGCAAAAAGGGTGAAGGAAATTAAGAAGTATAAACTTCATGAACATGAAAAGTACAGCATAGGGAATATAGTCAATTACATTGTAATAACATTGTATGGTGACTACACTTATTGCAGGGAGCAATAAGCAATGCATAGAATTGTTGAATCACTATGTTGTATACCTAAAACTAATATAACATTGTATGTGAACTATATTTCAAAAAAGAGAAAAAAGCAGAAGAGAATTCTGTCTTCTATTAAGCCAAAGTTACTATAATGTAAAACAATAACATTCTTCTTACTTTTTTTTTGTGGAAAATATAACTTGTAATTTGCTTATCATTTTATTCTGAAATTAATATTTTTTAATTTCTCAATTTAATTTCTAAAGGGGTAAATGTCTGTAGATATAACCTACAGCAACGAAAGCTCTTTGGAGTCCTCAATAATTTTTGAGAATGTAAAGAGTTTGGCACTAAATGTTTGAAAAGCAATAATAGAGGATGGGCTGAAGACTGACATTTAATTGAAGGGAAATTAAACTTAGCTAAGCATCAGTTCTTTAATATAATCCTCAGAGTAAATGCAGTAATACAATTAGGCAGTAACATGCAATAATAACATTAGACTGTTATTCAATATAATGTCATAAAAATGGTAATAACATTTGGAGATGCTTTCTGTGTATCGAAGTTTAAGTGCTTCATATGTGTGATTCATTGAATTCTAAACAAACACATGGGGGTAAAATACAATTGTTAACATCTTCTTATAAATGGAGAGAATTAGGGTCTTAAAGTTTTACCAGCTAAAGCAGCATAACTGGGAGTGAATCGGGTCTTCCCAACTCCCATATCCACCGTTTAAACCCCTGCCCACTGTTACTGGAAAGGCACAGAGAATCTATAGCTTAAACTAGTGTATTAAACAAAGAAGTGTATGTTTCAAAAGGATTCAGGTGTTTTCCCAGGTCAGGGCTATGGAGAGCACAAAAAAGATGTGCTAGCAGGGCACTGCATATACTCAGCAAATATTTATTACCTGTCTCCTACAAGTGGTCATTGTCTAAGTCTGGTGATTCTGTAGTGAACAAAACACCAAAATTGCTGTCATGATGGAGCTTGTTGTGATGGATATTCTCATGAGGATTTGCAAAAGCCAGGCCAGCCTAGCTCAGGAAAGGATGGGAGCCCTGGGAAAGCAGATACCCTCGGTCACAGGAATCTTACATTCACCCACTGACTTCATGAGGTCATCAGACCTCCTGATCTGACTTCTGCTCTCAATTTACAACCTTCTCTCTGTTATCTCCCTCCAATGGGAATGGGGCTGAGGGATTTGCATCCTTTAATCTTTCTCCTTTGATCTTTTGAATCCTTCTGAACCAGTTAAACCCCACATTCTGGATCCTAGTGTTTGTTCTTCCTTCCATTCCCTTGCTTACCTATCATGAATTCCTTTGGAGAGCCCATTTTCAAGCCGGCTTGATGCTCTCTCTGGAAACTGAATTTTTTTAGTGTGTCCTCATGATGAAATTAAATGTAATTTTTGATACAATCAGACCCTTGCACCACCCATATAACTCTAAGGTCCACCTCTCATTCATTTATTTAGTCATTTATTCATTCAATAATAGTGTGCTTAGAGACTAATATAACTGTTGCTGGAAATAGTCATTATTCTTTTTATATTTAAACTCTCTACTTTGACTCCTGGGTTCTTTTATTATTTATTTATTTATTAAAAAAATTTTTTTTTAAAGATTTTATTATTTATTTGACAGAGAGAGATCACAAGTAGGCAGAAAGGCAGGCAGAGAGAGAGGGAGGAGGAAGCAGGCTCCCTGCTGAGCAGAGAGCCTGATGTGGGGCTCGATCCCAGGACCCCGAGGCCATGACCTGAGCCTGGTTCTTTTAATACCACCATCTCTTTTCTTTTATACTTCCTTATTTCCTTGTTTAAAGGGACAGTTGTATCTCTTTAATACAGCAATCTGAATCTGAGAATTTTAATGTGGACTAAATCTGCTTACATTTGATAGGATCATGCTGTGTAACATGTTTGGACTGGTTTCTGCTTCCTTATCTTTGTGTTTTTTTGTTTTTGTTTTTTCATTTTTCCTGCCTTCTGTTGACATGGTTACTTTCTTCCCTCCCCCCTTATTAAAATGGTATGTAATTACATGCAAGGCTTAAAGTAACCATTAATTCATTCACATACATACTTGATTTTAAAAATTCAAAATTAATCCGTTTCTCTGTATGGCTCCCAAATATGATGCTCTTTCGATTTTTGACAATGAATCCCATACCTTCAATCTTTCATGTTATTTTTGCTATTTTTGGCCAAAAATTTTTTATTGCCCCTGAAAGTAGTCATCATTATTTTTGGTCATAAATACCTATTCAGATTTACCCACATGTTTATCATGTTCTTTGGTCACCATTGCTTCTTTCATCCTCCATTGTTCTCTTGGACACAGTTTTATTCTTCCTGAAGTACAGTCATTAGTAATTTTTTTAGTGGTGGTCTATTAATTGTAAACATTTTCAAATGTTCTTGGACTGAAAATATCATCGTCAATCCTGCATGATAAGTTAGGTGAGTTTAAACTCATTTATTTGAGAAGTCCACAGGCAGTCAAATTTTTATTCCTTTATAGGTGATCTTTCTCTACTCTCTAGTTGCTTTTAAAAGATTTGTGCTTTGTCCATAGTCTATGTGTTTACCTCTCAGTGCCTAGGTAAGATTTGTTTTTATTTATATTGTCCATGTCTTGCTATAAGTTTTCAATCTAAACACATTAAATTTCTTCAAGTATGGAGAGTTCTGAGCCATTATCTCTTTGCCTAGTCCCTTTTTTTTCAATGATCTCTTTGCATATTGTCTTTCTTCCTCTATCTCTACTAGCCTCTTTGGGAATTTTCATTAGATTTATATTGGACTTCATTCTATTCTTTACAGTTTTTCAACTGTTGTTATCTTCCTTAACTTTCTGAACTGCAGCTCGTTTAGCTATATATATATATATAATCACTCTGGCTGATGTTTTTATTAACCCTTAATTTGTTTTCTCTGTGGTGTTTAATCTACCCACCCCACCACCATCTTCCTTAAATGGAAGTCTTATTCATTCATCCGCTTATTTTTTTATTCACCCATCTATCATTAATTCCCTCCCCAATTTATTTATTTTTTATTGAGTTATCATTGACCTATAATATTAGCTTCAGGTTTATGAAATAATGATTTGATATTTGTACATATTGCATATTAAATCTAGTTAATATCTATCACCATAAATAGTTACAATTTTGTTCTTGTGGTGACAACTTTAAGATTTACTCTCATAGCAACTTTTAAAATATGTAATATAGTATTATTGACCTGACCCTTCCCACCCCTCCCATCAGCTAGCCCAGAGAGCATAGGTCTTAGCCTAACCATAGATCTAGAAACAAAAGACAAGATTCACATTCTGCATCCTAATGAAGAAAGAAGATGGAAACTCACCATATGACAAAAGAAACACACCTTAAGTAAAGCACAAAAAAGAAACAATGGACAATAGGAAGGAAAAGATTTAGGAAAAGGGAAAACAATTGACAGATGTTCTAATAAGAACACAGTACAGAGAAATCTCACAATTTATCCAAACACCACACTCAAAATTTCTCCTATTTTTCCACTTCTCTCCCATTTCCAGTCTGCCTGGCTCTCTCTGGGCTTTATCTTGAATGGACCTGGAGCTGGGACCATCCAAGCTCTGCCCTCAGACAGCTCCTTCTTCCTTTGCTCTGCCCCCCTTTCTTGGCCAGGTAGGAAAAATACAGATATTTCCACTGCAGACAGAGGCCAATCTATGTAGAAGTAGGACTTTAGGGTTGTGCTATAGCACTGAGGGGAAAAGGATGTGCTGGGTGCTGATGCCCTACAGAATCATGGCAAAATTTTTTCAGAAAGTTAGCAAGTTAGTAAGAAGTTTCAGAAGTTAGCAAGAGGAAAATGGTTGGCAGGGGTGGAAGCACAAAGCATGTGTTGAGAGAATGTGAAATTGTCTGGTACCTGGGGTTACAACCTTATCCCCTGAGTAGGTCCTGTTTTGGAAAATCTGAATGGCTCATTCTTCCTCAGTCCCAAGAAGGCTTTATTCCTGCTCTTTCTCTTCTTGGGCTGGCAGAGATCTAAGACTCTTCCCTGTCAAGTCTTACTTGACAGGTCCTTGTTCAAGCACAGAGAAATAATAGAAGGCAAAGATGTAAAAAAGAATTTTGGCATTTCCTCCAGGAATCAAAATTACCCAAAATTAATAAGTTGGGGGGGGCTGCAGATAAAGAAGGAAAAAGAAAGTGAAAATATAGAAAAGGGCCAGAATGTACGCATCTAGGCTCCATGGGGCAAGTTGCTTACCTCTCAGAGTGGTTCTTAGGTTAAAGTTGTATGCAACTGATGAATAACTGAATTCTACCTCTGAAACTGATAATATAGTATATGTTAATTAAATTGAATTTAAATAACAAACCTTTAAAAAAAAACAATTAATGTTACCAAACAATTAAACAGAATAATTAAAGTAGTGGCTACCTCAGAGGAGCGCTTGATGCCCCACGAAGAGAGTAGGTCTGGAAGGAGACAGATAAAATAATAAATAATAGCTCTTATTAATTGATTGATTACCCCCTTCTCACTTGATGGAGCCTTCTTAAAGGTCTTCATAGTAATTCCCTTCCTCATGCCAGGGAGGAAGAAGAAGGAAAATCAGACTGAAGAGAGAGTAGGATCAAACATATCAAACTCCAGGAGATTCAAAGTTTAAGAATCCTTCTCAAATGATACAATTGATGTCCTTTCTATGAGCAGTTAATATTTACCTCTCAAAGAATATAGCACATTCAATAAAGGCTTCCTGAGACTAAACCTCTATTTTCCAAAGCAAATAACAAAACTGAAAAATTTCAAAGAAGAGGGAGGGATGAATTAAGATATGAAAGAGAGGAGACCATGTCTTTCTTTCATTACTATATTTCAGAATGCAGCAAAATTCTTGACATACTTGTCATTCATCTATTCCACAAATATTTTGAGTGTCTACTATGTGTCACACATTGCACAAAATGCTGGAAATAAACAGAGAAGATGGCTAAGTTCCTGCCCTCATTAAGCTTACATTCTGGTAAGGGGATCGTTCTATAAAAATGTAAACAAATAATACATTTTGTAAGCAGAAAGAGTTAGGGGGTCTTAGGAAAAAGAAAGATAAGAGAAAGATTTGGGGATTGGAGAAGTCATTTTAGTCCCCCAGCTATTTCCATAATCTGTGCCCTAGGCGCTCCTTGCCCAAGCACACTTCTTACCGAACTTCCTAGGGGGTGTTAGAATTGCAAAGAAGTGCAAAAAACTCAGTAGTTAAGGATTTAAGGGAAAAAGAGGAATGCAAAAACAAGTTATTTTGAGTTGGTTAGGCTGAGAAATAGCCTAACCATATCAGAGATAGTAAATCGATGATAAAACTAATAGTGCTGTTTCAAAAACAAAGATAGAGCCCAAGTGTCCTTCCACTGATGAATGGATAAAGAGGTGGTATGTATTTGCAATGGAATATTACTTAGTCTTAAAAAAATGAAATTTTACCGTTTGCAATGACATGGATGGAGCTAGAGTGTATTATGCTAAATAAAAAAGTCAGAAAAACAATACCATTTGATTTCACTCCTGTGTGGAATTTAAGAAAGAAAACAAATAAATATATGGGAGGGGAAAAAGAGAAAAAGGAGGAAAAAAAAGCTGTGAGAAACTCTGAACAACAGAGAATAAACTGAGAGTTGATGGAGGGAGGTCGGTGGGGGGTAGGCTAATGAATGATGAGTATTAAGGAAAACACTTGTGATGAGCACTGGGTATTCTAAGTGATAAATCACTGAATTCTACTCTAGAAGCCAATATTGCACTGTATGTTAACCACATGCAATTTAAAAAATACCTAAAGATCAATTTAACACACATTCTTGAGTTGTTTTTGTTTCTGCAGGATTTAAATCCCTTTGAACACTCAAACACAGGACTATGTGCAGACTGAGAATTGATGATGCTGACTCTTGCTGGCCCTTGTGACTTCAATCAACTAGGACCTTGACTCTTAAAGCTAAAACTTTAAACTTAAAACGCCCCCCAAAACAAATAATCTTGTCAAGAAATGGGCAGAAGACATGAACAGATATTTCTCCAAAGAAGACATACAGAAAAAGGCAACAGAAAAAAATGTCCCACATCACTTGTCATCAGGAAAATGTAAATAAAAACCACAATGAGATACCACCTCACACCAGTCAGAATAGCTAAAATTAATAAGTTAGGAGACAAAAAACATTGGTGAGGAGGTGGATAAAGGGGAACCTCCATACACTGTTTGTGGAAATGCAAGCTGGTATACACTGGAAAGTGGTGTACAGTGCAAGATAGTATTGATCTGAAAAGCAGTATGAAGTTTCCTCAAAAAGCTAAAAATAGGGCTACCCTACAACCCAGCAATCGCACTACTAGGTATTGATCCAAAAGATAGAAACATAGTGTTCACCTGGGTATTTACCCCAAAGACACAGATGTCGTGAAAAGAAGGGCCATCTGTACCCCAATGTTTATAGCAGCAATGACCACAGTCGCCAAACTATGGAAAGAACCAAGATGCCCTTCAATGGATGAATGGGTAAGGAAGATGTGGTCCATATACACTATGGAGTATTATGCCTCCATCAGAAAGGATGAATACCCAACTTTTGTAGCAACATGGATGGGACTGGAAGAGATTATGCTGAGTGAAATAAGTCAAGCAGAGAGAGTCAATTATCATATGGTTTCACTTATTTGTGGAGCATAACAAATAGCATGGAGGACAAGGGGCGTTAGAGAGGAGTAGGGAATTTGGGTAAATTGGAAGGGGAGGTGAACCATGAGAGACTATGGACTCTGAAAAACAGTCTGAGGGGTTTGAAGTGGCGGGGGAGTGGGAGGTTGGGGTACCAGGTGGTGGGTATTATAGAGGGCACGGCTTGCATGGAGCACTGGGTGTGGTGAAAAAATAATGAATACTGTTTTTCTGAAAATAAATAAATTGGAAAAAAAAAAAGAAAAGAAACATAGTGTTCAAATGGGTACATGCACCCCAATGTTTATAGTAACAATGAACACAATAGCCAAACTACGGAAAGTGCTGAGATGTCCATTGACAGATGAATAGATTTAAAAAAGATGTGGTATATATACAATGGAATATTACATCAGCCATCAAAAAAACTTTGAAATCTTACCATTTGCAATGACATGGATGGAACTAGAGGGTATTATGCTAAGCAAAATAATGGAATCAGAGACAGACAAGTATCATATGATTTCATTCATATGTGGCATTTAAGAAACAAAACAGAGGACCATAGGGGAAGGGAGGGAAAATAAAGTAAGATGAAATCAGAGAGGGAAACAAACCATATGAGACACTTCACTATAGGAAACAGAGGGTTGCTAGAGGGGAGTTGGGTTGGGAGATGGGGTAACTGGGTGATGGACATTATGGAGCCCGCTTGATGTAATGAGCACTGGGTATTATATGATGAATCACTGAACTCTACCCCTGAAATTAATAATATATGTTAATTGAATTTAAATGAAACAATAAATACTCTTATAAAGATGGGGAAAACAATAACAACAACAACAACAAAACCTTCCCCAATTTTGTTGTTCAAGGAGACACACTGCTTTGGGCAATATCCCCAGTGTTCTTCCCTGTTGCAAGTAAAATCCTTCCTTTTCCTGTGCTTTGTCTGTTTGGCAATACAGTTTCAGGTAACAATTTCAGAGAGTTATAGGCATTATGAAGAGAGGAAAGCAGAGGAAGGGAAAATAGATTGCTGAGCAGTGGATGAAATTTAGAAAGGGTGGTAAAGAAAGACCTCTTTGAGAAGGTAACTTAGAAAGCAAACAATTTGTTGAATAACTGCTGAGATTAATGTAATCTTTTTCCTTTCTCTCATTTATGAAAAAGATGGATGGGCTTCCATCAACCAAAATTTAGGGGACAACGGAATACTTTAGGAAAACCTTAAATCAGTGTTTAAAGATGACCGTGAATAACTGAATAACTCAAGATTTTCAAGTCTAAACAGTTTACTAAAAATTTTTCTTAAAGGACACAGGAT